>NC_142590.1:11765427-12382472 GCF_965207765.1 Zootoca vivipara | reverse complement strand
TACCTGCACATTTGAAATGTATCTTAATACAGTATGTAACTGGAGAATATCCATGAGTGGCAGCTATTAACCTCTTATTGCCTCATTTCCCCTGGTTTTTCTACATGGCAGGGCAAATATTATCACTGCAAATACTGCTGAAATCTTGACATGCTCCTGTGCATCTTAGTACAACCAAGAAGCTTGTAACTCCAAACGTTTTGGTACAGGAATGAAGAGTTTTCCATTCGTGGAAAAAAGGGTGCATAAACAAAAATGTACTTGCCGGGCAAAAAGAGAGAGAGAGAGATTTAGAATATGGGTAGGCAAACTAAGGCCCGAGGACCGGATCCGGCCCAATCACCTTCTGAATCCAACCTGCAGATGGTATGGGAATCAGTGTGTTTTTTACATGAGTAGAATGTGTCCTTTTATTTAAAATGCATCTCTGGGTTATTTGTGGGGCATAGGAATTTGTTCATATTTTTTTTTCAAAATGTAGTCCGGCGCCCCACAAGGTCTGAGGGACAGTGGACCAGCCCCCTGCTGAAATTTTGCTGACCCCTGATTTAGAAAGAAGTGAGGCAATAAGGGGTTAATAATACCCATTCATATTCTCCAGCCTGTGTTTGAAGAAGTACAAAATGAGTTTCAGCCCTGGAGATCTTGTCCTATATTGTTTGAATAGTTGTTTTTATTGTCTACATGTGCTCTAATGTTTGAATACAAGTGGTACCTTGGTTCCCAAACTTAATCTATTCCAGAACCAAAGCGTTCCAAAACCAAGGTGCGCCTTCCCATAGAAAGTAATGCAAAATGGATTAATATGTTCCAGACTTTTAAAAGCAGCCCCTAAAAAAGCAATTTAATATGGATTTTACTATCTAACAAGACCATTGATCCATAAAATGAAAGCAATCATCAATGTACTGTACTATAAAATAAATAAGACAGTATTGTAGATGATTTTTAAAAAATAAACAAAAATATTTCTTAGCTGCACTGATTATAGTCATTGTTTGGATGGGGGGCTTTTATCCATTTCCACAGTCACACAATGAATGAATCAATCAGTAGCTGAACTGGGTTCCAGTCACAAAAACAAGTCATAAAAACGAAGTCACAAGTCAGAGTCCCATAAAACAATGAGCAAGCCACAGTCACAAAAATGAAAAAGCCACACAAACAAAACCACAAAAATTAGCAAAAACAAAAGCACCAAATATCACCTCGGAAATGGAAGACTTCAATTACAATGGGGGGTGGCGGGGAGATGCAATTTAGCAGCGCAACAGTATAAACAGAAGGCAGGAAGCTTTAATTACGATGGGGGGGGCACACAAATTAGCAGCGTTCGCAAACCGGAACACTGACTTCCGAGTTTGCAACGTTTGATTTCCAAGTTGTTTGGGAACTAAGGTGTTCGGAAACTGAGGTACCACTGTAATTTGATTATTGTTCACACAGTGGTCCTTAACTTCAAATTACTCTGTGGCTTGTATGTTACTGCCTGAAACAAATGGGAAGTATTCACCAGATAAGATCATAGTTTATTAGCCAGCTGAGTCTCTATGGGGAGGGCATTCTATAAGTGTCAGCAGCAACCCCCCCCCCCCCAATACTACCTGCTTTACTTCATCAAGAAGTGGCACTGGGGAAAGGGCAATAAAAAAATTCCTTCAGTAGCACCTTAAAGACCAACTAAGTTTTTATTTTGGTATGAGCTTTCGTGTGCATGCACACTTCTTCAGATACAGTGAAATAGGAGTCCCCAGGCACTTACGTAGAGAAGGGGTGGGGAGGGGGTGGGGAGGGGGAGGGGAGGGGGATCACTCAGAAGGGTGGTGGAAGTGGGTGATTGACTGACTGATAGCTGTTGATGACCGAAAACGACTGCAAATGGTTTTGCATGAAAAAGCAAGGGTTGAGATTGCTGAAGATTGCTTATCATGTATAATGAGATAAGAATCCGATATCTCTGTTCAAACCAGGTCCTCCATGGGGAAAGGGCCTCACTGGAAACTGAAAACAATGATTTTGTTCAGAAACTGGAAAGTCATATTTTGTCCAGCTTTGCTTAACATTTAAAAAACAAAAGCAAAACAAAAAAGCAAAAAAAAGCAAATAAATAAATAAATCCTATGGGTTTTATCATCAGTTGTGCAAATTTCTCTCTGTCCCTGCAGTATGAGAAAACACCTAAAACTATTTTATGAAGAAGAAATTAAGAAGAGTAGCTGTTATCGTACCCAAACCTCATCTAACCACAACTCTACCTTCACCTTCATTAACTCAAACTTTCACTAGGCATTAAACTAAATTAGGCCCTGTATTATCAGGGAACTGTTAAGATTAATTTTCAGGAAAACACTGTTCTAAGTGAGGGTCCTTTAAGTGAACAAGCGTACAATCGGTCTACAGCAGTAAAGCTTTATCCACAGTAAAACACCTGAGTAACAAGAGGCAAGAAATAAGGCCATTTCATCATTTAAACTGCAACTACCTCTTTATTTCCTGCTACACGTTGGTTTTTTTTTTTTTTTGGTTTTTTTTAAGGGCTTGGAAATGTTTAAAATTGAGACGGTTCTTCCACTGATAAAATACAGTGAAGTGGAGGAAAAAGCAGGAGGGGAAAATCAATACCCAAAGAACTACTTACTACTTTATTTTTCTCCTTCTAGATTTTATGCACTTTCTCATACTGTATATGGTTGAATAGTCTTCTTCTTCTTCTTCTTCTTCTTCTTCTTCTTCTTCTTCTTCTTCTTTTTTCTTTTTTCTTTTTTTAAAGTGACATTATATTGTATTTTTATTTTTTGCATCTGTCCTTTTCGGCAAGAATATATTTTGTAGATGTAGTTATTTCTTTTCTGCTTCATTTTTATTTCTTGTATGAGAAATGTTGTATGAGGGATGGGGTTTTTGTTTTTGTTCCTGTTCCTCTTCCCCAAAAAGTAACCCCAAAATCTGCTCCAGAGAACCCCCGAAACATCGGATCTGATTTTGAGAGTGCAGGGGGCTGGGCTGGAAGGGACAGGGGAATTGGGCACATGGAAATTTGTTGCACAACCAGAGCTGCAATGCTGGATACTGCTTATATTTTCTAAGGGCATGGGGAACTACTTTCTGGTCTAGAGCAATATTCTTTCTTTCTCTCTTTTTGCGAAGCCCCAGACATGCTTGGATTATAAAACTGTGGTGTTGCTTTTGAAAAATGTAAGATATTGATCCCAAACTTGGAGCATAGCAATTACCTCTTATTTTCTTCAAAGTTTCATCACATTTTGAAAGATAGGAATTCATGAAGCATTGTCAAAGCCGCCAGGAATGATTCCTTTCTGGTGCTCTAAAATTGGGTTGTACTGGATGATTCAAGAGGAACACGCAGCAGTAAGCTTCACAGGCACACTAGCAACTTCTTACCTCCGTGGCCGGACCGGTGCAGCACAACACCGGAAATTGCGTCTGCGCATGTCCATGACACCGAAAATCACTTCTGCGCATGCCCAGATGCCGAAAATTGCACCTGTGCTTTCGGCGTCTCAGCATGCACAGAAGCTATTTCCGGCTCCGTGGACATGAGCAGATGTGATTTCCGGAGTCCGGGCATGTGCAGAAGTGATTTCTGGAGCCGCGGAAGAGAGTCCCCGCACCATGTTGCGCCAGTTTGGCGCAGCACACGGGGATTCGCCAAGCAGGTGGCTCGGTTCAGGGGCGGCTCGTGGACCGGTTAAACGGCCTCCGTGGGCCGCTTCCAGCCTATGGACCGCAGGTTGGGGACCCCATAAAGGGAATACAGTCGTCCTTGGTTCTCGAACGGAATCCATTCCAGAAGTCGGTTCGACTTCTGAAAACATTAGAAAACCAAGGCGCAGCTTCTGATTGGCTGCAGGAGCTTCCTGCACTCAGTTGGAAGCTGCAGAAGCCGCGTAGGACATTCGGCTTCTTAAAAAAGTTCGCAAACCGAAACACTCACTTCTGGGTTTGTGGCATTCAGGAGCCAAAACGTTAGATTCACAGGACATTCGAAAACCAAGGTACGACTGTAATAGATTTTTCCTGCGTCTTGCAGAGTGATACAGCACTTTCACCCTTGAAGCCCTGGCGATGAGAATTTGGAGATGACTATTTTCAGGATGGCAACTATTAGCAAGCAGTAGTATTTATGCACATGAAGTCCAATACAATGTGTATCTTCTTGCTTCCAAAACTCCTTCATACCCGCACATAAGTTATCAGTCCATTGCTGGCCTGTGTTCACACTCAGCAAAACAACGGCAAAATAACCATCTAACCTCCAATTTCCACCCCTCCTATCTAAAACACACATGCACACTCACTTTTAAAGGAAATTAACAAATTAACAAGGCAATGCCTTGTCGTGGCGAAGGGGCTTGAATAACTCAGAGAAGCTATGAGCTATGCCATGCAGGGCCACCCAAGATGGACAGGTCATAGTGGAGAGTTTCACTGTGGCTTAAACCACAGAGCCTAGGGCTTGCCGATCAGAAGGTCGGCAGTTCAAATCCCCACGATGGGGTGAGCTCCCATTGCTCGGTCCCTGCTCCTGCCAACCTAGCAGTTCAAAAGCACGTCAAAATGCAAGTAGATAAATAGGTACCACTACAGTGGGAATGTAAATGGCATTTCTGTGTGTTGCTCCGGTTCGCCAGAAGCAGCTTTGTCATGCTGGCCATATGACCTGGAAGCTGTACACCAGCTCCCTCGGCCAATAACGGGAGATGAGTGCCGCAACCCCAGAGTCGGTCACGACTGGACCTAATGGTCAGGGGTCCCTTTACCTTTACCTTTTACCCCGCCCATCTGGCTAGGTTTCCCCAGCCACTCTGGGCAGCTCCCAACAGAACTTTAAAAATACGGTAAAAGATCAAACATTAAAAACTTCCCTAAACAGGGGTACTTTCAGGTGTCTACTAAAAGTCAGATTAAGGGTACATTCAGACTGGGTATTATTGCGTTAGTTTTCCTAGTTATAGTGCTAGCAATTCTGTCCCTGTTTCCAATGTTCCTTTTACTCTGCATTGTCTATTCTATTTAGAAACTGCAGTGTTTTGACCAATAGACCACCATGGCATGTTAAATTTCATTCACACCAGTGGGCATCATGTGACAAAACAGCAGAAGTCACTGGACATGGTGCCACCCTCTATGGGCATGTCTATTGTGCCATTAATAACCCACGAAAGTGGCAGGAAATAACAGTATGTTGGAATGCTGCCTCAATTTTCACCGCATGGCATGATCCATGAAAACATTGGGAAAATTACAGTTCAAAAGTACTTCATGATTGCCCAGGTAAATGGGGTTTCAAACAGGGGTTTTTTCCCATCTGGAAAAAATTAACTCAGACATAAATGTTAAACTTCTGCTACATTTCCAGAAGTGGCTTTTACATTGTGTGATAGAGCACATAAAATGTGGAAATTATCAGGTAAGGAAATGTCAGGAAAGTTGGATAAAGTGCTTTCTGAATTATGCCTAATGCTTAACAGCCTTCCTCCTGGTAACTATGAATAACTTTGAGTTTTAGAAGAGTCCTAGAGTGCAGCCATATACATATATTCCCAGAAATGGGTCCTATTGGGTTCGCTGCAACTTATTCCCAAGAAAGTGGGCATTGCAACCTTAATCTCAAGCAGCAGGGAACCTAATTTCAATATAACATCTGATTTTAAGTTAGCAACTGTTTAGTTGAAACATTCCTAGGCAAAGCAAAAAAAAATTGTCCCTCTCCTGTCATGACCCCATTCCAACACTGGAAAAAGTGATCAGAGATGGGGTGAATTCTGAAGCCACATGAAACTGCAATCCACTTAGTTCATCAGGGGGAGAGCACCCTGTTGTTGTTGCTGTTGCTTCTGCTGCTGCTGTTGTTTTACATTTCCCAATAATGGTCTGGAATTACATCATTTTGAAAAGCAATCTGTCACACACACACACACACACACACACACACACACACACACACAACCCAACAGCCTGAATGACATTTGTAAGAACCCTGCATAGCCTTGTTCTGGGGCAAGATAGAAAATTTGGTCATCAACTGCAGGAGCCAAGAGGAGCACCAGGATGTCCCATGCCCCCCAGCTTCAAAATTCATCCTGCCTCCTAAAAATAACCTCTCCATTATTATTATTATTATTATTATTATTATTATTATTATTATTATTATTATCTCTGAATGAGAGGGTGTTATTTTTATTATTATTATGGAGCCTAGGAATGTATTAGCAATAGAGATTCAGAGCTGCCATTAATAATCTTCCAATTCTAAATTCATTTAATTTCATTGAGTTTCTCTTCCCTGTTTCATGTTGGATTTAATAGTGACTCATATGGCTATTATTTTGTCATATGAATCAAATTCTAAAGCCTGTGACTATTGTTTCTGTAAGTGATTATATCACACCTTTCATTTCACCCTGATTTGTAAGAGGTATGCTTTGAAAACTTGCTTGAAAACTTGCTTTTTTCTAATTGTTCTGGGTAGAATTGCCAACATCAAATTTCCCCAAATGCAACTGCAAGGTGAATGTGGCAGTTTCCAAGAAACAATTCATGGGAGACAAAAGGCAAAGATTAGCAAAGAAACTCTTCAACCCTCTCTGCAGGACCTAATCTCATATGGGTGGAAAGAGGTAGGAAAGGGAGGCCAAAAAGAAAGAGAGAAGGAGATGGGAGAAAGAAAAGAGAAAGAGAGAAGGAGATGGCAAAAGGAGAGGGGGAAAGAGTGGCATGTGGTCCCCAGCAAATTAGTCCCTTAAATTACTGTATTCTTGAGGGAATGTGTGGCCCTCAACAGAAAAAGGTTGCCAATCTAAGGTCAGTGATAAGAACATTTAATAACACTTTCCACCTCATATGCCTTCATTAGTCACCACTGACATTGTACATTATTGTTTTGCTTTTGATGAATTAATTTTGTCTTATTGCCAGCTACTTCGGAGGTCTACTGTTGGGGAGAAAAGTAGAATATGGATATTCAAAATGAATAAACCGTGCAAAGTTATCTTCTGAATAAAGTAGCAGTGAATATCATTACTTGATGGAAAGCTAAAGGAAGGGTGCTCCCCCTGTCTCTCATTTACTTTGGGGAGGTTCCCATTGCCTCAGATGCTCAGATTCAGTCACATCAATGTCGGAGGCCCTCTCCTCATTCCCTCACCATGAAGATACAGCAGGTTAATATATGCATGGCTGCCCTTTGCCATGGCGCAAAGACATGGCCCTTCTACAGAACATTTGTTGTGAGACTGGGGAAAGAGGGACTTCCCAGTTGGAATGTTAATGGTAAGGCATAGTTTGCCAGACTGAGAAAGTCAGCAGTAAAATCTGAGTGTGGAAGTGAGGAGAGAGGGAGAGCCTGAGTCTGTTGCAGATTCCCAGTCTTCCGGGTTATAGGTTGAAGGATCGGAAAACAAACATTTTGTCCTTCAGCTCTGGCACATGGTCTTCTTCTTTCTTCTTCTTTGGCACATGGTCAAGGGAGTTTCACCATGTAGCATACAGACGGGGGACCTGTGGCCCTGCCAATGTCATTGGATTATGCCTCCCATCACCCTTCATTGGCAATGCTGGTTGGGGCTGATAGGCTTGGGAGCCTGACAACATCAGGAGAGCTACGATTCCCATTGTGTTATAGTAGGATCTGAAGCCTTAAGATCTTGCAGCAGGGTGCTTTTATATATATTTTTTAAAAAAAACACCAGAGGAGTGTAGAATCTGGAAAACCCCAGTCATTCCTAGATATAGGCTTCAGAGACCTTGAACACTGTTGTGCAGATGTGGTTCACCTGGGGGTCATGTGGACTCATGTTGTTTGCTATAATTCCACACATCTGAGTAAAACAATGACCCTAAAGGCTTTTTTGAGGTTTTCCTAGGATTAAAATGAGGATGATGAGATAGTCCTTCACTGTAAAGAATTACCCATGGAGACTAATTACTTTTTCTAGCTGCTTTGTTTTCTTTTAATCTCCAGCATCAGAGAATACTCACTATAATTAGTGCTGAGGCAAAAACTTCTCCCATTCAGTGTATGAAATATGCTGTGAATCCAAGAATTGGAGAGTTGGAAGGGAACACTACAGTCATCTAGTCCAGCCACCTGCAATGCAGGAATCTCAACGAATGAAAAAATTCCAAGAGCTCTGGCCAGGTAGTGGATTAATTTTTAGAAAGTTTTAAGTTTTAAGTTGAGCATAATACAAATTCCAGTAGCAATCCAGTTTTTAGAAATCCAGGACAAGGCCCTGTTTCAGTTTATTCTTCATCAGCTCTAGTTTCATAGTTTCAAGGTCAAAGCATACCATTCTCTGTCTTGTGATTCCTGTCTTGTGATTCTGTCTTGTGAGAGAACCAGTAGGAGAACACTTAAGTCTCCCAGGACATTCTATACAAGATATCAAAGTAGCTGTCCTATTACAGAAAAATTTCAGAAACAGACTGGAAAGAGAAGTTGCTGAATTGCAACTCATTACCAGTCTTAAAACCATGGAGAGACCTGATCTGAATAAGGACATTGGATTCTTATCTCATTATACATGATCAAGGTTTCTTATGCCAGCTCACCCTTTGCTTTTTCCTGCAAGACCAATTGCAGTTGTTAACAGTCGTCAACAGGTTTACCACTCCTATCACCCATTCCCACCACCCTTCTGAGTAATTTTTTCTCTGTGAGTATAATGTCTTGAATAGCAAATGGAGGGGGGAGGGGTATTACTCAGAAGGGTCTGGTGACTTCTGTTTCAGTGTATCTGAAGAAGTGTGCATGCTCATACCTATGACAAACTTAGCTGGTCTCTAAGGTGCTATTGGAAGCAATTATTATTTTTTGTTTCGACTACGTCAGACCAACACGGCTACCTACCTGTAAATGGTCATAAGTCATTAACAATTAACATAACATATAACTAACACAATTATTGACACTTGGACTTATGGGCCAGAGACATGTGCTCTGCTTGCTCAGAATTCACACCAAGTTCAGATAAGAGTTTGAGTGGAAACCAAATAAATCAGTCCGATTCACCTCACAACTTTTCCTTAACGAAACCCAACATGCAAAAATTGCCTGCATAACAACAATCAAGGTAGGAAATAGATCCCCCCCCCACCTCAAAGTTTAAAAATAAATTCCTAGCTACGCAATATTAACAATTAACCATTTATCTAGAAATTTAAGGTCAGCTTGCCCCGGAACACCGAATAAAATGTGTCCAGGTGGATCTCTGAGTTCCATTAGAAAGCTGGAGCTTGGCAACATGCACGCCAACTGCTGTTTTAAATTGGCATGTGAGGCCAGAGTAATGCATACCCAGTGTAATGACTGCAGAAGAAGCACAGTGTGAAGCTCAGTAGCAAATAGTTTTGAAAACTGAGGTAATTTTTTCTCTGCGAGTATAATGTCTTGAATGGCAAATGGAACTGTTGGACTGTGTGACATGTTCTCAAATGGGAAGGAAAAAAATCATATTGCTGAAAGTATGAAGACCAACTGATACCATTAGTTTTTGGAAAAGTCAACAGGCATTAGTGGGCCATGGGTTTTTTTGTGCTCATCCCAAGCAGTAATATCATTCCAAGGCTCTTGTGACATTCCCCCCACCATCACCACCTCATCTCAGTTCAATATTAGGAAGACCAACATTTCTTAAGAGGTTCTGAGGACTTTACTATTAGCATGGACAGCAGTTACAGTACTTAACTGCTTTATTTCTTTCCTTCTTTTATGGTTGCCTTTTGCGACAGCACAGAGCTCTTTTCACTGATTGCCAACAGACAGCAGCCATTCCCCATCACTGAATGTCCCAGGTGCAGCAAAGTATTCTTGAAGAAAGTGATACCTCCTACTGGCAACAGCCATCCCCCTCCACCCAACACACACACACAAAATATGCCCCGGAATGAGATGAGAGAGAGAGAGAGAGAGAGAGAGAGAGAGAGAGAGAGAGAGAGAGAGAGAGAGAGAGAGAGAATGTGTGTATGTGTGTGTAAATGTAAAGAGGGAGAAAGACCTGAAACCACTGTGGCGAGCAACAATCTTACAAAAGAAAGATTGACTACTGCTCAGGTTGCTCCTTGTTAGTTTCACCTCCAAATTTCTTCCATCCTTCCTGTTGGTTCATGAAAGTTTGTGGAAGTTCTTATTGAAGACTTTTGGCTCAACCATACGAGCTTTTGAAATAGCCTCATACATCTAAAACTGTGAGGTTCAACGTACCTCAGGACACTGGAAAACTTTTGGCTTGATCTCACATACTTTACAAAGTTAAGTTCCCGTAAAACAAACACTCCTCGGTCCAAGTTGATCAATGCAATTTCAGTGTGTTATACCATACTTGTATATTTATTATTTAGTTTCCCTACTGATGACTGTTGTTGTTGTTTGTTTGTTGTTGTTGTTGTTTGTTGTTGTAATATCCCACTCTTCCTCTCAAAGTAGCTGACGGTTGTAGAATATCTTTACTACATTATCTAAATTGTATAAAGACCATGCATAGGTAAAGGACCCTTGGATGGTTAAATCCAGTCAAAGTCGACTATGGGGATGCAGCACTCATCTCAGGGAGCTGGCATTTGTCTACAGACAGCTTTCCGGGTCATGTGACCAGCAGGACTAAACCACTTCTGGCACAATGGAACACCGTGACGGAAATGCCATTTACCTTCCTGCTACAGCAGTACCTATTTATCTACTTTCACTAGTGTGCTTTTCAGAAGCTGGGACAGAGCAACAGGAGCTCACCCCATCATGGGGATTTGAACCGCCAACCTTCCAATCGGCAAGCCCAAGAGGCTCAGACCAACGCCTGGTAGCAAACGATAGATGCATTACTAAATGGGTGGCAAGAGAGGGAGAGCTTACTAAAATTCAGAAAAATCTTCCCCATCAAAAATACCTCCAGTTTTGGTGCTTTTTGGCCCTGTACCCCAAATTCAGTACAACCTTTCTCTGCTACCTACCTATTGCTGTGCCCAGACTCAATTCTCTCCAACCTCTCTATCAAATCTTCCAAATACAATCCAAATATTTTATAAAGGGGTGGGCATTTTCTCAGTTGAAACATCAGGGGGCCAAGGCAGAATCCCTACAGATGATAGTTCCCCCCCAATGGTTCTAACATAGCCAGCAGCCCTAATTTAAATGTGACACCAACCGCACAGAGTCGTGCATGGATCAGTTGCTTTATGCACTTTGTATCAAATGTTAACCAAGCATAGTCACCATGCTATACTGCTTTCAATAATAAATACCCAAATATAAACAACACAGCATGAGCACCCTATCTGGGACTCTAATATTCAGCACAGTTGTCCTTGACATGTTCTACCAACATTGGTAAGCATAGTTTGAAAAGTCTTCCCCTTTAATGAAACAATGTCTCTGAAGTAATTTCAAAGTGAAAAGAAGAAAGTAATAAGCACAGTGGTTGGTATATTGGAGGCTGTTGGAATAAGGGTGTTCAAAGCAAAACTCCCTTATCTAAATGAAGAGAAATGAGACGGCAGCAGTAAAGAGAGAAGCGCCATAATGTAACTAGATCTATTTTGACTCAACTTATTTTCCCCATCACCGAGAAGGGGCAACTCCACCATCAATCATGGTCAGATCATTTTTTATTTATTTTTTGTAACCCCTCTGTGAAAGAGACAACTTGTCAGGCAGGTTACTAAATGTGTGCCATGCTTCAGCAATGTCACTTAGGAGCAGAATCAACACACTCCCTTTGACTTTCACAATGCAGCAATTTGACACTTAAGAGAGTATTGCAATGCCCAATAAAGCTTGGAGCAGGGTTGTTAAAGGGACATTCGACAAAGGCCAACAATGGTTGACTGAAATACTTTTTTAAAAAAAGTGTTAATGGCATGGAGAAGAATGGGGGTGGCAGGGACAAAGATCAAGCTACTCCAGCAACTGATGTTTTAATTTGCTTATGAGGTGCAGAGGCTCTGAGCTCAATTATAACATTGAACTGGGATTCACGCAGTTGGTTTAACTTAGTAAAGGAATCTGAACACAAAGCAGACTGCTGCATTGGAGGTTGAGGCATTTTTGCTGAGTCCAATTTTAATTGAGGATCAAGGAGGTCTTCTGTGGATCCATCAGAGGTCCACTGGTAATGAAGAGCACGTGAAGAGGCCTTGAGACTTTTTTTGTGCCATGTACCATCACCACCCTCAGTGAAATGGGGTCACATGGAGGGCAGAAAAGATGGGGTGAATTGCAAGGTGCTGCAAATGACAACAGCAGCAGCAGCAGCAGCAGCAGCAGCACCCCCCTGATATCTGTTTGTGGTATCGATGCATTTTGAGCCATTGTTCTTCATTGGAAGCACTGATACCTTCAAGTTTTATTTGTTGTTTAATTTAGAAGCATTTCTAAACCTCTTAATTTTAAACATCTCTAAGAGGCAGAGAAAACAATATAACCATGTCCTGAGAACAGAGATACAGAATAAAAACCAGTAAGGAAGTATTATATTTTTTAAAAAAACAACAACAAATGAAAACATTATGAGAGATTCCTCTGTTCTCAGAGGAGTGACTTCTGAGAGTCACTGTTCTGGGTGTGTCTTCTCCCACAACAGGAAATTCTTTTGTTTCTCTGCACTGACCAATCTAGTTGGAGAAGTGGATTAGAATCAGGAGAAACAGAGCATTGCATCACACAGGGAGCCCAAACCTAGTTGGATAACAACAACAACAACAACAACAACAACAACAACAACAACAACAACAACAACATTTTTTTGTACCCCGCCCATCCGGCTGGGTTTCCCGAGCCACTGGAGACAAGGCTGTAGAGTGTGGTAAAAAGGGAGGCTAAATTGTAGGACATACTTTGATACAAACTGATTTCCATGCATCTATAACCTAGAGACGGCTGGCTGCAAACCTTCCCTGGTGGCTGGCTCGTTCATGACAATCTTTTAACTTCACTCAGCTGTAATTCAGCCCCATCTCCTTCTCCTCTTGAAACTGCTGGAGACAAGGGGGGGGCAAACATTCCCCCTCCCCCTCCTCTTCTAAGAGGAGCCAAGCAGACCGAGGTGACTCTTCCCAGCATTCCTGTTCAGTCCAGTCTGTGACAGAGCATGTGCTTTGCATCTACAAGGTCCCTGGTTCAAACCCCAGATTCATTTCCCAGAAGCTTCAGGTAGGGCCAGCTGAAACCCCTGGAGAGCTGCTACTAGAAGATTGAGCTTAATGGACTCAATATGAATAAGTTCCTGTGTTCCTTAAAATTTGTTAATTTTGAGGGTTTTTACCTAAGACAATATCTGTATAACTTTTTAAAAAATGTGGGGAGGCAAACTGCAGTGCTTTATTAAGGAGAAGAGAAACATGATTTTCAACACACATCACTTTTAGCATATAAAAAAGGCTAATTTATATCCACTGTAATGAGCTGTACTGTAAATGCTAAAAGGGTTCTATTATACATGGAGGGGAATGTTTATAGCTAAGTAAAGAGGACACAATATATTTGTGCAAATAAAACTTCTATAAAATACCTAATTACTCAAGGAGCTGGTTTATCCCTCTGTGGTGAATTAATGTTCATTCTGAAATCCACTTTTATTCAATTCAGTTTAAAATATTATCTATTTCAAAACAGATTATGTGGAGTAAATGCTATGGGCATTTGTTTGTCTCCATGTGGACATCATAATCCAGGGACTCAAATATCATTATTGTTGACTTTGCTAAATTTGAAGCTCTGGATAAGAATGAGCATTGTGACCCCCAAGTCAAGGAGAAAACAAACTATACAACCTTTAGAAGACATCTGAAGGCAGTCCTGTTTAGGGAAGTTTTGAAATGTTTAATGTTTTATTGTGTTTTTATACATGTTGGAAGCCGCCTAGAGTGGCTGGGGCAACCCAGTCAGAAGGGTGGGGATATTATTATTATTATTATTATTATTATTATTATTATTATTATTATTATTGAATAGGATGTCCCTATTTCCGTCAGATAAATTTTGGAGGGTATGCCAGGTGAAGAACATGCCTATGTGGACCAGCCTTCAATCAATGGATTGTAACCCACTCCCCCATGATAAAAGGGAGAGGCAGGCTTATTGGACCACAATGAGATCCAATGTCTCAGAGCAAAAACTATGCCGATGGTAGGATAAATATGACTTTCTGGTGTAATATGTAGAAATCTCCTCCATGTTTCATCCCAGCAGTTCTAGCAAATCTGACTCCAACTCGGTTCCAGCCCAGATTTTATTAGTACTCTGTCTGTCTCCACCCAAGCTAGACTGAATCAACCAGCCATGACAGTTTCTGATAGGCCACAAGTATTTGTTTATATGGAAGTTGTTTTAGTAAAACCATATTCTCAGTAGTGAGCTGTGGAGTGATGAAGGTGTGGCGGTGTTGCACACCTGGCTTCTGCCGCTGCCTCTTCCCAGGAGTGGGAGGGCTTAGATGAGGGGCAATGTGGCGTGGACACAGTGCCAGGAGGGTCAGATTCATGGCAGGTTCATCCATCCATTCCAGCTATTGTGACAGTTGTGCGATACACAACAACGTTGTGTTTGGCCTTTGCATCAATGTTAAGGGGATTGAAAAACCACAAAACACTATATCCCATTCTACTGCTGCTTCTGTAATACCTCTCGAGGACATTAAAAAGGCACTTTCCAGGAAGGACTTGTGTCCATCCTGACAGCTGACATCATCCCTCTGCAGCTTGTGAATCACTGCTGTCTTATAAAAACTCTAATGTTGCAACAGCGTCCCGTAAATGAAACAGTTTCTCAGACAGAGCAAAACTTCCCAGTTTCACAGACAACCAGGCCTTAGCAAATTTAGGATTTTACATACTAACGTCAAAATTGTTCTCTAATTAGAAGCTAGAAGGCAGTCAATTTCAAGTTCATGGAGCATGGATTATGTGCATTTTGCTGCACCATTTAATAATGACAGCCATAAGCTGACATGTTTTGTTTTAGTTGCGGCTTCCAGATGGCCTCCACATATCACATTTTATTCACCCTGCCTTGATGCAGAAGCAGTCGCAGGCAGCAGTAAGGAAATCTCTTTGAAAGGAAAGGTCATATTTGTCTCCGCTTATGACGAATATGCTTTATTTCAGCATACTAGCCTTCCATTTTAATTTCTCATGACTGTTTCCTTTGCTAATGTTTCTAAGCACAATATTCTAATATTTCTAATATTTCTAATATATCTAAGCGGAATACAGTAATTCTAATCTTGGATATGCTATGTTTTCAACACATTGATATTTTCCTTTGTAGGGGTCAAAAAACACAAGCCATCCTCCCTAGGGCCCACCTGCACACAGTGGGGTGGATTGGCATATTAATGGAACCCTCTGCTAACTCCCCACCCCTTCTTCAGCCAATGCACACACTTCCTATTGTGAGCACCAGTGAAATACACAGAAACAGAGGGAACCACCTTATACTGAGTCAGAGCAATGGAGCAGCATAGACAGTATTGTCTATACTGACTGTACCTTGAGGGACAGGACCTTGGACTGCCTTGTTGTTGACATTCATCCCTATCAAGAGCAATGAAGTGCACCTCCAGGGATGTAGTCAAATCACAGTGTTAGCAGCCCCAATGTGACCTCCCCAGGCCACAAGCCTGGGCAGTGTATATGGAGGACCAAGACCTTCCTCTTGACCTTGCTGGTGTGGTCCAAAGGAAAACAGAGCAATATGTTTGGCCCCAGCTTGGCTGCAAGAGATGCTGGAGGGAGGCGTACAGGGCGCCATCCCACCATGTTAGGAACTCCACTCCAGATTTGGGTTTACTCCTTAGCCTAAACCTACTCCTTAGATAAACCTAAAGGTAGCAGAGGTTTGGGATATGAGTTTCCCCTTCTCCGAGAGAGGCTACCTTCCCAGGTTGGTGAGCCCTATCTGGGCCTCACTTCCCTCTACAGCAGGCACGTCCCACAGGTAGATTGTGATCTACCGGTAGATCACTGGACACCTGTGGTAGATCACTGGTAGATCACTGGCTCAACTAATTTGGCTCCCCTAAAAAAATGCTCAGCGTTTTAGCCCTTCACCCCCAAAAAAGAAGGCTTTTCCCCACCTCAGAAAAACTCAACAACTCTGATCTGAACCCATAAAAAATTGGGCCTTCCTAAAAAAATCTCAACCTTGACCTGAACCCTAAAAAGCGATGCCTTCCTCCTCCCTAAAAAAGCTTAACACCTTTGACCCGAACCTACCTACCAAAAGGGGGTAGATCACTGCCAGTTTTTAACTTTGTGAGTAGATCGCAGTTTCGTGGGAGTTGGCCACCCCTGCTCTACAGCATATGCAGAAACTGCCTTCTTGAGCATTGGACCCCTGTTGGTCTCATCCAGTCAATCCTCCAGACATAGCTGCCAAGTTTTCCCTTTTCTCACGAGGAAGCCTATTCAGCATAATGGAAAATCCCTTTAAAAAAGGGATAACTTGGCAGCTATGCCTCCAGAGTCTTTTTTTCACATGCAGAGTCTCTTACTCACTGATGTTTTGAGATTCATCGGCTACTCTCAGCTGGTTTGCCCCCCCCCAGTCAAAGCCATTCTTGGGGTGTGGCTGCTGTCACATGCTGAGAGCTTCTAGGAGTCACAGGTAAGAGTTGAGTACAGGGTGGGGACCCAAGATGGACTGCTTATAGGCAAAGTACATGCTTTACCACTGAGCTATGGTCCCTCTTCATGTGCACTGCTAGTCAGAGATATGGAGGAAGGGAATGAACTTTATAGAGCCCTGTGTGTTCCATTAAGGGTGTGTTGAGATAAGCTCTGCCTTTTAAACAGCTCCATAGCCCAAGGCAGCAGATTTAGACTTTTCACCTCAAGGAAGTGTGCGTTTTTACCAGGGCTGAATAAGAATAGCTCCAACTCTCTTTTGGGAAACTGTTAAATGTGCTATTGCCTGGATGGTGTCAGGCTTTGTGGATGGTGGGAAAGGTCCATCAGGGTTAGGATTAGTGACAAGAGAGCAGCTCTGTGTATGTGGGGTGTATGTGATTGATTGATTGATTGATTGATTGATTCTATTTCTTTGCTTTTCAATGGGCACCAAAAATGGCCACCGCCGGCTTCAAAAGTAGCTTCTACGCATGACCGGACGTGCGCCGACGCAACTTCCGGTGTCGCCCCGCCCATCTATGGGCACCAAAATGACTGCCGCCAACACCGGAAGTCGCATCTATGCACTTCCGGTCATGCGTAGATGCGACTTTTGAAGCCGGCGGCGGCCATTTTTTGTGCCCATAGAAGGGCAAATCAGGAAAAAAAAAAGGCTGCCGGCAGGAGAAAATAACGGAGAAAAATGGGAGACAAAGTGATACGGGGGACCACCGGGAAAAGGTAAGTAAAAACGGGGGTTTCCCAGGGAAAATGGGAGACTTGGCAGCTATGCCCAGGAGGAAATGGGTCTTACAGCTTTCTTCTCAAAATGGCTGCCAGCACCATCAATATGAAACTGGAACACTGTTGGAGGTACACCACAGATGGAGGTGCCAACCCAGACCTTGAGACACAGAGAGATAGAGACAACCCAACTAACTCCAATAGTGATCTTTCAATGCTGCGTCTGGTGTTTGGCAGTGGGCAGAACACAAACATGAAACGTTGTGGGAAGGCTTACGTTATAATAGTGCTGAAATGCTGAGTAGTTTGCCTAGTGACTATGTATGTGCAATTTATGTTTACACAGGTTCTGCATAGCTAATAAAACTTGCAAACTTCACCCAAAAGCATACTTACTGCCTCCAAATCTGAAAGAACAACTGCCCTTGAGCAGAACATTTACCAAAAATGCATTTTTTCAGCAAGTAGAGATTTCTGCAAAAATAATAAAGAATATACACAACTCTGGGAGATGGAGAATGCCATCCCCCCTCCCCCCCCCCGGCAATACTTACTAAAACCAGATTTCTGAAAGGTGAATGGGTGGTTTCAGATATTTTCCTGAATGAGGACCATTTCATTTTAAACTCATGAACACCCGCCTTTCAGAAATGGAAAGTTCTTTTAAATCCCTTTCACATTCCAACATGTTATTCTCTACTAACACCCTTCAGTTTCCCTGGGATAGGGCTTTAACTCAATTGTAAAATATGAAATTTACAGGCAGGAAGTCTTAGGTTCAATCTACAGCATCCCTATGGACAGACACCAGTCTGGAAACTCAGAAAACCATTGCCAGTCACCGCTGAGTTAGATGGACCAGTGTTCTGACTCAGGGTAGGACAATTTCCTATGTTTGCTCCAATTTTGCATTAAGCACAATTTAGTGATAATGCTACAAGTTATTCATATGATTCTGAAAGGAAGAAAAGAAGAAAGAAAGAAAGAAAGAAAGAAAGAAAGAAAGAAAGAAAGAAAGAAAGAAAGAAAGAAAGAAAGAAAGAAAGGTGTCACACTGGAAACCCTTTTTTAATTTCATAATTGTCATTCCTGCATTATTTCCTACTTAGGTTGCCCCCCCCTCCCAAACCTGCACGACTATAAATCCTTCTTATGAGCTTACCGACTTTCATTTCCTCATACGGACTGTAAACTCATGCATTCAATATATTACATTATGGTAAAACCGAGTCTCTAGCCACCTTGTTCTCTGCTAACTGACAGACAGCAAATATTTAATGGCTTCATTATTTTACTGTTTCGGAGCACAATATGTCACCTCAACTGTAAAATATGTTGTATACCTCATTAACGGTCATATTCGGGGTTTGTTAAAGAGCATGCCTAGGATGTAAGTACCAAAAGCCCGTGCACATATAACAACACAGCGGCAAACTCAAGCAGATGCAACACTATATTCAACTGCACATAGACTAAGAGAACCTTTCACAGATGGAGGGCATGTTTGTGTGCTACCACCTGAGTCTGCTGCCTTTACCATGCCCCCCAGTTAGGAGATGGAGAAGCAACTGCCAGGTCACCTGTATCCTGTTGTTGTCCTGGGTGGCAGCCAGAGCATTAAGCTTTGAGGGGAAACAGCTGAGTCTTGTTTGTCCTGGAAATGACTTCTCGTAGCAGGAGAATGAAGCCATACACATGCCAACAAAGCCCAGCTGCACCCCCCCCCAAAAAAAGCTTGTTGTGGTGGCTGCTAGTAGGAAGAGGATGCAATGAGTTATTCTTCCATCTCTACCTCTTCTTCCTTCCTGGGGTGAGCTTCTCTGTTCAGTTGAGGACTTGCCCCATTATTACTGGCATGTCCTTTGTACCAGCACCTGATTTAGAAGCAGTAGCAGTGGGGTGGGGTGGGGTGGCAGTGGCACCTACTGACCTCCTATGCTTGGTGTTGCTGTGGCTGGCCAGGTAGGAGAGGGTGCAAATGCACCTGTGGGAGCACCTCATTGGTTCCATAAAAGACCATGATCAGCATTTGTTGCCAATGAGCTTCCAAGCCACAGTGTGCCGGTTTGAACGTTTAAAGCAGGCACCCCCAAACTTCGGCCCTCCAGATGTTCTGGACTACAATTCCCATCAACCCTGACCACTGGTCCTGTTAGCTAGGGATCATGGGAGTTGTAGGCCAAAACATCTGGAGGGCCGCAGTTTGAGGATGCCTGCTTTAGAGCACTAAACAATTTGAGCAAGGAGTACCTCGCCCTTCTAAGGCCTGTCAAAGAGGCTCTCCTTGTTTGTCCACAAACTAAGTCAGCAAGATTGGTAGGCCCAAGGGAGAGGGCTTTTTCTGTGGAACATGTCAGCTGTTGACATCTGGAAGTCCACCCACTCCAGTTTTTAGACAAAGTTGTTCAGCTGTCAGGGGTCGGGCAGCTTTTATTGCTTATTATATGAAGTATGGACCATAAAGAAGGCTGATGGCTGAAGAATTGATGCTTTTGAATTATGGTGCTGGAGGAGACTCTTGAGAGTCCCATGGACTGTAAGAAGATCAAACCTATCCATTCTGGAGGAAATCAGCCCTGAGTGCTCACTGGAAGGACAGATCCTGAAGCTGAGGCTCCAATACTTTGGCCACCTCATGAGAAGAGAAGACTCCCTGGAAAACACCTGGATGTTGGGAAAGACGGAGGGCACAAGGAGAAGGGGACGACAAGATGGTTGGACAGTGTTCTCGAAGCTACCAACATGAGTCTGACCAAACTGCGGGAGGCAGTGGAAGACAGGAGTGTCTGGCGTGCTATGCTATGGTGCATGGGGTCACGAAGAGTCGGACACAACTAAACAACTAAACGACTAAACAACAAATGCTTATATAATTTGTTATCTCCATTGTGCATTGGGAATTTTGGAGAGACTGTTTTATTCTGTGCTCTTATTTTAATCTAGAAGTCGCCTTGAAGCATATTTATTCAGAGGTTATTTTATTCTCAGCAGGATGCAGAGGTGGAGAGAGACTTCTGGTCAAGCTTGACCTCAGATGGATGGGAAAGGACAAAGAGACAAACAGGGTGGCTATAGTTTGGGGTGTAGGCACTTGAATCCCTGCTTTGCAATGAATCTCATGGGTGGCTCTTAGTAAGTCATCACAGCCAATGTCAATTCTAGAGAGAAATGAAATATGGAGGAAGTTTAGGAATCAGGCCTTTTTATATATATACTTTCTGTTGAAAAAGCACATTGAATGTGTTGAGGTGAAGGGTGGAGCCAGCAGAAATCTCAATTTGTACCACCCCGCCCCCCATATTTATTTGTGCTCAGAATAATAACATTCACAAATAATCTTTCCTGCTAGTGAAGATAAAGAAATGTTCACACAGGTGATATCCTGAGCTTCAGCGGTGGAATGAAAGACACCCAGAAACTTTGCCAGAGACATTAATAGAAGAACAAGGTGTCCTGGCTCTTTTAATTGCCTGCTGAAATATAAAAAAGATAGCAATGAATCAATGACAGGAAAGGTAAAATATGAATTACTAGATCCCATGAAAAGAGATAAATTAATAGAGCCATGCACATAATTAAAATGCATATGGGTTTTAAAGCTACATTTCTTTTACTTTTGAAATAAGTCTATAGTGTCCTTCCAAAACAATTCAAAAGGTTTTTACACTGTGTGTGTGTGTGTGTGTGTGTGTGTGTGTGTGTGATCTTGATTTTTGACTCCAGTATTCTCTTTTGGGTCCCATTAGCTAGATAGCTCAGTTGGTTACAGTGGGTGTGCTGATAATGCCAAGGTAACAAATATATCCACAACATAACTGGCTGTGCTTAACTATATAAATTCTTTATACATCATATCAACATAACTCTTTTCACATTATCTAATCAAGTGGAAGCAATTAAAGACCAACATTTAGAACAGGAAATACAAATAGATCAAGTTACAGGTAGGTAGCCGTGTTGGTCTGAGTCAAAGCAAAATAAAAAAATTCCTTCAGTAGCATCTTAAAGACCAACTAAGTTTTTATTTTGGTATGAGCTTTCGTGTGCATGCACACTTTGTCAGATACACACAAATAGATCAGTTCTTCTATACGTCATGTCCAAATAGAAGCTTTTGTGTTCCACATGTGTACAAATGAATCAGTTTTTTTTTAAAAAAGTAATATCCAAATAGAAGTGTTTTGTGTTCCACGTATGTCTTAGCCAATACAAGTGTCAAACACAACAACTTTAAGGAGCAGTACTTGCAAAAGGTGAAGTTTTCTTTGTAATGTCCCACATCTGCCTTTGCTGTGTCTGATACCTGCATACAACGACCATACTTTGCAAAGGCAGCTGCAGTATGTGTGAACGGGTATAAAGGGTTAGCATTTGGTTGAGCATTTCCAAGGCATCTTTTGAAGATGAAGGTTTGCATCCTTAGATCTGCCCCTTAAGCCTATGGAGCTAAAAGGAATAGGGACAGGAGCTCTGCTTGGGATTTGTCTAACTTCCCCATCCAAATCCACGAGGCCTGCATGGACCAAGATGGGGAGCCCTCCCTCAGTCCTATGAATTTAGGGCTATCAATGATTATCAGCCAACAATGTAGGGGCCCTGAGCTAGGGAAGCCTGCTTAGTCAAAAGGCTGGTGCTGAAGAAGGATTGTATTGATGCTTCAGAATCATTAGGGACATGCACTGTGTGGTATTCTTGTACACGACATTCATCCAGATGTTGCTTGACTACAACAACAACCATCCTTGTTCATGCTGCCTGGGGCTGATGGGAGTGTTAGTCTAATGGCATCTAGAGGGCTGCAACATTTCACAACTTTGATGCCCACCCTGTGACATGCCCTGTTTCTCCATCACCACAATATCCCTTGAGCCGCTAATAGGCAGACAAAGCATTGGAAGCAGTCTTTGTGAGATAGTCAATCTATTAGAAACATACCTGCCAAGTTCCTGCCTGAAAAATAAGGGATCGGACCGGAAGTAGCGCTGCCGCCATTTTGGAACTGGGCGGAGCATGCTCAGAAGCAACTTTTGATGCTGCTCTGCCCAGTTCCAAAATGGCCGCCGCGCTGCCGCCATTTTGGAACTGGGGAGAGCAGCATCAAAAGTCGCTTCAGAGCATGCTCCACCCAGTTCCAAAATGGCCACCACACTACTTCCGGTCTGCTACTTCCGGTCCAGAGACTCCAGACATGCACAGAAAGAGCCTCCCTCGGCCAGTAAGTAAACCGGGAAAAAACAAAAAAATCCGTTTTGTCAGCTGGGAACAGCTGGAAAAACGGGGGTTTCCCGGGGAATACGGGAGACTTAGCAGCTATGGTTAGAAAGTGCCTTTTAAAGGTGTGCTTTTTAATTTGCAAACTGTGCCTGACAGATTGTGCACGGTTGTCAAACATTAAAATGATGGTGGTGGTGAGTGCTATATAGAAGAGCATTGTTCTTTTAATGCGGCCTTATCTGAAGAAGGGATACGTCAACTCTTTCCTTGTGAAGTTTGACGGGTCTTTGTCTCTGAGATCCTCCTGTAGGAAAACCCTCGCACCATCAGCGCTGCGAACTCCACATCTCAGGCTTCCTAGAGGCAGAGATCAACTTGTGACCCTTCCAACTTTAGTTCCTAACCCTGTCTTTGTTTGACATGTCTGGTATTTCCTTAGGCATTTATCACAGCTGTCATCCTAGAAGCTATTCCAGATGCCTTGAAGGAAGAGGGGAAAACACACACACACACACACTGTTCTGACTTGAGGGCACACCTCCTGAAAACTTTCAGCGATTATATCCAATTTAGGATGGAGTTTTGTTTGTTTGTTTGTATGTTTGTTTGGCCAATCTTTGAATAGGGAAAGCTTTTCATTCTACCCTGAGGAGCAGCTTATTATGCCACATACATCCCACTTTGATTTAGGCCTGCACAACCTGGGACCAACAATGTTGGTAAGCTGGAATTTCTTAGACATGTTTTCTGAAGAAGAAAAATCAGCAATTCCTTCCTTTTCTCTCCTCCACCTGTAGAAAAAGAAGGCTGCATTGCAGAATGTTCTCTAAATATCCCCCACCATTTTGGCAGCTGGTTTCACCGCCACATACATGCACAACATCATGGAATGATGCTAGATCCAGGGCCAGAAACCCACAAAATGGAAGGAAGAAACTGTTCTGTGCCACAGCTGATAGTGAGCCCCACACATAAATAATTGAAAAATGGAGAAATTCAATGCAATCTGCCTCCCTCCCTACTCTGAACAGAGTGGACAGTTTTGAGGTGGATCTTGACACACAGCTCTACTAAATGCTACCCCCTAGTCCTCTACTCTAGCCTCCTGGTACTTGATAAGCCCCCTTGATTTTATAGCTGAGGGCAGCTGGCAAACCCCAGAGATTTATGAAACCCCAAATGCCTTGTTCTGCTGTGTTCAGGTTGGTGCAGTCACATGTCATGCAGGCATGCGTTGAAACCTCTCGTTCAATTGATAAAAGGATTATATAATCCTCCATCACAGCTCTTCACTGTAAATCCATATGGAAAACACCCAATAGCTTATACTAGATTCATATAAAAAAGGTGGCAGGTTTGTTCCAGGCTTTCAGAGTTCTGCTTACAGAATGCTCCTGCTGGAATAGCAGGTGATTTCTCTTGTTCTTGACTTACACCGGAATGTAGGGTTATAGCATACGCATGGGAGCACTGACTGATTGCAATGTGAGATTGGGTGGGAAGCACACCTGTTTCCTCCTGAGTCTCTTCAGATGACTTCTTCTTCTTCTTCTTCTTCTTCTTCTTCTTCTTCTTCTTCTTCTTCTTCTTCTTCTTCTTCTGTTGACGCAGTTTTAGTACAACTGGAGCACTGTGCAGGCATCTGAAGAATGCTGTTAGAGTACCCTGGAAGAGTTGAGTGACTCTGTCAATCCAGGTTACTCTCCGTTTCTCATTTTCCCAATCTCCACGCTTCCACATCAGTTACCAATTTTTATTATTATTAAGGGCCTCGTGAAAATTCATCTGCAAATGCTTCATAATATACATGTATGCAGAACAATTCTAACAATATAATGCATGTTTTTCTATGTTATTTTCACTGATACTGTGTTTTTAGCCACACTTCAGTTTCTAATCTCATATGCATTTTGGTAGATGTTAATTGGCTGGAGAACTGCACTGCAATTTTTGTATAATTGCAAGTTTTGAAGGATGGCTGTGCTCCAGTTCCTGCATTGCTTCAGAAAGTGTGAATTAGGCAAGTTCATTCTTAAATGAAAACTGGATAGAATTTCTCCCCAGTCCCTGTACCTGGTACACCTGGACACTGAAGGATGCTTGCTCAACCTTACTTCTCATTGCCATTTCCCTCAAGAGGACTGGAATAAAGGGACAGATCTGAGCCCCTCAAGGCCATCAACTCAGGCGCTCATCAGCTCAGCTTTTGGTGGACAGACTATGACACATATTGACAAGACAATAATATTGGTAATGCCCACCAGCAGTAGACTTCCCAGTAAGTCTAATGGTCTCAAGATGGTGCCTGAAGTTTGACTTATTTGTCATGTAAGTTGCTTATTGCTGTTGATTATTTAATAGTTGTGACTCCTAGCCAAGTATATCGTCTTGTGTTTTCTTTCTTGGTTGGCAGAAAGAAAGCACAAAGCCCAGAGCAGCTTGGGCTAGGCTGCCAACAGTTTGCCAGTTATCTCCAAGCACATGTTGGAAAGATACACAGGCACATTACAACATGCACACATCCATCCTTGCAAAGGCATTGTGTGCCCAAAACATGTTGTTGAAATCAGCCTTCTTTTTCTCGTCCAAGCTCCAGCAAAACACTCTGAAATGGCTAAAAGGAGCAAACATAACTCTCCTTGGAAGCAATGGCAAATATACCCTGTTTCTCATATTTTAAGGCATCCCCATAAAATAAGCCATAGCAGGATTTTTAAGCATTCAAGGAATATAAGCCATACCCCGAAAATAAGACATAGTGATAGGAGCAGCAGCAATGCCGGCCGCGGCAGGAGGAGGAGGAAAAAAATAAGACATCCCTTGAAAATAAGCCATAGTGTGTTTTTTTGAGGAAAAAATAAATATAAGACGTGTCTTATAATATGAGAAACACGGTATGAGCAAGATGGCTTCGGCCACAGCTGTAAAAGAAGAGTTATGGATTTGGCATTATGGAAATACAATTTTGCAGTACAGTTCTGTTCCCATTTCAGCCACATTTCTGCAAATTGGCCACCATTTGCAGTGATTTTCATAAACGGCCAGAGTCTCTCTGCAAGAGTGTCCATCAACAACCTAGTTATATTTAGTGTACTGGTCATTAAGGCAGCTAGGCAGCCCTCGGATTTGTTGCCAAAAGGAGATCATTGTTAAAGATGTGGTTTTACGTAGGGATTTACTAAGGAAGCGAAAAATGTAAAATAAATAAATTTCTCTAGGGAAACAGGGGAAGCTGTGAGTTCATTATCCTTTAATAACAATATTTTATTTGCAGTACTAAGAAATGAGGGTGAAAGAGGAGAGCGCAAAATATGGTCTGAAGCTCAACATCAAAAAAACCAAGATCATGGCCACTGGTCCCATCACCTCCTGGCAAATAGAAGGGGAAGAAATGGAGGCAGTGAGAGATTTTACTTTCTTGGGCTCCTTGATCACTGCAGATGGTGACAGCAGTCACGAAATTAAAAGACGCCTGCTTCTTGGGAGAAAAGCAATGACAAACCTAGACAGCATCTTAAAAAGCAGAGACATCACTTTGCCGACAAAGGTCCGTATAGTTAAAGCTATGGTTTTCCCAGTAGTGATGTATGGAAGTGAGAGCTGGACCATAAAGAAGGCTGATCGTCGAAGAATTGATGCTTTTGAATTATGGTGCTGGAGGAGACTCTTGAGAGTCCCATGGACTGCAAGAAGATCAAACCTATCCATTCTGAAGGAAATCAGCCCTGAGTGCTCCCTGGAAGGACAGATCGTGAAGCTGAGGCTCCAATACTTTGGCCACCTCATGAGAAGAGAAGAATCCTTGGAAAAGACCCTGATGTTGGGAAAGATGGAGGGCACTAGGAGAAGGGGACGACAGAGGACGAGATGGTTGGACAGTGTTCTCGAAGCTACGAACATGAGTTTGACCAAACTGCGGGAGGCAGTGCAAGACAGGAGTGCCTGGCGTGCTATGGTCCATGGGGTCACGAAGAGTCGGACACGACTAAACGACTAAACAACAACAACAAGAAATGTATTTAAAAGATCCTGATTTCTGCTCCTGTTAGGCCAAATGAAGCTGCCTTATCCAAAGTCATATTATTCCCCCCCCCATCTAGTCCCATATTGTCTTTTCTGACTGGCAACAGCTCTCCAGGTGTTTCATGCAGAAGTCTTTCCACATCACCTGTGAACGGTTCCTTTCAATTGGAGGTGCCAGGGATTTAACTTGAGACCTTTTGAATGTAAAGCATGCCCTCTGCTACTCAGATACCCCCTTTTCCCAAAGACCAAGTTCTAAACTGAAGGAGACACTACCCAGGGGCAGAGGAAAGTGAAAAAGGCTACAGAGTGGTAAAGACAGAAGTTTAATATGCATAAAATGTAACGTTTGCATGTGCTGTGTTTGAAAATCTTTTACGGAGAGAAGTTTGCATTGGGCACAGGAAGTTTCACTCTGGCAAATATGGCAGAAAATGTTAGATGTTTCCACAGACTTTAGGCTAACTGATGACTCATCCTGGAAACCGGAGCTTCAGATCTCTCACAGCAGGAAGGTGAAACTTGAGACCACAGTATCTGCATCAGTGATGAAACCACCAGCAGCAGTAGCTGTTGTGGCTAAGGTCCAAGACGATGAAAAAGCAAGTTGCTTAGGAACTTGCTCTCTGGGACCAGAGAGAGGAAAGTTCATAGAATATGAATAGAGTTAGAAGGCACTCAAAAGTCATCTAGCCCAACCCTCTGCAATTCAAGAATCTCAGCTAAACCATCTGTGACAGATGGCCAGCCAACCTTTGCTTAAAAACTTATGAGGAAGGAGAGTCTTGTGGGAGTCTGTTTACTGAACAGTTTACTGAACTGTTTTAAGGACTTAAAGAAGATGGGACCGCATTGCTGTTAAAGACCAAATGGGTTACTTTGTAAAGTTTTTTTGTAACTGTTCTAAAACAGTTTCCAGTAAAGCTTTGAAACCCATTCTTATGGAGGAGAGAATTCATTACTACTCTGCCCTAGGGCTGGGCAATATCAGGTTTTCAACATTGTGATGTATCACTAGGTAAACATTGTGATGTTGTGATACATCACAATGTTAAAAAGGAAACAGCATTGGTCCTGGCCCTGCAAGGTACCAGGGTGAAGCCACAGTCACTCCCTCCGCTGCCAGCGCCCGGCACAGGGAGAAAGGAGGCAGCCTGCCTGCTTGGCTGGAGAAGGAAGGCAAGGCACTGGCTTGCAGGCAAGCCCCACTTGTGATATACCACTGGGTGAAGATGCCATTGTAACCTGACCCCCCAAACTGGTCCTGGACAATGTATCCATCCAGACCTACTCTGCACAAGGTCAAGGATTCTGTTGCAGCAACTCCAGCATGGGCCTCAGTCCTGCCCTGAGTTATTGGCATTGCTGAGATTGCTAGGCAAGAAACCTGGACCTCGGATAATGGCACTTCTATCTTGGCTCTTCTAGCAATGACGAACCTAGACAGCATCTTAAAAAGCAGAGACATCACCTTGCCGACAAAGGTCCGTATAGTTAAAGCTATGGTTTCCCAGTAGTGATGTATGGAAGTGAGAGCTGGACCATAAAGAAGGCTGATCGCCGAAGAATTGATGCTTTTGAATCATGGTGCTGGAGGAGACTCTTGAGAGTCCCATGGACTGCAAGAAGATCAAACCTATCAATTCTGAAAAAAATCAGCCCTGAGTACTCACTGGAAGGACAGATCGTGAAGCTGAGGCTCCAATACTTTGGCCACCTCATGAGAAGAGAAGACTCTCTGGAAAAGACCCTGATGTTGGGAAGGATTGAGGGCAGTAGGAGAAGGGGACGGCAGAGGACGAGATAGTTGGACAGTGTTCTCGAAGCTACAAACATGAGTTTGACCAAGCTGCGGGAGGCAGTGCAAGACAGGAGTGCCTGGCGTGCTGTGGTCCATGGGGTCACGAAGAGTCGGACACGACTAAATTACTAAACAACAAAAGCTTGGGAGAAGGCTTTGGAGGTATGTATGGGTGTGTAGATACTAGCATACTTCATAAAGGTGGCATTTATAAATATTGCTCTTCCCACTTTTGCTTCTGGCCTGGTCCATTTCTCTTATGTGGCTCTCAGAAAGGAATGTGTCTGAAAAAATAACATCCACATATAGTATATAGGATAGGTTTTGTAAAAAAAATATTGTATGCTACATGGGGGATACCAATGGATCCGTTTAAAGCAGGGGTCGACTAACTATGGCCCATGGGCTGGATCTGGCCAATTGCTCTCTGGATCCTGCCCGCGAATAGTTCTGCAATTGCCACTTGGATCGGTGTGGTTACCATTTTTTCATTTTTTCCGAGTGCCATTTTTTTGCGATTCCCCCCTCCCTCCCTCCCTATGGTGGCACCTCCTCTCTCCCTCTTCCTGGCTTCTCCCGCCCTGCGGAGGAAGGAGGCTGGGCTTTGATAGGAAGCCTCGGCACCCATCCATCGGCCTCTCCCCATGGCTGCGCTGTGCGCTGGAGATTGGTGCACCTGCTGGTCTCGTGCCTGGCACCCCAAAAAGGAGAGGCACTGCCACTGGCATGGCTCCCAACCGCAGGCAGAAGGGCGGGGGTGGTAGACAGGGGGAGGTGAGGGGCTGGGGGAGAGAGAGGGAGAGAGAGAGAGAGAAGCCACCTCTGCCGTGCACGCTTCTGCGCACGTGGTGGCCCACCACTAGGTCTGGGGGACGTTGAACCGGCACCCTCAAAAGCAAGGTTGCTGACCCCTGGTTTAAAGTGTTACATCGGGGAGGGGGAGTCAGGACTCTGAAACACTTTGCATCACGGCCAAACTATACATACCGTTAAATCAATAATTTGCCCTTGTGCATAAGCTTTTCCTTTCATATATTTCCAGTATGAGGCCCCTGATCTGCTAACAGTCCCTGCATGGTGGTGCTATTTGTTTTGTTTTGTTTTTTTAACTTTTCCTCTGCTGTGGTTCAAATATGAATTTGTCCCTTCACACCTGCACAGGAGGGAAAACTCCTACTGAGATGGGGCAGGGGAGCTTTCCCTCCATACAAAATGGAAGTTTCCCCTCCCTCGGTGCTTATTGGAACCACAAGAGGGGGCAAAAGCCCCACCCCTACCCCCATGCTGATCTTATATGGATCCTAGTTGGGGAGGGCACACTGACAATACCTTAGTTGTCAAAGTAAAAGCTTAGTTCTCAGAGATCAGCTTTGATCTGTCTGTACTGGAAATGCTGCTACTATTCTGTTCCAAGGAACTCATATGCCACCAGCAAGAGATCTTGGTCCTATAAAATGAACGGGCTTAAAAGTAATTTGTGTTTTTTAGGAGGTGAAGCATCTAAAAGTCATGGTGCTCAGACAACAAACACCTACAATTCTAGTTTATTGTTTTTCTTGGAAATGCCAAACTCGCGCATGTTTTTAAGACATCGCCGAAACCATATATTTCAGTTCTCTCTCTCCTAGGCTTAAACATTTGCCTGTTCCAACTTGTGGTTGATTCTGAGCTGCAAACAGCCTGACAGTGTGGTGCAGCTGTCAAAATAAAAAGTAATTTAAAGTGCTGCAGAGACATAAAACCTAAGCATAAAAAAGCAGTCCCAAACAATTCGAAGACATGGCAGGCAGAATTAAGCAGAATCCAATTGCAGTGATTCAGAGCGAAATGTCCAGTTTATTAAATAGTGCTATACTATAGAGCAGCATCTAAAATTTAGCCAATAAATTTGAAAATATTTGATTCAGCTGAGTCAAATATTCCCTAATTTTGATATTCGAAGGCAGCACATGTTTGCCATTTTCTTTCTCTTGCGGTTGCTTCTTCACTTTCTTTGACATCACCCTCATTTACCCACACTTCCACTTAACAATTTGTTTGGGTTGCCAACCCCATCAGATTAAAGAACTGCATGAACAAATGCAGTTGGCATCACTGAGAACAAAGGAAGAAAACACACATGGAAAAACACTGTTGATAGACATGTATCTTCTTAGCAGGTGTCAACCCCCCCCCCAAAAAAACAACAACCCACAAGTGTCACCAAATGCTCCCCGACAAACATATTCAAACAAAAACTTGTGCATTTTTATTTTTTTATATTGATACAGGGAGTGAAATTTTCACAGAAAATGCTACAATCCTAAACACACTCACTAGGGAATAAACCCCACTGGGTGCCTACTTCCGAGTAAGCATGCATCAGATTGCACTGTATATTAATCTTCATTTTATTTTATGTTCCTCAACTCTAGGGCTTCTTCAATGCAATTTTAGGGATTCAGAATTCAGGAATCATGTAACAAGCATGAGGGCAAACAAAGCACTTGCATGGAGCTTTGAGGCTAGAAGGATCCCTTCCAGTCAGGATTCTGCCTTCTCCCCATGCTTTGCAACATCTACATGCAGCTGCTGAGAGAGATCATCAGGGGGTTTGGGCTGGGTGTCCATCAGGATGCAGATGATACCCAGCTCTACCTCTCTTTCAGATCAGAACCAGTGAAGACGGTGAAGGTCCTGTGTGAGTGTCTGGAGGTGGCTGGAGGATGGATGGCAGCTAACAGATTGAGGTTGAATCCTGACAAGACAGAATTACTATTTTGGGGGGACAGGAGGCAGGCAGGTGTAGAGGACTCCCTGGTCCTGAATGGGGTAACTGTGCCCCTGAAGGACCAGGTGCACAGTCTGGGAGTCATTCTGGACTCACAGCTGTCCATGGAGGCACAGGTCAATTCTGTGTCCAGGGAAGCTGTTTATCAGCTCTATCGGGTACACAGGCTGAGACCCTATCTGCCCGCAGACTGTCTTGCCATAGTGGTGTATGCTCTATCTCTCGCTTGGACTACTGCAATGTGCTCTATGTGGGGCAACCTTTGAAGGTGACCCGGAAACTACGACTAATCCAGAATGCGGCAGCTAGACTGGTGACTGGTAGCAGCCACCGAGACCATGTAACACTGGTCTTGAACATTGGCTCCCAGTACGTTTTCGAGCACAATTCAAAGTGTTGGTGATGACCTTTAAACCCCTAAATGGCCTCGGTCCAGTATACCTGAAGGAGCGTCTCCACCCCTATCGTTCTGCGAGAAGCCAAGTTACAGGGGACCAGGCAGAGGGCCTTCTCGGTAGTGGCAGCCACCCTGTGGAATGCCCTCTCGCCAGATGTCAAAGAGAAAAACAACTACCAGACATTTAGAAGACATGTAAAGGCAGCCCTGTTTAGGGAAGCTTTTAATGTTTAATAGACTATTGCATTATAATATTCTGTTGGAAGCCGCCCAGAGTGGCTGGGGAAACCCAGCCAGATGGGTGGGGTATAAATAAATTATTATTATTATTATTATTATTATTATTATTATTATTATTATTAGGAAGAGAATGATTCAAAAAAGACCTCACCCAATAGGTGTGGCTACCAGAAAGGGGTAGTTGCACCATCCACATACCCACCCCACATGAGTCAAGTTAGCCTTGTCCTCGCTATTAGAAAGTCTGTGTTGCCAGAGAACTCCATAACTTAGCACAAAGCTCCACACAAGTTAGTTCTTCCTAATCCTGTTTTTTTTTTTTTTTGTAATTAAACATAAAAAAGTTGTGGCTACTCCGGGTCCTGTCTGATGATGCTGATGCACATTGACAAACCGGAGAATGCCAAAAAGGCGGGTTAAATCAAAGATGTCACTTCACTGGGATAACATGAACAACTGCTGCTGCTACTCTTCCTTGTGAAGTGACTGTAGACCAGAGCTTGGGAAGGTGGGGCCCTCCAGGTGCGATTGTACTCCAACTCCCATCAGCCCCAGCCAGCATGGCCAATGGTTAGGGATGGTGGGAAGGGGAGTCCAGCAGGACCTGTAGGATCGCAGGTTCATCATCCGTGCTACAGACCAGAGGCGTAGCATGGATTGCCATTGCCCGGGGCCACTCAGAGTGATGGGAGGAATTGAAATGGATAGAGCACACATGCACATTCAACTGCCTAACAGCATCCACATCACCCAGGAGATCACAGCTGCAGAGCTAAGAAAAGAAGAGTCATTCCAATGTCTGGAGAGGTCACTTCCTGGTTTACATTGAGAAGTTCCCCGCCCCCCCCCAATGGAGCCCAGTGATGGAAGCATACAGCTGCATTGGGGCATCACTTGTTGTTGAAAACAGCACTTGTTGTTGCTGTTGAAATTTTGCGCTCCTAACAATTTCGCACCTGGAGGAATTATCCCTGTGCGCCCCAACACACTATGTCACTGCTGCAGACCATTGTCTTTGGTGGTGGTTGTTTTCCTCCATTGCCTTTGGTTTGGTGGCGTTTCCCCCCCCCCCCCAAAAATCTCCTCCTCCACTATGAAGAAATCCCAGACTGAAATGTGACCAGTGAGTGTAGCACACATGAAAAATTGAATATGGCTGTATGAAAAATGAGAGAACAAATGAAATGAAGCAGAATGCTCCTTACAAAACAGACATAAAGAAGTTAGGATTTGCCAGCTATTGGGACACAGCAAACCCAGGAGGTAGGTAGGTAAGTAGGTAGGTATTTTTTTACTTATGGGCACTGCCGAGGTAATTACCAAGACAGCTCGGAGGTATCTTTTGGCAAATGCCAATTTTAGTAGCTGCCACACTAATTAAGCTGGGAAATGGCCAGAACTCCCAAGTTAAACTGCCTATTATAAAAAGTGTTATTAGGATTTAACAGTGGCAAAGCAATCAGAGATTATTGCAGTGGTGTCACAGAGGGGGCTCTCTTTCAGATTTCATTCATGGAGAGATTTACTGCAAGTTTCAAAACCATACCCTTGGATATATTCCAGGTCCGGATGCAGTAAGCACTGGAGTGTGTTTTAATAACCTTTCTAATATTTTTTTAAAAAAAATATGCACCATTCACAGGGGGGCAGAGGAGGGGAGGGCTCATTGTCAACCACCCTGAGATCTTTGGATGGAGAGTGGTATACAAATTAAATAAATAGACAAAACAAAATAAAAATGTGCAAGCTGAAATATTTGCACTGACAGGACTCTGTAGTTGAACACTGCCTATGGCTGCCAGCCTGCTGTTCTCGTGTATTGCTTTTATGTTTTAATTGTTTTAACCATTTCGCTGTTCATTGCTGTCACAGATGGTTGCGGCTACTCTTGAGTAAAGACACTCCACTCCACCTTGTCTTTCAGAGTTTTATTGTGCATACTATTTACAGTGCAATAACATCACCAAACATGACTGCTCAGTCCATGTCAGAACCCCGCAATGACTTTCTGTGGGTTTTCGCCCATCCTAAAAACCTGGGCACCCCAAAGCGCCACCCCCTGGTCCTACTGGTGGGTGTGTGCCTCAATTAGGGCATCAGAGGGAAGGGCCGCCTTCCTGGCTGCCCTGTGTCCGAAAGCCCTCAGTGTTCCTCCTCCCCTATCCCTCTCTCCGAGCGGTGCTGGGGCTCTGGTACATGAGACAGCCCTCTCTCCACTCCGCTAACTTCCTCATTCCTTTCTTGTGACTCGCTGCTTGTGCTGACAAGGAGCTGGTGAGGATGATTGGTGGGGGCTCTCTGTAGAGAGACCCCCTGACAATTGCTTTACTCGTTACTTGCCCTAGGATCATGCAAAGTCTTCAGATGCCCCCTCCCCCACCAAATCCCTGGAAGATCACAAACTCTTAAGCTACCGTGGCTTCTCACTATGCCATGCAGAGTCCTCAATTCTGCAAGCGGGGAAGGGTGGAGTTAAGGGGAGGAGGATGTGGCCTGGAGCCTCATGGAACCCACGAGGAAGAGAGGGGGCAGGGTGCTGACCATAGAGACTATTTTGCTGGTGCAGAAGTGCCGCCTTGTAATGCTTCCTCTGACTACCAAGGCAGGCTGATGGAAGCCTCATGGTTTCACCTCGGTTTACAAACACAGCAGACCCATCTGGAACGGATTAATTCACTTTCCATTACTTTCAATGGGAAAGTTTGCTTAGGGCAGTGTTTCCCAACCTTTGGTTTCCAGCTGTTTCAGACTACAATTCCCATCATCCCTGACCACTGGTCTTGCTAGCTAGTGATGATGGGAGTTGTAGTCCAAAAACAGCTGGAAACCAAAGGTTGGGAAACACTGGCTTAGGTTAAGTATGCTTCAGTTTAAGTACAGACTTTCAGAACCAATTACACTCATACTTCGGGTTAAGTACGCTTCAGGTTGAGTACTCCACGGACCTGTCTGGAACGGATTAATCCACTTTCCATTACTTTCAATGGGAAAGTTCGCTTCAGGTTAAGTACGCTTCAGGTTAAGTACAGACTTCCGGAACCAATTGTGGTTGTAAACTGAGGTACCACTGTATATCATCTGAGGCCCCCACATATGGTGAAGACATTTGCCGGTACAATATTGCTCCATACTCCTGTTGGTAACAGGCTTTGGGGCAGCTCAGCCAGCCCTGCCCTTTCCCCATATTCCATTGGTAGTGCACATATATAGGGGGATCAGAGAGGGGCACACTGATGTAGACTAGAATGTCCCCATTTACATCTGAGGAATGTTAGCAGGTATGGGTCATGAAATGCTGAAAGGTGGGGCAGAAATTGCAACAATATATCCTCTACACCAGGCATCCCCAAACTGCGGCCCTCCAGATGTTTTGGCCTACAACTCCCATGATCCCTAGCTAACAGGACCAGTGGTCAGGGATGATGGGAATTGTAGTCCAAAACATCTGGAGGGCCAAAGTTTAGGGGTGCCTCCTCTACACCTTTCAGCTTGTCATGGTTGGGTGGGGGTTATTTTTCAGGTTGTACGCTCTGCATTTTTGCAAAGGCCTTCTTTTTTAGATAACAGTCACAGCATGTGATTGTAAATGACAGCGGTCCAATCAGAATATACATTTTCTAGTGCTGTGCACAGAGCACCAGCCTGGTACTTTGTCCCCAGTAAAACAACTCTCTTTTGGTGGTTAGTTATAAAAAGATAAAATAGTCCATATTGTTTTCAGATCTCTATTGTGAAGACAGCTCCAGTGACATTAAAAGCTGCTTAGCATGAGGAATCTTGCAAGCAAAAGAAACTACAGGGCATTAAATACACTTTATTTTTTGTATTCTTGAAGGATTAATTCATCAAGTACCACCCAGATGAGCTGTTTGGCACAAACAAACGCACACAGAATTAATTTAATTCCGGGTTTTTTCAAAGTTGCCAATTTCCTTTTTGCTTTGTCTCCCCCTTTGTTGGCTATATGTAGAAAAGCAAAGCCTGCTTCTTAGACTTTATTGAAAGCATTCATGTGTAAGCCTCAGCTGAAAAAAGATAGGGTTGTAAAACAAAGCACATTGTTCCTGCAAGGCAAGATAATATTTGGAGTCTTATAGAGATATCTTAGAAGAAACAAGAGGAAAGGGTATTCTTTACTTTAGGGATAGGTTCTTGAAAAAGAGGGAGGTTGTGCAAAAGGCAAGAAGGAATCTACAGGAAAGGCCTGAATATGCAGCATAATTTTGTAATTAGCAAAAGCAAGTTATGTCCTGGTTTGCTCTGTGCACAGAAGCTAGAAAACATAGCGGGAGCCAAATGCACATAACCAGAGTGTCACCGAAAAACATAAAATGAGACTAAACAAATAATGCAAGTTTGGCGGCAAAACCTGGCACATTGAGAACTGCGTGGACCTTGCCACAATAGACAAGTGGCTTCAATGTGACACTGTTGCCAGCAACCTGGCAGATCTATCACTCAACAGTGTGGACTTCACCACAACAGACATGTGAAGCCGATGTGACACAGTAGCCAGCAAAATACAGTGGTACCTCGGTTTATGAACTTAAGCCATTCCGGAGGTCCGTTCTTAAACCGAAACTGTTCTTAAACCGAGGCGCGCTTTCCCTAACGAGGCCTCTCACCACCGGTGCCCTTCCAATGTTCAGATTCCGTTCTTGGACCGAGGTAAATTTTGCAAACCGGGACACTACTTCCGGTTTTGCGGAGTTCGTAAACTGAATAGTTTGTAAACATGGCTGTTCTTAAACCGAGCTATCACTGTAGGTTTGAGCCAGTGAGTCCTGGGGGTCAGATCCATTCTCCAGATCCATTTATGTATATGTTTAGATTACTTATATTCTGCACTTTGCAAAAGCCACAAGATTGTTTATAACAAAATCAAATCAAAGAGGAAGAATCCATAAAATAGAACAATCCTTTAACAATATAACAAAGGTATCTGAAGAAGTGTGCATGCACACGAAAGCTCATACCAATGACAAACTTAGTTGGTCTTTAAGGTGCTGCTGGAATGAATTTTTTTTTTATTTTGTTTCAATATAACAAACCATTAATAGCAACAGTTAAATAGCAATAGCATAACCGTGTTTATCTTTTATCCAATGTTCTCTTTTTTAAAAAGCAAAAGCACGAGGGATTCTGAGGTGGAGATGCTGAATTTTGTCATGGTTTAGAGCAGGCATCCCCAAACTGAGGCCCTCCAGATGTTTTGGCCTACAACTCCCATGATCCCTAGCTAACAGGACCAGTGGTCAGGGATGAAGGAAATAGTAGTCCAAAACATCTGGAGGGCCGAAGTTTGGGGATGCCTGGTTTAGAGACCAGATGAATCTAGATGGCAGAATGAAAGGTCCCTTTGGCACAACTTTTCTCTTTTTGCCATAGGTTTGACTGCCTCTTGAGATACCATCACCAAACTCAGCATGAAGGTTCCCATTTGGTCACCAGGAACTATTTTTGTTTCAAGATGGTATTCAGTGACTTTGGCAGGACTTTAACCATTTTTGGGATAGGTCCAGATGGCTCTCGGGATATCGTTTCCAAAATCAGCACAGTGGTTCTTGAGGTGGGGGAGGCAGTCTGTGTCAATTTTTGGACATCAGGTGCTATTCTGAATTAAGACAGCAATCCAAAACATGATTTTGACAAGCCTTTTGCACAATTCTGGGCATGATGGGTCAAAAGGAGATGTAAACAAACTCTTCAGAGGTTAGGTTCATGTGGTTTTCCATAAAGCAGTCAGAAAGCACAGGCAGTAAAACTTGGCTTAGTTACAGTGCTGAAATTTCACAAATTATAGGAACACAAGAAAGGCTTGTTAGAGCCATGTGGTCTGAATTGCAGTAGCCAGCAAAAAACGCCCTCACAGCTTGAGCTTCTTGGGTAGACAGAAGAGGAGCAATAGGCTTGATTACCTTCCTCTCCAGATGAGGGAGAGCGACCTAGCTGAGTTTGGCAGGACAGCTTACTCTCTATGGCATTAACCCCTTCATGCATTAATTAGACTTAAGCAAGTTGGTTATACGAGGCTGCTTACTCCACAAAGATACCGTATGTAAGGAGCCTCTTTTACCATAGAAAATTTCACACACCCCATTAGAACAATGTCAACCTCACTTGAGATTCCTTTGATGTTTTGTCTGGGCCTGAAATACAATACAAAAAAAAGGGCAGTAATCCTAAGGAAAAGTTATTCTCACTCAGACCTTTTGCCCTCCCTCATCACACCCACAGACTGAATCTATTTAGAAAAGAGACTTGTAAAAAGAGAACAATCTATAATATCCCCTTTTCCTCCAAACATTAATTTGCTAACATCAATATAAAGGGGAAAGCTTTTGACAAGGCTTGTTTAAGGGCTGTGACTGGAAAGTAATTGTGATTCATTATCTTGCAAAGGAAGTCATTTGTAAGAGGGCACAGAGGGCAAGGAGATGACTCACCCACATGCGGGAGCAAATCTCCCAAAGATTCTGTTCTACTACAGGATCAGCTTTGGAAAGCTGTCAGGAGATGTAAACATTTCCCAGCAAGACATTTCTTTGCACCTGGGAAAACAGCTATATTAAGGCATTTTGGCAATTGTTCCCTTAAAAAAGTCTTTAAGAACAGTTTGGCAACTTCTGTTTTGAAAGGTTTTTTTGTGAAAAGGAGAATGGGGAAAATGTCAAAGTGAGCTTTTGTAACTTCAGCATAGATGTTGGAATGGGTGTCGAGAAGGTTTTTTTTTTAGTGCCTAAAAAGAATACTAATTGAGTGCTTTTGTGGTCTGTGGATGGAGCAATCAGGGTTTTCTGAAATAAATCTGACTGGCTGGTTTTCCTTTATGAGTCTATATTGCCACTGCTTCTGCCAGAAAGCTGTTGATCATGTATTCCTGGTCAGTTTGACCCAAACCTTGACATCTATTCCGGCTTCACTGAAAAATCAGCAGCAACAAAAACAGGCAAGGTATGGACTAGCACACTTCTCTTGCAGCACAGATCTCTGCATGCCTACATGAATTCAGTGGGACTTAGGTTTGAGTAGACATGGTTAGGATCACAGCCTTTTCTCTGCCTTAGTTTTTCATGTTTACAGTGCCTCTTATCTTTCAGTATTCCTAGGTTGTGTGAACAGCCTCGTTCACTCTTTTCTACACCACCCTGGGCCCTTCCAATGAAAGGTATTCTAAATGGCAGACAGTCCAGATCTTTCAACAAAACATACAGCCTTTTATCATTTATTGAAATAAATCACAAGAACAAAGGATGAGATGATAATCATGGATATGATTAGGGTCAGGGCTTTTTTTCCAGCCGAAACTCACTGGAACTCAATTCTGGCACCTCTCAGGTGGGCATCATTGCCATTATAAGAGAACGAGGGAGGTGTACTATCAGGGACTGGACAGAGGAGGAATGGTGGAGACCGCCTCCCCATCCCGAGCCTTCCAGGGAGGAGGAAGAGGAAGACAGTACAGTGGTACCTCAGTTTAAGTACACAATTGGTTCCGGAAGTCTGTACTTAACCTGAAGTGTACCTAACCTGAAGCGAACTTTCCCATTGAAAGTAATGGAAAGTGGATTAATCCGTTCCAGACAGGTCTGCGGAGTACTTAAACTGAAAGTACTCAAACCGAAGCGTACTTAAACTGAGGTATGACTGTATAGATTTACAACAGGGGTTTGAGGGAGGTCGAAGCTCAGAGGCAGCTGAGGGGGAAAACTGGAAAATCACGGGAGAGCCACAAGAACAGAATGACATGTCACTAGAACAGTGGCAGAGAAAGGAGGGTGTGGGAGGTGCAGGCCACCCTGAGTGTCATCACCGAGGGGGGTGACAAAATGACAAGAATATGAGTTAAAGAAAAATAAAATTGGGCTCACAAAACTTTTTAGTTCAGTCAACAAACATAAAGAAAAAAGGCTGGCACTGGGCGCCACACCACGGGGGCCGGCACTTACCGCGGAGCCTGCAGTGTGCCCAAGCCATGTGTCACTCCTGGGAGTGATGTGGTGGCTTGGGCGCCTGAAGGCTCCACACTGCCTGAAACAGCAGCGTGGGACTTGCGTCTGCCCACCGCCTCTCCCTCAGCCACCCTACAGCTGAGGGGGAGGCGGTGGAGAGGCTCCACACAGCACACCCTGCCCCCATGGGCGGCTCACCTCGCCCCCTGCTGCAGGATGCATGCGCCACACCAGACACCCGAGTGGCTAGTTATGCCACTGCACTAGAAAGCATCCCAGACCCTCCATCTCCCAGAACCCGGCAAGCCTTAAAAGTAGGAGAGCAAAGAGATCAAAGACAGAGTTCACATAGCAGCACCCATAGAAGTGACGAATGAGATGGTGTGTGTGTGTGTGTGTGTGTGTGTGTGTGTGTGTGTGTGTGTGTGGAGTTTCACTTGGGACAACACCATTATCCAAGAGGCTGGGTTCTATAGCCTTTCTCTGTAAAGATTGAAATAAAAAAGGACGGTTAAAATTTTACCCTTGTCATTATACTTTCCTGGGCAACCAGTTGGAAGCCGCTGACAGAATCCTGACATGCTCATGGTGAGTTCCACCACCTCTTTGTCTAGAAAAACTAGCACTGATGATTATCTTAGAATATTAAAGTGTCAGGTGTGACTTCAGCCTGAACGTAGCAGAGTGCTGCGCAACCCGGAAGCTTCTGGTGGTAGTAATGACTAGACGTCTGGACGCAGAATAACTATTTACAGGATTTATTAAATAAAATAAATCCAGAGTTTCTATGTACAACTTTAGAACTCAAAAACAAAGTAAAATAAATCCTCTCCTCTCTGGCTCTTTCTCTCTCACAACCGATACAGCACTTTTCCTCCTACACTCACCACACCACATACTAGCTTTCTCTGATAACAGGACTCAGTGCTAATCTTCAACCAATGAGAGAGCAGTTGCTACGGCTGAGGCAGACCTTGGCTTTCTGCTCAGTGTTAATTGCTTGTCCCAGAGTTGATTGTGTGAAGAAGTAATCTGATGGTTTCTCATGCTACCAATTTAGCAAAACCCGAACATATTATGATACAATTTGATGGTGCATGTTTAATAATATGTGATATGGTGTGTGACTGGATCCTTGAATGACTTAAGGAACTTTTCGTAATATGGGAATGTATGTGAATCAACACAGACAGACAGACAGACAGACAGACAGACAGACAGACACACATGAAAATGAACCATGCTGCCTCTCTGTCATTTGGCTTCATAAAGCTTTTACTTCAGCACATCTCTTAGAATGGACCTCTGTTCCCCGTGTTCCACTTGGCATGACTTAACGCAACATGGCAGTTTGCCTTTTATGGCTGCAGGCAGAACACCCTTGCTCATGTCTCATTCCATTTCAATAGCAATGTTGCAGAGGTGCGAGGAGCTTTGTAGGCAACAATTTGTCACTGGATTCAATGTACTTTGGGGGGGGGGGTGTGACCCTCCCTGTTTATCCAGTTCAAGCTGTGCCACCACCTCCAGTCTGAGCAGCTGACAAGCCCCCAAGATCTTCATTGTAGGTTTACTATGAACAACTGTCCCGCTTTGCTGCCACCACTACCCACCTCACCAATGAAGCATTTCAAGCTCAGTGGCAGAGGGTGAGGAGAAGGCAAGCTCTAAGGGGAATGAGTAAGAGGCTTGTGAAGTCCAGGGGGTGGAAGAATCGGTGGTGTCTAGTGGGAGCGGGAAGATAGATGAGGTTAAGGGGGCACTGGAGGCTTTAGTGAAGGGGTAGGGAGTAGGGGTCTGGAGGGTTACCCTCCTTTGCACCTCTGACTATGGCATAGCTGCCAAGTCTCCCGTATTCCCCGGGAAATCCCCATTTTTCCAGCTGTCCCTAGCTGAAAAAATGGATTTTTTTGTTTCCCCCCGGTTTATTCTGGCGTGACGGCCATTTTGGAACTGGGCGGAGCATGCTCAGAAGTGACTTTTGATGCTGCTCTGCCCAGTTCCAAAATGGCGGCAGTGCGACTTCCGGTCTGCTACTTCCGGCCAGGTCCCTTATTTCTCTGACAGCAACTTGGCAGGTATGGACTATGGGTGTAAAAGAAAAGCAAGGGAAGGGTCGCAATAGGAGCTTCCCATGCTCCCTCTTTTCATTTCTGATGGCATGTAGCCCATCAGATTTATCTACAAGTGAAAGCAAGAGGGCAATGCAGATGACCAGAGTTGTGAAAAATTGTCCGAGGCATTTTTATATACTACTAGAAATATTCCTGAAAACCTATGAGTAGTTTCGGTTGACCTTTAATCAGGACTAGGGGATACCTGTTATTTTCTATAGAGCAGAAGCAGAAGAAATAAGGGGCATTTATTACACAAGGCTATGGTATCCCTTCCTAATAATGGAGATCCAACACCCTTTCGGCTATATTGTATTGTTATAGAACAAATGTGAAAAGAGAATTGGGCTCTAAATTCTAGCATGAATGCCTTGACCTGGTCTCCTAGACATTTTAAAGACTAAATGTGTTTTTCTTTAAAAGCAGAGTAGGTGTCCAAATGATCTTACAGAATGTGTTGAAGTGTACCAATTCCCCCCACTACACTTAAGTTAAATGGGACTGCAGTGAGGTCAGGACTCAGGAGCCAGCTGCAATTTTCTTCAATTTTTTTATGAGTTAGCTTGAGTTAAGGACAGACTGGCGACCTCACCGTTGAAATGTTCTGTTTTTGCTGGTTTGTGGCACAGTTTTAATGGGACTCAAACTCTGAGTTTCAACACCCTACACCATAAACAGCTATCTAACAGATGCAATTTCCTGTGTGCAATCAATGTAAAGTTCTTAACCCTCTCCTATTTAGCTAGTAAAATATATGGTTTTAGCTCTAAAAATTATTTATGGGATGGTGTCATGAATGGTTCTCTCCCAGTAATTCCATTTGCTTTGATGTCCTCATTAATTTGTGGCTGGAGCTGTGGATGACACTTCTGCAGTGAAGGGTAGTGATATGGGCACACACCTATTACAACCGCTAGCCAAAAGCTTTAATGCATCTGTAGTAGCAATGGAATGGAATTCCACTTGTCACTTCCACCCAGTCAATGTGTTGCTTAAACATGTTTATATAAGTAGGGGGAAACATGATTTTATCCTCTAGGCTTAGTGCAACCAAGATAATCCTTAGCCAATGCCAAAAATCAGTTTTATGCACTGAGAAAAATTATGAAAAGCAAGTCATAGCATTTAATTTGGCAGAATTCCTAGTCTTTCTTATTATGAAAATGAAATACTGTATTAGTAAGGCTGGATCCAAACGTTTCATTTCATTTTATTTTATTTATCAGAACAAGTCATTTCCCCCCAGCTGCCAGATGTAGGAATCCAGTTGAATTATGTTGTGTGAAGAGGATCAACATACCATAGACTTAACTGGGTGCAACAGTTTCAGGCGTCTAGACATTCCTTCCTTCCCCAGAGACGGAATTCATCTCATGCTGAGCCCAGATAACGTGGTTTCACACTTCTCTCTGGTGACAAAACCCATAACCAATTTGTCAAGCAACATATGTGTATGCACGTGTGACAGTGGAAATGTAAGTTGAGTGGTTAATGTGCAAAAAAACCAAAAACCACCTGGTCATTGTGCACATTCGCCAGGCCTTGATTGCTTAACCCCCCCCCCCCTACTTCTAGTACCTCCCAGCTCGTCCCTTCTGCAGACTGCTCTTCAGTGACCCACCACCAGGACCTGGGATCTAAGTTGTCATCTACTGTGCCCTCCCTGGGGGGGGGGCTCCTACCCCTCTTCCTCATCCAGCCATTCCCAGACATGTATAATGACCAGTAAATGTGTGTCCTTCACTCTTCATGAACAGATGATGTGCACATTCTCCATGAGGTCTGCATCTAGTAAGTCATAACCCAGCTTTGTACCATAATCAGCCTCAGAGGCTCTCTCATGAGCTCACTGCTAAGAAGGTTTAGAGTGGCAGACAGTAGAGGCAGGAACTTTTCAGTGGTGGCCCATGCTTAGGGAATTCCATCCCTTTTCAAAAGGTTCAGAGAACACTAATATATAATCAGGGACCCAGGTGGCGCTGTAGGTTAAACCACAGAGTCTAGGGCTTGCTGATCAGAAGGTCGGAGGTTTGAATCCCTGCAACGGGGTGAGCTCCCGTTGCTCGGTCCCAGCTCCTGCCCACCTAGCAGTTCGAAAGCACATCAAAGTGCAAGTAGATAAATAGGGACCGCTCCGGTGGGAAGGTAAGCGGCTTTTCCGTGTACTGCTCTGGTTTGACAGAAGCAGCTTTGTCATGCTGGCCACATGACCCGGAAGCTGTCTGCGGACAAACGCCAGCTCCCCCGGCCTATAGAGCGAGATGAGCGCCGCAACCCCAGAGTCGGACACGACTGGACCTGATGGTCAGGGGCCCCTTTACCTTTAATATATAAGTACACATGGCCTCTATGTTGATGGTTTTTAAATGACCCTTCAAGATCCCCCCTTCAACTGCTCTTAATTGATTTTTATGTTGGGGCCTTACTCCTGCATGTGCATTTTTAAGATCATTTCCATAGATATAGATAGATTTGATCCTGCCAATATTGTTTTATCTGCTGCTGCTATAATCCTTTGAGATGTTGTTCTTTTAGATGTATTAGCGTGCTTTGGATTACTTATGGCTTGCTTTTTGAATGGCTTAAATATTATACACCACCTCAGAGGGGTAACCCTGTAGAGCTGCCCAAAAGGATCAAAAATAATTAGCAGCAGCACCCCCTAAGCAAACAGAACTAATGCCAGTCCCAAAGGCCTCTAGTATAGGACTATTGTTCAACAGGGCATCTGAGTCAGAGCAGATTCAAGCAGTATGATCCATAAAGTGCTTTGCAAATAATTCACAGTTAGCTACTGATGATTCCGAGACCCAAACCAGTTCAGTAAAGGAAAATGAAATAAAATGGAGACAACCTTTGGAACTGATAGAATCTCAACATGATGTCTATCACCGCTTGCCAGAGAAACACTATCAAACTCATAGAAGATAATGACATTTTATATGGCTGACATGGAAATGTCTTTATTAGAAACGAATTTTTAACCATGGAAACAGAAGCAGAGAATTGTAGAGTTGGAAAGGACCCTGAAGATCATTAGTCCAACCACCTGCAATGCAGGAATCTCAACTAAAGCATCCTTGACGGAGGACCATCCAACCTCTGCTTAAAAACCTCCAAGGAAGGAGAGTCCACCACCTTCCGAGGGAGCTCTTACTGTTAGCAAGTTCTTCCAGATGTTTAGTCAGTATCTGGTTCACCCCATTTGTCCCTTTTCCCCATGATGCGGAGGACCCATTAGTGAGCACTCTTTAGGTTTGGTCAACCAGCTACAAATCCACCTAACAGTTACCTCATCCAGCACACATTTTACCAGCCTCTCTGCAAGAGTATCATAGGTGACTGTCAAAACCCTTACTGAAATCAATAATAATAATAATAACAATAATAATAATAATTTATATCCCGCCCATCTGGCTGGGTTTCCCCAGCCACTCTGGGCGGCTTCCAACAGAAAAATAAAACACAGTAATCTTTTAAACATTAAAAACCTCCCTGAACAGGGCTGCCTTCAGATGTCTTCTAAAAGTCTGGTAGTTGTTTTCCTCCTGTTTCCATCTGATGGGAGGGCGTTCCACAGGGCAGGTGCCACCATCGAGAAGGCCCTCTGCCTAGTTCCCTGCAACTTGGCTTCTCGCAACGAGGGAACCGCCAGAAGGCCCTCGGTGCTGGACCTCAGTGTCCGGGCAGAATGATGGAGGTGGAGATGCTCCTTCAGGTATACTGGACCGAGGCCATTTAGGGCTTTAAAGGTCAGCACCAACACTTTGAAATCAAGATCCACTAGGTCCACAGCACACAGAGAAATTGTAAGTTTGTGCTCCCCCCCAAGTCAGGATTCTGCAGTGCTTCCAGAATATTGTCTGAATTATAGCTGGAATGCCAGGAGCTAGTGTAAGGCAGTAGTCAAGAATGTGTAAGAATGTATAAGGCAGGGATTTCCTGCCTCATTTCACCTTAGCCATGAACATATTTGAAGGCCCTGTATGTCAGTCCTTCGTTTCGCCAGCACACACACGCACACGCACGCACACACACACACACACACACACACACACACAAATCGTAAGAATGTTGTTATGCTGCACCATGACAACAGAACAGCAGTGTTGGAGAGGGGGTTGGCAGAGATGGGCTCAGATCAGCCGGCAGACAGGCAGGAGGGTGAGTATGATATCGACAAATGCCTTGGGTTAATAGGGCAAAAGTATGAAAGGGGCATGAACAGGGAGTGTGATCGCTCTGTTGGTAGAGCATGAGACTCACTTCTCAAGGTTGTGGGTTTTTGCCCCATGTTGAGCAAAAGATTCCTGCATTCCAGGGTTACCTTACAATTCTATGATCTAGGTATAACCTGTGGTTCATTCAATGCTCATGTTAAAAACACTTCTTGCAGAGTCCCAGAGGAAATCAGGCTGGGATAGGTAAAGGTAAAGGTAAAGGACCCCTGGATGGTTAAGTCCAGTCAAAGGCGAATATGGGGTTGCAGCACTCATCTCATTTTCAGGATGAAGGAGCCAGCATTTTTCCACAGACAGCTTTCTGGGCCATGTCAGCGGGACTAAACCACTCACAACGGAACACTGTGATGGAAGCCAGAGTGCATGGAAACGCCATTTACCTTCCCGTCGCAGCGGTACCTATTTATCTACTTGCACTGGTGTGCTTTTGAACTGCTAGGTTGGCAGGAGCTAGGGCAGAGCAATGGGAGCTCCATTGTGTGGATTTGAACCACTGACCTTCCAATCAGCAACCCAAGAGGCTCAGTAGTTTAGATCACAGCGCCACACACCACACCCACACCCACACCCACACACACCAGTAGGTGGAGCAATGAGTGCATGTTTCCCTTTGTACAGTAGGCTAGTTTCTATTCTACTCACCCCCACTTGTTCCATCCAGGCATGCAAGAGCCATTTTCAGAGTTCAAAGACTAATTCCACCCAAGAAAAAACACGCAAGGAAAGTGCAAAGTACTGCTGGCCATGGTTGTGGCCTGGGGAAGGGGTGTGGAGCTAAGGAGGAGGTGCAGCCTTGATAAAGTCTCAAGAGGCAGGTAAAGAAGCCTGAAGGGCTATGTCTGTCTCCTGGGCTGAAGTTATCCACCCTTGGTCTATACCAAAGGACTCTAAATCAACAGAAGCCCTTGGTTTTCTTTTGTGTGTTGTAACTGTCTCCGGTTTTCTTCCTTCTTTTTTCACCAATTGCAAGGCTGCCTGGAGTGCATGATGAATTTTGTCTGGTAAAGTTGGTGGCCAGCTATGAAACGTAAGCCTTCCAAAGTCAAAGCAGTCATATGACCTCAATGATCAATTTCTCAATTTGTGAGCTCGTTTCCTTCTGATGAATGGCAAATCGGCACACATCTTTCATTTGTAATAGCATTGCTGTCCCAACCATTATCAAATGCTTTTACTAAAGCTCAGATTTTTTTGTATTTATTTTTTAAAAAAATATATATTGCAGGAGGCATTTGATAGACTCTCACTTTTTCTCTCCCTTTATAGCAAACTAAATAATACAAGGTTGCTGCAATAATGCAAAATTGATGCAATAAAACAGCAATTTTTATTCATTGTGTTAATGATTTATCTCACCTAGTTGGTTCTGTCAACACTCTTGACAACATCTCGAAATGATAAACAATTAAAAACACACAATAATAATAATAATAATAATAATAATAATAATAATAATAATAATAATTTCAAGTCCAACTGGAAGAGAAAACTCCACTTGAAAGGCTTAAAAGGCACCAAAATGGCAGTAGAGATAAGTAAAGGTAAAGGACCCCTGTACAGTTAGGTCCAGTCAAAGGCAACTATGGGTTGCGGTGCTCATCTCGCTTTCAGGCCAAGGGAGCTGGCATTTGTCCACAGACAGATTTCCAGGTCATGTGGCCAGCAGGACTAAACTGCTTCTGGTGCAACGGGACACCGTGATGGAAACCAGAGCACATGGAAATTCTGTTTACCTTCCTGCCGCAGTAGTACCTATTTATCTACTTGCACTGTCGTGCTTTCAAACTGCTAGTTTGGCAGGAGCTGGGACAGAGTAACGGAAGCTCACCCCATCGCGAGGATTCAAACTGCCAACCTTCTTATCAGCAAGCCCAAGAGGCTCAGTGGTTTAGACCACAGCGCCACTCACCATGTGCACACGCACACACCAGTGGGTGGAGCAATGAGAGCATTTTCCCCTTTGTACAGTCGGCTAGTTTCACCAATGTCCCTGGCAATAGAGATGGTGCCTGCCTGATAGGTAAAGGAAAGGCATTTTGACAGATAGCTGCCACTATACTAAAGGTCCACCTCCTTCACCATATTAGATGGACCTCCTGATGAAATAGTATCTGCAGAAGGCCCTCTTCTGCAGAGGGCAGTTGAGCATATGAGTGAGATGATATTTTAGGTATCCTGGTCCTAAGCTTTGTAGACCAGTGCTAGGTATACAGGGGCCAAAGCTGTTTTTCATTTGATAATGAAAATAACATCCAAAAATGCATTGTATTAAGGATAATTGTTTGGCACAAAAATGTGTCTATTAGGGGAAATTGCCTACTAATATGTGTACATTAGGAGAAAACCACACTAGAATGCCAATGAATTTTCAGGAGGAAATGGCTTTTGACACCATCGACCATAACATCCTTCTGGACCGTCTAGAGGGCTTGGGAGCTAGGGGCATTGTCATACAGTGATTCCGCTCCTTCCTCCTGGGCCCCTGGGCTCTCACTTGTGGGGTGCCTCAGGGTTCTGTCCTCTCCCCCATGCTTTTTAACATCTACATGCAGCCGCTGGGAGAGATCATCAGGGGGTTTGGGGTGGGTGTTCATCAGCATGCGGATGATACCCAGCTCTACCTCTCTTTCAAATCAGAACCAGTGAAGGCGGTGAAGGTCCTGTGTGAGTGTCTGGAGGCAGTTGGAGGATGGATGGCGACTAACAGATTGAGATTGAATCCTGACAAGACAGAGGTACTGTTTGTGGGGGACAGGAGGTGGGCGGGTGTGGAGGACTCCCTGGTCCTGAATGGGGTAACTGTGCCCCTGAAGGACCAGGTGCGCAGCCTGGGAGTCATTCTGGACTCACAGCTGTCCATGGAGGCATAGGTCAATTCTGTGTCCAGGGCAGCTGTTTATCAGCTCCATCTGGTACGCAGGCTGAGTCCCTACCTGTCTGCGGACTGTCTCGCCAGAGTGGTGCATGCTCTAGTTATCTCTCGCTTGGACTACTGCAATGCGCTCTACGTGGGGCTACCTTTGAAGGTGACCCGGAAACTACAACTAACTCAGAATGCGGCAGCTAGACTGGTGACTGGGAGCGGCCGCCGAGACCACATAACACCGGTCCTGAAAGACCTATATTGGTTCCCAGTACGTTTCCGAGCACAATTCAAAATGTTGGTGTTGACCTTTAAAGCCCTAAACGGCCTCGGTCCAGTATACCTGAAGGAGCGTCTCTTCCCCTATCGTTCTGCCCGGACAATGAGGTCCAGCGCCGAGGGTCTTCTGGCAGTTCCCTCACTACGAGAAGCCAAGTTAGAGGGAACCAGGCAGAGGGCCTTCTCGGTAGTGGCACCCACCCTGTGGAATGCCCTCCCACCAGAGGTGAAAGAGAACAACAATTACCAGACCTTTAGAAGGCATCTCAAGGCAGCCCTGTTTAGGGAAGCTTTTAATGTTTGATTTCTGTATTTTAATGTTTTGTTGGAAGCCGCCCAGAGTGGCTGGGGGAACCCGGCCAGATGGGCGGGGGGAATAAATAATAAATTATTATTATTATTATTATTATTATTATTATTATTATTATTATTATTTTAAAATATGAGAAACTGAGAGAAACCAAAACTGAAAAATCTGCTCATCCCTAGATGTACATTCAGAAGTGAACATTCAAACATGCAAACGCTCCCTGCAGTCTGAAGTGGTAAGGTCCATGAGAAGCATTGGATTTGATAATGCTGTGAATAAACTTGCCCTGAGACTTCCTGCTTCATACACCCCCTCCCTGCTCTGGAGTGTAGCAAAGGAAAGTCAATCTATTCATTCCTTTTCTTTTAGAGCTCTTTGAGGAAAGCTTCTCCAAATGCTACAGAGACAGAAGCTGGATCGCACAGGAGGGAGTTTATTCATGTTGTTCTCTCATTACATTTTGCCCCTCTCCTTTGTTGGCTCTCATCACCCTTCTTCTGTTTGTCTATTTTAATCATTGAACATTTCTATAATACTCTGAATGCCACCGCAGACTGCAGACAAAAACCAGGCAACCAATTCCATAATTGCTGCATTCAGATAGCTCACCGGTAAACAACGTCTGGGCAGATTTCTTATATGAAATAGGAAATGACTTGACAGGAGATAAAAACAGACGAGAGAGAGAGAGAGAGAGAGAGAGAGAGAGAGAGAGAGAGAGAATGCCTAATAGAGGCATTAAATACTAACAGCAAAAGCTATGCATGTAAAAATAAAATCTAACAGCATAATCCACTTCACCACTTGTTTTCTAACCCCATCTATGCACTTGCAGGGGGAAATGCACAGGAAGTCCACAGAGTATTAAGGTAGGGTTACCAGACATCCCCGGATTTGCAAATCTGTACCCGGACAAATTCTGTCCCCGGAATGTCCCCAGATTTGCAAACTTGTCCCCGGGAAACATTGCAGCGGCAGCCTCAGAAACCCGGAGCCAGCCTGGTAGTGCCGTTGGCTCTGGCTGGCTTCAGGAGCTGCTTGCTGTCATGGTGCCTGCCATTTTTCCTTGCCGGAAGTCCCCATATGATGTTTCTTGTGTGCAACACATCACATGGGGTCTTCTGGCGTGTAAAACTGGTGGGTGCCCGGCAGTGAGCAGGTTGGCTCTGGGCTGCTGACTGCTGCTGCCGCCACCACTGCCAAAGGGTAACCGGGGACGTCCGGCGGTACAGATCTCCTGCCCTCTTCTCCCTTTGTTTTGACTGATGGGGGGGGGCTTGGGAGTTGTGGTCAGGCAGCCGTTGCCCAGTTTTTTAAAAACTCTGAGCATTTATGTTTCACAGGGTGCAAAAGAAGGGCTTTGCACCTTGCCTGGCAGAGAAACCGCATGCCTTGCTCCCATCCTGGGCAACAGCTGCCCACCCATGGCCCCTGAGCCTCCCCTGATCTGCCAAAACAAAGGGGGAAGGGGGCAGGAGATCAAGGAAGGCTTGGGAGTCACTTTTATTCTGCCTTCTCAATACAGAAACTCAATTTTAAAATCACGAGTAAGATTCTGATGACAGATGAGCACATGAGACAAATTATTGAAGATATGATGCTCTGCATATGGAATTCCCGTATTAACCCTCTTCTTATTATAATATGTTCACTTGAAGGCATTGTAAGAAAGGAGGGACTTGATCATTTAGTACCCACAAGTGTGCCAGATAGCAACTTTATCTAGATTGCAGCTTAAAATATGCACATTTGCAGGAAAATAGGCAGCGGGACATCAAATTTATTACCAACTGATCTATTTTTATTGTCACAGTAAGTACAGTGATAATTTGGAACCATTATTTTCTCCCCAGCCCCCGGAATGATGCTGCTGCAGAGACATAGCAAATTGGCTGAACCAATGGCCAGAACTTAAGTCAATTTACATGGCAGAACTGCAAAATTCTTAGTTAAAGCCAACCTCCCCTATGCAAACGTGGCCAATTGACTACCTGAGATCTAGGAAATGTAAGCAACTCTGCTCCATTACTAAGCAGCAGATTCAGTTATTGTAGAAGATGTTTCTGGGGAAATGCGAGCACACAAAACGTTTGAAAGAACCAAATCAAGAGCATTGACTAAAATGAAGAATACCCTTTCACAGTCTTTCACAGCAATCAACAAGAGTTTAATTGAGAGTAGGGAATAAACGTCAAACAATTTTGTAGTTCAACAAAGCGCTTAGATTTTGTCAGTTGTCATTTAGTTGCTAGCAATCAACGACAATTTCAGGAAGTGGAAGAGTTTAATATTGACAGAACTTTTGCCCATTGCATGTCTACAAAACAGCCCTCTTGGGGTGCTGTGTCTTCTGAACTCTGACCAATAAGTAACAGAGACAAGCAATATGAGCTGAACTCATCTGTATTCCAACAGTTAAATACAAACTTCAGCAACATTGCAACTGCTTGCATATTTCCCAGTTGTTGAAGGCTTCAAAGGAAGCATCCAGATTATGAACATCAAAGCAGGGAAGAAATAACACCTTCTTTCTCTAATGAAGGCTTATGCTCCAAAGGCAGAGGGTAAGGGTGGCATTCAATGGTAATCCTACTCAGAGTAGATCCATTGAAGTTAACAGACATCACAAATTTAGGTTCAGTAATTTAGGTTCTGACTAGGACTTAGTTAAATACAATCTGATGTTTCCTGTAGTCTTCCTTGAGACTGAAATATTTCACATTTCTGACCAATTATTGATGCTCTGAAAATACTTTCCAGCTTGTTACATCCTGCCTTGGAGGATTAAAAAAACCTTCATATTTCCTTTCCAGGCTAGTTTTGTATGTACTAGCATTGGCAATATCATTCACCTTATTAGTTCCTTATTATTTAAAACCACCTAGAGTAACTGAAGAGAGAATAGGGGCTCGTTTGGAATGATGGAATCGCTTTTCAGATTTCACACAATTACCATTATTAATTATGAAGAAATTGAAATTGCAAGTCCTTTTATCTTATTCTCATCTCACTTGTTTCTTCTTGCAACAGGAGGTTTATGCTGCTGCCTGATGGATGATTAAAAATGATTTGTATTGCATTTCTTCACAGTTTGCCACCTGCAATTTAAAATGCCTATAGGAAGATATCTCACCTTCCAACCTCCCTTTGCAGAGAAGCTTAATAATCCATAGTTAAAGTAGGAGTCTTTTTTTTTAAAAAAAAAAAACCCATCTCTGATGTACATGTAAAGGAATTTTAGAAGAAGTAACTGGGAGGTAAATTTCAAGACTACAGTCCAACTCAGAACTTTCCCTAAGAACAGGGCCAAAGCTCAGTGAAAGAGCAGGAGTCAAAATAGTAGTAGTAGTAACAACAACAACAACAACAACAACAACAACAACAACAACAACAACAATTTATTATTTATATTATTGGCTCCCAGTATGTTTCCGAGCACAATTCAAAGTGTTGGTGCTAACCTTTAAAGGCCTAAACGGCCTCGGTCCAGTATACCTGAAGGAGCGTCTCCACCTCCATCGCTCTGCCTGGACACTGAGATCCAGCGCTGAGGGCCTTCTGGTGGTTCCCTCGCTGCGAGAAGCCAAGTTACAGGGAACCAGGCAGAGGTCCTTCTTGGTAGTGGCACCCGCCCTGTGGAACACCCTCCCATCAGAGGTCAGAGAGATAAACAACTATGTGACATTTAGAAAATACCTAAAGGCATCCCTGTTTAGGGAAGTTTTTAATCTGTGATATTTTAATGCAGGGATGTCCAACAGGTAGATCACTGGACGTCTGTGGTAGATCACTGGTAGATCATTGGCTCCCCCCCCCAAAGAAGCTGAACAAATGTGGCTCCCCTTTAAAAAAAAGCTCAGCATTTTACCTCCTCCCTGAAAAAAACTCAACATTGACCTGAACCCGCAAAAAAGGGGGTAGATCACTGCCAGTTTTTAACTCTGTGAGTAGATCACAGTCTCTTGGGAGTTGGCCACCCCTGTTTTAATGTATTTTAATGTGTGTTGGAAGCCGCCCAGAGTGGCGGAGGGACCTGGCCAGATGGGCGGGGTATAAATAAATTATTATTATTATTATTATTATTATTATTATTATTATTATCCGACCCAACTGGCTGGTTTCCCCAGCCACTCTGAGCAGCTCCCAACAGAATATTAAAAACACGATAAAACATCAAACATTAAAAACTTCCCTAAACAGGGCTGCCTTCAGATGTCTTCTAAAAGTCAGATAATTTTTTATTTCTTTGACATCTGATGGGAGGGCATTCCACAGGGTGGGCACCATGACCGAGAAGGCCCTCTGCCTGGTTTCCTGTAACCTTACTTCTTCCAGTGAGGGAACCACCAGAAGGCCCTCGGAGCTGGACCTCAGTGTCCAGGCTGAACGATGGGGGTGGAGATGCTCCTTCAGGTAGTAACAGAGCACCTGCTTTTTCATGCTGAAGGTCCCAAGTTCAATCTGCCGATGGGACTGTCTAAAATCAAGGAGAGCCACTGCCGCACAGTGTGGGTGGTATTGAGTTAGATAGACCAACAGGCTGACTCCATAGAAGACAGCTTCCTGTGTTCCTTCTGGCACCTGCTTATTGCACTGCCCATTGATGCTACTGTCATTCCCACATGGCGGTGATTGCCAAGCCACACAGCTATCTCTCTACAGCTCAGCATAGCTGCCAAGTTCTACCTTTTTTAAAGGGAAATTCCCTTATGCTGAATAGGCTTCCTCGTGAGAAAAGGGAAAACTTGGCAGCTATGCAGCTCAGGGGCGATAAGGGCTTTGGTTCACATCCTCACATCAACAGCATTCATAAGCGCACATTGTATTCTCAAAGGATTCTTGTCGTCACTCGTGAATATGCCCAAATAACCTTTCCTATAGCATAAGACCACATTAGTATTTTTCAAAAGGAAGGGAAGGGGTTTGCAAAACTTAAGATTTGAATCAGTAATTAGCCCGCCTAAGGGAACTTGCTTATTAACGGATATACCTCTCAAATTCACCACATTGTTGTCTTCTTTGGGGCTTTCATCAAGCACAGCCTTGATTTTAATTGTACGTTATAATTGCACGTCTTTCCCTTTGAAATTTCTAAATTATTCTTGTAATTCTCTTTGTGTCCCCCCTTGTCCTAAGCAAAAGCTTTTGCCAGAAACTCATTATTACCAATGCAACAATTACAAGATTTCCACTTCTAAATGCCTAATAGCTTATATTCAGCTCAACCTCCCTCCCTCCCTCTCTCTCTCTCTCTCTCTCTCTCTCTCTCTCTCTCTCTCTCTCTCTCTCTCTCTCTCTCTCTCTCTTGCTCTTTTTAAAGACTGTTTGCTATAAGTCCCATTCAAATGACATTTCAAGCTGGATGCATTTACACTCTTTCAAATAGAAAGGGGGAGAGGAAAGGAGAGGGTGAGCTCCTGAACGACAATACACCTTATGCTAAAGCTGGTGATTCAGTTGAAGGTTAATGGCTAGCATTGCAGGAACAGTAGCATACAGGCTATAATTAGGAGTGTCTGATGGAAGCTCACACTGTAATATAAACAGAAAACATCTGCATGCTTGTGGTAATGGCTCTCTGCAACCCTCCCCATACTATTTCTCTTTTGTGCATTAATAGCATGTTTATGCATTTTCAGCCGAATCCCATGAACAATCATCCTGGCAAATAATTTCTGCCAATGGGCTGCAAAATGTGCTCTGCAATCACAACTCTACTGTGATCCACGGTGTCCTTCTAGCCTTGCGAGCCATACTGTCGGTTGTTCATAGCTGCCAAGTTTTCCCTTTTCTCGCGAGGAAGCCTATTCAGCATAAGGGAAAATCCCTTTTAAAAAGGGATAACTTGCAAGGGCGTAGCCAGGATCAAAACTAGGGGGGGGGCAAGCCATGATCATTCAGGGGCGGGGCCACAAAGTGGGAACGTGGGCGGGGCTACAGGGCCAGCTGGCCTGACGACATCGTGGTGGCGGCAGCGGCGGCAGCGGCCACCTTGTGCTTCTGGGGCTGGCAACGGCGGCGGCTACCCTGCTTGGCTGGAGAGGACGGGAGGGTCGGGCAGGCAAGAGGGGGTGACAGGGTGGGCGAGGGCAAGGCAAGGCACGGCCGCAGTCACGACGGCTCCGAGGCGTTGCTGCATATCAGCATAATATTTCAACCATGTTGTGGGTTCAAGCCCCACCTTAGGAAAAATTCCTGCATTGCAGGGGGTTGGACTAGATGACCCTTGTGGTCCCTTCCGACTACAATTCTATGATTCTATTGATATATTGCCATAGCATATGCATCATTCTGCTTTCTTGAATTGTCCTACTCCTAGGCATAGCAGCCAACTCCTAGAGGCCTAGGTGCCTCCCCCCCCCAAATACTAGTAAATACCGTATGTGAAAGAGTCATCCCCCCCATGTTGATGGGCTTTCTATGTGGGGCTTATCTGCCCCCCCCCCCCATATTTTATTAAGAATGGAAGAGGGAGGGAAGGAAGGAAGAAATAGAGAGAGGGATAACTCATATTTGTGGGTGCCTCTGGGTGACGCTGTGATGCTGGAACTCTGCAGCAAGAGGACGGGAGGGTCGGGCAGGCGAGAGGGGGTGGCAGGGCGGGTGAGGGCGAGGGAAGGCACGGCCGCAGTCACGACAGCTCCGAGGCGTTGCTGCATATCAGCATAATATTTCAACCATGTTGTGGGTTCAAGCCCCACCTTGGGGGAAAAATCCTGCATTGCAGGGGGTTGGACTAGATGACCCTTGTGGTCCCTTCCGACTACAATTCTATGATTCCATTGATATATTACCATAGCATATGCATCATTCTGCTTTCTTGAATTGTCCTACTCCTAGGCATAGCAGCCAAATCCTAGAGGCCTAGGTGCCTCCCCCCCCCCAATTACTGGTAAATACCGTATTTGAAAGAGTCAACCCCCCCCCATTTTGATGGGCTTTCTATGTGGGGCTTATCTGCCCCCCCCCCGTATTTTATTAAGGATGGAAGAGGGAGGGAAGGAAGGAATAATAGAGAGAGGGATACCTCATATTTGTGGGTGCCTCTGGGTGATGCTGTGAAGCTGGAACTCTGCAGCAAGAGGATGGGAGGGTCGGGCAGGGGAGAGGGGGTGGCAGGGCAGGCGAGGGCGAGGCAAGACAGGGCCGCAGTCTCGATGGCTCCGAGGCGTTGCTGCATATCAGCATAATATTTCAACCATGTTGTGGGTTCAAGCCCCACATTGGGGAAAAATTCCTGCATTGCAGGGGGTTGGACTAGATGACCCTTGTGGTCCCTTCCGACTACAATTCCATGATTCTATTGATATATTACCATAGCATATGCATGATTCTGCTTTCTTGAATTGTCCTAGGCATAGCAGCCAACTCCTAGAGGCCTAGGTGCCCCCCCCCAAAAGAAATTACTGGTGAATACTGTATTTTAAAGAGTCCTTCCCCCCCCCCATGTTGATGGGCTTTCTATGTGGGGCTTATCTGCCCCCCCCCCCCGTATTTTATTGAGGATGGAAGAGGGAGGAAAGGAAGGAAGAAATAGAGAGAGGGATAACTCACATTTGTGGGTGCCTCTGGGTGACGCTGTGATACTAGAACTCTGCAGCAAGAGGAAGATACCGGTACACCTGTACAGGAGCCTTGTAAGCAGCTTTCTCTCTGCTTGATTTACAGCAGGCACGTCCAACAGGTAGATTGTGATCTACCAGTAGATCACTGGATGTCTGTGGTAGATCACTGCTAGATCACTGGCACCCCTAAAAAAAGCTCACCCAAATTTTTCCTCCTCCCTAAAAAAAGCTGAACTATGACCTGAAGCCCTAAACAAAAATGGGCCTCCCTCCCTCCTAAAAGAAGCTCAACAAGTTTGACCTAAACCCCCCAAAACAGGGCTTCCCTTCCTTAAAAAAACTCAACAGCTTTGACCTGAACCCCCCAAAAGGGGGTAGATCACTCCCAGTTTTTAACTCTGTGAGTAGATCAGAGTCTCTTGGGAGGTGGCCACCCCTGATTTACAGTATACAGATGCAGGAGGAGGGGCAGACTGGAACACCAATGCTTTTTATAAACATCACTGTGTCTATCAAAGCTACAGCCCCCCCCCCTTCTTATTCACTTCCTTTTAGCCTTGCAGGGCCACCTTAGTCAAATTGAATCCTCTGCACCCTCATTAAATCGCCAATAGAACTGTTAATGCGATCCCTGAATGCCCATTAACAACTCCCACTGAATAACAATAGGGTGAATAGGGTGGACCTTGCCTGAAGGGATATTCTGCTCCATTGTCTTAACTGCTTAAGTACTGGTAGCCACTTTGCTTTATTTATTTGATGTGTTTTTGTTACAGCTGTGTTCCCGCCCCCAGCAAGTGGAGAGCTGCTCTTGCTAAAGCAAAGCTCTTTCCACTTCAGTTTTTGGAGGGGCAAAGTATTGGTTATGGTCTGTAAAATACAATAATTTTTTGCTTCTAGGGGGGGCAGCTGCCCCCTCCTGCCCCCCCCTGTCTACACCCATGATAACTTGGCAGCTATGCGGTTGTTGATGCTTCCTTGCATCACTGGCAGCCAACAACTGATGTAATTCAGAATCATACCATTGTGGCCGGCATCTGTCTGTCTGGAGAGACAATGGAGTGCACCTCCAGGGGTGAAGCAACATGGACGTGGCCTCCCTGGGGCACAAGCCTGGACAGTGTGTATGGAAGCCATGGGCTGCCCATATGACAAGACCGCCTCTCAGCCTTGCTGGTGTGATGCAAAGGAAAGGAAAGCATCATAGCTGCCAAGTCTCCCGTTTTCCCCGGGAAACCCCCGTTTTTAAAGCCATTTCCAGCTGTCATCCCGATTGGGGTAATATCCCGTAATTCCCACGTAATTTTTATTTTTATTTTGCAAACCGAGCCAGGAAGTGTGCGCGCGAGTATCACTCTTTACTTTTTCCTATCTCTATGGACACGCAAAGTTGCAAACAGAGCCAGGAAGTGCGCGCGCGAGTATCACTCTTTACTTTTCCTATCTCTATGGACACGCTCGGTCGGTCTTCCCGGCTCAGTCTTCCTGGCTCCGCGTTTCCTTTTGCAGCCCGGGACCAGGAAGAGCATGTGGCGATTCTTTCGCTTGTCCTCCCGCCAAGTGCCTTTCCTTCCTGGTCCCCAGCAACTGTTCCCTTGTGCTGCGGTGCCTCTGGTGAGTGCAGAAGCCACGACGGGCTCAAGGTCCTAATTTTGGGGGGAGGCGCTTCTTGCCCTCTAAACTTTGCTTTGTGCTGGAGAGGGAAATAGCTACAACTTCAGTACAAATGTTGGCAGCAGCAAATTTCTATTTTTAAACTCCTCTTTGCTGTGGCTTCATCAGTTTCTGCATCCCCCCCCCCCAAAAAAAACACTTCTTTATATAAAATTGTTTGCATGAGGGTCCTAACATAATCTTCTTAGGGGTGGAATGAAGGTTGCTGAAGTTCTTAAGGTTATTGGTTTCTAAGTGGGATTTTTTAAAAAGAAAAAAGAAAAGAAAAATACATATTGAAATTTTAATTTGAATCATGGAAGAAACAGATGTATTTTATGGCTTACAGATGCACCCACACATACTCTCCAGCCCAGGTATATATAGCGGAGTTTTAAATGACTAATTTAGAGGTCAGAGAGATAAACAACTACCTGGCATTTAGAAAATACTGTATTTTAGACAGGGGGAAGAGGGATTTATCCAGACTGTGCAGTATAACATGAGACCACATATGTTTTGGGGAGCTATGTTAGCTGATATTACAAATCAAAACAAATAAGCAGATTTTAATTTGCCCATTTGGTGCTTGGATGTTCCTTAAAAACATCTTTTCTTGTATCTACAGAACTCATTGTAATTTACACTCATTTACATGTGAAAATGATCTAGGAGTCCTGGTAGACCACAAATTCTATGACCCTTGAAAAATTTTTTAAAAAAATCTGCATTGATAAAACAGGTCAAATTTTGCAGAGATTCTTGGTCTTCTGAGTATAAGGTATTTTTTTGTTATTTTGTGTGTGAATAGGTTGCAATTGATAATGAAGATTATGGGGTTAAGCCAAAGGTCTTGTGGAAAAGGTGGGTTTTGAAGGAATATTTTGAGGGGATATTGCATCACAGCTGAAAATAATACTGAGCTTTTAAAATTAGAAACCCTCTTAACTTTTAGAGATTGTTTCTGCTGAATTACTACCTCTCTTTCTCTCTCCACACGGATGTAATAATGACATGTGCAGAAGTGATTTTCTTTCGGTGCCCAGACATGGGCAGAGCTGGCACCAGAAGTCGCTTCTGTGCATGTCCAGACATGTGCAGAAACGACTTCCGGTGCCGCGCTGCTGGGTGAGTGCTGCTGATCCCTTATTTTTCAAATCGGAACTTGGCAGCTATGGAAAGCATTATGTCTAACACCAGCTTGGCTGCAGGAGTTGCTGGAGGGAGGCATACAAGATGCCACCCAACAGTCTTAAGGACTTCACTCCAGATTGGTTTAGGGCAGGCATCCCCAACCTTTGGCCCTCCAGATGTTTTGGACTACAATTCGCATCATCCCTGACCACTGGTCCTGTTAGCTAGGGATCATGGGAGTTGTAGGCCAAAACATCTGGAGGGCCAAAGGTTGGGGATGCCTGGTTTAGGGCTTACTCCTTAGTGTTTTCTTCTACTGAAGATATCCCATAACGCAGCGGAGGGAAGCATGCAATAAACATGTTATAAACATGTATAACCAAGTGGTTTCCAAAGTGGGCAGAACCACCACCTCCTGCAGGCCGGAAGAATTGCGTAGAGAGACAGTCAGACACAAGTGGTTGATAACAGGGACATTTGAAGTGCAAATGACTATCAGATTTGAAATGTTAGTATCACCCACTAGATCATCAGTTTTGTTGAATTAATTAAACTAAATAATTTTAATTTGATTTTGAATAAATGTGCAGTTAATTGCTATAGTTTTGATTGCTATTGTATGATCTTCCTTAGTGGGTCATGCCCACTATTCTGAATAATGCTTTTTAAATGGTAGGGTAGGGGACACTGGGGATTAGATTATGGAACCCATAAGCCCATGGCATGAGTTGTTGATGCTTCCTTGCATGCCTGCTACTCAGTACTAGATGCTATGGAGTGCTCCTACTGTTTGAAAGAGTGGGGCTGGGGCTCAGGTCTGCCTGGAAGGCTTCTCCTCAAACCAATATATGGGGCATGGGCAAGCTGCAAACAGTTCACATTGGCCATTTATTTATTTGCCTAATCCAAGATTCAAGCCTGCCCTGTTTTTTTGATGAGGCCTGGTCCAAAATTAAGCCATGTGGGTTGCTCAATGGACTATCCCCATTTGCTAAGGGATATGATCTAAACCACTGAGCCTTTTGGACTTGCCAACCAGAAGATTAGTGGTTCGAATCCCCATGACCGTGTGAGCTCCTGTTCCTCTGTCTCAGCCCCTGCCAACCTAGCAGTTCGAAAGCATGCCAGTGCAAGTAGATAAATAGGTACCGCTGCAGTGGGAAGGTAAATGGCGTTTCCATGCGCTCTGGCTTCCGTCACGGGGTTCTGTTGAACCGGAAGTGGTTTAGTCCTGCTGGCCACATGACTCAGAAAGCTGTCTGTGGACAAACACCAGCTCCCTCGGCCTAAAAGAGAGATGAGTGCCGCAACCCCATAGTCACCTTTGACTGGACTTAACCGTCCACCCGGGGTCCTTTTCTTTTACCTTTTACCCCATTTGCTGGATGCTTTGTTGCAGCAAGGCAGTCTGCCTTCATCTCAACAATTGCTGAAATGATATAAATGGGGAAAAGCTTGCAGTGGAGAATTAGTAGTGGAGATACTTTCCCTTGCTTATTTAGTGTGCAGGGTTTAATTATTTTATTCTTGTTACTGTCCATTTTTATTACTTTCCACAATTATCGTATGATAGGTTTGATTTCTGAACATTCTTACGCATTATTGTTTTCTTATACAAATCTGATATTTTCCTAAAATGGGAATCTGGGTGGGGCACACAATAAAGTATTAAGAAAACCAAATTTAAAATGAGGAACAAGGAGCTGAATAGAAATAGCATAGTAAGAAAGAGAAACTAATGTACTTAATGTAAAGAAGCTGCCTGGGCAATGTTTTGGAGCAAGCACTGATTTAATTAACTGGGTTTTAGTTTAGAACACTTGTTGTTGTTTAGTGGTGTCCGACTCTTCGTGACCCCATGGACCAGAGCACGCCAGGCACTCCTGTCTTCCACTGCCTCCCGCAGTTTGGTTAGACTCATGTTGGTGGCTTTCAGAACACTGTCCAACCATCTCGTTCTCTGTCGTCCCCTTCTCCTTGTGCCCTCCACAAAGAGTATAGGAATATAGAACACCTATTTTAATAAAGCAACAAAGGATTTCTCGGTTATCCAGGCATAGCAACCTTTTTTTAAAAAAAAATATGGGGGCAAAACAACAACTGGAATAGTGATTTGGTTAAGCCAGCAAAACAACTGTGAGGCATTGAATATGATTTATGCACAAACTTGACCCTAGGTAACAGTACACTCAGTGAACTGTGTAATGCAATATTTTCCTTACTTACAGTGGGAAAGTTTACAGTAAATGCTATAACCAGGATTGGGTGGCAAATCCTCTCAAATGAAATGTGGCCAAGTTACTGAAATGCTAGCAGGGCACTCTGGTCTATTGAAACAGGAGAGAGAAGTGACTTTCTGGATTGGCATGAAGCACAACAGCAGAAAATGTCATTGTCCTTCAATATGAGCTAAGAATTCAAATGGAAAGTAACATCTATTGTGATATAGTTGTTTTGCTTCAGAAAGGTCATAAATACATACATACACCCAGTCATGTCAATTTCAAATAACACAATGAAATGGGAAGAAGATCAGCTCTCTTGATTCTTAAAATCTTCTTCAAAATCCACCCCTGGATGTTCCAAATGGAGTTGAACCACAGATCAAATATGGATCAATGCACACTGATAAGGTTAGTCAAAAGTAAAACCTTTCTCATGAATAGTATGATCAATTTTCTGAGAGGACAGGACTATTGGAAAATATATATTTGTTGTCGATTCTCGTCAAAACAAACTGTATTTTTCATTAAAAAAAACCTGAAACACTGATTTATTATTGTGAATGTGCCTTCATTCCCATATCCCTTCAATCCTGATTTATGTTACGGTGCTGATTTCCTGTTTCTCTATATATCTTCAAGGCAGAGCAGTCTTGTGCAAAACCTCTGTCTTAAAAGGGGGGCGGGGAAAGAGAAAAGGTTGGTTTATGTTCTGTGAATGCACCCTTAGCATAGAACAGTTGTAAATAGGAACTCCTGGCCACTTTGAGGATCAAAGAAATGTCTACGGGTGTCACTACACACCTAAAACCTGTCTTCCATAACTTGGTGTCACATTGTGTGTCCACACTTGTGGTGGGTACGATTTGAATTTGGATTGTTGTTGTTGTTTAGTCGTTTAGTCGTGTCCGACTCTTCGTGACCCCATGGAATTTGGATTAATTTCCCTTATTAAATAATGCAGGGAATGGGTAAATCCAGATTAATGGGGGGGGAGTACAGGCTGCTGATAAGAACATCATTTGGATACATGGAAAAAAGTGTACACGTGTAGCAACCATCCACAATAAACACCTATATGGATAAAGCTGTGCTGACACACTGACAAGTGTCAGAGACCAGGCTGAGGAGGAATGGTGGGAGCCTCCCTCTCCCCCTGCTCCTGACCAGGATCCTGAAGCTGCCCAGGAGCAGTGGAGCAGTATAGATTTGGAGCAGTGGTTTGCAAAGGGGCATAGTTCTGAAGACAAAAGCTGGGAAGAACTGGGGGGGCGGGGTGAACAGCAAAGTGAAGAAGAACAGGAAAAGAGAGAGCTAACAGACTCTCTCGCTAGAAAGTATTTACCCTGTCAGTCCAAGGTCATGTAGAGCAGGTCATGTAGCAAGGTGGCTACACAAAAAGCAGGGTGGTTGACAGATCAGGTTGCAAGACGGAAGTGACTAGGGGGGAATCCTTAACTGGGAACACCTTTATTCCGAGAATGGGTGCTTTGTTCTTTTGCTATGATCATTAAAGACTCTTTAAATGGTAAGGGGCTCTTTTCGCTTTGTCCTGCTGATCTACAGCCAAAGAGGGGAAGGAAGCTGAGTCCCCGAAGCCTGACACAAGAGGGAAAGGGATTCTCTGTGCCTCTATCTTGGTTTCAGCACAAATCTCACCTGAGATACTGGGAGCAAAGGCATTTTAGAAAACAGTATTCAAAGCCTTATTCAGCTTTTAAGTTCTGGGTGATCTTGAGCCACTCACTCTTGTGAGGACTCATGCTGAGAAGGAAAAGTAGGTAAGCTTTGAGAAAACCAACATACATTTCCTCCAAGCATCTTGGAGGAAAGGCAGGATCATAATGAAACAAAATTACAACCCTGATGGGTCTTCTCCTTCTGAGTCAAAAGCCTTTATTTCCACAGTCAGATAATCGCAAAGTGCATTAGCCACATAACTTGTTCAATGGCCTGCTTTATACATTATCCAGAACAAACAGCTGTCATAATCTTTGTAATATATATGGGTAATGGATGGAAGGATTGTCTATTTCCAGTCCATGTCACTTTTGCATATGTTTATTCTTAGGCCTGCCCCATCCCATTTTTGCATTAATCTGCAAGTTGTTGTTTTTTAAAAGGACCAAAATTTTGCATTTAAATAGTATTTTTCTCTTAAAATACACATTTCTAAATGTATTTGCTCTTTTAAAAAATAAGTATTTTAAGTGTACCTGAATACAGTTTTTGAGCTGTCACAAAATTCAGAGAGAAGCAAAAGTTGTGATCCACACAATGATTCTGGCGATTCCTCAAGCATCCCTTTGAATATGCCCTAGCAGTCAGAGATATTTCACTGGTGTGATCATCCAGCATTCTGCTAAATTAAGAATTTTTGTGCATCAAAATTTAATGCCAGATGGCAGCCAACTTCTTCTTCTTCTTTCTTCTTCTTCTTCTTCTTCTTCTTCTTCTTCTTCTTCTTCTTCTTCTTCTTCTTCTTCTTCTTCTTCTTCTTCTTCTTCTATCACTCGTAGCTGAGTAAGATTGTCTTTCATAAACACGGATTTAACCGTGAGTTCATAAGTGACTGTGGAGGCCAATTCTGGATCCAGACGTCCTTCTACAGTGGGGACATTGGTTTCCAGGCAGGAGTTGATCACAGTGAGGGTTTGCCAAGCGTGCCTTCCTCTTAGCACATTTCTCCCTTTCATCCTGAGTTCAGGCATCTTCAAAACCCATGACACCTTTGGTAAAGGCTGTTCTCCAATTGGAGCACTTGCAGGCCACTGTTTCCCAGTAGTCTGTGTTTATACTACATTGTTATTATTATTAAGATTTGCCTTGAGAGAGTCTTTGAACCTCTTCTGTTGACCACCAGGTCAGGTAACAGCCAGAACTACTTTGCCAACACAACCGTAGGCATCATGGATGTCACTAAGAATGGATAGACAAGTCTGTTTCTGGTTGTTTCAGTTTTGCATGAGCTCCTTCAAAAGTCTATTGGGTCTCATTTCTGCATCACCCTACCATTTTAAAGGTCCATGACTATTTGCATTTATGTACAACAGAGGACTGCAGCATGTGCTGATTCTGGAAGTGGATGCCTCCAATGGAAGAATGACATGGTGACTGGAATGGCTGCCCATGGAATAGGAAGGGATCAAAATGGCAAGAGGCAACAGAAGGAGCAACAGAAGGGGAAGCACGCACCAGTGGGCCAGAGCTTGCTTGCTACATAGTAAGCCTTTAAATCACACAACTGCAGGAAGGAACACCTTAAAGAGAGACAAGAAGTAGCTGCCTATGGAGCCAGAGTAAATAGAATCACCACTGGGTTAAACGCTTGTTTATTATTCCAATAAGCAGTCCATACTTACCTAATGTAATACTTTACCTAGGCGGTGTCCAGAAGGGTAGCCATGTTAATCTCTTGTAGCAACCCCCACACTTCATCAGATGCATAGAGTGGTGCTGTGGTCTAATCCACTGAGCCTCTTGAGCTTGCTGATCAGAAGGTCAGCGGTTAGAATCCCTGTGATGGAATGAGCTCCCATTGCTCTGTCCCATCTGCTGCCAACCTAGCAGTTCAAAAGCACACCAGTACAAGTAGATAAATAGGTATCGCTGTGTGGCAGGAAGGTAAACAGCACTTCCGTGCACTCTGGTTTCCATCACGGTGTTCTGTTGTGCCAGAAGTGGTTTAGTCCTGCTGGCCACATGACCTAGAAAGCTGTCTGTGGACAAACACCGGCTCCCTTGGCCTGAAATCAGATGAGCACCATACCCCATAGTCGCCTTTGACTGGACTTAACTGTCCGGGGGTCCTTTACCTTTACTTAAAGTACCTACAGTGTCTGGATGACACTTGATGCATCTGATTGATTGATGCATGTGACAGCTTATGCTATAATAAATGTGTCAATCTTTAACACCCTTTGCTTATCTAGATCAGGCTTTTCCAAACTTGGGTCTCCAGATGTTTTTGGACCACAGCTCTCATCATCCCTAGCTAGCAGAACTAGTGGTCAGGGAGGATGGGAACTGCAGTCCAAAAACAGCTGGAGACACAAGTTTGGGAAACTCTGATCTGGATGGTGTAGCTCCTTCCCCTCTACTCAGTGCACATTGACAGGTGTAGAATTACCTCCTGCCTGCGGGGCATCATAACTTAACCAGGCTCAGATTATAAACATCAATGAAATTTCGAGGCAGGTGTATATCACCTCCCACAAGAAAGTAAGATGACCCTGATAGATCAGATCAATGGCTGCTCTTGTATCCTGCTCTAAGAGTGGCCATTCAGATGCCTGTGTGAAACCTGCAAATTGGACATGCACAAAACAGCACTCTGCCCACCTGTGATTCCCAGCCTGATGCCTCTGATAGTGGAGGGGAAACATAGTTGTTGACAGCCTTATCCTCATTAATTTGTCTCATATTCTTTTAAAACTGTCCAAGTTGGTGACCACCACTGCTTCCTGTTGGAGGGAGTTCCATAGTTTAACAATGTGCTGTGTCCCCACCACCACCTTCTCCCATCCCTGTTATTGCTAGCATTCTTTTCCTTATAGACGCTCGACACCGTGGCTAAAAGGAAGCTTTCTCCTTCTTTTGATTGGTAATATTAAGATCATGAGCTTTGCCTGTGAAGGAACATGAAGTGATACCTGTTAACTGTGCGCAGCAGCACACAGCTCTTTTAACATTCACAGCCAGAGGAATTTGCCCCCCCCCCTGCAAGACCCATGTATTGCTTAAATTCCATTTAATTATTTCCTTTTAAGTAACAGGGAAAGCCTCAATATCCTGATGATCCTCTGCGTGAGATCTGATATAGCCTGGCAGGAACAAAGGCAAGCTGTTGTGCGCTATCGGACTTATTAAAATTCATTCTCCCAGACCACAACCTGTCCATTTACCTGCATTTTTCAGCATTCAATTCTCATAATTCAATGAGGAAACATGAACTATATCATTAACTGTTCATGCCTGAATAAATGTGTGAAGTCTAAATATCGCCAACACACCTACCTTTGTGCATTTCAGTGGGTACCCGATTAGGGACCACAGCAAAGGATCTAGAGATACTACTACTACTACTACTACTAATACTAATAATAATAATAATAATACCAAGTTTCTGCCCTGCATGTAACTCAAGCTAAATATATTATACCATTATAAAAAATCATGGCATAGAAAATACATCAGAGCAGTGTTGTCAGAATTGCAAAAAAAAGTGCTTGAAATGGAATGGATCTGGGAAACCTCTAGTTAAGCTTTTCCCTTCTGCACCGAATGGGTGCTCTGGAGGGTCCTCAATAACCCAGAGCAGATTTGAGGGTGCTGGGGAGATGAAGGGGGGGGAGAGAGAGGAAGAACTCTGGAATGGAAACTTTGGGTTTAAACTTGCCATTCTTCTCAATCTCTTTATAAATGTAGAAAAAAAAGTTTTCTGCTACATGTCTAGCAATCGTTACCGGTTCTTTCTCTCAGTAGGTCTCTAGTTTGCTATAACAATGAGTGATGATATGTTTAACAAATAGTTGCTAGCTCTCTTGTTTTGTACAAGTAACTTTTTCCTACTTTGTCCGTGGTTAATCCTTACGAGATGAAACCATCCTCTCCTCAAGAACTTCTGATTTTTCTCCAGACTTGCTCCTTCCCTTCCTACCTACCTGCAACTCCTAAGGAAGCAGACATTATAGGCCCTGCTATATGTTATGCCTTAGAAGCTCTAATGAAAAGATATTTTCTCCTCAGCGAGGCCTCCAACAGCTACCTCTATGCTTCGTCTATATCCTTTTATTTAAGGCTGTGGGGATTTAAAGAAACTAAAACTCATGTAGCCCCTATATGACATTTACTGTAGCTAATGAGTTGAACATGTTGCCAGTTACGGCTTTAAAGTATTCCCTACTCAACAACAAGCTTACAAATGAGGGCCTTGGTAGAAAAGGCACTCATAGGGTGTCGGCTGGAATAAATGATACACAGAAACAATGCTTTTTACAGGGGGTAGTCCAGGTTACACAGTCCCAGCACCTCTTTTTGTTGTTAAAATGTGTGGTACTTCCTGTAACAACTTCATGTTGAGTACTGGCAGCTATTTTTCTAGGGGGGCGGGGGAAGCACTGCATTGAAATATTTAAACTATCAGAGAAACCAACAACTTGAAGTCTTTCCCCATTGAAAAAAAGCATATATCTTGATTTGTTTACACAAAGTTTGCAAAGAGGTTATACAATGTGTCAAGTTATTGCCATCCCATACTTTCTGGTCCATTTTCCTGTTGCATTGCATCCTAGAATAAGTCTGAGTTTGAGTGGAAGATTCTTTGTTACATAAGAGCCCAAATTCACTTCAATTGAGCAACTTCAGTTTAGCGGAATGCAATTGAATCCAACCCACAAAATAGCAACAGTCTGGAAGTGGTGTAATTCACTGGCTATGGTAGTTTGAAAACATCCCTGCTGGATCAAGGTGGTCAAAACATTTCAGGTACAATTTCATTTTAGGCACAACCTAGTACTGACCTGGGGACACGGGTGGCGCTGTGGGTTAAAACACAGAGCCTAGGGCTTGCCATTCAGAAGGTTGGCGGTTCAAATCCCTGCGACGGGGTGAGCTCCTGTTGCTCGGTCCCAGCTCCTGCCAACCTAGCAGTTCAAAAGCACATCAACCTAGCAGTTCAAAAGCCCAGTGGGAAGGTAAACGGTGTTTCCGTGTGCTGCTCTGGTTTGCGAGAAGTGGTTTTGTCATGCTGGCCACATGACCCGGAAGCTGTATGCCGGCTCCCTCGGCCAATAACGCGAGTTGAGTGCCGCAACCCCAGAGTCGGTCATGACTGGACCTAATGGTCAGGGGTCCCTTTACCTTTAGTACTGACCTGGGAAATTGGAGAACTCCTCTAGGAAAGCTTGCTTGCCTTTATCCAGACCTCAATTTTGACCAGATTTTATTACTATTTTAACTAAAATGAGGACTCCTGCAAACTTCATCTAATTTCACTGCCGGGATTTAGACTGGTGTGGAATCCAGTTGCGGTTCATGAGGTGGATCAGTACCACGAAAGCACCCTCCATGGTGTGTTGGCACCACCACTCATTGGGACGGACTGGTTGGTGAGGACCAGGATGGCAGCAAGGATGGAAGATGTAGTTGTACCCATTTCCTCCACCGACCTAATTCTCCCCTGTACTGCACTTCCCCAACCAACTGAAATGGGGAAGCTAAACCTTTTTAAAATACATTTTGAACAATTCCTGTTGACCTGAAATCAAGGAATATATTCCAAGCAGATAACATGTCTGTTCAAAATTCAAATGCAGGAAAAATATTGACAACAAAAGGAGACTTTTATAGAAAGTGAAGACAGACACAATTAGAATAATTCTTTATTAAATGTACAATTATTATTATTTTAAAAAGTCTCCACTGCTGAATATCTTCTTTCTTTCTCAATACATCCATAAGGAATTGAAAAAAAAAACCTGTCATTCTTCAAACTTAATTAAACATGTTCAAGGGCAAATAAATCTACATGAATGTAAACTTTAACAGTTTCTCTAATAACTCAGTAAAACCTGTACCTACAGGGATGTAATAAGAATTAATTAAAGCTATTCTTTACAAATAATCTAAGAGTATCTCACCAGGAGAGTTTGCAATAATTTATAGTGAAGAAGAAAATTAAATATTTTTTCTAAGAAAGTCCCCATTAATTTTAATAGCCTGCTAATATTTCCATTCATATCAATTCTTTACTTTCCCTGTTGCAATTCTTTCTTAGCAGCAGAGGACTCTTTGAAATCTAGGCATTTAGAGGTTTTTGTCCTGGACTTCTCTTGACAAGACTGTTTTCATCACTGCATATTATAGTTTGGGGTCAGAATTTCAATGAGCTTCAACAGATGGGGAAAGAACCACAAGTAAATTGGATCAGGTTTGCATTTTCCTCTTATTCTCAGTGTACTTTCAATTCTTTGTTGAATTTCTTCACAATTTTTGCAAGTGTAGGTTGTGTGTGTGTGTGTGTGTTTTTTTTTTCTTCCATTGAACATTTATCCAGCACACTACAGCTGCCCCAGCTGCCTGTATTTTCTTGTTGTTGTTGTTGTTGTTGTTGTTGTTGTTGTTGTTGTTGTTGTTTTATTAAGGGTTTTCTTGGTTTACAAAGATATGTGCAATGTCTCTCTTAGCATTTTTACAAATCGGTTTCATTTGTTGAGACATTGGTGAGGAGAGGGGACGGAAAGTAGATGGGGGGAGGGTGGGGTGGAGTGACAATGTTTCTATCTTGCTTAATAAGTGTGGGGGGATTTTGTCAGTGTCGCCTGTGTAGGTTCTCTATTGTTCTCTTGTGTTCCTTTGATGGTGAGAGATGTTGGGGTTGGCCTAGGATATGGTTGTTCCTTTGGGGTTGGCTGTGGTGGTCTTTGTTTTGTGTGTGAGTGGGGTGGGTGAGTGTTTTGGGTCAGGTTAACCATATTGATTCGTATGCTGTTGGTGGATTTTTGTCATTGTCTTGTTGGGCTGTGTATGTGATAAAGGGGAACCATACCGGGGTGAAGCCGTCTTCTTCTATTTGTCTCCGTGTCAGTTTCAACTTATTGGTTAATTTTTCTAGTAGGGCAGTTTCCCATTTTCTGATCTGAAAAAGCTCCATGGGTGGAGTGACTTCATGTCATCTTCCCTTGAGCTTTGAGCCCAGATATTGTTCATTGGTCTTAAGGCAATTGTTTCCCTTTACCATTAAAAGCATATTTCTGTGCTGATTCCTTTAGAAGGTAAAAGACCTCAGTTAAAAACAAGCAAACCTTAAATTAACTTGAAAAAAATGTACAGTTGTCAGATGTACAGTAGGCAGACTCCCCACCTTCTTGTGCTAACAGAAAAGCCCAGTAGACGTTGTAACAGGGTATTCAGGAAAGGTGAGCACGTAGGAAGGCTGCAGAGTATATACTGTGGGATGTGATTCATGAGAGGCAGTCAAGTACAACATTCCTTGTAATGCTAGAGAAGATTTGCAAGGGAATGTTTTGTCCAGCCAGTCGAAACCTCCTGTACCTCCTGGCTGGAACATCCTTCCTTTTGCATGTGATAGAAGGTGGGCGTGGCCTAACCTGTCCAGGTAACAAAAGGATGAGTCGCACAGCACACCTCCCTCTTTTGACTCCCTTCTTCGTTTGACCAGCTTCTAGCTAGGACTGCTCAGATAGCAGAAGCACTGGGATTATTCCCCTATATGGGGTAGATCCACACGTACATATTTGTAACTAAGTCTGCCTTCAGGAATCCAACTGTGAACTGATGTGAGGAAACTTCTTTTATTAACTTTGAACAAGATTGTCACATCTTTATTCCTTTAAGAGGGATTAAAGGGAATTTACCAGGAACAAACAATTCAATCTGAGACAGATTGAATGGTATAATAGTGAGAGGCTCATACGAGCCTGCAACCAGCTATCTGCTGTGCATATAAAAGGGAATGTAACTCTGCTACATAAAGGAACTTGCCAGCGCAAGTTAGGAAGGATATTAATAAACAATATATCCTCTCCTGCCTCCCTGAACATTCCCACATATACCACAGGAGGGATTATTTGTAGAACAAAAGACACCACACACAGATCTCTGGATCCTTCCTCTGTTGTTCACATCCCTTTCCCCTGCTTCTGATTTCAGAAACATATAGGATCTGAATTAAGAGGAAGGAGTGCACACTTTGTTTCTTTTATAACTCTTGTAGCAAGGGGAAAGCAAATCCACTGAAGTCATTGGGTTGGCTCATAGAGCACTTTTGAATGCAGGAAGGAAAAGGATCAAGTCTTTTGCCCTTGCAACACTGTGAAACATTGTAAGCACTGCAATGGACAAATGGACAAAACAGTCTACTATAAAAACATTTTGTTATCCCCCTTCCCCTCTAAAGTCAGGCTTCCCGTTATCCCTTGCAAAAGAGGAATCGATTAGTCTAAAAACCAGTACGGCATTTTCTTTTCTTTTTGTTTAAAAAAATCTTCCGACATTGACAATTAGAGCAAAATATATTTCTTTTTTTAAAAAAAAAGGAAAGAAAGAAAGGAAAGAATTCTCTGCACCATTTGAAATGGAATGTGTCACCTCCACGCTGTGTATTGATTGAACAAAACCTCACTAACTGGAAGTTGAAGTACTCCATCAGGGAAAAGACAGCACCCACCCAATAAGAGTTCAACAGAATCACTTGCACTACTCATGATAATAAAGTGAAATCCAGACACAGACATTGTGAGGAGAATAATAAATGGAGAAATGGAGCCATCCAGGTAAACCCAGGCGTATGTGAAACAACCCAAACTCCACTAGGGGAATGAATAAAATGTAAACAGCCACACCTTCTCCAGTTGCAACAATCACATGAAAGATGCTGGAAGTCACCAAAATGCCATCACTCCTCCTACCCACCCACACAACAAATTGTGCTGGACTCACAGACCCTTTAGCTTTGAACCCTGTTAAGAGGGCAGCTGGTTTGGGAAGACCAGGTAGCATTATCCAAAACCCCAAACGATTTGGGCAGTTCTTGAAATCTGCCAAAGTTTTAATTGAGAAGGAGACTCCAGCTCACTTCAGATTTCACCAAGACACACTTGCATTGGGAGAACATATTCATTTCCAGGCAACGTGCCCCAGATCATTATGTCTCTGTAGTTGCTTATCATTGTTTAGACATGTCCTACTTAACCTTTTGACTTAAATGATTATTAACACCTTTAGACAAGCTAGGATGTAGGTGATGTGATGGAACAAAGCATGGTGTTAAGTATAAATGAGAGCTGTGTCAAAATCCATCCTCCAGTTTCTCCAAAGGGCTCTTATCCTGAGAAACTGGCTCCCATTTCTCTGCCTCATTATTCTGGTACTTTAACATTTATTTAGAATTTTGGTGGGTGTGGAGTTTTGAGCTCATCTTATCTTCTTCTTCTTTTTTGGTGATCACTCGTAGCCAAGTAAGATTGTCTTCCATAAACACGGTTTTAAAAGTGAGTCCGTAAGTGACTGTGGAGGCCAATTCTGGATCCACACCTCCTTCTACAGTGGGGACATTGGTTTCCAAGCGGGAGCTGATCATGGTAAGGGTTTGCCAAGCATGCCTGCCTCTTAGCATGTTTCTCCCTTTCGTCCTGAGTTTAAGCGTCCTCAAAGCCCATGACACCTTTGGTAAAGGCTGTTCTCCAATTGGAGCACTCTCAGGCCAGTGTTTTCCTGTTGTCGGTGTTTATACTACACTTTTTAAAAGATTTGCCTTGAGAGAGTCTTTAAACCTCTTTTGTTGACCACCAGCATTACACTTTCCATTTTTAAGTTCGAAATAGAGTAGTTGCTTTGGAAGATGATAATCAGGCATCTGCACAACATGACCAGTCCAACGACCAGTCCATCATTGCAAGGAGGTTGAGGGTGGTGCATTTTCATTTTTATAAAACATTTCTCCAGCATTCTGCTGACTGCAGAGTATCCTGATCTGAAAAACCCACAGGAGAGGAGTTCCCTCATAATGTCTTACCCAGAGGCCCACATAGGATGCCAATTAGTTTCTGGGTCCAATTCAAGCTACTGGTTTTGACCTTTTAAGCCATAAATGACTCAGGATGGCAATACCTCAAGGACGGCCTCTTTCCATATGAACCGAACCAGACCCTGCAACCATCATCTGATGCCCTTCTACGTGTGCCTCCTCCATGAGAGCTACAGAGGGTGGCAACATGAGAGCGGGCCTTTCATGTAGTGGTTCCCCGCTTGCTGGATGCTCTCCCCAGGGAGGCTTGCCTGGCACCTTCATTACATATTGTAAGGGGAAGGGCTTATAGAGAACAGCCCCCCCTCATCAGAAGCAGCCCATCTCCAAGCAGTCATGAAAGCGAAGGGGCGGATGAGGAAAGTCAGGAGACGGAAAGGGAGTGACAGACCTCTGGCAACATCCAAGAGCCCCTGCTCCACAGGCAGGAAGAGAGGGAGAGGGAAAGAGAGGAGAGGAATCAGGCAGAACGCAGACCCTTCCCCCCCCCCACACCGGAATTGAGGAGGAGGAGAAAAGGGAGGAAATTCACTGTCCCAAGGCTTTTATGTTGGTCCAAATCACGGAAGGGGGCAGTGCCGGATTCTGATTCAGAATGAGGAGACATGAAACCAGTAACTCGCTACACTGTAAATAATGTGCACTAATAAAGACTTCTGAAAGACAAGCATGTGGAAAGTCGTTACTCAGGAGTAGTCACAACAACCCTGACACATATATTTGGGCACCACGTGAAAACATTCCCCTTCCCCCTGTCCTTTACCTCTATGGCCTTTAAAAACTGTGGGTTGGTTTTATTTTGTTTGTAATTATGTTGCGGACGGTGGTATATAAATTTAATAAATAACACAAATAATTGAAGCACAGGCACCTGGAAAGACTGGTGAGTACAGACCTTACACAGCGATAAGAAGAACTGTAGAGTGAAGGAAATGGCACTAACTATTCCTTGGCCACCATAAAAGGTAAGCACAACAAAAATCCACAAGGCCATCACTGATTCCCCCCCCCCTCTATTTTGATATTTTCATATGAAACTTATGGCCTGATCAACTGGTGCACAACGGCCAAAAAATGCAGGAGAGATCTTCAGTAGAGTATCATCATCATCATCATCATCATCATCATCATCATCATCATCATCATCATTTCAATTTATATTCCTCTCTTCTTCCCCCTAAAAGCCTACAAAATGTAAGTTGTTCTCTCTCTCTCTCTCTCTCTCTCTCTCTCTCTCTCTCTCTCTCTCTCTCTCTCGTGCTTTAATGCTGTAATCTGCCCTGGAACCTTAGGTTGAAGGCTAGACTATGATGAGGAAGGCCACTCCTTCCCTATTGGACAGTGATAGGCAGGCAACATTTACAGGTTCCCAGGAGTACTGCAACCTGTCAGGTTGGTCAGCAATGAATGATAGGTTGGCAGAAGGCCAATCACCCGCAAGTTGACTATGTTACTAACACAAAACAGATGTTACTTCCCTCTCAGCACAAATGCCCACCCAAACTTCTGTGACAATAAAAGCTAAGGCCACAACCCCCCCAAAAGAAGAGTTGTATGGAGTAGGCAGAAAAATGTGTTCCCATTGGCAAACCAAATTATTCCTACTCAGCCCCAAACTCATTACAGTCTCCACCAGAAGTGTTGATACTTACACCTGCAATGATGGAATAAGGTCATGTTCCCAATGTGGATGTTAATGCCACAATCAGACTTTGAAATTCCCTGTTTCAATTCCTGAATTGGATGCTGACATCGACACTCCCCTGTTTAAGTTAAATGAATGAAGTTGACATAACATTTACTAAATCCCGTGGCGAGTCATCTGTCCTCAGATACTGTCAAATCCTGATTGCAACTGGATGTCAGCTGTCACATCTCGTCAAAAATTCCCTGCTAGATGCCGGATACCGTCAAAAGCTGGCTGCTGCTGCTCGCTGGCTAAGCTGATACTTTCAAATGTTGACTGCAATCTGTAAGATTCTGTCAGGTTACTGCCAGCTATTGCCTGCAAGCTGAAATATACCATTAAAAGTGGTGGGCCCTTCAAACGACAAATGTGAATCCAGAATAGCAAACATTCATGGGATGTATGTGCATACTCTGAAAGCATTGGCAGAAAATATTCACTACTGTATTTAAGTTTGCAGAGAATAATTTTTGAGGCAGATCTGTTTGGGGCTAAACATGTTTGAGCTGTAGGATGTTGGTCCCTCCCAGTGAACATATATATATGCCTAACATATATATGATCCCATGGCAAAAGTGTTAGTATTTTTCTCTATAATATTTTAACACATAGGAAGCAAAAAATAATAATGTTCCGGTGTTCACTAAATTATAGCCTTTTCCTCTCGCTGAGTCAAAATGATGAGGCTCCTTCTGAAACACGATGCCCTCTTGTGGAAGATTTACCTACGTTTCAGGGATTATTTTGAAAGGGAAATAAAATCTCCCTTTGTATTTGTTCATATATATTTTTAATGAACGCCAAATCATTTGAAACTCACTGCAGCTCTTTTTTGATCTGTGTGCATGAAATGAGGTTCAAATGAGCAGTTGAAGAACTTAAGCATTTGCTAACTTGTCATCACTCATCGAATGTTTGGTAAGCAGAAAGTATAAATAATCAGTGATCAAATCGAACAAAATTAGCATAGGTTCATGTCCTATATTTAATGTAGAGCCTGTTGGAATTATTTTCTCCTTCCAAGCAGGCAAGTAAAATCATACATGTTCTTTCACTTCAATCCGGCAAGAGTTCTAAAATGTAACTCCAGCAGCCAGAGAAAGTGCTGTAATTTCAGCTAGTCCTGTAAGATAAATGCTCCGTCAAAAAGTTATGGGTTAAAAAAGAAGCTTCCAAGTAAATATTAGGAATAACTTAGTGGTGGTAAGAGCTGTTCCAACAGTCAAATGGACTATCTCAGAAGGTGGTGGACTCTCCTTCACTGGATGTTGGATTGCTATCTGTCAAAGATTCCTTAGTTGTGATTTCTGCATTGCAGGGAGTCACACTTAAGAGTCCATTCCAGCTCTACCATTCTATAATTCTACGATCCCTATCAGTAATATCACCGGAAACATCTGTCATTGGAATTAAAAACAAAAGACAATGTCCCTTCTCCTTTGGGTCATCAAATGTTTAAAACAGAACATTTTTGTTGTGAAAAATAGGGTTGAGAAGACCTAAAATGTTCCCTGCAACCTCACATTTTCCCACACTAAGGGTTCCAGTTACCACCTGCTTTGGTTGCATTTTCCCACACCAGCTTACTCCCAATCACTACTCCTCTCGGCAGGGTTTTTTATGTTGAGAGAGATGGTTGTTCTTGTTGTCTCTGAGTCAGGGACTGTGCTGAGGGGGGCTGCACTGAGGAAGAATGGTGGGAGCCCCCCCTCCCCCTGATCCTGAATCTTCCCAGGAGCAGGAGGACAGTGTAGATTTGGAACAGTGGTTTGCAGATGGACATAGTTCAGAAGGCAGAAGCTGAGAAATACTAGATGGGGAACAGCTAGGAGAAGAAACACTGGGAGAGAGGGGGTTAACAGATTCACAGTCTTTGGATAGCATTCCTCCAGTGCCCTACCCGAGGTCGAGAAGAACTCAGAAAGTCTCAGGTTACAAAATGTAGGAATGACGTAGGTTAATAGGGACGGAGTGGGTGTAAACCATAATTGGGAGCACTGCCATTCTAGGTAGAAGGGTTCTTTTGCCTCTCACTCTGATTATTAAATGGGACCCAGGTGGCACTGTGGTTAAACCACTGAGCCTAGGGCTTGCTGATCAGAAGGTCGGCAGTTCGAATCCCTGTGACGGGGTGAGCTCCCGTTGCTTGGTCCCAGCTCCTGCCAACCTAGCAGTTCGAAAGCACGTCAAAATGCAAGTAGATAAATAGGAACCGCTACAGCGGGGAGGTAAACGGCGTTTCCATGTGCTGCTCTGGTTTGCCAGAAGCGGCTTTGTCATGCTGCCCACATGACCTGGAAGCTATACGCCGGCTCCCTCGGCCAATAATGCGAGATGAGCGCGCAACCCCAGAGTCGGTCACGACTGGACCTAATGGTCAGGGGTCCCTTTACCTTTACCTGATTATTAAAGTATCTAAATGGTAAGACATTCCTCTCATTTGATCTCTTCTTATTTACTGCCACGGGGGAAGAAGCCGATTCCCCAAAGCCTGACACTATGGCAATCCAAAAACCAGAGGTCACGTAGGTAGTGTGATTATGGCACAGTGCTATGTAGCATGGATGTCACTGCTCACCTGAATATCCCCATTGATACACAACTTTGCAGGAAGCATTTTTATCTTGTGAACCATACTGAGAACCTATGATGAAGGGCGGTCTATAAATCTAATTACTATTAGATTATCTAAAGTAACTACTACTTTAGATAAAGGACTGAGAATGACCTTAAGGTATCACCAAGTTGCTCCTCCTAGATTTGTGTCCAATTCTTACTTTACGCACAGGGAGGAAACACGCCACATAGTCAAGCAGCCTCCAGGCTGGGCTAGTACAATGTGTTCTATTTGAATATTGAATTTGAATATTGCCAAGAAACCACAGCCATTGATTATAAATGGAAATGGATAGAAATGTATTTTTTAAAGAGTTCATAGGTCACCAGTTCGTTTCCCACTCAGGTCAGGCGGTAGGTTTAAATCTCTAAATATCTTGCACCCTAAATCATCAAAGGAACACAAGGATATCCTCTTGTCTGTTCCCTCTGATTTTAGGTTTTTTGGTGAGATCTTGCTTGGTCGTCTCCCCCCAATGGCAGCTGGTTACAAGATTCAAGGATCCCATTTTTCGCTGAACCTTCCTTGACCCTTTCACTCACTTTGGCAGCCGGAGTATGTGGCACTTTGCTGCACTGCAAATTAGATTTTATTAGAGGAATCTTTGAATATGTATATTACATCTTGTATCAAGAGGGCTGGGAATTGCTTAATGAATTATTCAATGTTATGTAGTAAAACTGTCCCTAATGCAGTGCCCTCGAAATGGTGCTTGGATTACAACTCCCAGCATCCCAGACCACTGGCTATGCTGATTGGGGCTGTTTGGCAGTTGTGGTCCCAAACATCTGGAGGGGACCAAGCTAAGCAAGGCTGGTATAACAGGGCCCCCCATCTTGAAACTCACTATCTGCTATATCAGGGACAGCCAATGTGTTATTTAATGAATTGAATTGAATTGAATTTTGAAGGATCACTTTTCAAAATGACCTGAACAGATTAGAGAACTGGGCCAAAGCAAACAAGATGAATTTTAACAGGGAAAAATGTAAAGTACTACACTTGGGCAAAAAAAAAAAAATGAAAGGCACAAATACAGGATGGGTGACACCTGGCTTGAGAGCAGTACATGTGAAAAGGATCTAGGAGTCTTGGTAGATCACAAACTTGACATGAGTCAACAGTGTGATGCAGCAGCTAAAAAAGCCAATGCAATTCTGGGCTGCATCAATAGGAGTATAGCATCTAGATCAAGGGAAGTAATAGTACCACAGTTTTCTGCTCTGGTCAGACCTCACCTGGAGTACTGTGTCCAGTTCTGGGCACCACAGTTCAAGAAGGATACTGACAAGCTGGAACGTGTCCAGAAGTGGGCAACCAAAATGGTTAAAAGCCTGGAAACGATGCCTTATGAGGAACGGCTTAGGGAGCTGGGCATGTTTAGCCTGGAGAAGAGAAGGTTAAGGGGTGATACGATGACCATGTTCAAATATATTAAAGGATCCCTCCTCGAGAAAGGTTGTTTTCTGCTGCTCCAGAGAAGCGGACATGGAGCAATGGATTCAAACTATAAGAAAGAAGATTCCACCTAAACATTAGGAAGAACTTCCTAACAGTAAGAGCTGTTTGACAGTGGAATTTGCTGCCAAGGAGTGTGGTGGAGTCTCCTTCTTTGGAGGTCTTTAAGCAGAGGCTTGACAGCCATATGTCAGGAATGCTTTGATGGTGTCTCCAGCTTGGCAGGGGGTTGGACTGGATGGCCCTTGTGGTCTCTTCCAATTCTATGATTCTATGATTATATACATTACTGCCTTTCATCAAAAGATCTCAGGGCAGTTCACAGAATAAAGTTAAAGGTCAAAAACAGCACTTTGAATTTGGCCCAGAAGCTAATTGGCAGCCAGTGCAGTCAGGCCAGAATCAGTGCGATATGCTCAAAACGTCTTGTCCTACTGAGCAACCTGGCTACCAAAATATTCACCAGCTGAAGCATCTGACCCGTCTTCAGAGGCAGCCCTATGTATAACCCTTTGTAGTAATCCAACCTAGAGGTTACCAGAACATTGACAACAGAAGTTAGGCTATCCCTGTCCAGATAGCATAGCTGCCAAGTCTCCCGTATTCCCCGGGAAATCCCCGTTTTTCCAGCTGTTCCTAGCTGAAAAAATGGATTTTTTTTTGTTTTTTCCCGGTTTATTCTGGCGCGGTGACCATTTGGGATCTGGGCAAAGCAGCATCAAAAGTCACTTCTGAGCATGCTCCCCCCAGTTCCAAAATGGCGACAGCGCTACTTCTGGTCTGCTACTTCTGGTCCGGTCCCTTATTTCTCTGACAGCAACTTGGCAGGTATGCCAGATAGGGGTGCAGCTGGGCCACCAGCCAAAGCCGATGGAAGTTATTCCATGCCACCAAATCTATCTGACAAGTGACAGCAGAGGTTCCAGGAGTACCCCCAAGCTACATGCCTGTAGTATATTTTTAAGAGAGTTGCATATGCTGCTTAGACTAATAATTGAAATTAGTGTTGAGTGCTTACAAGCATATTAGTTGGAGATTTCTTTTTATGTTCCATAGCAAACAAAGGGAACGATTTGCATAGAGGTAATTTTTATGGCAGATCTGGCTGTCCAAATAGAAAATACCATGGCACCCTGACATAGTAAGAGGAGCAGAAAGAATGGAAGAGGAGTCTAAATAACAAGCAGCTCACTGGGGACAAGTACTTTGGAACTAGGAGAAATGTTCTGAATGTTGGTATCAATAAAAGGAGTGTTCATAAAAAGAAAGAAAACAGGGAAGAAACTAACCATTTGGGTTCGACTCTAAAAATATTTGAGATATTTCCCCTCATCTTTTAAAACTTTCCTACAACACACACACAAACACATCTCCTTAAAATAAGTAGTGCTGAAAAACTGGCTGAAATAGCAGGACATCTGTTTTAGAAAAATACTGAGGAACAAAAGTTAGATCAACGTTGACCAATGCTATTTGTCTGGATGTTCATTCTGCAAAATGGTGCTTTAAAGACATTGCTAAAAAGAATCTTCGAATTTTAACTTTAAATGCTGATGTTGAGAATTTATATTTCAGTTCGCTCCTATGAGCCAACACACTTTCAACTATACATTTCAACAGAAATGTAGTTTCCATTTGTTATCGTATTGTGCTCACAGGAGGGGGGGAATACCCACTTGCTTAACTCTGTTGAATTATATGAAATAATTGTTTAGAGAGAGACTTGCACTTATTAGATGCTCAATTGTACCTCCAAAATCAAGACCCACCCCCCCATCCAAAGATGATATATTGTTGTTGTTTTTTAATGCTAGGCCTTCTAGCACACATCATATATGAAGTGTCTTTGAGGGGCTAAGGGTCACTTTTATCCGATGAGCAGACATGTAGTGCCACTAATTTTTTCCATACCTGCATATCACACTGGTATTTAAGATCTTTGCTCTCCGCCAGGGTCATTCCAGACATCCTTTTCATTTTGCATTTACGGCTATTGGTGCTCATGATGCTATTAGCATGGTTATATGCTGCTCTGCTTTCAATATTTTTTTTTTTTGCAGAAGTTTCAGGTAGGGCATACTACTTCATTTGCAATCACCGCACAGCTTCCTGCTGAAATCCAGTTGCTTTATATATGCTGTAAACGACCGAGGTTTTGTTTTTGGGGTTTTTTTTGTTCCACTTTTATTGCACTATTGTGCAAAAGCACCCCTCCAGGTGGCAATAATGCCATAACACTGGGAAAGCATGGCAGAGAAACCAAGAGAGTGTGTACTATTTTTATATGCAATAACAACGGCCAGGACTTTACTAGCCCAAAAGTGGAAGACACAGGATCTACCGACGATCGGAGAGTGGCAGACAAAAATGATGGACTATGCAGAACTAGCGAGACTCACTAGCGGGATCCGAAACCAGGGGGAAGCAAAGTTCCTAAAAGACTGGAGTAAATATGTGGATTATATGGAAAAGAACTGTAGAAGTTTAAAAACTCTTGCAGGGTTGAAGTAAATCCTGCGAATCGAACTTAAGGGGAAGAAATAAAGAAACTGCGAGATAAGCTCTGATTAGAAAACCTGATGAGGGGAGGGAGGGAAGTCACAGTAGAATGTATGTTAAGGTGTCATTTTGTAATTTGTATGTTTAAATGTGCAATAATTGGAAAATTTAATAAAATGTTATATAAAAAAAAAGAGAAACCAAGAGAGTGGAATGCCTTGTACAAAGTCCAGTATCAATCCACCACAAATGCACTAGTAATGTATCAGTGACATGTTCCATAATGTGCACCCAACAAAGAAAAAGAAAACATTTTTTTGTAGGGGGGGGGGAGCAGTTGGTTCCTGGGCAGAATTCAAAGTACTGGTTTTGAAATATGACACCATAAACATCCCAAGACCATAGTTATCTGAAAGACCACCTGCTTTCTCATAGCTGCACAACTAATAAGAGCTTAAGAGCTTTATTGCATGCTCAGTTCCTCTGGCAGGGAATCTCAGCAGTAGCACTATAGTTATGAAACTTCCTCCTTATATGTGATAGTTTTAAGATTCCAGGTTTTTTTTTTAAAAAAGCCCTGTTTCCCAGGGCTTGTAATAGCTTTTAATGTGTGTGCTTTCAGTTTCAATCTGCTACTGGTGATGTTTCTATATTTGTTGTTTCTTTATTTTATTGTTGTTGATGGTTAGGGTTTTAACATGTTGTGGTAAGCTGGAAGTCAAATGTGAAGTAAAACTGAAAGGTGAAGTAAATAAACTAACACAAGCCCACTTCATTCTCCGTTCCTCCATAAATTTTAGATAGCAAAGATTGATTCAGTTGCTCAGTATTTATGAGTTCAAGTAAATGGCGCCACAGGAAGAGCACAAAATCTACCAGGCACCCTTTCTGCACAAGGAAAATAGCGGCGACAGGGAATTATAGATGAGCCGCATTGTGATATTTCACTGCCATGTCCTCATTCCGAGATGTGACTTTGACCCACTTCAAAAACTCATTGGGTGAGAGAGAGTATCTTCATACAGCCAAAGAGCAGAGAAGCCCTTTCATCACTTGTGGAGAATATCACTTGTGGCTGGGTACCCCACTGGCGTTGCCTCCCACATTACACTGAACGCAGGGACAAGCTGTTTATATGCAAGTACACTGTGTCTAAACCACTGAGCCTTGGGCTTGCTGATCAAAAGATTGGCGGTTCGAATCCCCGCGATGGGTTGAGCTCCCGTTGCTCGGTCCCAGCTCCTGCCAACCTAGCAGTTTGAAAGCACGCAATTGCAAGTAGATTAATAGGTACCGCTCCGGCGGGAAGGTAAACAGCGTTTCCGTGTGCTGCTCTGGTGTCGGTGTTCTGTTGCGGCAGAAGCGGCTTAGTCATGCTGGCCACATGACCCGGAAAAACTGTCAGTGGAGTGGACAAATGCCAGCTCCCTCGGCCTGTAAAGCGTGATGAGCGCCGCAACCCCAGAGTTGTTTGCAACTGGACTTAACTGTCAGGGGTCCCTTTACCTTTACCTTTTTACACCTCAATTATTGTACACACAGATGCACACAGTGCATACACTCATTGAGCGTTACATATGAATGACTGTACAAATATTCAGCTCAATTATTTGCATGCACACCTACCAAGTCCCGGTTAGAAAAATACGGGATCAGCAGTGCCGGCACCGGAAGTCGAAGCAACTACCAGCGCTGCCCGATTTCCGGTGCCTAGACATGGGCAGAGCGGCACAGGAAGTTGCTTCTATGCATGTCCAGACATGCGTAGAAGCAACTTCTAGTGCCGACGCTGCACGATTTCTGGTGCCCAGACATGGCTAGAACGGCACCAGAAGAAATCCAGTGGAATTGCAGGATATTTCACCATTCGGGATGACAGCAGGAAACGGCTTTAAAAATGGGGGTTTCCTGGGGAAAACGGGAGACTTGGCAGCTATGGCCAGTGTCCGGACTCCACACGACCACGCTGGCTGTTCATTCTGCTGAGTGTGACTCTAAGACACCCTGTATCACCCTCTAAGTTCTGTCCTGGTGGCAGGTCTACTTGATATGCAACATTGTTCTACACCGAAGTAGTCTCCCCAGAGGGAAAAAAGATGCATGCATTGTGACATGTTTGTTATAATTAATTACATGGCTTTAGAAATCCAGCAGACACCATGCCGAGTTATCTGGCACAGTAAAAGCCATTTGTTCAAAAGGAAATGGAGAAGATAAATGGGGACAGTCAATGAAACACTTAAAGCCTATTGGTTTCAGTGGGATTCGAAAGACATAACAGAATCTGTATGTACTTGCTGGGGGAACAAGTGAGTGGTGACCGTTATCTAGATATGAACACAACAGAGTGAAAGAAACCGCATATTAGCAGAGGTTGTTTGGGCTTTCTTCATTACTTGCCCAGCAGTAGCCCTAGGCAAGGCAATTAACATCGTTGCCTGTCAATTTATATAACTATAAAAGAAGGATAATGCTTTCCCACCTCATCACAAGGTTGTTATAAAAACTAATTAGTTAATGCTTGTAAAATGTTTTGAAACTGTAAAGAGGTATGTAAGTACTAAGTACTATCATTATTATATCTTAATAGAATTGTATGCCTGCACAGGCATAAACTCACTTAGTGGAACCCATTAATTTCCAAAATGCAATGCATTTCTGTATTCATATCACTCTTGGCTGGCTGATTATTAGTACCAATAAGTTGTGTGTTTCCAGAGGCTTGGGGAGTCAAGTGCTACCTTGCTGAAATCGTACCAGAGAACATGGCTTCTAATGCAGAAACCCAGCATCTTCAGAAGGAAGCTAGGCATTCTTACGGTCACTGCTTTGGGAATTGTCTACATGTGGTATGGAATTGGGGCTGCCAATGTAGTTCTCACCACATGTCTGAGCAGCAAGAAATACATGTCGCCTCATCAGGAGGGAGATGCAAAAGAGGGCAACTCCATCAGCTGAGAGCCCACCCCCAGCTGGCTCTGTCTCTCCGTGAACTGTTCTCATTCCAATGAATCATTATATCAACTACTGTATAATTGTAAGGCGCCCCTGTGTGCTTGTTTTCCTCTTCCCTTCCCCTCTATTTTCCTTTTATGTCATGTCTTCTTTAGATCGCAAGTTTGTAGATTCTACAATCTTTTAGTTCTCTCTTTAAAGGTGTCTGTTGGGAGCCTTCCCAGCTGAGGAGCAGGGTAAAAATGCTTTCAATAAGTGACAAATAATAACTGTTGGCATTCCCCCCCCCCCATTGCAAGAATCGCCTGATCTTTGGTTTTGCTTCCATGTTATGAGAAAGGAGGGGGGCGGAAGCTGCTCTTTAGTTCTTCCATCTCTGGTACTGAAAGGTTCTTGCTCATATCTGTGTAGAGATAAGATGGCTGCACAGGAACTGCTCTTCTCAGGTATGCTTCAAAACCTCCACAGATATGCTTCTGTTTTTACTCTGCTGAGTTTAGGTGCTCACAATGAGCAGATGTGAGTCCACTGCACCAGGACCTGTTCTCCGGGAATGCTGTGTCTACGTTCCTGTGATCGGAAGGTCGGTGTAGGTCAGGCATCCCCAAACTGTGGCCCTCCAGATGTTTTGGCCTACAACTCCCATGATCCCTAGCTAACAGGACCAATGGTCAGGGATGATGGGAATTGTAGTCCAAAACATCTGGAGGGCCAAAGTTTGGGGATGCCTGGTGTAGGTGCTCTAGTCACCTAGCCCATGCACACACTTAAGACGTGGGCTGAACAGGGCGTACTAACAATAACAATATACCCAATTCATCCGAGCACATTTTTCTCGTTTATAAAATTATGCACAGTGTAGAGGAAGCGAAGAAAGAATAATTTTCTCCCCTCTCTTATGATGACACTAGAAATCAGGTCATTCCATGACAATGATTGGTGGGAGACACAATGCAGGGGGTGCCGAGCTGGTGCCCTCCATATATTGTTGGACCCTTACTCCCATCATTAGCCCCCACTGGCATGGCTGGTTGTCATAGATTTTGGAATTTGTGGTGTCTAACAACATCTGGAAGATGTTAGAATCACCCATCCACAGCCATTGGGAGGAAAGCCAAGCCAAACTGATATTTCCAAACATTTCATGTTTCTAAGTAGGAGATAAAAGTACTACCAACTTCTGTGAAAGTAATCCAGAAAGTTCTAGGGGAAATTATATTCTCTCGAAGAACTGAAAAAAAGCCATAGGCATGCTTTAGGCCTGTACTGTCACAATACCTCAAGCCACATTAGTGAGTCTCTTCGCATTTCTCCAGTGCAACTTGTCCATTTGAAATTACAATGGTATTTTTTAAAAAAAGAAAAACAAAGAAACCATTGACTTTGGATCTTTCTGTGCTCTTAGATGAGAACAAAGAAGTTTAAAGCCCTAACAAGTGACAGTCCATCTGTACTGGATCCAGGGTAAGTTAACGTGGGTCTGACAGAAACCAATAAAGAATAAATAAAGGCTATCATTTCCTGTTGAGTCACATCTAGATCCATAGCTGCCAAGTTTTCCCTTTTCTCGCGAGGAAGCCTATTCAGCATAAGGGAAAATCCCTTAAAATAAGGGATAACTTGGCAGCTATGTCTAGATCTAACCCATAGTTTTTGTTTCTTCTAGACAAGTCTGCCTTCATAGAAAATATAGTCAGGGTTTCCCAAACTTGGGTCTCCAGCTGTTTTTTTGACTACATCTCCCATCATCCCTAGCTAGCAAGACCAGTGGTCAGGAGCAGGGCCGGATTTAGGTTTGATGAGGCCCTAAGCTCCTGAAGGTAATGCGGACCTTTATAAGTCCAGCTGTCCTTTGTCAACAACAAATTGTGGTTGTTTTTTGTGTTGAATATATGCTGGATAGTAGTTTATGGACCTGATAGGTAACTAAAACCATTTGCACATAACAAAATATGTATTTTATCATAATTGTTGAACTGAAGTACAATAAAGAAGTATCTTAATAGTGAAATACAATTAAGAAGTATATACTAGTTCATGCAGAATGTAGGCTCCCTATATATAGAAATGAGCAAACCAGTGATATTTTAGGGAGCAGGCTAGCAGGCAGGGCCCATTACTTACATCATAGAAGCCTACGCAACACAAAATCGTGTCCTCCCTCAAATAGGGCACATGTTGCGGTGAGACCTGGAGACCAATCCCCTGTGTTGTGGGTGGGTAAGATTGGTCAGCCACAACACCCGATTGGTAGGTTCCTCAATGTTGGGTTCAATCTGGCCAATGGGGTGCAGTACAAATGGATTGAGGGACCTATATATACCCATGCACATGACCCAGACCTTCCTCTTTCAGTGTGTGCATTCGGAACACCTTCCCCCCCCCCTCCCTGCTTTTAGGGCTTTGTTGCACTTGACCTTGCTATGCCATCGTGTGTCGTCTGTTGTTGGGACAGGGGCCCGGCAGGAATTTTTTCCACTTGGCTGATTGGCTGTTGCCATTTAGGCTTTGCCTGCCACGTAGCAAATCGTCACAACTTGTAAGGTTGCGGATAGGCACTGGTTCAGATGATAGGTGATGGGGGAACGCTCTCACCACCCTATGTGAAGCGTATTCCGTTAAAGGAATCCAGGGACTCAAATGGTTTGGTCAACCCCTGTGAGGGGGTTGTGCCCATGCCTGAGTCCAGGGGGACATCTAGGTGGTGGACATAGCCTGTTCCTGGCTTTATGCCCATCCAGGTGTTGACCCTTAGCTGACCTATGCTGGTGCCCTGGGTCAGCGCTACCTACAAGGGGGCAGGGAGCTAGTTGAACCAGAGCCTATGCAACCACTCACTTTCTGTAATTAATAACGTTGTGGCCTAAATTCTGCCAAAAACCAAAGTAAAAATTTGAGTTAAGTGTGAGTTTATTTAGCGGGGAGGTCTCTGGGTCTGAGCACGCAAACACTGTTGCTGTATGCAGGTTTTATTTTATTTGTTTTTTATCTTATATTTTGGAAATGTACATCCAGGTTTTTTCCATTTACATTTTTTGGGCCCCACAAGAGAGTGGGACCCCTAAGCTATAGCTTGTTTAGCTTATACATAAATCCGGCACTGGTCAGGGGTGATGGGAATTGCAGTAAAAACAACAACAGTTGAATACCCAAGTTTGGGAAACCCTGAATAGATGCACTCCAAATAATATGGCAAGAGGGGGCGGGGAACCCTCTTAGAGACACTGTTCTTGAAAATATGAACAGTCCATGAAAAAACTTTGTTCAAGGGTAGTAACCATACATCTAAGAGAGACTTTATTCTCTGCAGATATCTGTGTGTTCTTCCTATGCATTTTTTTTGCATGGCTCCATAAACCCAGACTGCTAGAAGCTTTGTTTTACTGCTATTGTAATGAAAGCTGAGATTTTCCAGAGTGCAGACACTGCGTGTGGAACTGGATGACACACAGAACTGCAGAGGACAACCAACATGGGATGTGGTTGTGTTGGAAATGTTCTAAGCAATAGGCAACGAGTTCTGATCACTGTCTTGTTTGGCTAGTTCTGAGAGAAAACAACAGGTGGCTAAAGCATTCTTCCTACTGAAATCTCTTTTGAAACAAAGCTGTGAACAGGAGCTGGCTTCAGAAAGTGACAGCAGATATGTTTTGGGCATGAATCCATGGCTTTATGTCCTAGCCATGCATTTGAGTTCCCTTTGGCATTTTCAATTCGAATTTACTTCGTGTTTTTTTCTTCTTCTTCTGAAAGCATGTGTCATAAAAATTGGAAACCAATTTAGCGAAGCCAGATGCTTTCAGTATATAATAATGCACTTGGCAATCTCAGGTCAAGAAATTAGTAATATATTGTATAACTCTGACAAGGAATAATTTAAAAAAAGATTAAAAGATGCATTAAACTAATAGAAGGAACCGGTTAAATAAAGTTGATTTTTTTAAACAGTTAATTTTGCAAGCATCTTCCTGAAATGCTAAAACAGTTGTAATAAGGGAAAGGGCATCAAACAGTAAAATGGTATAAGCCTGCAGGCAAGTCCGTTTTGGGGTTTTAATCCAGCCCGCCAGTTTATTTCCTGGGGTAAAATCCTTAAAAAAAAACCTCAACAACTTCAATCCAAAAAAGCAAAAAGAAAGCTCAACAGCTTTTTATTTAAATAACCTGGTAACCACTCTCCATAACCTTGACTTCCACCCTCCAAAGTTAGTAAACCAGCTTTGCTTTATGTAGACGATGCGGTAATACTATCCAGAACCCCTATAGGGCTTAGAAGAGCACTAAGAATACTTGCTGCCTATTGTGAGATGGAATGCCTCAAAATAAATTATCAGCAGACCAAAATCATTGCATTTAGGGAAGAAAACCAAAGCTCAGAAACTGGAAACTCCAAGGCCAAAATTTAGAACAAGTCTCGAACTATAAATATAGTTGGATCCATCAGGATCCAACAAAATCCATATTAACTCCAATGGGTGTGCTGGAGAGAGATCTGCAAATTTTATCCTTAAATTTTTTAGAACTCAAGGGGTTTTTTTATGTCCCCGTGGCACTAAAATTATATAAAGCCAAAACGTTGGCACAGCTCCTTTACGGATCCTTTCTGGGCCCGCCTCCCTCATCTTTCATTCCCCTTGAAAGAGTTCAATCCATAATCCTCAGAGCCCTTCTACAAGTTCCCAGATGAAATGCATGGGTCAGACTAGAAACAGGGATGACGAGAGTCGAAGCTCATATTAGTTTAACATCAATATATAAGTGGCTAACTCTGAAACTGCTCCCCTGAGGAATAGCTCCATTGATTCTAAGTGACCAGTTTCAGTCTGGCTGAACAATAAACTTATGAACAGCATTTAACAAGAGGCTATTTCCAGCAGATACTAAAAATGTACAGATGCATTGTTTAAGTCAGAAGCCAGCTTGAAACCTCCTCTTCTGTCTACATGATGGCAAGCTTGACCCTGCTGTGTCTCTGGATTCACCTTGTGGGACTCAACTTCCTACACCCCTCCATTAGTTCAGCTGTAGTCTTCCATCTAAATAAGTGCTCTGTAGAGTTCAGAAACTCATTTGTTTTCACAAGCATGAACTAGTCCATTAAAGCATACTTTTGTATTATATTAGTGTTGTTAAAAGGAGTGCCGTCTTCCTTGCAGAAGAGAGAGGCGGTAATCAATTTAATGTATAGTTATAGACTAGGAATTTCTTATTTCAAATCCCTGGTGATTTCTAAGATGACAGAAGAACAGATAGACCCCCTTAGGGATGCTAGCAAAATAAAAGGAAGCTTCTTGACCTTGGCTGACTTCATATGATGGCAATACTTTCAGCCAAATGGAATCCATCAACACAATCTAAGACAGGCAATGTGTGTAAAATCCATTATGGAAGTTTATTTTTTATTTTTTTTACTGGGCAGGCCAGTGTTTAAAAACTAATTTCTAGCCAAGAGAGCAGAATGTTTCAAAACTGCAAAAGGCAACATTTCAAAATGTTCCTATCCGAGTTTGCAGAAATACCACCCCTTTGCTTTAAAACTTACAGCCAGCTGCAGAGAATGGTAACATTTACATCTGATTACATAAATAGATTACATTGGTGCCATTTTCAGGCATAATACTGGTGGGAGAGAGGCTGAAATATCAAGTCCAAACTCCTCCTCCTCCTCCTCCTCCTCCTCCTCCTCCTCCTCCTCCTCCTCCTCCTCTTCTTTGTGCAAATACCTCATGCTTAGTACGAGGGAATCTAACGATTTCAGTTTCTCTCATATTCTCATTTCTCCAATCTTTGTTCTCTGCCTTTCCACATCAGTTTGCAGATTTGTCCCCTTTTAAAAAAATATTGTGCCCAAATCCCTCAATGGATTTATTGAACTGGCTATGATTCATAATGTGATGTCCATTATTTGGCTCACAAAATTATCAGTGACGATAATCAACTTGGTCATTGGGATCAAAACAGATCTCTCATGGTTGCCACTGCGCCAGCTTATCTTTTTTTTAGCTTGAGATGTTTCTGATATCATTCAACTACCAAGGCCTGGGCATTTTAAGTTAGTTTTGGGATGGGAACTTTCACTCATGCGTGAAAAGTTCAAATGTGATGCGCCTTGTTTTGGGTGTTTGGAGTAAAACAACAATGCTCAATAAGTTACCTGAACCAGTGTGTGGAGTGGAGGGAACTACATAATAGAAAGGCAGTCTTTTCTTTCCATGCTTATTCCTTTTCTTTTAATAACTACTTGTTGATAAAGTTCATGACTTCCTTTCAAGCTTTTACTTCATTCCTGCTTCTTCTCCAAGTTAGTTCAAGTCAGTTACAATATAAGCGAGTGTGCTAGTGTCTCCATATCAGCCACATGCAAAACTTATACTGTACTTGAAACAGCTTTGTTTCTCATGAGTAACAAACCTCTCTTTTTTTCTTTACCTTTCAAACAGCTGTCTTTCCAGACTATTTCTCTCTGCACACTGCTGCAATATATTTAACCAAACTCCAACCAAATATCCTGGACCATACAGACTAATCAGCTAGAAAGACAAGAGGCAAGAATGCTCCCATTTTTATACAGACACTTATCTGAAACTATAATTAGACAAGTAGCTAAAACACCAGGCATGCAGGCTAGAACTGTACAATAATAAAACAGATTTAAACTAACATGCCTTTGAATAGATGTAGATCAAAGTGAAACATTTGTCTCTTTTGATGAGCAAGTGAATCAGAATACACATTTTTGAAAAATCTGATTGGTTGGCATTAGCTTTGATGTCAGCGGTTAATTTGATGTAGCATTAATTAAAACCGAAACAGAAATGTGAGAGAGGAGGGAGGTTGCTACCATTAAAGTGGGATACAGGTTGTGATATGCAATTCACAAGACCATCTGTAAATAAAGTAACATACTGTATAAACTTTCCTTTTCCTTGGTATTTAGCCTGCTTTAGTGTCAAGATTCCCAGTCTGGGCTTTAGTTTGTTTGACCACAGAGCATGCACAGTGACCCCAGGTTTGACTCTCCACACCAATGATTCTCCCGATTATATAGCCTTCCTTTTTCCACCCAAGTCAATGCAGGGAGTCAAAGAGAAGTGGAGGTCTGCTCCTTGTGTTGGAAAATGTGCTGGAAAATGGAGGCACCCTGGTCAAAAGAAATCAGCTAAAGAAGAAGAATAGTTGAGCTACCTTAAATCAAGAGCCTGTTTCTGGAAAACGCAGCAGCTGCTTGTAAGCTGCTAACAGCGGCATCTCTGAACACCTAGTCCCAGACAAGAACAGGAAACATTCACTTCCGCCCGATCGCGAGGCAATGGCAGGCGCTGTTCTCCTCAGCTGAGGAGGACGTGGTGCCTTCGAGGCAAGGGGGGACTGCTACAGCACAGCGACCCCCCAGAAAAAACCCTAATCGAGCATTATGGGGGCATGGATCTGGTAGACACGAGAAGCGTGCTCCCCCCTCCATCGGTTGCCTAGTTTTTGGGCGCCGAGGGAGCAGGGGGTAGGAGCAAAACGCGGCGCATTTTGGAGCAAAGCTATCTCGGAGGCACGAAGCTGCGACCTTGCCAGCAACAGCGATTGGTTCTTTCTAAATTTGGAACTAAAAAGGACTGTACCGTGAGTACCGGGGGGGGAATCTGAACAGCTAAATCAACAAAAATCGGGCCACGGGAAGGGGTGGAAAAGAGGAAGTCAGCCCCTGACCACTGTGGGACGGAAAAGGCAATAATATTGTCCTGAGCCCAAAGTTGCATTTGAATTTAAGAAGCTAAGAGAATTGCCTAAAAGGAAAAAAATTAATTGTTACTTACTTTGGAGGAGAGCCCTCTAAGTGGCTGGTGAAAGGCTATTGTGATTCATTCTAAAGGAATGTACTTTCGATTTTGGATTCCTGAACTGCCTTATGATCCCTGGGGGCTGGGGCTGTCGCCACCTGGTCACGCAATGTTTTCAATTCATAGGGTCCTTTCTACGTGTCAGTTACATTCACTGTGAGACATTGTTGCCATAGGCACTGTGAGGTTCAGGAGAGATATGGAGAAAGAATGATCTTTCATTCTTTTGCTTAGTACCGTATATGTGCAGAGTTTTTGTGTCGGTATCACGTGGATAGGTTCTTCATTCATTCATTCATTCATTCATTCATTTTTGTTGGTGGTCTGAGTGATTGGTGAGCCCAGAGGCATGGTTGGTTGCATTTGTTTGCTTGCAGTGAGTTTTGTCTCTGTGTGAGGGGGGTAGCTATTGGGTCAAAATAGTCATATTGATTTGTATGTTGTTGGGAGGGGGGTTAGATTGTTGCCTTGTTGGGTTGTACAGTGGCACCTCGGTTTAAGAACTTAATTCATTCTGGAGGTGGAGGTCCATTCTTAACCTGAAACTGTTCTTAACCTGAGGTACCACTTTAGCTAATGGGGCCTCCCACTGCCGCCGTGCCGCCACTGCATGATTTCTGTTCTCATCCTGAAGCAAAGTTTTTAACTCGAGGTACTATTTCTGGGTTAGCGGAGTCTGTAACCTGAAGCGTCTGTAACCCAAGGTACCACTGTATTTGTAATAACAGGAAACTATTTAAACTGTAAAGTAACAGATGGAGCTTGTGGTCAGGGCCGTCTTAAGCGCCCCTGGCGCCGTGGTGCACCGGATCCTTCTGGCGCCCTCCCACCCCGTTTCCCAGTGCGGTGGGTGGGTAGGCGCCGCGCACAGCGCGGCTGCCATAGGCGCTGCTGCGCGGCGGGTGGGCGGGCAGGCACAGCGCGGTTGCTGTGTGCGGCAGACCGGCCGGCCAGCAGGTGGGCGCAGCTCGCAGCGCCCTCCTGGCAGGCCGGCGCCGTGGTGCCCTGCGCCACCCAGCCTGGCCGTAGGGCCGGCCCTGCTTGTGGTTGAGCTAGGTGTTACTCAGAGCAACGCCATTACCCCAAGAGGCTGCATTTCTAAACCTCTCTCTGTGAATATTGAATAAAAGACACTGATAAGAACTTCCTTGTCTTCCTGCCAGCCTACCGTGTTTTCCCTGATGCCTGACACAAGGGAACTTAGGGAGGGCTTAGCAGGGGGCAGAGAGCTGAAGTGGAAAGTCTCCCCAATGCATAAGTGTTTTGTTTTATTTTGTTTTACAAAACAGCACATAATTTTTATTAAAGATTTTCTTAGGTTGCAAAAGTACGTGCATTGTCTCTTTTTTCAGGTCACAGAGTCTTTTCTACAAATGAGTTACATTCAATGTGAGACAGTGTTGTATACATAGTGGTTGGCCATTGCAAAAACAGGATGTTGAACTAGATGGTTTGATCCAATAGGGCTCTGCTTAGGTTCATCTTATACATGCCATGCATATTTTCCCCCCGATCCCCAGGCCTTTATGGATTCATGGTCGACACTGTATACTAAAAGAATATTTATTCATTTATTTAGACGATTTATATACCACCTAATTACAGTTTTTTCTAAGTAGTGTGCAAGAAACACAATACAATGATTTTTTTAAAAAAAATCAGCTAAAACTATATAAATAAATACATTATGGGAGCAGTTTCCCCTGTTTACTGACAACATATCTTCATTTACTGAAATATGCCATTAAAAAGGGGGGCCATTAAAAAAATTATCCACGAGGTGGTTCACAAATAAAGAGCTTTAAAAACAGTATAACTATCATAAAAACCCACTAGCTTCAGCTCTATGGTTAATTATATTCTAAAATTTAAAGCTTTTATCCCTTTCTTTTCCATAATCCTGAGCATATTTATAAAAGGCTCAATGATACCAGTTGTCCAGGAGGCAGATTATTTCAATTGAAGACCCCGAGTGCATTTGCAAGTGATCATTTGCAGGAGCACACTTCATGCAATTTGGCATTTAAATCTCCTGTTATTTCTCCCTCCAGAACGCCAATAGCTTCAAACTGATGAAGGCGAAGAAGTCAGGAAAATACATTCAGCTTAGATTATTACAGCCTCCATTCATGTAGAGCAGTAGCTAATTATTTCCCTTCTGCTCTTGCTACAGGTAACTACGGCAAAGGGATGCACCTTTCCAAGTAATACCTTGGAATATGCCGGAGCAAAAATGCTAAGATTGCTCCTAGATACCTGAAGTCATTGCGTTTAAGCACAAAACGGCAACAGGTGACCACATAGGTGCTGGTAGGGCAGAAGAAAAGGAAAGCATTTATTGTGTTGCATTTATATCCCATCTTTTTTCTCCAAGAAGTTCAAGGTGGTTTACCCCCCTGTGTGGTAGGTTAGCTGTGGGGCACTGACTACTCCAAGGTCACCCAGTGAGCTTCATGACTGACTGGGGATATGGACTCTGGTCTCCCAGGATCTAGTCCTATACTCTAAGTACTTGTTGTTTAGTCGTTTAGTCGTGTCCGACTCTTTGTGACCCCATGGACCATAGCACACCAGGCACTCCTGTCTTGCACTGCCTCCCGCAGTTTGGTCAAACTCATGTTGGTAGCTTTGAGAACACTGTCCAACCATCTCATCCTCTGTCGTTCCCTTCTCCTAGTGCCCTCCATCTTTCCCAACATCAGGGTCTTTTCCAGGGAGTCTTCTCTTCTCATGAGGTGGCCAAAGTATTGGAGCCTCAGCTTCACGATCTGTCCTTCCAGTGAGCGCTCAGGGCTGATTTCCATTTTCCATTCTGAAGGAAATCAGCCCTGAACACTCTAAGTACTACACCATACTAATTCTTAAAGAAAAGAATGCATGGGGAGGTATAGGGGGATATTTTATTCAGTCAAAAAATTCCAGAAGGGCTGCAATGCAGATTAAGACTAAGCAGCCACACAACAGGGAGCCTAAATAATAGTTTAAGTTATATTTCCTACTTTATGGAACATCACTGTCAAATATCACCATGCTGTTTCAAAAGGAAAAAGGGGGGGGGGAGAGAGAGACATTCCCTGAGGCTATGAACTACACTTTCATAATTATATTAATGTATCTGAATTTTTTACTGCCTCCCATCACCAAATCAGATCCCAAGTACCATTTCCTTTTAAATGAGAAGCAATTCTTACAGAGCTAGGGGGTAAGTCAGTCAATAATAATAAATATTGTAAATGCTGGCTAAAATCTTAATTAAATATGGAACTGCGGCAAGCTTTCGTGTTCCTTAAACTTTATATACAATTTCATATTTCATATTGCAGGGAATGCTATCACATCCTCCAACATTTCTCCATTGAAAACAGGGACATCCTATTCAATAATAACAAAAAAAAACCTTCCCTAAACAGGACTGCCTTCAGATGGCAGGGGGGGTCAGATAACTCCATACCCTCCAACATTTCTCAAATCAAATTTATTAAAACGGTCACAGACTAGCTTCAACTCTTACAGCAATCAAATAACAGAACATGAGAAGGATACAGAGAACATTACAAATGAAATATCAATTCAAAGTTAGAGAACCTAAATTAAAATCAAATATTTGCATGCCCCCACTAATTTTCTTTGAGAAGTTCTTGTTTCCTGCGTCTAATGGCAGATAACACAAAATTTAGCTACATTAATCATAATTTCGGGGTCCTTATCATCTACCAAGGCTCTTAGGCGTTGGGAATCAGGTTCATTCTTGAGCTTTTGTAAGACCGGTGTGATGTAGGTCATCCGTAAGTCCTTGTAGAAACTACAATGTAACAGTACATGTAAATTTGTTTCTACTTCCGACGAGCCACAAGGGCAGATACGTGCCACATAAGGTTTGCCCTCATTTCTGTGATGAACATAGGGATGTCCTAAGGAAAAGTGGGACATTCTGGGATCACATCAGAAACCGGGACAACATCTGTATACCCAGGACTGTCCCTGGAAAATAGAGATGCTTGGAGTGTCTGTACTATGGGTCCCTGACTAACAGGAAGCATGACACAGCAATTTGTATAAAGTGTTTGTTTAAAAGTTGGCCGACATGTGTCCATGACCATCACCTAGTGCTAGAGTTCAACAAGGAAAGGTTAACTCAGCAATTGTCTAGAGGAGACTAAGAGGTGTCATCTCCTCTTCTTGGTCATCTGGTGGGTCATTGCTTGCAGCTGTAATCTTCTCCCTCTTCCAAGCCGATCCTTATCCCGAGGGAATCCCTGGTGATAGAGGGCTTTGTGGCAGCAAAATGTGTGATCCTATGAAGACTCTGGACTTCCCACCAGGTCAGTTGCAATCTTCAGTCTTGAGGCCTGGACGTAAAGGGGAAGAATGAGGAACAAGGCACAGTTTGTCATTAGGTTGGAAAGGTTATCAGAATGGATGGGCAGGTGAGGCACACATGAGAAAGGGAATCTTCAGGCTGCCTTGGGGCTCTTTTAGGTTTTTCCCAATCCTCACTTGTACTATAGTTCTCTGTAGGGTCCAAAGCAGGCATCCCCAAACTTCGGCCCTCCAGATGTTTTGGGCTACAATTCCGATCATCCCTGACCATTGGTCCTGTTAGCTAGGGATCATGGGAGTTGTAGGCCAAAACATCTGGAGGGCCGCAGTTTGGGGATTGCTGGTCCAAAGCCTCTTCCTCAGAAGAGCCATCTATAGAATATCAAGGATCCTGATATGCCATGTTGTGCCTATGTTTGGCACCTTGGAAATGGTTACCTGTTCCCTTCTATGTTTCTCATAGTCTCTATGAGAAACATGGTCTGTTTCTCTATGGTCTGTTGGTGTGATGTAATGTGAAGAGCACATACTTTTCTGTTGTGTTGTGTATTCTGTGAATCAGCCTGCCAGAGGACACTTGCTTGGGCTAAAATATAGATGCACTTTTACTCTTACAAGATTGAATGTACAGTGGTACCTTGGTTTGTTTGTAAACCAAAACAGGTTGTAACCCAAGGTGCACTTTCGCCAATGGGGCCTCCCAAAAAAATATTATTCGTAATCAACCCAAAAAAGGGTTGTCCACAAAAAAAGGTTGCAAACTGGGACATGCACTTCCGAGTTTGATGTGTTTGTAATCCAAAACGTACGCAAACCAAGACGTATGCAAACCAAAGTACCACTATATCGCTCTTGGCTGTACTTGAGGGACGATTCCAACAGATTCCACACGAAAAATGCCTATGTCCCTCTGGAGATAGCAGTACTGAACCAGTGGCACATGCCCTTCTGACTTGCACTCTTTATAAAGAGTTGAGGAATGAGATTATCACCCCTCTTTTATTGCCCATTCTGGGTCGCTCAACCACTGTCACAGTGTCCTTTCTCTTGGCAGATCAAGATGAGCAGGTGACAGCAAAGGTTGCAAGGTTTTTAGCAGGGGCAATCAGAATAAGATCCACTATTTGACTATTGATTCAAAAGCCTAAAAGGTATTTTATATAATAATTGACTTTTTATTTCTATTCTTTGTATATCGTATTGTAGTTTTATTGCCATGGCTGATGGCTGATGCAAATAAAGATTCATTGATTCATTCATTCATTCATTCATTCATTCATTCATTCATCCACACTTGCCTGGGCACATAAGAGAGAGATTGACACCATTTTACCTAAGGCAGATGGTCTTAAGGAAGCATTCTGGGATGTACTTCCAGGCAGCCAAGTAGATACTATAGAATTGTTTCAGGAAGGAAGAGGTCTTTAGATGGCTGAGCATGGTGGACATGGATGAGCAGACATCACAATCAGGGATGTGTTGGGACATGTGATTTAAGTGATAAGCAGAGGAGAGATGGAAAACTTCGAAGGTAAGAAAGAGAAGATTGTACAGGATCTGGGAACAAGAAGCTCCTGTGGTTTACGGATGGTACTGTAGCTGAAGATACAAGAAAGGTGAATAATTCTGGCACTATCATGTCAAACTTCATTGAATTAAATAAATCAAAATCACCATCATCATTTTGTACACATTTGCCAGGCTGCACCTAACTACTCTGTTCCTCTTCCTGGTCACTTAAGACACAAGAGTCAGAAGTTTAGATTGCCCCAGGATTCCCCCTCACATAGAGGAGTTATACATGCATGCCTTGGTAAACATGTATGGCCCCTTTTCATGTGTGCCAAATGCAACACTCAGGACCACAAAACCTCAAGGACGGCCTCTTTCCATATGAACGTTCCTGGACCCCAGGGCCCTCTTTAGCATGTCTGGTGCCCTGGCGCTGTGGTGCGAAGATCGCTCCGGTGCCCCCCCGCCCCGTTTCTCGCCGCAGCTGGTGGGCGGATGCAGCGTGCAGCATGGCTCTGTCACGCTGCGCCACCCAGACTTCCCTTAGAGCCGGCCCCAGTATCAAGAAGGATACTGACAAGCTGGAATGTGTCCAGAGGAGGGCAACCAAAATGGTCAAAGGCCTGGAAACAATGCCTTATGAGGAATGGCTTAGGGAGCTGGGTATGTTTAGCCTGGAGAAGAGAAGGTTAAGGGGTGATATGATAGCCATGTTCAAATATATGAAAGGATGTTGTGACGACCCTGGTCCCACTCTGCCTTACTATCACTGCGACACAGGAATCCAGAGGGGAAAACACCCACCCTCTGGTCCTGCCGCCTCAAAAATAAACCCCTTTTTACTAATGGGATTCTTAGTAAGGAGAGCCTTCCAGCTTGCGTGGCCTGGTACCTTAAGAAACTCTAGGCGGTCCCCCCAGGAATAACCTCTTGCCTCCAGTAAAGGGTCTCCCTCAGTTGGATTCCCCCACTGTAGAAGTTTGCCCTATGCACTCTGGCAACTTCTTGGCACCTCAGGTTACCCTTCTTAGCCTCCTCCGTGTAACTTCAGGACACAAACCACCACCTCCCTGCCTGAGGTGAGTTTTGCCCTCTCTTGAGTCACCACGGCTGTGAGTCCTGGTACCTCGCTGAAAAAATACAGACGGACCTCTTGTTGGCAAAAACAGAGATGAAGTTTTATTGTGTTAAAAACATAAGTGATTCTTTAACGTGTCATTTATTAATTAGCTTTGTTCCAGTTGTACAGAATAAACTCAGTCAAACATTTAACTTTAAGTTTTCCTAGCCTCTTAACTGTCTTCATACAAGCCACCACATAACATCACACCACACCTTCCTCCCTCTCCCTCCTAACTGACCAAAACCGACACTCCCTCCTTTCAAACCGGGCACAGTCCCGCCCCCATCAGAGTTCTATGCCAGTCAGGCTGGAGGTGGGTTAACTCTTTGCCAGCCGGGCAGAAATAAACATTTTAAAAGTGCTTCAATTTGTCACATATCTCCCCCACCACAAAGACATTGCGTCGGCTTGCTCTTAATTAACTAGAGCAATGCCAAAGCAATGGGCTTGGGGTCCAAAATACTTCAATGCATTCTATAACATTCATATTACAAAGTCAACTAAATTAACATCTCATAAACTTGTACACAGATAAACCATGTTTGGCATGTGTTAGATTATAACGCCTTAGCACAAATGTCTTGCTAGGGTTCCCGCCGTTTCATATAATACTTTGCACCATTCTATACCTCCCAAAAATATACCTAGACAAAGCGTCCGCTATGATGTTTTCCTTCCCACTTATGTGCTTACCCTGTGTCTATTTTAGGAGTTGCTAGGCTGGTCCTCCCTGGGATGTTTGAGAAGATCTGAGCAAACTGAGCAAGGACTAATTTTAACTGCTCCTTTTGCTCTGGGGTCAGACTTTCATCGAATGGCACTTCTGCTAGAGTTGTGCCCTTACTCAGCTCTCCCCACCCAGTTAAATGAATTCCTTGGGTCACCTTCCCCTTTACTTGCAACACCAACTTATTTCTGTCAAAATAAGGCTTAAGTAAATTTACATGAAAGTTTTTACATCGGTTCCCTTCCCCATCTAACTCTACCAAATAGTTCACCGCAGAAATCCTCTCGACCACTTTGAAGGGACCGTCCCACGACATCTCCAACTTCTTTCGACGTCTTGTTCTTAACACGAGCACACTGTCACCAGGCTGGAAAGTTCTGTCTCTTGCGTGTGCATCATACCACTGCTTCTGTCGACGCTGTGCCTGCTGCAAGTTGTGAGCAGCTTGCTCCCGTAGCTCTTGAAGGTCGCTCTGCAGCTCCTGTAGATACGTCACAACATCAGGGATGTCGATCTGCTCCTCCCCTGACCACGCTGCTTTCATCAAGTCTAGGGGTCCTCGTGGCTGTCGTCCAAATAGGAGTTCAAAAGGACTGAACCCTGTGCTCTCCTGCGGCACTTCGCGATAACCAAATAGGAAGTGTTGCAGCCTCTCATCCCAGTCGTTAGGATGATTGATGGAATAGGTTTTTAGCATCCGGCTCAGGGTTGAGTTAAATTTCTCCGTCAAGCCATTCGACTGTGGATGATAAGCCGTAGTTTTAACATGCTTAATCCCACAAAGAGTTAAAAACTCTTCCATGGTCTTGGACGTGAAGGATGTCCCTAAATCTGTTATAATTTCTTTGGGGAATCCCAGCCTTAGGAACACCGACATGAGGGCTTTTGCTACAGTCTTTGAGTCAATGTCCTTTAGAGGTATTGCTTCTGGATAGCGCGTAGCATAATCCACGAGGCATAAAATAAACTTATTCCCCCTTTTTGTAACTCTGGAGATAGGCCCGAGGATGTCCACTCCTACTCTGGAAAAGGGCTCAGTAATTACGGGAATAGACTGTAACAAGCCTCGCGTTTTGTCCGCTCTTTTGCCTGCTTTTTGGCAGATCACACAGGACTTGCAATACTCTTTGATGTCTTTGCCCATCCCAGGCCAGTAAAATCTTGCTTGGATTCTATCACTAGTCTTTCTAATGCCTAGATGCGCTGCTGAGGGTGCGTCGTGTGCCATTTGTAGCACTTGCAACCGGTAAGCTCTTGGCAACACTAACTGTTTCTTCCTTTCCCAAACAGCAGCAGTTTTCCTCCTCCTAGAAATTCTATACAGTCTTCCCTCAATGGTGGTAAATACGCAGGGGTTCTCCACAGTTACTTCTGCAGTAGGACTTTGTGCTTTACCCCACAGCTCTTTTATAGTTTCATCCTCTTTTTGATCACTCAAGAATTGGGCACCGTGCTCCTGGACCACTGGCACGCTAATCAGCCCTTCACCCTCACCAGGCTCTATGGGTGTCTCTATAACTGCAGGAGGATTACTCTCAGTGACTTGAGACTGTGACCTAGTTATCACTTGAATACGGTGTTTCTGACTAGCTAGGTCATTCCCTATTAAAAAGGGCACCTCCAATTCATTTAGGATTCCTACTCTCCATTTGCCACAAAATCCTTTGTAGGTAATATCAACTTCAGCTAATGGTACTTCAAAATGTGGGCCCCATATGCCTTTTAAACTATAGGACTGACCCTTGAGGTACTGCTCCTTTGGAACAAATTGGGATTTAACAAGTGAGACTTCTGCTCCTGTGTCCCTCAAACCAAAAAAAGACTGACCATTTAATTCAATTGGCTCCATGTAATCTTGGTTGCACTCCTGCTCAGCCCTCCAGACCTGTAAGACCTTAGAAGTAGTCTCAGCTGAACTGTCTGCTTTCTCTGAGCCTTCTGTCTGAGGCGAGCTATTTTCCTGTGACTGCATTACCAGTTTTACTTGTTTAGCTGCAGAAGGTGTAGTTTGCGACTTAACCAGCAGGGGGCACCTGGCACGTACATGGCCCTCACGATTACAGAAAAAACAAGTGATTTTCTTAGACCCTGTCTTGTCAGAAACTGATTCCCTGACAGGAAAATTTTCTTGCCTGTCTTTATTTTCTCTGTTTCTCCATGGATTACCCTTCTGTGAGTGTTTTGGGAATGCTATTTCATTGAAATCTCCTTGTAGTTCGTCTAAGACCTCAGCAACCTGTGCCACAGTTTTCAGTTTTTTATCCCTCAAGAACCAACGTAAATTGCTAGGGATTTGCTTAAAAAATTGTTCTAAACAAATTAATTGTTTTAACTCATCAAAGTCCTTCACTCCACTCCCTTGAATCCATCTGTCAAGTAATTTATCTAAGCGGCTAGCTAGTTGGGCATAAGTCTCTTTATGTTCCTTTTTTGCCTCACGAAAAGCCTTTCTGCTTTGTTCAGCCGTGAGTCCACATCGAACCCTGACCCTTTGCTTAAATACTTGGTAACTTGACAGCTCTTCTTCCCTCAGGTCAGCATAAATTTCACTTAGCATCCCACAAATTTGAGGTCTTAAATAAAGCATCCAGTTCTCCTCAGGTATTTGAAATTCCACACAAACGCGTTCGAAGGTAAATAGAAACGATTCGACATTATCGTCTTTTCCAAATTTGGGGAATCTTTTTAAATTAATTGCGATACTATCATTATTCACTGGGCTACTAGTTAATTCTGATCTCAAACGTATCTCTTCAAGCTTCATTCTGTCCTGTTCTAATTGAACCCTTAACCTCTCGGACTGCATTCTCTCCTCAGCTTCAATTCTAGCTTTTTCTCTCTCACTTTCAGCTTCAATCCTAGCTTTTTCTCTCTCACTTTCAGCTTCAATCCTAGCTCTTTCTCTCTCACTTTCAATTCTAGCTTTTTCCCTCTCACTTTCAGCTTCAATTCGGGCCATCTCAATTCGTAGTTTCATCAGTTCTACCTCAGAACCTGGGCTTCCCTCAGCCCCTTCCGTTCTTTCATCTCCTTTTGCCTCTCTGGGTTTTCTTACGTGAGTCATTTTCCTCACAGGAAAATCCTGACAGACTCAAACCAAACTAGGCGCGTGAGCTTTGAATTTCGATCACGACGCTGCCACCAAAAATGTGACGACCCTGGTCCCACTCTGCCTTACTATCACTGCGACACAGGAATCCAGAGGGGAAAACACCCACCCTCTGGTCCTGCCGCCTCAAAAATAAACCCCTTTTTACTAATGGGATTCTTAGTAAGGAGAGCCTTCCAGCTTGCGTGGCCTGGTACCTTAAGAAACTCTAGGCGGTCCCCCCAGGAATAACCTCTTGCCTCCAGTAAAGGGTCTCCCTCAGTTGGATTCCCCCACTGTAGAAGTTTGCCCTATGCACTCTGGCAACTTCTTGGCACCTCAGGTTACCCTTCTTAGCCTCCTCCGTGTAACTTCAGGACACAAACCACCACCTCCCTGCCTGAGGTGAGTTTTGCCCTCTCTTGAGTCACCACGGCTGTGAGTCCTGGTACCTCGCTGAAAAAATACAGACGGACCTCTTGTTGGCAAAAACAGAGATGAAGTTTTATTGTGTTAAAAACATAAGTGATTCTTTAACGTGTCATTTATTAATTAGCTTTGTTCCAGTTGTACAGAATAAACTCAGTCAAACATTTAACTTTAAGTTTTCCTAGCCTCTTAACTGTCTTCATACAAGCCACCACATAACATCACACCACACCTTCCTCCCTCTCCCTCCTAACTGACCAAAACCGACACTCCCTCCTTTCAAACCGGGCACAGTCCCGCCCCCATCAGAGTTCTATGCCAGTCAGGCTGGAGGTGGGTTAACTCTTTGCCAGCCGGGCAGAAATAAACATTTTAAAAGTGCTTCAATTTGTCACAGATGTCATATGGAGGAGGGAGAAAGATTGTTTTCTGCTGCTCCAGAGAAGTGGACACGGAGCAATGGATTCAAACTTCAAGAAAGAAGATTCCACCTAAACATTAGGAAGAACTTCCTGACAGTAAGAGCTGTTCGGCAGTGGAATTTGCTACCAAGGAGTGTGGTGGAGTCTCCTTCTTTGGAGGTCTTTAAGCAGAGGCTTGACAGCCATATGTCAAGAATGCTTTGATGGTGTTTCCTGCTTGGCAGGGGGTTGGACTGGATGGCCCTTGTGGTCTCTTCCAACTCTATGATTCTATGATTCTATGACCCTATGATCATCCTCTGAGGCCCTTCTTCATGTAGCTCCTCCACAAGAGGTCTGGAGAGTGGCAACACGAGAACGGGCCTTTCTGTGATGGCTCCCCGTTTATGGAATGCTCTCCCCCCCGGGGAGGTTTGGCTGGTATCTTCATTATACATTATCAAATCAAATATCTTTATTGAGGTCCATAGACCACAAAACAGTTTCAAAACAAGATACAGTTAAAACAACCAAACAACTGGCGAAAGAGACCGAGGTAGTCATTTTGTTATGTCTAGAGCATGGTGGGCTTCGTTTCTTATGACCTCCAAAAGAAACTTTGCCACGGTCAGTGTAATATCATTTGACCTATCCTCCAGAAGGTATTTAATATGGGAGGCTTCGGATTTTCCCGGTAAATTTGCTAGTAAGGGTTTCATTATACACCTTTAGGCACCAGACAAAAATGTTCCTCTTTAATCAGGCCTTTGGCTGATTGACATCCAATGCCATTTTTAAATGTGTTGGTTTATTGGGTTGTTTTTGTATTTGTATTATTATTATTATTAATTTTGTGTATTTATATTGTGATTTTATGTTGTAACCACCCTAAAACCTGCGGGTATAGGGCAGTATGCAAATTTAACAACAGCAGCAGCAGCAGCAGCAACAACAGCAGCAGCAACAACAACAACAACACACTGGCAGGGTATGTGGTTTCTCAGCTCAACCCCATTCCCTCTTCAATCCACAAAGGGGACCAATCTGAACACTCATAGTGAGTGTGCTCCTTTCAAGGAATACCAATTCTTATTCATACACATTCCAAAAGCAAACCAAGAGTGATTTTAAGGTATGTGTAGCTTGGAATTTTAAGAAAAAAACTGGTATAAATCATACAAGCTGATAATCTCACATGCATGCTTCTAATTGGAAGTTTTTGAAGCTAAGCTTCCACTACAAAGAAATTGTAATGAAATAACATCCTTGCATTTAATTATCTCAGTGCTCCTGCTTTTCTCATAATGCTTATAATATACCAACACATGCCACAGGCTATCTTTTGACAAACTATTTCTTTAATTTCAAGAAGAATGCAGGCTTTAAGAAGATTTGATTTAAATTTCATATATCGCTTAAAAGCTGCCTTACTGTTTATTAGTAATTTAAAGCAAGTTCTTTTTTAAAAAGCTTCTGAAATGCTAACAACATTCTTTTATCAGGCATATTGGGAGAAAATAATCCCTTTATTTGTGTGTGCATTTAAACCTTCCACTCATTGCCACATCAGTTTATGGACTGCCTAAGGGACAGTTTCTACCACTGCATATCATTGGCAAATGGAGAAGGTACAGGGCTTTTTTTCCAGCCAGAACTCACCAGAATTCAGTCCTGGCACCTCTCAGGTGGACCCTATTGACAATCTAAGAGAATGAGGGAGGTATTCACAGTGAGTTCTGGCACCTCTTTTTCTAGAAGAATAGCACTGATGAAAGTAAGCCCCCACGCGTTCCTGGTGGTCTTAACAATTTTAGTGGGTGTATATTTTTGAGCTTACCTTATCGTTTAGAGGTGTCCAAGGTTGATGCATGTGTTTCTCCTTCTTGTATACGTTCTTTCAGCACTCTGCAGCCTTCCTGGTTGCCTGTGCTTCCTGCTCTGAAGAAGCACAATGGGAGGAGTTGACTCATGCTGTTTTCCTCTGGGTTTCAGTTGAAGCATGGGCACCCAAGGAGGCTGCAGATTTAGGACTACTAGAGAGATAGTATGTAGAATGAATGGACACCAACAGACACCTCTTGAGACACTTCAAAGGCAAAGTAATCACAAAAAGCCCTTAACGCCATCCATGAGGATTTCACCCAAAATACCAATTTCCCCTCTTCCTCATTAAGTGATGAATAGTTGGGAAAATGAAGGATACATTTTTGACACAGCACTAGAAGCCTGCCATTCAATGCTGTGAAGTGGATTTTCGTAGTAGCAGTGAAAACAAAAACCAACAACAACAAAATCATGGAAAAAGGCTCCAGCTGGATTGGAAATGATCCGAAGTCAATATAATCATTGACATGAGATGAGCAAGGGGGTTATTTTCAGTCGATCTGCTCAGATAAAATTTCTTCCTTCAGTGTATTGCAAAGTCCATAACACTGTTTTCAGTTCTTGGGGTTTATTTTGACTCACCCTAGAGATAGCACAAAACGTTGACCCTGAGCTTTTTTTATTATTAAAGAATCCTATAAATATAACAGAAAAAGTCGCTCAGAGAGGCTTACTTATTATAACTTCTTCCTTTGTTCCTTAATTGTCTCAATCTATAACCCAGGGAGGGTTATGACATTTCTTCTGAAAGCAAAATACTGCAAAAGATTTTTTTTTTATTTTATAAGCCCTTCCCTGGAACTTTTATTTGAAAGGGATATGGGTTGGTTTGTACTATAAGCCGGTGCTGGCCTGGGTATTTTTGTTATGAGCAGCGAGAGTGCAAGACACACTAATACTGTAAATCACAATATCAGAACTGCAGGTTGATGTCTAAAAAACCCCACCAGACTGAGCAAATGTTTTATACAGTATTAAAGTGCTTATGGTGCCTGTGTGAACAGTTCCAAATAGAACATAATTGTAAGTTTACTAATATCATGGGGATGAGGTTGTTTATAACTTCAAAATGCCTATAACTCTAAAAGATGTGCTCAACCTAAAGCTCACTTGCCCAGTTCCTGATATCACAATAAAGCCAGCTGGATTTGTTGATCTAAACTTACATGTTCTGAAATGGAATAAATAATAATAATAATAATTTATTTATACCCCGCCCATCTGGCCAGGTTCCCCCAGCCACTCTGGGCGGCTTCCAACAAAATATTAATATACAGAAATATGTCAAACATTAAAAGCTTCCCTGAACAGGGCTGCCTTGAGATGCCTTCTAAAGGTCTGGTAGTTGTTGTTCTCTTTGAGCTCTAGTGGGAGGGCATTCCACAGGGTGGGTGCCACTACCGAGAAGGCCCTCTGCCTGGTTCCCTGTAACTTGGCTTCTCGTAGTGAGGGAACTGCCAGAAGGCCCTCGGCGCTGGACCTCAGTGTCCGGGCAGAACGATGGGGTTCTCAAGCGCCTTGGTATTTAAACAACTTGGAACCCAAACACTGCAAATCCGGAAGTAAGTGTTCCGGTTTGTGAACACTTTTTCGGAAGCCGAACGTGCTCTGTTTTGCTTCCGTTTTGAGTGTTACGCTGAAGTCTGTCTGCTATTGCTATTTATTTTACGTTTTTGTTTCTGCAGCTCCTTTTGTTTTGTTTTTGTGACTGTGTGGAAGCCAGTTCAGCTACTGATTGATTGATTGATTGATTGTGTGACTGCAGTACATTGTTTATTGCTTTCATTTTATGGATCAATGGTCTTGTTAGATAGTAAAATTCATGTTAAATTGCTGTTTTAGGGGTTGTTTTTAAAAGTCTGGAATGGATTAATCCGTTTTGCATTACTTTCTATGGGAAAGCGAGCCTTGGTTTTGGAATGCTGTGGTTTTGGAACGGACTTCCGGAACGGATTATGTTTGAGAACCAAGGTACCACTGTAAACAGAATCCAAGGATACAACCAAAAGTAGTAGACACCAACTGGCCTCATCCCTCCCCCTCCACAAAGTGTAGTTCAACATTCCACAGTTCAAAACATCATTATAGCTCAGTCAGTAGAGCATGAGACTCTTAATCTCAGGGTCATGGGTTTGAGCACCAATTGGGCAAAAGATTCCTGCATTGCAGGGGGTTGGATTAGATGACTCTTGTAGTCCCTTGCAACTCTTCTATTCTATAATTAGAAGGTGTGCTTCCCTATTATGGCCATCATCAGGCAGTAATATGGAGTCAGAACGGGAGGGGTACAATTATTGTTTTTAGATTCAGGTAGGTAGCCATGTTGGTCTGATGCAACACAGTCGAAATAAATAAATAAATTGCCTAATAGCACCTTAGAGACCAACTAAGTATGTTCTGGGTATAAGCTTTCATGCGCATGCACACGTTATTGTTATTGTTATTATGCAGGAAGAAGCCACTGTCATGTACACAGTCAACAGCTATTTATATACCATAGAATTATAGAATTGCAGAGTTGGAAGGGGTCCCAAGGATAATCTAGTCCAGCCCCACTGCAATGCAGGAATCTTTTGCCCATTGAGGGTGTCCAACTCATAATCCTGAGATTAAGAGTCTCATGCTCCAGCAACTAAGGTATCCCAACTCGCACCATACATTGAAGCACATGTTTCCTCCCATAGAAACCCAGGAACTGTAGTTGGTTAAGCATGGTAGGAATTGTAGCTCTGTGAGGAGTTCTCATAATTATTTGGGGAAGCCATGTGTGTTAGCTGTGCATTGAATACTTAGTGTTTACAGCCACTGGCTTCCATTGGCTCTGCACAACCTAGCTGATACAAAAAATTTGCACATGATACATGATACACCATCATTAGGCATCAGATAGATGGATTATGACACATCTTCTAAAAAAATCAGTAATAGAGCACTGCATGCTGAACAAGCCGAACTCAGGAATACTCAGACTGCGTACAATACCATAGATTTAAAACACATCTAAAAAGCACACTGACAGTTGAATCTTGGGAGTTGAATTTTGCTAAGGTTGCTGGGCATTTTAACTCTGTGAGGGGTATACCATAGTTTTCGGGATTCTTTGGGAGAATCCATGTGCTTTGAATCTATGGCACCTTCAGTACTATGCTGTACTGTGCCAACGGAACTTGAGACGAAAATGGTAGCAGTTCCGTCTGTACGAATTACACTGACGTTAGGAATATCAATTTTCCTAAATTGTTTTCTCTCCTATAAATGCTTTTGATAATCATCCTATGTGTCTCCTTTCATTCCCTGTGTTTTTTGTTCTTATCAGCACAGTGAGAGATGCCCCTGTTTTCATCACGCTTTATCTCCACTGTCACACATGGAATAAAAGTTCACAGGCGTTGCTTAGATCTTTTCCTTTATTCTCTCTTTTTAGGATTTGACCTGTATAAATCCAGTTAGGCTTTGTTGGTTTTGTTTTTCATTGTTGTATAAAATGCAATCACTTTCCAATCTTTGAATAGGTTTTCCCCCCTTTTTTATTTTGTTCCCCACAGAATTTCATTGATCTTGTTGACAGTGTTTTACATTTTATCCTCCTCAAAATGTTCAGTAGATTCAGTCATTTGTCTCATATCTCCTTTTTCCTTTCAGTGTAGCAGGAGCGTCTATTCTCATTTCATGAAGAGCTGTCTCCCCCACCATTTGATCAGCTTCCTTCTGCACTTTTCTTCACTGGAAACTGATAATAGTTGTTAAGGAATCATGAGATTCGTGGTTTTTATCTGTCTGCATTCTGGCTACAGTTCAACACAAAGTTACACTTTAATTCTCTACCCACTTACCTGGGAGTAAACCCAGCTGAACACACTGGGGGTGCATGGGATTTCACCAACAGACACTCTTGAGCCCATTCACTTCTATGGTTGTAACTGCCCTGACCTCTGTGTTACATTTTGACATCTGCATTCCATTCACTATCACAATCATAATAACTGAGAATACAGATCTATTACAATTCTAGTTCAGCAAGAGATGATTAGACGGTGTGAAAATTAAATGTGTTTGAGTAATTTCATTGAATGACACACTTTATTTTTATTTTTGATATAATTTTTATTAAATTTTCTGTTTTACAATTTAGAATACTCATTTAAACATCCTTAAAGTATCAATGATACTTCTTCTCTTTCCATGGTTCATTTTGCATATCATAAATCCCTGCATATTTTATATAAACTAAACCATTCCATATTCCGTTATTACATCCATCAAAACTTGTTTACACTGTTGAATTTATCTTAATGCTGCCAACGTTTTCAAATGTACAGTACACAATTCCCCCCCATATATTTAATAAACATTTTCCAATATTCTCTAAACGTATGTTCTTCTTGTTCTCTTATTCTATATGTTAAGTCCACAAACTGTGCATATTCCATCAGTTTAATTTGCCATTCTTCTTTAGTTGGGACCTTGCTCGTTTTCCACTTTGGGGCTAAGAAAACACGGGCCGCAGTAGTGGCATACATAAATAACCTTTTTTGACACCTGAGAATTTCCGTCTGAATTATACCCAAAATAATGGATTCTGGGTTGTTGTTTTCCCGGAAAAGTACTCTTAAACATTTTTTTTTCCCAATTCATTATAGATTATTTCCCAATACCCTTTTACTCTTTTACAGGTCCACCACATATGAAAGAATGTTCCCTCAACCTCATTGCATCTCCACTTTAAATAAACCAATGGAAGAGCTGCCTTGTTGGATGAGATGAATCTGATTAATGTGAGGGGAGAGCATAGATGTGGCAGCTAGTTCCACGAGATGAGGGTTCAGAATTCCCTGAGAAGCCTCCTTGAGTACAGCAGGCTCCTTGCTGCAGATGTTTGCTTTCCAACTTACATTAGACAATGGTGAAGTGAGTGGGCATAGGCCATGGGTACGTGAAATGGGCATATGCTTCTCAGGTATATAACTTCAGGAATATAAGCCATTTTGCCTTTCTGAAAAATCCTATATTCTGTCTCCCTTTGCCCTACTAAGATACTGTCCCTATGACAGTCAGAATTGCCTATGTTTACATAAAGCCACCTGGTTATAGAATGTCCGGGACGTTTAATCATAGGAATAGGCCAAGCTGAAATTGCCTTGGATGCCTGCCCTTCAGGAGATGCAGGATCCAGGACAGAGGTAACTTAGTGGATCACAGTAACCCCGGATGTTCCCAAATAAGGTTGGGATGAGCTCTTTCAATATGGGGTAATCCCGGATATCCCAAATATGGTGGGGGATGAGCCCTTCTAAGAAGGAGGAGATGAAATTCATAAATGGTAAACGGAATGGGCCTTGCCTTCACCGATTGGTAGTTCTTTGTTCTAAATGAGCCAATCTGATTGATTGTTCTGTAATGTATGGCTACCCAAAGGTATAAATGTTGCATTGTTCTGGGCTCGGCTTTAGGACGTATCCTCTGAGCCATTGCTTGCTGTCAGCAAACAATAAAATTTACTTTCCTTTTCTCTATTGCTGCGTGGCGAAGTTTCTTCAGTGTGAGTGGCGACCCTACAATGGCACCGGCAACAGGAATCCATAGAAGAGGGTGGGTGGAGCCAATGGCAGACCTTCGTGCCTCACATTTCAGTGGCGCCCTGTGTGATGCCAAAATCTGGTGCCCCCTCTCATCTTTTGTTGGACTTCATTGTTGTGGTTTCTGCTGCAGCGCCCAGAAGCTCCACCCTTGGTGTGACCAAATGGGCCAGACTCCCTTAGATCTGCTTTTGGTGGAGCTAGCTAGCTAGCCAATCCTTGCTCTTTTCCTTCCAGCTGAATAGGGATCAGACTGAAGACAAAAGTGGAAATCTCTTGTTTATTTCAGAATTATTGTTTAAACAGGTGTTCTGAAGCCCAACATGAGTCTTCTGTTGCTGAGGTTCAGATTCCATTCTTGAATGCCCTTCATATATATTTATGCAATGTATATATCAGGGTGAACATTCTTGCCTGTGGCCTTTTGGTCTGAGATGTATATTTCAGAGGGGGTATTTAATGAGGGGATACATTCAAGCATGTGCCCACCCCCTGAAGTCTGAAATGCATCTGTCTAGCCAGTGCTGAGTCAACAATCAGTCTAGGCAGATTTTGTGCACCTTATCCTTTGCCTCAGGCAACAAAATGACTTGAACTGCTCCTGCTTATTGGAACCATGATATAATCTTTGATATCTAATCACATGGCTGTTGCATTTGCTACTAAATACGGAGCGAGAAAATGGATGGTTCTTGCCTAACCTTCATTGCAATCCCTTATTAGCCTGCACAGCAATTTCATTTCTCAGAAACAAAGCAATTTTATTTGCTAAGAACAAATAGAAACAATCAAGAGCATTATGAATGATATTTCTACAGAATGACTTAGTTCGGAGAAAAGAAAATGGGAAAAATGTGAGTATTGTACGTTCTGGCAAGACCTTGACCTTGCTGATGTGGTCCAAAGGAAAGCATAGCAATGCATATGACACCAGCTGGACTGCAGGAGTTGCCAAAGGCCTTACAACATCTTTGTAAGATACATCACCATTATTGTCCCCATATAGGCACATGTAGGTTTGGGACCAATCCAAACACCTTATAGTAAGTTCAAGATAGAGGTGTGATTAAAACAACACACTTTCTTATTCACAGCTCATTTGCTATGCCATTATGCTCTGCTCAGTCTTCCTCTGTTCGAATTGTTTAATGGAATGAATGAGCTTAATATAACATTTACTAAATTCTGTTGCAAGTCATCTATCAAATACTGTCACATATTGATTGTTACTGTATGCCAAATGTCAGATACTGTAAAATAGTTGAACTCTACTGCAAAAAGAAATCATTGAACAGGAAAAAGCTTCTGCTGAATACCAAGGATGTTATCAAACCAAACTTAAGTGCTTTCAAGTCCCTTTGATTTTCACGGGTGAGTGTTAAGTTCTTTCTTCATTTCGCCTATGGGAATCAATGAGACTTTGAAATGCTTATGTCTTCCCTAGGGATCACACCCACGACAACTGGCAAATATTCAATGAATGACCAAACCATCAGGGAAGATGTGGCGTATATCCACCACTTCAAGTCTCAGAGTGGAATTTTGAGGAGCATTTTTTGTAGTAAAGTCATAATAGCAGTTGGCCACCAGCTCTGGAAATGCCTTCTCCAACTTAAAAGTGTCCTATCTTCTGAAGTAGGACCTTCTCAGTAGCAGCATCCTTTCTGTGCTATTTGTTTCCTGAGAAGACCTATAAGGTTCACTCACTTGTAGGGTCCAGGGGGTCTTGTTCTGACATGCCTTGGTGACCGCAACTGATTTGGGCAACATTGCTGTAATAATTGCATGTTAACTAGATGTTATTTGCATTGTTTGGTTTTATTCTTATAGTTCTTTTACATTTGTATGTTGTTAGCATGATTCACTCCTGCAGACACAGGGAAGGATGGGCATGAGGCTAAAGAAGCTTTTCCACTCCTTCCTGACCAGCCTTTAATATTATACACCCACAGGTTATGGGTTGACCAAAGCATGCTGGCCATTTTCCATACCAGGAGATGCATGTACATTTCCTTACCCTTCATCTACCTTTTGACATCATTTCCTACCATGTCCCATCATATATATATATATATATATATATATATATATATATATATATATATATATACACACACACACACACACACACACACACACACACGTGTGTGTGTGTACTGTAGAGAGAGAGAGAGAGCTTTTTCTTTTAAAAAATGCTTAGGGGTAGTCTAATTTTGACTCCAAGAAAATCACCATTTTATAGTTCAAATCGGGGGAAATAAATACAGTAAATGGACAAAAGCACAAAGATTCACAAAATGTTTAGAGCAAGCTTCCTCAACCTCGGCCCTCCAGATGTTTTGAGACTACAATTCCCATAATTCCTGACCACTGGTCCTGCTAGCTAGGGATCATGAGAGCTGCTAGCTAGGGATCATGAGAGTTGTAGGCCAAAAACATTTGGAGGGCCAAAGTTGAGGAAGCCTGGTTTAGAGGTATGTGTACCCCTGCGTCCATTTAAAAAAGCCCACTATATACCAGTATATATATATATATATATATATATATATATATATATATATATATATATCACACCCTGTTTCTCCTAAAATAAGACGTAGCCATAAAATAAGCCGTAGCAGGATTTAAATATATAATCAGTCAACTGAGGATAAGACATCACACATCTGATGAAGTCAACTCTAGTCCCCCAAAAAGTTTATATTATAATAATTCAGGGAGCAACCCTAATCTGTGCTGCTTTGGTTACTGTGATGGGATTTGTCCTCCTGCTGGGCTGTAGCATTGGGTTTTGTCCCCACAAAAGCCCCCAATGCACCTACTGAAACCACAGGCTGCTTTGGAGCTGCTGCTTCGTGTTCCTCTCCCGGGGGCTGATGGGCAGGGCTTTTTTCCAGCCAAAACTCACTGGAACTCTTACATGGGTTCTGGCATCTCTCAGGTGGGCCCCATTGCCATTCTAAGAGAATAAGTGAGGCATTCATGGTGAGTTTCGGCGCTTCTTTTTCCAGAGAAATAGCACTGCTTATGGGATTAAAGCAGTGGGACATGGAGGGATGCGGGTGGCGCTGTGATCTAAACCACTGAGCCTAGGGCTCGCCGATTGGAAGGTCAGCGGTTTGAATCCCCGCGATGGGGTGAGCTCCCATTGCTCGGTCCCAGCTCCTGCCAACCTAGCAGTTTGAAAGCACGTCAAAGTGCAAGTAGATAAATAGGCAGGAAGGTAAATGGCGTTTCCATGCTTTGCTCATGCTGGCCACATAACCCAGAAAAACTGTCTGTGGACAAGCACTGGTTCCCTCCGCCAGTAAAGCAAGATGAGCACCGCAACTCCAGAGTCATTCGGGACTGGACTTAACTGTCAGGGGTCCTTTACCTTTACCTTTTTATGGGAGTAAAGGAAAGGGCTCCATGTTGGTAGGCACCAATGCCGCTGCTGCTGCCCCAGGAGCTGAGTCTGTCCTCAGGCCATGTGAAATCAGAGCACCACAGGATGAAGGCAGACCCTGGGAAGCCTTCAAAGAAAGCAGGGTCATCACACTGAAAACAGGGTGCTTGGCAGCCATGGTGGTGTTTCCACAGGCAGTAGCTGGGGAGTTTCAGAGGTGAGTCAGGAGTACAGGGCCAGCCAAGGATCTGCTGGATCTTAAGCTGACCCATTTTCTGAAGAGGGTCTCAGTCTGGGGCATTCTGCTGCAACAGCCTGGAAGAGGCACAGTAAAAAGAGGGGCCCCTCCATTTTCTGCCCTGATTTTCTGCTCCACCAATAGGGTTCAGATTCAGCAGTGATTCCAATTCTCCAATCCACGTGAGGACAGAGTTAAGATTTCCCTGTTAGTTCAGCGGTGGATAGACCTTAGGCTTGTTCAATCTGTACTCTCTCTCTCTATGTGTGTGTTTACTAGAACTCCGCTTTTTGCCAACCAGAGGCAGGTGCAGATGGCATATGGTTAGAATTAAAGAGCTGGCTGCCTGCATCAACATTCTGAGTCTAGATATTTGTTTTCGATACCAGCAGTGAGCTCATAGCCCTTCTACATCAAAGTCCATGTCTGGCTAGTTTTCATCATTTCAACACCATAATTAAGATGAGGCAAACTCATTTTGTTGTGGTGGTTATTGTTAAACAATTTTGAGTCAAAAATTTCTTGCCCATCTACTGGAAATCACCCAGAGGTCTACCTACCAACAGATCAAAGTCTACCCACCTCATGTCACCTAGTCTTGAAGGTATATCAGAGTTGCCTGTTATTTTAGCCCAAACTATATTACACACTGAGATTCTGGGGATTGATTTCCACTGATTCTGATAAACAACAGGCAAAACAAGAATGCAACAAAACCACAAATATAATAAAATGAGACAGCTGGGAGTATTTTCCCAGAAGACTTTATTTATGAATAATGAAGGTGATCAAGAACCAAACCACATCAGAATAATTGATCTTCAAAGACCATGTTATAACACAGAAAGATATTTTGTTAATGGAAATTGCTACCAGGAATGCTGCCACCACAAAACTTCAGAAGCAAAATTAAAAGCTTCTGGGGAATATCAAACAACACATTCTGTGTTCATTAAAACAGTTTTGCTTCATCTAAATCACTGTTACAGATGCCATTTAAGTTTCCTCTCCAAGCTGTTGCTACCAAACTCCCCCTGTCTTAAACCTTTCTTTTGAATGCTGTGTAATTATTTCTCTTTTATAATTCATTAGAGCGTCCCAGTGGTTGGATCTCGTCCAGGTCTCTATTTTCCTTCCACATTATTGGCAAAAGAAATTTTTGAGAAAGAGGATGAAATTGTACTGGAATGGTGCCAGTTGTAGCCCATTTAATCAAAATCATTTCTTGGTGCATGGGTTATTACCAAGTCGTAGTCTTATACTGGCTAAATAATTAACTGGTAATTAAGAAACCCAAAATTATATGGATGTCCTTGAATTCCTCACATAATTTGCTCGCTTGAATCTCAGTTTGTGTTTGTGGGTGAGAGACTGTGTATCCATCCACACATGCATAATGAATGCAGATAACACTTTATAGTATATTGTCTGTCCTGATGGACCTAAGATGCTGTAAATATCATATTAATTCTGCAACTCTGATATATCAGAGTTTATATATCATTCTTATATATAAGAATGGTTTGTGCACCATTCTTCTGTTTGACGACTTTCCTGGTAACCATGGGCAACAAGGCATTCCATGCAAACGTGTGGCCAGGCTGATGGGAGAGAGAAGGATATTGGATCATTCCATCCCCCTTCCACTAGTGCACATAATAGTAGTAGTAGATATTATTATTATTAGCCTGCTGGGGGGCCAGCACCATGTGTTTCCTCTTCCAAAGGAGAGAGGAAGCCCCTTTCTCTAAAACTAGCATGGAAATGCAGGCTACTGGAATCTTAACAAGCAGGATAGTGACTTTAGTAGACTTATTCACAAGACTGGTTTACACAATCTTCTCAACATCATCATCAGCAGCAGCAGTAGCAGCAGCAGCAGCAGCGTCAAATTTATATCCCCCCCTTCCTTCCAAACCCAGGGTTGCAAACACATCTTTGTTGAAAATAATACCATTATAAATTCAGTAGAAACACATTTGAAATATTTGAAGGCATCTAAAAACATTTTAAAACAATTTAAAGCAGGTGCGATGAAATCATTTGCCCTGATATGCCCACTGGAAGAGATATGTTTTTTAGAGAAAAGCGATGGCAAATGTAGATAGCATCTTAAAAAGCAGAGACATCACTTTGCCGACAAAGGTCCATATAGTTAAAGCTATGGTTTTCCCAGTAGTGATGTATGGAAGTGAGAGCTGGACCATAAAGAAGGCTGATCACTGTAGAATTGATGCTTTTGAATTATGGTGCTGGAGGAGACCTATCCATTCTGAAGGAAATCAGCCCTGAGTGCTCACTGGAAGGACAGATCCTAAAGCTGAGGCTCCAATACTTTGACCAGCTCATGAGAAGACTCCCTGGAAAAGACCCTGATGTTGGGAAAGATGGAGGGCACAAGGAGAAGGGGACGACAGAGGACGAGATGGTTGGACAGTGTTCTCAAAGCTACGAACACGAGTCTGACCAAACTGCGGGAGGCAGTGGAAGACAGTAGTGCCTGGCATGCTCTGGTCTGTGGGGTCACGAAGAGTTGGACGTGACTAAACGACTAAACAACAATGATGAAAAGGAGTATAGTAAAGGAACCTGCCAAATGTCAATAGGCAGGTGGCTATGGAGCACAGGTGATGCCACATGAAAGGAGTCACTCCTTGCCAATACGGGATCTTCTTCTTCTTTGGCGATCACTCGTAGCTGAGTAAGATTGTCTTCCATAAACACGGTTTTAACAATGAGTCTGTAAGTGACTGTGGAGGCCAATAATGGACCCACACATCCTTCCATAGTGGGGACATTGGTTCCTGTGTGGGAGTTGATCTTGTGGCTCATGTATGGGGTAAGGCCCCATGCTTCAATAAACCGGTTCCAGGCTGATGAGGGTTTTCTATACCAAGAGTAACACCTTGAACTTAGCCTGGTGGTGTACTTGTGTGTTGAATGGTAAACACAACCAGTGACCTACTAGGAAAATAACTATAAGAAATTAAAAACCCTCTATCAGGTGAATGTGACTGGAAAAAGAGATGGAATCACTTGAAGCCAAAGGGGTCTATGTCTGTCACGTCATTCCCACTATTTCCATGCTTAAATTCCCTTAGGAAGAAAATACCCTACTCCACATTTGCACCTCCTGTGATCTAGATCTGTGTCCCTGGGGTCTTGCTGGCTTCCTTGCTCCCAGCCACCACTACAAGATGTTGGGTCCAACTTCTAGAAAAGAAAATATAGTATTCATATTGCCTAGAAAGAAGAGGGTTTCTCTCTAATTGCGAGTTTAATGCAGCCAGCATTTTATTGACAGCTTCACTTCAAACATCTGTTTCTCACAGAGTTCCACAACCTGGTGTTTTGAACTCCCATCAGCCTCAGCTACCATGACCAATGGTCATGCCTGATGGGAGTTGTACTCCAATGGCCTCTGGAGGGCACCAGATCAGGGAATCATAATTCACCTTGCACAGAGGTGAATCTATGTCTTTTTTTCCTGCTCACGGCTTAACAACAACAACAACAACAACAACAACAACAACAACAACAACAACTTATTATTTATAATCCGCCCATCTGGCTGGGTTTCCACAGCCACTCTGGGTGGCTCCCAACAAAATTAAAAGCACAATAAAACATCAGTCATTAAAAACTTCCATAAACAGGGGTTCCTTCAGGTGTCTTCTAAAAGTCAGATAGTTGTTTATTTCCTTGACATCTGATGGGAGGGTGGGCACCACTACCAAGAAGGCCTCTGCCAGGCTCCCTATAACCTCACTTCTCACAGGGAGGGAACCGCCAGAAGGCGCTTGAAGGTGGACCTCAGTGTCCGGGCAGAATGATGGGGGTGGAGACGCTCCTTCAGGTATACTGGGCCAAGGCCGTTTAGGGCTTTAAAGGTCAACACCAACACTTTGAATTATGCTTGGAAATGTACTGGGAGCCAATGTAGGTCTCTCAGGACCAGTGTTATATGGTCTCGGTGACCACTCCCAGTCACCAGTCTAGCTGCCGCATTCTAGGTTAGTTGTAGTTTCCAGGTCACCTTCAAAGGTAGCCTCATGCACCACTCTGGTGAGACAGTCTTTGGGCAGGTAGGGTCTCAGCCTGCATACCAGATGGAGCTGGTAGACAGCTGCCCTGGACACAGAGTTGAGTTGCACCTCCATGGACAGTTGTGAGTCCAAAATGACTCCCAGGCTGAACACCTGGTCTTTCAGGGGCACAGTTACCCCATTCAGGACCAGGGAGTCCCCCACACCGGCCCACCCCCTGTCCCCCCAAAACAGTACTTCTCTCTTGTCAGGATTCAACCTCAATCTGTTAGCCGCCATCCATATTCACACTTATGTTTCCCCACACAGCTCCATGTCTTCCTTCCAGAAAGTTCCAGAGAAAAGAAAGAAAGAAAGAAAGAAAGAAAGAAAGAAAGAGAAAAGGAAGTGCTCAGACTTGAAGTTTGAAAGTGTGGACTGTGCCTGAAAAGTGCAGAGGACAGGTAAGTGTGGATAAGCCCTTAGTGGAACAGCCAATTCTTTCTCCCCCATTAATTTGCCTGTATAATGTGTGCATTTCAAGTCTGACAGAAAAATGGAAATGTGTAGGTGGAATATGACATAGTTTATCCTCCATTCTTTTCCTCATGATGCTGACAGAAATTAGGAGACTTCAGACACAGGGATCCAACTCTTTATCTTCATGTAATAGTGTAAAAATAAATAAATACTGGTTCTGAGATTTTGGGTCAGTCTGCGACTGAAAATCAATACAAATGTTTCCCCTTCCACACAGAAAAAGTCTAGTAGCCACTCTCCATTTCATACATATGGTTATGTAAAGTTCCCCTTCAGGAATAAATCTTATTTGATCAATTTTTCATTGAATAAATCACTAAATTTGGGCTTGCTACTTTTTGAAATAACTTAATTCCATTTAACGTTTCATTCTTAGTTGTGAGTGTTACATTAAGCACATTAAGATGTTGAGGGACTTTATTTATTTTTTAACTGTTATCTGTGAATCACCAGCCTACTGTGCCCTGTCAAGCCTTTCATAAATGCTTCAAACAATCTGGAATGTAAGAATATTTCTCTTTCTGAAATGCCAGCCTGAGTGATGGCGATACATTTTTTTTTGTTGTTATTACAGGGTTTTAGGATGCCCTTTCCTCATTAAATCTGAGAAGAAGAAAAATGGAAATTGTCACATAGAGCATGTATTAATGGGAACAAAAAAAAAAGTAACACCAGACACGCATTAAATAGCTTTGGCTTCCCATCAGGATAGCTTGATGGTAGGGAAAGCCAGTATTATCGGAATAATCTTGCAGATAAGAACAGGCCTTTTGTCCCCACGTAACTCACCTTGATACTACAGGGAATTGGTGGGTTTTGCACATTATTGACTTGGAAGACATCTTTGTGAAATGAAACTAATAACAAGGGTTTTCTTCAGCTGGAACTCACTGGAACTTAGTTGCAGCACGTCTCAGGTGGGCACCATTACCATTATAAGAAAGCAAGGGAAGTGTTATTGGTGAGTTCCAGAACCTCTTTTTCTAGAAAAATAAATAGCACTGCAACTTAGTCTCCCCCCCCCACATCTTAGAGCCCCTTGAAGTTCTCTATTTTTGACCATAATCAGATACACACATTTACACCCAGTTTCGCTATATGATTGCTGTACGATTGGTGGGCTGCAACATCTCAGCGGCTTGCGGTCACAATTGCGTGGTGTTTTTAGTAATTAAAATTGCTCATATCTCTTCCAGCTTGGACTACATGGTTGGATACAAAATATTATGGTGAGTGCTATCTTCCAAAAGATGTGCTCCTGTTCAGTACTTCCCCCAGCCATTGTGACCAATCAGAGCTTTGCTTCCACACCTCAAAGCTCTGATTTTGTTTTCTAGCTGTCACTCTCTAGTCCAGTGTGTGCTTCATTAGGCTTGGGGGATTTATTTATTTATTTTTTTAAAAAATGTAATGCACTTTACATCTGCAAACCCTGGGGTTCCCGCAGACCAGGCAGATACCTCAATCTTCTTTCCCAGTGACCCCATTTTGGTTACAGTCTTGTCGGCATGCAGCAAATGGGTTAGATATTAGGAGTGATAGTCAAGTCTCAGCATGTCTTATTGGATTTTCAGTTGCTGACAAATGAAGAAGTGGAGAGGGTGCTTGACGCAGACCAGACAATAGCCTGCCTGAGAGCTCCACTGTTGACTTTGTCTTGTGTTAGGATGCAGAGGATTCGTGGCTTGGATGCTGATAATAAATATTGCTTCTCTAAAGGAGGGCAACTCTTTGCAATGAAGCTGGCTGTAGTGAAGCTTCCAATGAGAAAGTCTCTGCTGAATTCTTGTGATCTTATGATCACATTAATGTGATCTTATGATAGACCATTATCTAGTAATGTGGCATCTAGGAATTAGATGTAGATTTCTCAATGCTTCTATGCATCCTTACTCAAAAGTAAAGCCCCAATAAGCATGTATACAGTATTATAGCCTACAGTATGGTTGATAGGGACCCAGGTGGCGCTGTGGGTTAAATCACAGAGTCTAGGGCTTGCTGATCAGAAGGTTGGCGGTTCGAATCCCTGCAACGGGGTGAGCTCCCGTTGCTCGGTCCCAGCTTCTGCCCACCTAGCAGTTCGAAAGCACATCAAAGTGCAAGTAGATAAATAGGGACCACTACAGCGGGAAGGTAAACGGCGTTTCCGCGTGCTGCTCTGGTTCGCCAGAAGCAGCTTTGTCATGCTGGCCACATGACTCGGAAGCTGTCTGTGGACAAACGCCGGCTCCCTCGGCCTATAGAGTGAGATGAGCGCCGCAACCCCAGAGTCGGACACAACTGGACCTGATGGTCAGGGGCCCCTTTACCTTTCCCTTTATGGTTGAAAAAGCAGGCAGGTTGGAGGGTGTCCTTACTGAGATGTACTGGTAAATCATTTGGTTGTACCTAAAGTCCAGAGTTCACATGAATTGATACCTTCAAAGACCACGTCTTTCCATATGAACCTACCTGGACTCTGCATTCATCATCTGAGGCCCTTCTTTGTGTGCCTCCTCCATGAGAGGTCCAGAGAGTGGCAACACAAGAACAGGCCCTTTCTGCAGTGGCTCCCTGTTTGTAGGATGCTCTCCCCAGGGAGGTTCGGCTGGCACCTTCATTATACATTGGTACCTCGGGTTACAAACACCTCAGGTTACAAACACTTTGGGTTACAGACTCCGCTAACCCGGATGTAGTACCTCGGGTTAAGAACTTTACCTCAGGATGAGAACAGAAATTGCGTGGTGGCAGCGCGGCAGCAGTGAGTGGCCCCATTAGCTAAAGTGGTACCTCAGGTTAAGAACGGTTTCAGGTTAAGAACTGACCTTCGGAATGAATTAAGTTCATAACCAGAGGTACCACTGTACCAGACAAAAAACATTCCTCTTTAACCAAGCCTTTGGCTGACTGACACCTGATGCTCTTTTAAAATGTGTTGGAGGAGGGCAGGAATATTAAGTTGTTCTTTTAATTTTTATCCTGGATTTTGTGTTTTTACGTGTTGTGAACTGGCCTGAGACCTGCAGGTATAGGGTAGTATACAAATTTAAAAAACAGTTGTAGTACTAGTAATAATAGTCCTTCGTATATGTTTTTTAAAATGACACAAATTCCCTCCATAAAGAAAGACATATGGTTTTGGTCATGCTTTATTTCAGGCATGTCTTTTTTCTATTCACAGCAAGTGTTTCCTATCCTATGGAAGCATTGTGCCAAAGCCTAGAGACAGGTTTACCACCTCAGGGAGAACTAAGCCAGTGTTAGATCACATTCCTACTGAGGAAGTGTGCTTAAATTGCAAATCTGGGAGGGAAGAAAAAAAAAAACACCTGTAAGTTAAAATGTGATGGGGAATAATGAGAACTCAGAATCAATTTGAGCAAGTACAGTGTGAAGTAATGAGGAAGGAGTGCCATTAAATCTTTTTTCCATGGGGAATAACTCCCTAAAATACCCTAAGCTACAATCAAGGCAACCTAGCAGTTCGAAAGCACGTCAAAGTGCAAGTAGATAAATAGGTACCGCCACAGCAGGAAGGTAAATGGTGTTTCCATGCTTTGGTCATGCTGGCCACATGACCGGGAAAAACTGTCAGTGGACAAGCACTGGTTCCCTCAGCCAGTAAAGCAAAATGAGCAAGACGAGCACTGGTTCGCCAGAAGCGGCTTTGTCATGCTGGCCACATGACCTGGAAGCTGTACGCCGGCTCCCTCAGCCAACAACGCGAGATGAGTGCCGCAACCCCAGAGTTGGTCACGACTGGACCTAATGGTCAGGGGTCCCTTTACCTTTACTATCAAGGCAGGAGCGTAGCAAGGGGGGGACTATGGGGATGGGGCGCCCCGGGTTCCAGCCTGGGGGGTGACACTCGGCGTGCCCCTCCCCACCCCTCGCCCCCCCCTCGCACTCTGTACGGACATACGCTACTCACCAGTTGGAATCAGAATTTTTCAGCCAATTTCCAAATGCACAAATACCTTCCATGGCTAACAGCATGGAGTAGGTGGGAGGGGGAGGCAGAGGGGGGAGGGGTCACAATAGCCAATCAGAGCCTCCAGAAAAATTCCTACTCCACCTCACAATGGGTAAGTGGTATAAACCCAATGCTGCTGCCTAGAGAGCAGGAAGGTGGGCAAGAGAAACACATCGAGATGCCCCAACCAGAGTTAATAGCCCCCATGCAACATCTCCAGCTGTGTTTCCTCTTGTTGGGACACTGAAGCTATTCATGCCATACTTCTGCCTGATTGGGTGAAATATATAAGTCCCACCCCTCCCACCAGCCAAGTGTCGGAAGAGCAGCAAACTCCATAAAGGAAAATAATTTCTTCCAGCTTATTCAGTCACCTTCCTGCTCTGCTATGTCTCCACTTTCATTTCCAAATTGTTCTCATAAATTTGCATAATAATAGTTTGCAGGCGGCCAGGTTTTGAAGACAGGAAAGCTCGTGCATAAATTTGTGTCCATTTTAAGTGGACCCCACTTTAACTAGGAAGACTAGAAAGCTGGGGCTTTCATTGTTAAAAGTTCTGTGCTAGATACTTGTAGGTGCATTCCTACTGATGCTGTTCAACATCTGGAGAGAAAGAAGAGCTTTTTGCAGTAGGACTTTAAACCTAAAATGGACTTCCGGAATGGCGCGCTGAAGCCTGTCGAGGCTCTGCTCTCTCTCGCTAACTTTGAAGCAGACCTGGCGTCCGAGAGTGCGAAAGACGGGGAGCTTGGCGTGAGTTATCCCCGACCCCAGGGGGGAATCTTGGGGGCTAGTGCCCGCGGTGGCGTGCAGGGGTCCTCTCTAAAATCGCAGAAAGACCCTAGCGCTTGGGGCAGTCCAACCCCTCTCGGCGTCCAACGCCCGAACTCCGGTAAAGAAAGCGCTGAACTCTCCGTAAAGAACAAAGCTGCTAACAGCAAGGCGCCCCTCCCCAAAAGCAACTAAAAAGCCGATAACGTCTAACAAGCCCCCGCATAGTGAAAGCGGGGGACAGGAGGGAAGCGCCAGAAGTTTTTTAAATTACCGCAAGGCAGAGACTTTTAACAATTGAAAAGGGGGACCGCGACAGAGCACAGAGTACAGACACAGCCTGTCAGTTTAACCGGCAAGAGAAAAAATAATAATAACTTACCCCCATTGAGCGGCACAATCCGGTAAAAAATAGTTGTCTCATGCACTAGACAAAACGGACAATACCACTTTAATTGCTCCATAGCGCTCGCCCGCCATACTAGGAAGGTTCAAAGTGGAAGAGAAGGTGAAGAGAGAGACGGCGGTAAACAAAGATGGGGCTAAGGAGTAGAGGAACCGACAGAACCAACAGCGACACGTGTGGTCAAGCTAGACGCCACACCAATACAAATACACCACACCAATACAAATAGATCCTCGCGGATCCTTGCAGACAATCCTCACAGACGATCGCCACCTAGTGGCTAGATTCAACTTGACAGGGGAAAAGGAGAAATCCCTCGAAATTCCTCAAAAGCAACCCTCCAGTAGCAGAGACATTATCACTGGATATCATAAATAAGTAAAAATGGCTATGTAAAAAAAAACTACAGAGGGGATTCCCAAAATTTCTGGGTGAAACGCCAATATAAGTGGAAAGAAAAGACTTAACTTCAATTAAACTCCTGATGGGCTCTAAAAGAGGACTTGCTGCTAGCGGTGTGAACTCAGCTTTAAATCAACAACGTAGAACATCGTTACTCGAGACCGAAAGCAACATGGAAATGAAAGAACTGGTCTCAGCACTGGAGAGAATGGAAAAAAATTTGAGTGACAAAATCACAAATTTGGACGGGAATATAAAACTAATAGACAGTAAAATGGAAAACATGGGTTCAAAGATAGAAAATAACTCCAAGTTGATCGTTGATCTCTCTGAACAAATTAACCAAATAGCTGGGAAGAATAAAGAAATAGAAGCAGCGGTGCAAGAAGTTAAAACCAAAACACAGAAGCAAGAGGACCAGATGAAAAAAAATCCAACAAGACCAGAAAGAAACGAAAAGGCTCCAGGAAAAAAATAAAGAGGAAATTGATAAACTTAAGAGAATCCAGGAAGAAACATACGACGCAATTGCGATTCTGGAAATGAAACAAAAAGAGCTTACTCTTCGTGTGAGAGGCGTCAAGGAAGACCACGATGAAGACATACCTTCCAAATTAACGAAAGCTATCGCGAAATGGCTCGATGTGCAGGAGGAAGATTTACTGCTAGATATTGAAAAAATATTTCGAATAAAATCTAATAAAGGCAAAGGAAAAAAGGGCCCAGGGGACTGCCTACTATTTCTCAACTCGATACTACTAAGAGACAAACTGCTATCAAAAGGCAGAACAGATCCACTGCACATTGACGGAGCACCAGTCGAGATAAAGAAAGAGATGCCTACCAGAATCCTGAAAAAGAGGGAGAACTACAGATTCATAACATCGGCGTTATGGAAAAATAACATTAGGTTTAAATGGGAATTCCCGGAAGGGATAACATTTACATATAAAGATAGAAAACGAACTTATAGAACAGTTGAGGAGACTAAAATATTCTGGAGGAAATATTGGGACGAACTAGGTGGGGAGAAACTGCCGGAGGCAAAGGGAGACAGCAAGTAATTTTGTGGGGAATGAAAGTTTTTAAACATTTGTAAGTAAATTTCGTTTTTTTTCTCTTTTTTGTCACAAAGGTAGTTCATTTGTTTAAATTTCCTTATATTTTTCTGTATTTGATTTTTGTTCTTTATTCTTTTCTCTTGCTCTTTTTTTTTCCAATTGCTATTTAGAGAGTAATTTGTCCGACATTGTTTCATTGTTTATTGAGTAATATCTTTTGGGTTTACCTTCCTTTTTATTCCTCCGTAACTATCTTGTCATTATTTGGCAGGTGGACATAGGGAGGTAATAAGAATTTATCATATATTAATAAAGGGCAACCATGTTGAATTGTATCTCTTGGAATATAAACGGTTTGAACTGTAAACATAAGAGGAACAAGACAGAATGTTTACTAAAAAAAAGAAATGGGACGTCATCTGTATGCAGGAAACGCATATTACACAAAATCACATAAGAGTGTTAAAAAACAGTAGGCTGGGCCTTGAATTCATATCCTCAGGTACTGAAAAGAAAAGAGGGATAGTTATGTATATAAATGGAGTGTTAAAACCAAAATTGTTATTTAAGGATGAGGAGGGTAGAATTTTAGGAGTAGAGACGTATACAAGAGAAGGGAAGATAATAATAGTGGGAATCTATGCCCCCAATGATAAAAAAAGATGAATTTTTTAAAAGGGTAGAGGAGGCTTTATGGGATCACATGGGAGAAAATATGATAGTAATGGGAGACCTAAATGGGGTGGTCTCAATAGAGCTGGACAGAACGCATAGAGATAAAGAAATTAAATCAGGTAAACTCCCTCAATCATTTTTTCAATTAGTGGAAAACTATGATCTGCATGATGCATGGAGGTTTAAAAATCCAAATGTCAGAGACATTACTCACTACTCGGATGCCCAGAAATCGGGTGGAAGACTTGATGCAATATGGATTTCAAGGAAATTAACACCATATCTGGAAAAGGCTGAAATACTAAATAAGTCAATCTCTGACCACAACCCCGTAACAATTCAATTAAAATTTAAGAGCAAAACAAAGGGGAGATGGAGGTTAAACGACGAGATATGGAGGGAAGAACAAAGGGTCATCAAGGCTAAGGAGACGCTTAAGGAATTTTTTGAAATAAATGAAAGCCAAGGATCAGATAGGAAAATCATATGGGAAGCAAGCAAGGCTTACATGAGGGGGTTTGGGATACAACAGATGGGCAGGATAAGAAGGGAAAAGCAGAAAAATATTCTGGAAATCAATGAACAAATAAGAGGTAAAGAAAAAGAACTGGTCAAATCCCCAAAAAATGACGAAATAATACAACAAATTAAAATATTGCAAGCACACTTGATGGATTTGGTTAATAAAGAAGTAGAAAAGAAAATTATCTGGACAAAACAAAAATATTTCGAACAGGCAAACAAACCCGGAAGAATGTTAGCCTGGGCGATAAAAGAAAGACAGGTTAATAAAATAATAAATAATATAACAGAAGAGGGAAAGGAAATTACGGACATCGACCAAATTAAAGATAAATTCGTGAATTACTATAAGAATTTATACAAAGAGGTGGATATTGACAAAAAGGAAGCTGTAAAATATATACTTGATAATAACTTACCTGAAATTAATGATACAGAATATGCAATTTTAAATGCCAATATAGAAAAAGAAGAAATCCAAAGGGCCATCAGGAATTTAAAAGAAGGAAAATCACCGGGCCCAGACGGGATTACGGTGAAATATTACAAAAAACTGGAAGACGTGATTATACCCAAACTCCAAATTATAATGAATGAAATATTAGATAAGGGAGAATTACCAGAATCCTGGTGGGAAGCTTTTATTACCTTAATTCCCAAAAAAGACGCGGATCCGAAGCTTATAAAAAACTACAGGCCAATCTCTTTATTAAACATAGACTACAAAATCTTTACAAGCATATTATCAAATAGATTAAAAATTTTTTTGAGCAGAATAATAGATAGAGATCAGGCAGGTTTTCTCCCCCAAAGGCAAATAAAAGACAATGTTAGAATAATTATAGATCTTCTGGAATATGCCGATATGAAACCAGGCCTTGAAATCGCGATGTTACTCGTCGATGCTGAAAAGGCATTCGATAGTGTTTCTTGGCCTTTCATGATCAATGTATGCGAAAACCTAAAATTGGGAAATAAAATATTAAATGGAATAAGAGCAATATATAAAGAACAAAAGGCAAAGATAATTATCAATAATGAAATTTCCGGAGGTTTTAATATAGAAAGAGGGACGAGACAAGGGTGTCCCCTGTCTCCTCTATTATTTATTATGGTAATAGAGACACTCCTAATAGCGTTAAGGAAGGACAAAGAGATAAAAGGCATCAACTTGGGCCCAATATGTTACAAGACGAAAGCTTTTGCTGACGACCTAATAATAGCTACAGAAACACCCCAAGAAAGCATCATGAAAGCGCTAACCAAGATGGAAGAATTCAGTAGGGTCTCGGGGTTCAAATTAAACAAAGAAAAATCTAAAATATTAACAAAAAACATGAGTGAGAAAGATAATGAAGATTTAGTAAAGAAAACAGGAATTAAAATAGAAAATAAAGTCAACTATTTGGGAATCTGGATCTCGAACAAGAATACTAATTTACTTAAAGATAATTATCTTAAAAAATGGAAAGAAATCAAAGATAGCATGACCAAATGGAATAAATTAAGATTGTCAATCTGGGGACGAGTGTCAATGATAAAGATGGTGGTCCTACCAAAAATAATGTTCCTCTTTCAGAATATCCCAATAATTTTGGGACTCAGACACCTTAAAGACTGGCAGAAGGACCTAGCCGATTTCATCTGGCAGGGGAAGAAAGCCAGAATAAAAATGGAAGACCTAATAAAATCAAAGGATAATGGAGGATTGGCGCTCCCAGATTTGAAGAGGTATTATGAAGCAGCCTGTTGGAGCTGGCTTAAAGAATGGATGCTGCTAAAAAACACAGAAACTTTGAACATCGAGGGGTGGGACAAGGTTTTCGGGTGGCATGGTTACCTATGGTATGGGAAGGCACAGATACATAAAGGATTTAAAAATCACATCTTGAGGAAAGCCTTGCTCGAGGTGTGGGATAGAACTAAAGAAAAGATTATGAATAAAATACCCGGATGGGTATCCCCAGTAGAGGCAAATGCCGTGCTGAGGTGTAACAAGAAAAAACTGTGGCCGACCTATAGAGAACTGACAGAAAAGAAGGAAGGGACTATCAACCTAAAAAAATATGAGGATCTAAAATCACTAGGGATAAGTTGGCTAGAATTTTTCCAATTGAGGGCTACATATGATAAAGATGTCAAATCACGAGGAATTAATACTCAAACAACTAAATTTGAAAAAGAAATACTATTTAATAACGATAAGATTATAGCCAAAGTTTATAAGCTGCTAGGTGATAAAGACCAGGAAGAAGAAAAAAAAGGGAAATGGTTAACAAAATGGGAACAAGATTTAGGCTACGGAATACCATATGAGAATTGGAAAAAATTCTGGTCAAAAGATATAAATTTTACTGCCTGTTATACGTTAAGAGAGAATTACATAAAGATGCACTATAGGTGGTATATGGTCCCGGAAAAATTAGCCAAGATAAATAGATCTCTAAGTAATAAATGTTGGAGATGTAATGCAGCCCCCGGCAGCTTGTTTCACATATGGTGGACATGCCCGGTGGTTAAAAACTTTTGGGAAACAATTCATGAGGAAATCATAAAATTACTAAAAATTTCATTTGAAAAAAAAGCAGAAATGTATCTACTAGGCATTTTGAACAACAATATACCGAGCGAAAAAAAAAGTATTTTTTTGTACGCCTCAACGGCTGCAAGATTGTTAATAGCTAGTAACTGGAAGAGCACCAATATTCCATCTAAAGGACAATGGGTTGACAAAGTGTGTGAGTATCTAGAGTTGGCCAAACTAACGGACATAATCCACCAAAAACCAAAAAACAAAGTTAGAAAACAATGGGAATGTTTAAACGAGTATTTGGGGAAATATGGCAAGGGGACAAAAATTCGGTTGTGCTTAGGATGATCTTGTCGGATATGAGAACTGGAACTAGACGGCTTGTAAACTGATTATTTGTTTCAACTATGATATTTATAAAAAGACAGGCTATACACTACGAATGTAACTGTACGAAGAAGCGGTGGAAGTAGGGACTTACCTTATTGGACATTAGGTAACGTCCGTATCTTTTCTTTTTCTTTTTTCTTTTTTTTCCTTTACTCTTTTGGATTCTGCTTTTTTTTCTTTCTTTCTTTTTCTTTCTTTGATTCTTAACTTCTTTGTTAACCTTTCTGATATTAGGTTTAATGCACACAAATGTTATGTTTGTTATTTGTTATTGTTTTTAATCATGTATATCAATAAAGGTTTTTTATACCCTAAAAAAAAAAAAACCCTAAAATGCTCTGGTTAGGGAAGAGAGAGAGAAAGAGATGTTACTGGGTGGGGTGTCTAATCATTTTACATCTCGCCGCTCTTGTTTTATTGCAGGCGACTCAGTGGCATCTGGTGCTGGCAACAGACAGAGGACGGATGTTGGGCCATTCGGTCTAGAGATATTTAATTGATGGGCTGGTTCAACTCCTATTAAAGCTAGTGAGGGGAAAAAGGCTGCATTGGGGCCTGACAGCATCATAATAACAGCACATTAGTATTGCCTACAAATGAGATTTGGTCACCAGAGCATGAATGCTTTTAGAATGCTTTTATGGGGCTTTGTCTAGTGCACTTAGCATGTACATAGAGATGCCAATGACATTCTAAGTATCTTGACATTGATAATAAAACACACTAAAACAAAATGGTTTGGCCAAACAGAATATCCAGACCAGCCTTTCACTGCCAATTTCTATCTTCATTTGTCAGCGCAAACATGGCTATCACTCATGTTGCTTGACTCTCACAATCTGTGTCTGCATCTCCCATGAATGACTCAGGCATGGTGACATCATTTCTTTGATGACTGTCATATTCCTTGACTTCTGCCCTTGAACTATGAGCAGCCTCTGTGTCTATGTCTTACCAATACCCACTGAGATGCGCTGTGGCCAGGTGTTGAGGTTGACTATGGGGCATCAGCCTGCGTAAATATCAGTTGATCTCTTACGCATTTCCCAAATTTTCACAGATGAAAGCAGGAAAAGCCCTAACCTTGTAGCAAGGGCTGCCTCCTTCCATCACAAACTGCGGAAGGCACTAGTCAAGCTGCTATTTGCTGCATTCATTTGTTCTTGAAAAAGCTTCCCCTGCACTGTTTTAAAAGAGCAGGAGTCCGATAGCCTCTGGCAACAAGCAAGCAATTAATAGAAACAGAGTTGGAAGGGACCAATGAGGGTCATCTAGTCCAACTGCCTGCAATGCGGGAATTTTTTGCACGAGGTGGGGCTTGAACTCATGACCCTGGGAATAAGAGTCTCATGCTCTACCAACTGAGCTGCCCCAAGCAACTGCATGCAGTTGAGTCAGCAAGCTGGTGGAGGAGGGATATCAATAGCATAGAAAGCAGTCATTGTCCACCAGCCCCCAGCAGGCTAATAACGTATGTGAGCTCATTTACAAGCCTGTTTCAAAAGCCAAGGAGTTATATTTCCTTAGTTTAAATATATGCTAGAAAAAAATAATTGTCCAGGAATCTGCTATCAGTAGTTGCAAATGAGTTCACCAGTATTTATTTATTTATTTAGCTTGTTACTTAATTAGTATTCATTTTACAATCTCAGGGTGGGTTACGAAGCAACTAAATGCAGAAAACCTTTTTAAAAAAAGTACAGATAAAACATACATAGAACCAACTGCAACTCAGTCATAAAAAATGTCTTATTGAGCCAACAGAGCTCCTTACCAAAACAGAAACTAATGTTTATGTTTCAAAAAAGCCCAAGAAAATGGGTGAATCAAAAGTGGGGGTTGGAATATCAGCAGAGTCAGTGCCAGGATTGCCTCCTGGAAGAAGACATTCAATAACTGGATTGCAACCATGGAGAAGGACTATTCGATGGGATGTCAACTTGCAATCCACTCTCAGGTGCATTCCTGTCAATTCTTTCTCCTCGGCTGAAAACTCTGCTCTTCAGATCTGTCCTGTTCATTGCTCTCATGCTAGCGTGTATTACTCTTCAGGGCAATACGCAGGTAGATGTAAGGTGGGAAGCAGGTAGATGTAAGGTGGGTTGTAATGACATCAAAAGCAGAGTCAAGGGTTGGCAGCTCCATCAGTGACAGTACTAACAAGTTTCATTGGGTAGAACTCAGTAGGGAGGAGAGGGGAGGGGTCTGGCCAACTGTCACAGTCCAGGCAAGGGCCAAGGAGGTAGCCTTCTTCAACCAATTACATTTGCTCTCTCCCCCCCCCCCTCCGATCTGTCTCAAGATCCTAACACCTTCCCAAACAGAGCCATACTTTTGCTCTCTATCCAAATTGTCATTGCAGGGCAGATCTGATATGGCAAACAGTCCTTTGATGGTTCTTGTTGGTAATCTTACTGGTGAAGCCCAAATATTTGCCCCATGTTGTTCCCACAACTCGCTACCCAACTAAATCTGAAATACATTGTACTTTAGGAATATGCACACTTCTGAAATACACAGAAGACCTATACACAGTGTGGTTCTTATGGTTTTTCATGGCCCAGATCAGATCACAAGTTTAGAATTTATATGTGTTGAGATATACATACATACACTGCAATACATCAAGATTGAGTGCCCAGATGGGGTGGAGATAATAGGCAATATTATGTACTATGTATATATGTCACCCAGATCTGAGCATCTGCGCATGGCTAGAGTATTAAAATGTTCCATGTTCACCAGAGTAGAGCTCATTATAACTCTATGAAAAACCCAGATAATCAAAAAGATATGTAATGCTTTCCAAGCTATGGAAGCCAAGGTCTATTAAACTTCCATAATTAGCAGTCATTTATTAAGAATACATTTCATAATTTTTTTGAAAATCACTTTTTACATAAATAGCAGGAAAGCACCCAACCAGATTAATAGCTCTGTGCATTCTTGCCAAGGTTCCTGCTTAATTAAAACTTCGTCTTTTTCGTACAACAAATGAAAAGGAAAAATTATAAGCTAATGCAAGGATTTTTTAAAAAAAAAAAGGAAGGGAAAAAATCAAACAAACTTTCTCTGAAAGTAATAAAGCTTCTGTCCGCTGGGTTTATGAATAAGCATAACTTTTCTATTGGTAAACAGTTTCCATATACCGGTACCAATTAGGTTGGCTTAAAGCACAGTTTTGTTGCTATCATGCAGGTTCCTTCTGTGGAGAAACACCATGCGAATTTCAACAGTAGCAATCATATAGAGTAGGGGCTGGTCTATTTGGATGAATGAAGTACTCAGGGCCGGTTCTAGGTAGATCCCCGGTGGCGCGGTGAGCCAGGGCGCCGGGCTGGTGGGCAGGGCGCCATGTGGCAAAGCCGCGTGGAAACCATGCTGCAGCCTGCGAGGGCGGGGGCGCCGGAGCGATCTCTGCCCCTCAGCGCCAGGGCGACCGACCTGCTCGAGACTGCCCTGGAAGTACTGTCATACCAACCCTCAGGCTGTGCTCAGCCAGTCCCTCCGCAAGCAATCAAGGGGGCAACCCTGGCTGTCAGCTTCCTCCTCTTTAATTGAAGTGTTGGTACCCCTGGCAGAAATCAGCAGGGAGGTGGATGGGAATCAAACCAGAATTAGTTGGCTCTGTCTGTAATTGGCTGCTTTGGGTCTCTTTGCCTTCCATCCTACCAGTCCCAATGGGTACCAGACACCATCATTTATTTTATTTCAACATTCCTTATGTCCTTTATGGTAGATGAGGATAACTATTCCTGTTTGTGGGAGGTGGGGAAATCTCAGACCAAGAGAGAGAGTTTTCAGCAGCAGCAGCAGCAACAACAACAACAACAACAACAATTTATTTATTTATACCCAGCCCATCTGACTGGGTTTCCCCAGGCACTCTGGGCTGCTTCCAGCACATATAAACACATAATAAAATATCAAAAAATTTAAAACTTCCCGATACAGGGCTGCCTTCAGATGTCTTCTAAATGCTGTATAGTTCTTTATTTTTATCTTGACATCTGATGGGAGGGAGTTCCACAGGGTGGGAGCCTCTACCAAGAAGGCCCCCTCGCACTGGTTCCCTGCAACTTCACTTCTCACAGTGAGGGAACCACCAGAAGACCCTCAGAGCTACATCTCAGTGTCTAAAGCAGGCATCCCCAAACTGCGGCCCTCCAGATGTTTTGGCCTACAGCTCCCATGACCCCTAGCTAGCAGGACCAGTGGTCAGGGAAGATGGGAATTGTAGCCCAAAACATCTGAAGGGCCAAAGTTTGGGGATGCCTGGTCTAAAGCCTCTTCAGTCAAGGAGTGAGATTCACCTAATCAACCCCAACAGTGGAAGCCCTGTGCGAGAACTTCTGCTTGTGTAAAGAGACTTTTCACCCTCTCCACTGCACACATTGTTGTTGTTTAGTCGTTTAGTCGTGTCCGACTCTTCGTGACCCCATGGACCATAGCACGCCAGGCACTCCTGTCCTGCACTGCCTCCCGCAGTTTGGTCAAACTCATGTTCGTAGCTTCGAGAACACTGTCCAACCATCTTGTCCTCTGACGTCCCCTTCTCCTAGTGCCCTCAATCTTTCCCAACATCAGGGTCTTTTCCAAGGATTCTTCTCTTCTCATGAGGTGGCCAAAGTATTGGAGCCTCAGCTTCACGATCTGTCCTTCCAGGGAGCACTCAGGGCTGATTTCCTTAAGAATGGATAGGTTTGATCTTCTTGCAGTCCATGGGACTCTCAAGAGTCTCCTCCAGCACCATAATTCAAAATAATTCCACTGCACACATACCCCACCTCAATTGGCTCTGGAAAGGTGTTGGGAGAACCCACAAAACAACACAGTTGGGATGATTGGAAGAGAACAATGTTGAATTCTGCTGTAGGTCTTGTTGAGTAGCATTTTTGTCACACATGGAACACTCCTCCCTGAAGTATCTGAAGAAGTGTGCATGCACACGAAAGCTCATACCAATGACAAACTTAGTTGGTCTCTAAGGTGCTACTGGAATGATTTTTTTTTAATTTTGTTTTGACTACGTCAGACCAACACGGCTACCTACCTGTAACTCCTCCCTAAGCACTGAAAAAAATTGGAGTTGGAAAGTACCTTAGAGATCATGTATTCCAATCCCCTGATTGGTGTAGGACAGGCATCCCCAAACTGCGGCCCTCCAGATGTTTTGGCCTACAACTCCCATGATCCCTAGTTAACAGGACCTGTGGGCGGGGAAGATGGGAATTGTAGTCCAAAACATCTGGAGGGCCGAAGTTTGGGGATGCCTGGTGTAGGATCTACTCAGGGAGAAAGTTAGGCTACAAAGAATCTCTCTTCCTGGCTCCTAATTTTCATTGTGGAGGAACTTTCATGCAGGGGAATATTCCATTACCTGACACACCCACCCCTGGAACGGCGTAGTTCAGACTCAAGTTTACCACCACTGTGAAAACTAGGCAAACAATTTTGAGAACTATCCCCTGCTGCTAAGGTGAGGAAAATTTGGTCCTACAGTTGCTACTAGACTGCAGCTCCCGTAAGTCCTAGTCAACTTGGGCAATGGTCAGGAAAGATGAGACTTGTAGTCGAACATCAGGAGACTCCTAGGTCATCCCTACCCTAATGAGTTTCCAACAAATGGTGAAAGTTGAACTTGGGACTTCTGAGTTCATAAAACAGCCCTTAGCAAGCATGTTGGCGTAGCTTGCAAAGAACAATCCTAACCATTTGATGCAGTGAGTCATAGAATGGAACAGAAGCACGGGTTCAAAGAGTGAGATTGCAAGCTTTTTCTCTGACTAGGACAGGGATGGCCAGGCTCCAAGCTTGTTTGTTAGCAGAATCACAAGACTTACCAATCAGAGCCAGATGCAAATGACATAAAGGGAGAATGTCAAAAAAAAAATGTTAAAGCCTAGGATTCTGTTTGTAGTACCATAATGGAACTCAACTGCAAAAAGCCCACTCCTGGTTAGCTTTCTTCATTTGAGTAGCCTAATTTAAGCAGGAAAAGTCATTTTGTCGCCGTGATTGTTAAACAACTAGGAGTCAATAAATCTTTGGTGATCTGCTATAAATCATGGGGTGTTCTACCAGTAGATTCTGATCTATATTCTGCCCATCCCTGATCTAGTACAACACAACCTTCCCCTGGTGAACTATAAAATAGAACCTGTCCTGTCACACACAAACATCCCCCCCCCACACCACCAGGCAGTTTTATTTGGCTGTTATTTGCACAGCCTAAAATAATACATTGCAGAAGGGCATCCTTTCATTTATAGTGATTTCATGTCTCCCTTGGTCTACTGGTTTTTATTCATAAACCCAAATATGCCCTTATCCAATATTGATTAAGATCAGGACAAGGTAACTAAGGAAGGCAGTAGTGGATGAATACATAAATGTGAAATTATTTGCTGCTGTGGATGCTAAACATTTTGCATATGCTTGCAACCACTTTTTGCGTTGTTGCTTTTAAGAAAAAAATGTGCAATAGGCAGGAGCCAACCTTTAAAAATAAACCAGTTTGTTTAAAAGGATGCATTGATTAAAAGCACCAGCTGAATATAACATTGATTAAAAGCAGCAGCTTCAATAACAGCAAGTGTTTACATGGAAGCAAGCAGGCAACATATGGCATGATCCATCTTTTTAGATGTGTGTGGAGAGAGACCTCCATAGGACTCTGTTTCCTCTCTTTTCCCTTTCAGTGTATTAGGGAAAAGGAACAGACGGGAAACAAAGAGACTGGAAAGAATGCAAGAAGAGAAATGGTTCACAAAACTATTAAGATTTACTGTGGTCCGAGTTGTTTTGAAATGCTGTGGGTCCTCCTTCAGGAGTAAACTCAAAACTTCTAATTTCTGAAAATCCTGGTGGAAGACAAATACAGCCGACCATGCTATATGGAGGAAGGAAGACTCTCAACCTTTCAATGTGATTCCACAGCCAGCTGCAGGGAGAGGAAGAGAAGGGTAGCTGGGGTTGGTGGGCGAGTGGACTCCCTTCGGAGAGGTGTGGTGGCAACTGTGGGGCCAGCCAGACATGATTATTGATGAATTATCCTGCCTCCATAGTGAATGGGTCCAGAATGTGATGTTCAGGTTGGCAAGACATATCAAACCCATTATTCTTTCTTGCTCATTTGTGGGGCAACAAACATCACCATCAAGAATAACTATGAGCATATCATACCGTATCTAACTACAAAACTCTGGAGAAAGTGGTGAAGTAATGAGATTCCTGACAGACAGACTGTCAACAGGTAATTGCATTTCCCCTGTTTAATTTGGGCCAGCTGACTGTTCATGAAATGCAGCAAGTATTGTTTCAGCGAAACATCTATTTATACCTTTGTTAGCTACAAGACCTCCAAGCAGTTCTTTTGAGAAGTACAACCAGCTCTTTGGTTACAGCCCGTTGCCATTTTCATGTTTACATGAATAAGGTAAAGGGTAAAGGGACCCCTGACCATTAGGTCCAGTTGTGACCGACTCTGGGGTTGTGCGCTCATCTCGCATTATTGGCCGAGGGAGCCAGCATATAGCTTCCAGGTCATGTGGCCAGCATGACAAAGCCACTTCTGGCAAACCAGAGCAGCACATGGAAACACCGTTTACCTTCCCGCTGTAGCGGTTCCTATTTATCTACTTGCATTTTGACGTGCTTTTGAACTGCTAGGTTGGCAGGAGCTGGGACCAAGCAACGGGAGCTCACCCTGTCACAGGGATTCGAACCGCCGACCTTCTGATCAGCAAGTGCTAGGCTCAGTGGTTTAACCACAGTGCCCCCTGGGTCCCATAGTTACATGAATAATGCACTTCTAATAAATATTTTCTGTTACTTTCCACGTTTGTCCACTGCCTGCTATAATATTCCTTCCAACATTTCTCTGATGAAAATAGGGATGTCCAATAATAATAATAATAATAATAATAATAATAATAATAATAATAACAACAACAACAACAATATTTTTTATACCCTACCCATCTGACTAGGCTGCCCCAGCCACTCTGGGCAGCTTCCAACATATATAATGAAACATTACACAAATATTCCCTATACAGAGCTATCTTCTAAAGGTTGTATAGTTACTTATCTCCTCGGATCGAAGGTAGCAAAACTCCATACCCTCCAACATTTCTCTGATGAAATGAGGAACATCCTAAGGAAAAGCGGGATCAAATCAGAATCTGGGATAGCTTCTGTAAACCCAGGACTACCCCTGGAGAAAAGGGACACTTGGAGGGTCTGTGTTTACATGACCAATGCATTTCTAATTAATCTTTTCTGTTACTTTACACATTTGTATGCTGCCTTTTATAAGCCTCTAGGTAACATATTATGGGGTTTCCAATGCATTATTAATGAAAAAGCTTCTTAATTATTGATGGCAGTTGATTCAGTGCCCCTATGGCTTCTATATTTGGCCCTTTGTTCATTTAACTAATAATGAAAGAGCGTAAGATCCCACGTGCCACAAATGGCAAGCAAATTATTGCTTTGAAAGCAAAGATAGATAATTGAGATAACTTCCTCACCTCTACATTATCACGAGCTATTGCAGAGATCTGTTGTAAAACAAAGACGTGCTCCCCACTCCTGTCTCACAGACATCTAAGGTAACTCTTTAGGAGTTCAATGAACCATAATGTCTTGCTACTTGCATGGGATTATAAATACAGTGTAATAGAGGTGCATGTCATTTGAGGTGGCAGGTCCCTGTACATGGCCGTCTTACCCATAGCTGCTAGGGGTGCGGGCCACCCAGGCGCCGGACTCTCAGGGGCACCAGGCCAAGAGTCCGGGGCCTGAGAGTTGAGTCTGGGGAAGAGCCTGCCCGTCGGTCGGAGCACCGAGGCGGGCTCTTCTGCTGTGGACAGCTCTGCGCCACAATTTTGGGGGCAATCGAGCCAGCGAGGTGCTAGCCGGCTTTGCCCTCCTGTGTGCCTGGGACTGGACAACCGGGGGTGGGGAGCGTTGGACGGATCCGTGCATCCGGGCGCCACATATGCTTAAGACAGCCCTGTCCCAGTACATTGCTAGCGTGCTACATTTGACGTGAGGAATTACAGGATTTAATGGTCTGATTCAGCACATTTCAGATGCGAGTCTACTTGTATTAGAACAATGAAACAGAAGTTTGATCAAGTGGGAGTTGGGAGCTGCAAGGAACTTCTCCATTACATATGCTGATCTTATCCTGGAACATTTCTGCATAATGACAATTTAAATCGTCAGCCAGTGTCTCTCCATGTTCCTACATATCTTTTAAAGATTACATTTTCTAAGGACATTAACAGAGAGAGTCACTGCAGTGTTGTGGCTAGTGTGTCAGATTAGGGCCTGAGAAGACCAGGGTTCAAATCCATGAAGCTGACAGGGTGGCCTTGGGCAGTCACGCTCTCTCAACCTCTCCCCCCCCCCCAGTATGTACTCTTTATTAAATGTTTTCTTATACAATCTTATACACCTATGCTTTGTTGTTATTTCAAAATTACAGAATTAAACAATTATATATTTGTTGTTGTTTTTTTAAAGTTCTTGCTTCTTGTTTCCTTCTTCATAAGTTATATATGTTAACTCTAATATAAATAAATATACATAAATCATGATATACAACATATAACCATAATCATACCTGTTTCTCCGAAAATAAGACGTAGCCATAAAATAAGCCGTAGGAGGATTTTTAAGCATTCAAGGAATATAAGCCATATCCCGAAAATAAGACATAGTAATAGGTGCAGCAGCAATGCCAGCTGTGGCAGGAGAAGATGGACCTAACTGATTAAATCAATAATATCAACTTCCCATCACCTCTCGAAGTGCATCTCATCAGTATTACAAATGTACCTTCATTCCTCATTGTATTCTTATTATCTCTTTTGTACATCAGACACTCTCTCAACCTGACCTACCTTACAGGGGTGTTGTGAGTCACCTTGCACTCCTTGAAGGAAAGGGGTGTGTGCAAATGTAATGCCAAATTGGAACAGGAAAATAAATGTTGAAACAAGCAGTTACATTTCAGTCCATCGAACATTTCTCTGATGAAAACAGGGAATTCCTATTCAATACTGTATTGGTCCAAATATAAGCCACATTTTCTCTCTCCAAATTCTGACTGTGAAAAGTTAAAGTGTGGCTTTTATTCGGAACCGAGCACTGAGCGCCCGCCTCCTGGCACTACCATCCTGAACGGGGGACAGGGGACAGCTGGCGCCCGGTGCCCCACTCCCCAAGCCAGTGCCGGAGCTTGGTTTTGAGTGTGCTGCATGCCTGCCTCCCAGCACTACAGCAATGAATGGGAGACAGGGGCAGCTGGCACCGGCTTGGGCAGGTAGTGCCAGGAGGCGGGAGTGCCGGGAGCCACTCGTGCAGCACAGTCAAAAGCGAACGCTGGCGCCAGCCCCAACCCCACCCCCATTCAGGGCGGTAGTGCCAGAAGGCGGGCCGCACCCACAATAAGCCTTGAATTTTAAAGGTGTGGCTTATTTGCAGGTGTGGCTTATATTCGGGCCAATACGGTAATAGTAATATTATTACTATTACGGTAGCGGCACCCGCCCTGTGGAACGCCCTCCCACCAGATGTCAAAAAGAAAAATAACTACCAGACTTTTAGAGGACATCTGAAGGCAGCCCTGTTTAGGGAGGCTTTTAATGTTTAATCGATTTTATTTTATTTTTCTGTTGGAAGCCGCCCAGAGTGGCTGGGGAAACCCAGCCAGATGGGCGGGGTATAAATTTTATTATTATTATTATTATTATTATTATTATTATTATTATAGTGATAATAATTTTATTATTTACACCTCACCCATCTCACTGGGTTCCCCAACCACTCTGGGCACCTTCCAACATATAGAAATGTAATAAAACATATTTAAGAAATATTTTAAAAAAATCCATGTATAAGATTGCCTTCAGGTTGCATACATACTAATCTCCTTGACTAGGAGGGTTACATAACTTCATACTCTCCAACATTTCTCCGATGAAATTAGGGACATCCTACCATATGCTCTAACATTTCTCCAATAAAAATAGGGGAGTCCTAAGGAAAAGCGGGGTCCCATCAGCAGCTGGAACGGCTTCTGTAAATCCATACATTCACACCATCATTATCCACTTTACCATTTTGCTATATCTCAATGTACCCCCAGAGCCGCCCCCCAACCCTATATCATTTTCCAAGGGGTTCTGCTGGAGAAAGTCCAGGACTCTTCCCATCACAGGGCATCCAAAGTTATCTAGGATTACATCTCTCAGCCCCACTCTAGATACAGAACCATTCACAGTTCTGAGCCCTCTATTTATGGAGTTAAACGTCATTCTTTTTGATCTGTAAATTTCCCACTCGCCTTGTAATCAGTTCCATCTTCAAGGTTAGTTCGTGACTCTGGTATGCTACAGAGTCCTCCTATTTAACGGTTGCACTCAGTCATGTGTTGAGCCTTTGTCTGCACCCTGCTCTTAGATATCAGAAAGGGAGGACAGATCAGACACTTATATTACATACCTCCCCTGAGCCAGTTCCACAAGATGCCCTGAAGTGGTCAAACAAACAAAAAATGTCAAGTGAGAAATCTATAGGAAGTACCTTAAAACGCTGGTCCCTTGGATTCCCCTTTTAATGAAAACTTCTTCTTATAATGGAAAAACTGTGCTCCTTCTAATAATGAAAACCTGTGTTTTCAGGAGTAGCTTCATGTACAGGAGCAACAAAATTATAGCCTCTTGCAAATATGTTTTAGTGATGTCCTCCATCGCCGAATTTCCCCCAGACACAGAGAAATCACCTCAATCATTTCGTTGGGTGGCAGAATTTTAATAATAAGTTCAATGGCAGCTTTCCCTTCAGCAATCAGTGGGTGATTTATGGCATTTAATAGTCAAGTGAGAGTGATGCATCTTCCTAAGTAAAAGCATACAAGAAATACATTAGTGTTAGATGATTAATACGAGGGCAGCTGGGGTTTTATATATATAGGGAAATAAGTGCTTGCTTTAAATTTAACATGGGATGAAATGTGTATTTTCTTTGCTAATAAATAATACCTGCTGAATCACATAGAGTCAAGAAGGCAACAGTGCAAATGAAGTGTGCCTTCAGAGCTATCAACTTGGCTCTATTAATGCATTTGCTTGCTAACCAAGTGGAAAGGATATTGGAGATTACCCAGAGAAGTGATTTTCAGTCTGTGTTCCTGAGAACTCTGGGGTTCCTCAGAGGGTCAACAGAGATTTAACAATGGTAAAAGTGAATAAGTGTCACCTGCCTGTTGCAGACAATTGCCCTCTTTTTGGTTGGGTGGAGGCCCCTTCAACTGCCAAGGAGTGTGGTGGAGTCTCCATCTTTGGAGGTCTTTAAGCGGAGGCTTGACAGCCATCTGTCAGGAATGCTTTGATGGTGTTTCCTGCTTGACAGGGGGTTGGACTGGATGGCCCTTGTGGTCTCTTCCAACTCTATGATTCTATGATCTAAGGATCTTCATTTAACCAATTATTTTGCTTCTAATTTTTGGAAAGAATTTGGGATATTGTTGAAAAGAACAAAGCGACAGAAAATTCACATTTGATTGCCAGTTGGGGGGAAGGCTTCTGTGGAGACATGCTTTGAAGACTTATGAGGCTAGCCATATGATCCTGATCAGTTTAGAATGACTCAAAATAATCCGCCCACTTTCCCATTTTGAGTCCTTATCTCAGCAAAGATGTGTGCTAGGCAATATCAAGTAAAACAAAGCTTGATAATTTTAACCCCCCCAAAAAAAAATTAAACCTTCATTAATACCCATACATTTTCCATCTCTGTGTCAATAAAAAATATTATACTTAACACAAAGGAGATGGTGTTTGACTGGGATTTGGGGGAGTGAGAGGACAACACTGTGGCCTCATCAGGCTAGAGAGTTGTGTGAAGGCCCCTAAGCCACCCCCAGGAGAAATAAAGACACAAGGACATGGAATTTTAGGTTAATGTTAATGGGCAAATTTAGGCCACAACTTTATTGATAACAGAATGTGAGCAGTTTTGGCTTAGGCATTGGTATCAACAGTGGTACCTCGGTTTGCGAACACAATCCGTTCCGCGGAGGTGTTCGCTCGCCAAGGCATTCGTTCGCCGAAGGCATGCTTCTGCACATGCACAAAGCACCAATAGAGCACTTCTGCACGCACACACACTGCGCAGATCACATCTGCACATCTGACGTCGCGGAACACGGATGTAAACACTTCCGGGTCTGCGGCGTTCGTAAACGGAGGTGTTCATGAATGGAGGTAGTCATAAACGGAGGTTCCACTGTATATCTGACTCCTGCCCACCTTGCAGGAAGTCTGGTAAGGGTTAACCACCAGTAGGGGGAGCCCCGCTGATGTGGATTGACTTGAGCCCCCCTGGGTTCCCGCCTGGGTCATGGCATGGCCCTAGCCCCTCCCCAGGCTTTGGACAAGATCCACACCCCTGGATTCCTCTAACGGAATGCTCTTCTGCATGGAGGGGCAGGTGATGGCCGCACCTACCCCCCCCCCAACACTATTCCAATGCCTAACCGCCAAACCTCACAAAGTCCTGATGATTGCTATGAGGTAGGCGGAAACCAAGTGGCTCGTGACAATTTGCCAAGTGGAAAAATTCCTACCAGGCCCCTCAACGGCAACCAACTGAAGCCCATACCAAGGCCAATGATGCAACCTGAGAAAGGGAGGGAGGGAGGGAGCATGAGGCTGGAAAGAGGAAGCTACAGCATCATGCCATGGTTTAAATCGGCCCCGGCCACGCCTCCAAGTGAGCTGATTGGCTGCAAGGCCCCATGGCGTGGCCAGTGTTGCCCCAGCATGATGCGGGATGCTGTCCCACGCCAACGCTGTGGCAGAGAGGCTGAGCGGCCTGACCGCAAAGCGTCCCCACTTGGAGGTGGAGCCGAGCTATGGGCCACTGGGCTTGTCTTTCACTGGGGTTTCTGGGGCAGTGGAGATGTCTATGACTAGTTCTAAGAGCTAGTACTTCTCGTCCCATGTGCTTCTTCTGAATTCATAAGCTCATCCACCAAAAGGTGGGGGATCAGAACCTAGGCTCATGATAATTTGAGGAGTAGGAATAGCTCTGCTTATTCCAACCCAACCCAAATTCAGCTGAGGGCAGTTTACCCATTACAGGTGAAGAACTTCATCTCCTGATTCCTGCAAGTCAAGCTGCCATTAAACTCTCAGGGACAGACATGGCGGTGTGTGTGTGTTTTCCCTTGGCCAATTGGCAGCAATGGTTGCAATATCCTAGTATTTCACGCAGTAATAGGGAGATAGATTATATGTCTCTCCCCCCATTTATACTGTTTTGATGTAATTATAACTCCTCTGTCTCAAAAACATTCATCATTTACATGGCAGCAAGAGGAATCTGCATTAACACAGTGACCGGGGAGGAGGGGAGCTGATGCCCTTATGGATCTGCTAAGCACTTTAGTTTGGGTTGTTGTTTTTTTAAAGGGGGGTGGGAATCCATCTTCTATTTTGGCCAAACTATAGGATAAGTTAATTTTGTTGAAACGTATTTGATATGTTAATATGTACGTTCTTCACAGAAACACACCAAAGAAAAATGAAAAGGAGAGAAACAAGAGTCTATTTAAAAACTAAATGGCATTTCGGGCAGAGTTGTTTTTCAGCTGTGTTATACTTAGCACAAACAGATAATGGGTTTCTATTGAAATAAAAGAGGAATGCTGAGAGAATGTTTAATCCTAATGACATCGATGGTATGGTAATATCTTCAGGATTGTGTTTCAACACAGAGATGGATAATGTTATTTTCTCTCTCTCTAATGGAAAGTGCAGAGAGATAAAAAGAAAGCAAGGGGGAAAAACCAACCCACCAACAACTCCTGTTTCATTGCAGGATGCGATGCATTTAATTCTACTTAAAATACAGATAATTCTCTTCATAGCTCCTGAAGAAGGGATGGTCATGTTTTCTGGTGTATTGACAAGGCAAGGTAATCCTAGGAGATTATTTTTTAGTAAATCATTAATCACAAAGCACAATAGCTTAAACTCTGTGGTAAACACAGGAGATGAGCCAAACAACCCAAATCTGTCATTGCTTTCCTGCCTCTGGAAGCAAAAAAAAAAAAAGGTTTTTGTTTATTTCTGGTCCCAGAAGAGATTAATGTTTGGGAAATATTTACTGTAAAGCCATGACGGAAGAGACTGATAAGATGTATATACATTTAGGTAGCTCAATATATTTTGCTTTCCACCTGCGCCGTCCCCGAACAGCCTCATTTGCTCCCCAGCATTATAAAGGGAAAGAAATACAAGTTCGTTTCAAATGTACTACAGGGCAGTTCCCATCAGCAAGTGCTCAAAGAATCACATGCACTAACACACCATGGAATGGACCAAATGGCTGAAGAGTCTGGGGGGTTCAGTTGCAATTGGCAGCTCTGCATCTATATTGATCTGGTAATTGTAAAATAACTGCAGTGACAGTTATTGTCACTAGTTGGCGCTAGTGATATTAGAGCTGTATAAGATGTACAGCGGAACCTTGGTTCTCAAACGCCTTGGTTCCCAAACACCGAAAATCCGAAAGTAAGTGTTCCAGTTTTCAAACATTTTTCAGAAGCCAAATGTCTGATGTGTGTCGGCTATTGTTTCTGGGGCACCTGCACCCATCAGAAGCTGTGCCTTGGTTTTCCAACATTTCGGAAGTCAAACAGACTTCTGGAGCGGATTAAGTTTGGCGCTTTTGTTTTTTGCGTTTTTGTTTTTGAGGGTTTTTTTCGGTTAATTTGTTTTTGTGACTGTGTGGAACCCAGTTCAGCTGCTGATTGATTGATGCGTTGTGTGACTGCAGAAATGGGTAAAAGTCCCCCATCCAAACAATGACTATCATCAGTGCAGGTAAGAATTAAAAACAAAAAAATAACATCTACAATACTGTCTTATTTATTTTATACTACAGTACATTGATTATTGCTTTCATTTTATTTTATTGCTTTCATTTTATCAATGGTCTTGTTAGACAGTATAATTCATGTTAAATTGCTGTTTGAGGGGTTGTTTTTGGAACGGATTAATCTGTTTTGCATAACTTTCTATGGGAAAGCATGCCTTGGTTTTGGAATGCTTTGGTTTTGGAACGGACTTCTGTAATGGATTAAGTCTGAGATCCAAGGTACCACTGTACAGTATATGGATTTGGTAATTGTAAAGTAACTGCAGTGAAGAGTTATTGTCACTAGTTGGCGCTAGTGATATTAGAGCTGTATAGATGTACTATATACAAAGTAAAGTGCTCTTTGTTACTCTAGGGGCCAGGGGTTTGTTTTTTCAGTGGGAACTTGTGGGAACTCAGTTTCAGCACCTCTCAGGTGAGCACCATTGCCATTCTAAGAGAATGAGGGAGGAGTTCATGGTGAGTTCCGGCAGGTATTAGAGATGTGTGTTTTCAGGATCCACACTATTCTTAATAATTTTCTTTTAAATTTTGTTCAAAGCAACTTTTATACGTTATGCTCCCGGAAACTGTTTTTCAAAGGGATCCGTTTTTTATTATTTTATTCTTATTTTATTTTACTTCTAAGAGCTGGTCCTCGACCGTAATAATAAATGAATCTGAACACTATTCTTGTGACTGTAATCTGCTTCAACTGCTTTTAATTTTGAATTTTAAATTGTCGTAACCCACCTTGGGTCCTGCTGCCATTGGCTGGGCATTAAATTAAATAGATATAGACATATAATAAATTAAATGATATAGACATAGATATAATCATGGGCAGCAGCCATTGACAGCCTTATTCTCCATAAATTCATAAAATTCCTTTTTAAAGGCATCCAAGTTGATGGCCACTACTCTATCATGTGATAGCGAACCCTACAGTTCAGCTATGTGCTCCGGAGATGAGTAAATGTCATTTGTCCCAGTTTCTTCTTTGTTACCCTTCCCATTTTCTTTTGGGGTTTACTTCCCTTTTCTATTTCAGATTTATCATGCCAAAAGTATCGCAAACCTTAACAAAATAATGTGTACGGGAATTAGAGGTAAGCTCTATGCCAAACTCCCGACTATAATTCTTCAGCACTGCATTTGGAAGATAGGGCGGTCTTCTCACCAGCATTTTAATACAGCATTTGCGCTGTGGCTCCAGAAGTTTCTGAGGTAAAGCATAAGACGTTTCTATAATGAAATAAGACATTGCTTCAAGTGAATTAACTTACGGGATGTTAAAGTATGCAATTCAGAAACCCGTCATCCTTCTAAGGCTGGAGTAATAGGGCCATCCCATTTAATAAAGAAAGCTTAGGTCAAAGCCATGGTGTGAACTTCATGGCTGAGTAGAGCGTTGAACTGCATCTACTTCACCATAAACTCATGATCTATGGCCCATCTGGATGAATGCTGCCCGGAACCCACATGTGGCAACACCCAACAGTCTTGACAAGCCTTGTTGTTGTTGTTGTTGATGATGATTAATAATAATAATAATAATAATAATAATAATAATAATAATAGTGGTGATGCTTGTATTCAGAGTTGGGGTTGGGGTGGGGATGATTCAAAAGGCTTGCTATGACTGCAGAATGTGAACCAATACCATACCATTGTAAATGTCAGAGAATACTATTTTGCCACAAGGTTCAAAAGTGCATTTCTCTAATACAAATGCTAACAGAATTGCCGGTGACACTGATCTTATAATTAGCAGACACAATGATCAGATTGAGGGGAGGGGAATCTAATTTGATTTGTTTGACAACCCAACAGTTCCTTTATTTTAATCATGTTAAGGGGTTGTTTCCCCCTCGATAGTCATATTTATGAATATATGTTGGCTATTAGTAGGGGATGATTTGTCAAGCAATTTGTCATCGAAACAAGATTAACATCTTTGTCGTAATTCCGTTCATTAATCCAAGTTATGATATTTTGTAGTCACATGTTATTTCACATGTTATCCACTTTGAAATTTCTTTGTTTGAGGCAAAAATTGCGGGTGGGGGGTTTATTTCTTTGTTCTATCAGACCCAGGTGCTTCTCTGAATAGGTGACTGAAATCAGTCAGTCTCAACAAAATGGTTTTCATTATGGCAGACAAGTCATTGAACCAGCCAGCTGGGAAAGGACGTGGCCTTGATGGGATCACATTCCCTCTTTAAGAATAATTTCTTCATCTGTGGACATTCCTTCACCCAGTGTTGCTCCTGGGATCTCAGGTGGCCACTATTGCTTACAGTGAAATTTTAGGAAACTCCAGTTTTTCTCCCTCTCTCATAATACTCAAACCAAGGGACATCCAAAGAAGCTGAATAGAGTGGTACCTTGGTTTTCAAACTTAATCCATTCCGGAAGTCCATTCCAAAACCAAAGCGTTCGAAAACCAAGGCATGCTTTCCCTTGAAAGTAATGCAAAACGGATTAATCTGTTCCAGACTTTCAAAAACAACCCCTAAAACAGCAATTTAATATGAATTTTACTATCTAAAGAGACCATTGATCCATAAAATGAAAGCAGTAAACAATTACTGCAGGCACACAATCAATCAATCAATCAATAGCTGAAATGGGTTCCACACAGTCACAAAAAACAAAACAAAAAGAGCTGCAAAAACAGACAGACTTCAGCATAACACTCAAAACGGAAGTGTGGCACTCAAAACGGAAGCGTAACACTCAAAATGGATCATTTTCGACTTCCAAAAAAAGTTCACAGACCGGAACACTTACTTCTGCGTTTCAGTGTTTGGGTTCCAAGTTGTTTGACGGCCATGGTGATTGAGAACCAAGGTACCACTGTAATGGAAGATTCCAGAAAAAAAGATGAGAAAAAGTACTTCTTCACATAGCACTTAGTTAAACGGTTTTATTTGCTCCCAGAAGAGTTGCTAGCATGAATAGCTTTAAAAGAGGATTAGACAACTTCCTGGAAGAGAAGGTTATCAATGGCCACTAGCCACAATGTTTATGCTCCGCCTCTGGCTGACAACTTCATCAGTGTCAATCCTGCATTTAATATTCCCATAATATGGATCCCTCCAGGATGTCAACTGGGGAGTTCCAGGGTCCATTAGACCTTGTTTGGGCATATGGACAGAATACTTCCCCTTGGACCTCTTAAGTTGATCTGGAGGAGAGGAGGGGCAAGGCTCCTTTCTTTGTTGTTGTTTAGTCGTTTAGTCATGTCCAACTCTTTGTGACCCCATGGACCATAGCACGCTAGACACTCCTGTCTTGCACTGCCTCCCGCAGTTTGGTCAGACTCATGTTCGTAGCTTCGAGAACACTGTCCAACCATCTCATCCTCTGTTGTCCCTTCTACCCACCCCTGATTAGACTAAGGATGCAACTCAATGCCTTTTTCTGCCAACAAGTTGTGACAGTTGCTGCGAGGTCACCAAAACCTCCCAACCAGCCTAGTTGGTCTGCAGGCAAATTCCTCCCTGGCCCCAAATATGTCAACTGTGTCACATCACAGCAAGGTCATACATACACACAGCCTGCTTACATCCAGGTGCTGCCAAATTTATACAGGATATACAAATTTATACAGGGCCCAATGCTGACTGTGCTGCTGAATGGCTTACCCAGGTGCATTTCCAATTTCACACCATGCAGTCTGGACTCTGATGGGCCAAATCAAATTCAAGAGAAGTAGGGGAGTCCTGTCTCTCCCTGTGGCCAAATGTGGCTGATGATGCCAGTCAGCCAGCCACACAGGAGGTTATTGTCCCCCCTCCAGCTTGCCCACAGCACCAGGCCGCAACTGCCACTGCCCATTCAGAATGGTAAACGGTTTTCATGAATGTTTTTTGCTGAAAAGCGGTCCAGAAATTCAGTCAATTAAACCATCAAGCATTCCACACCAACCATCAAGCAGGACATTCAATGTTTCATTCTTTTCTGCTTCAAAATAGATTTTCATTGGATACCCTGGGTGTATAGATTTGTCACTAGTGGCTCTGAAATGAGATGCCTAGAAATTCAAATCAATTAATGTAAATAAACAAGGGCAGCTTTTACACGGAAACTTCCAAGTTAAGCAATTCATTTAAGTTCCTTCCAAGAACACAAAACTCACCCTGTAAACCTGAACCCCCACAAAAGGGATTTAACAGTATTTCTCATATTAAACTGATAGATGTCAAGGAGACGGAAGGAATAGATTGGCTATCCATTGGGTCAGGTTTCATCTCTCCCCATTATGCAATTTCAATTACCTTTTCTTATATTTCTGGCATATCAGTGACAAAGACACTGATAGCGCAGCCCTGTCAAGCTCTCCTTCCCTCAGTACATCACTTCTGACAAATCTGCAATCAATCTCTGTACTTTAAGAATTAATGTTCGCTCTAACAAGAGACCAAATCAAAACATGGACAGCTTCCAGCAAAGCTATTTCCTGTTTCCATAGACGGGAGATTATTTACAGCTATGACATGCCGTACACCGTTCAGGTAGTAAATTTGCTTATTCCTCACAGTGCGAATAATGGGTGCCATGCATTGGCAGGTATTCTGCAAACATCGCTTCTTATTGAGGGCAGGGAGGCAAGATATTAACAACTTCAGAGCATATATTTTGAGTAAACTAGACCAGCCTTGAAGACCCCCCCCCAAAAAAAAGTAATAGCCCACTAAGAGGCTTAGTAGCCTGCATTTCCATGGCAGCTACAGACAAAGGGTAAGTCACATATATGCCTTACTTTTACAGCATTATTATGACCACTGTAATGATCATGGCTTTCCCTGAGGACTCTTGAGAACTATAGTTTGTTACAGGTGGTGAGTGTTTTAGGAGACCTCTATTCTCCTCACTCCTGCCCACCTAGCAGTTTGAAAGCACGTCAAAGTGCAAGTGGATAAATAGGTACCGCTACAGCGGGAAGGTAAATGGCCAGGCCCGGCTTTAGGGGTAGTCTCGATGGTGCGGGGGCACCCGGGCACTGGGCTGGCAGGTGGGCGCTGTGCGGCAAAGCCACATGGAAGCCATGTTGCGTGCTGCGCCCGCCCATGAAGGCGGGGGCACCGGAGCGATCTCTGCACCACAATGCCAGGGCGCCCGACCTGCTTGAGACGGCCCTGTAAATGGCATTTCCGTGCGCTGCTCTGGTTCGCCAGAAGGGGCTTTGTCATTCTGGCCACATGACCTGGAAGCTGTACGCCGGCTCCCTCGGCCAATAATGCGAGGTGAGCGCTGCAACCGCAGAGTCGGTCATGACTGGACCTAATGGTCAGGGGTCCCTTTACCTTTACCTTTATTCCCCTCACAGAAGAGGGGTTGGTTGTGAACCAGACTGGAAGCTGTGGCTCTGTGAGGGGAACAGGGATCTCCTATGAACTCTCAGCACCCATAAAAATCTACAGTCCCCAGGATTCTTCATGGAAAGCCAGGACTGTTAAAGTTGTGTGTAATAGCATTAAATGTGGACAACACTCCCCTTTCTCTATGACCCAAGTATGGATGCTCGAGTGGGCTGATGGAAGAGGAAAAGAGAGCCATCTCCTTTTGCCATTCCACTCACTGGTTGTCATAGGATTCCTTGTTGCCTTGTTGTTAAAAAAAAACAAGAGTAAACTAGGTTGTTTTAAAACATAAGGGGGGAGGGGGAAAACCAGATAGGGTAAACTTCTGCAAAGCCAGCAGAATTTTGGAGAAGTTTCAAAGGATGATTGTGATTTGGTCCACACATTGTTTAGTAAAATGCTAATTTAGTAGGCTTCCCGTTAAATGTGATCTGAATGGTATTTCTCCCTCTTCTCTAAAATGGGCACATCACAGCAAAAGGACCTTCCTCTTGGATAAATAATATATATATGATAAGAATAATATTGGAGAAAACTGGATATTGAAAGCTGCTTAACATAAATCATATATCCCAGTTTTACAGTGGCCCTTTAAAGTACACTTCACGCAGAGTATACGCAGTCAGAAGTTGACCTGGCTAAGAAAACACCACCAAGAGCGTAGGGAGTTGTCTCCCTTATATGAAACCCCTTACTAGCTGCAAACTTGTAAAAGTATGCAGATGAAAATACAAACGGTTGGGTTTCTTTAACTCAAAAACAAACTGACTCTAAAGAGACTTTAAACTAAAGATAAATGCTTTCTCTCTTAGCAATGTTATCTACCCACATTCTCAACATCCCACAAACCTCCCATTAAACTACCCGAGAATTAACAGCATTCTAGCATTATAACTAAGCAATCATACTAAGATTCAACTAAGGAATCTCTTAAACTGAGAACAACTGAGAGAGTGATCTACTTAGAGATGAAAAGATCTAACTAAGAGATATAGAAGGCTTTCTGGCAGAGCCTTATATACAAGAAGCAGAGCCCACGCCTGTGAGCAATTAACAGAAACACCGGCACCTGTTTCTCTTAAAGAGACAGTATTTACATTAGACCGGCTCTAAAGTAACTTGACTATTCAACACTTCCAGCCACAAGATAAAGGTAAAAAGGTAAAGGACCCCTGGATGGTTAAGTCCAGTCAAAGACAACTATGGGGTTGTGGCATTCATCTCTCTTTCAGGCCAAGGGAGCTTTCAGAGTCAGGTGGCCAGCAGGACTAAACCACTTCTGGCACAATGGGACACCATGACGGAAACCAGAGCACACGGAAACGCCGTTTACCTACCCGCCACAGTGGTACCTATTTATCTACTTGTACTGGTGTGCTTTAGAACTGCTAGGTTGGCAGAAGCTGGGACAGAGCAATGAGAGCTCACCCCGTCGCGGGGATTTGAACCGCTTACCTTCTGATCGGCAAGCCCAAGAGGTTCCATGGTTTAGAGTTAGACCAAGCTCCCTTGTGACCCCATGCATCTTTACAGTGCGGGTTGGTGTGTATTGAGCTTATGGGATCCTGCTGTTACAGAGAGATAGACTGCACAGTTATATCAACTGTGGTTATATCAACAGAGGAAGGTAACAATTGCTGTGCTTTGAGGATATTCTTTTTTCTCCACACTTTTTGCAGATAAAACTTTTGTTAACAAGCGATAACCCTTGTATCACTAAGGGAACAGGATGCCGTAGGGACTGAGGCTTCTTGAATTATTAAAGCAGTACACATTGTCTCTTTTTTAAAGTTTTTAAACTTTAAAGGGGGCATCTTGAAATAAACCACAGCTGCTTGGAGCTTCAGCTATTTATTTCCACAATTATCTAGTATTCAACTGAGCAATTCTTAGATAAGGGTTGCAATTACACAGTATTCCATTCACATCTCAAAATAATTTCCAAGGTGACTTCAAGGATAGTTTTGGAGGTAACAGTTATTATATTTGCTGATACATGTCTTAAAAAGAAAAAAAATAGGGATGGTTAATATTTTGCCCCTTTGCAATGGCATATACCAAGCTGATAAGTTTTTCTTGCAGTGTCCAAATGTCTAAAATCCAGGGGTGAATAAGAAGGAGGGGGAAGGAAATAAATTCTATGGGACTTTCATGCAAGATTGTGGCATTAACATTGACGATTGACTTGTCAGTGAAATGTGACGTCGTTTATTATGCTGTCATTCTAAACAGCATAATTGCTTCATGAAACCAACTTCTTTCAAAGGTAGATTGACTGCATTCATTATGTTCTCACTTGTCTTGTTTTCTCGGCTGGAAAGTTTGATCAATTTATTCAAACTTCATTTCCAGACCAGATTTACTCAGCTCGTTTTAAACGCAATCATATTTGCTGTTTCTCCCCATTGACCTGTGGGATCCTGCAACACTTCTCCCCATGTACTCAATACTTATTTGGATACATATTTTTTTTCTTCCTGAGTCTAAAATGTCCTTGTCAGTTGCTACTTTTTGTCCTTTTGCTGGTGAATGCACCTACTATTATGGGGATTTCTTTGTTTCTAGGCAACTGCTCACTTCTAGAGGTGAGGTGGGCAACCTGATAGGCTTAGGAATGGACAGGGGCGTCGCAATGGGGGGGGGGAGATGGCGGCGGTCTGCCCCAGGTTCCACTCTTGGGTTACCACTTGGCGCCCCCACCCCCGCGACTCCGAAGCCGAGCCTCCAGGCTCCTGGTAAAAAGTCTGCTCAGTGCACCGCTCGGCACCAAGCGGACTTTTTACCGGGAGGCTGGATGCTCGGCTTGGGAGTCGCGGGGGTGGGGGCGCCAAGTGGCACCGCCCCCCCACCATGCCGAGCGGGCTTTCTAACTGGAGGCGCGCGGCTTTGGAGTCGCCGGGGGGGCGATACCCCGCTACGATGCTGCATATGTGTCATTACGTGGCAGGGTATCGCTGCCCCCCCGCGCCTCCAAAGCTGCACACCTCCAGCTACAAACTGGGATGCTGTGCATGCATGTTATGTAGCGGGGTATCACCGCCCCCCGGCGCCTCCAAAGCCTCATGCCTCCAGCTACAAACTCCAGGTAAAAAGCCTCAAACCTGGAGTTTGAAGCTGGAGGCGCGCAGCTTTGGAGGTGCAGGGGGGACGATACCCCGCCATGTAACAACGCATGCATCGTTACGTAACATGCATGCACCATTACGTAGCAGTGCATGCGTCGTTGCGTAGCGACGCCGCACCCCCCCCCGGGTGCATGGCAATTTGCCGCCCCAGGTGTCGCGGCGGCTCGCTACGCCTCTGAGAATGCGGTCAAAATTCAGGTCAGTTCACATTTAAAGACACACCTACTTAATTCGCTCTCCTTAAAGCAATATGCAAACCGAAACACAGCTATCTTTCACAATTTGCAGGTCTCTGCAGTGCAGTTCTTTGTTCAAATAATGCATATGGTCTGTTGAGCAAAGGTTATGAATTGTGACCCTCCGAGATGCTGTTGGACTCCCACTCACATCAACCTTAGCTAGCATTGCCAGTGGTCAGGCATGATGGGAGTTGTAGTCCGACTTGGGATAGGCCAATCTGTCAGTTTCAGTTTCTATTAGTTTCCCATTTTTTCTATTCTTAAGTTCAGTTCTTCGCATTTCCACATCTGTCCTCATGAAAATTTATCAGGATTTTGAACCTCTCCTGGGGCAAGTGTGGGGAACCTTTGGCCCTACAGATGCTCCTAAACTACAACTCTCAACATCTCTGGCCATTGGCCATTGGCCATGCTTGCTGGGGCTCATGTGAGTTGTAGTTCAATCACACCTGCTGGGCCAAAGGTTCTGCACACCTGTATTAAGGTAAAATGGGAATAAAATGCAAATATGGGTGAAAATGAGATATGAATATGAATTATATTTAGAAAAATTACATAAAATGTGCATATTTGTAGAAATACCGGTGAATTTTCATGAGGACAGTTGTGGAAATGTGAAGAACTGAACCTAAGAGTGGAAAAATTGGAAGCTGAGAAAAACCAAACTTGCTGGATTCTTCTAGCTCAGGTTGGTCCATGACTCCCATCATCACTGAGTACTATATTTCCCAACTGATTTTATTATTCTCTTGGTAGCTATCTCTTGGTCTGATGTTCCATTTTCTCCTCCTCACTTTCCTTCTAAAGCAATAGTTTTTCATTGAAAATCTGTGGATGTTTTCTGTTGTTTTTTGGTGGAAAAAAACTGTTTTGCATCTACTGAGTTTGAGTATTCTTGTTGTTAAGGCTGGAAATCACAAAATTGCCACAGAACTCAAAATATACTACATGCCTAATTTGTACATAACCAATTAATGTAGATGAAAGCTGGCAATTATATGCTATATATTGCATGGATTTATCATCAAATTCAATTAGATGCAGTACTTAACAAGTGGCTTATAGGATCCAGCATAAGTAAAGCTGTCCCTTTCTTCCTTGGCACAAAATCATTTTCTGAGATGCAAGGATGCCAACATCCTTTACTGTTCTGTGAAGCCTCACTTCTCGAGGAGTCCCCTTTTGTGCAGCACTAGTTCTGGAGGGAGGTGGAAGAAAAAGGGGTGTCCTGCACAACTCCCATGCATGCAAATTGTGACATGGGATTTGGTCAGGCTGCCCCCACCAGCCACTCAAAGAAGGCGAGTGGGCTTTGACCTGGGTGAACTGGGGACAGAACATTGTTCCTCTGATGGGATAACAAGCCTGCTTGCTATGCACCAGACCATTGTTTTCATTTGGTTTTGGCCTCCTCAACCCTGCCCACCTTCTCTGATGTCATATGATAACCAGGTGCCTGGAGATGCAATGTGTGTTGTTATGGATGCTGAGTTAGCCACTAGTCCATGGGGTTGGGAAGAGTTTTTACTCAAAGGCTGCAGCTGGCAAGCGGGGCTTTGGGGTTTTTGATTTCTGCATAGAATCCATGTTCAATAGATCCCTAGTTTGTGTCTCTGTGTGATTTGTATAGGCAGCCCCCCATTTATGTTCTTTGAATATGTGCATGACAATTGTCAGGAGTCCAGTCCCCAGCTTGATAACACAGTTAATTAAAAAGGATGATTTATTGTCAAAACAAACAGTAGCTCCGCACGGCTTTAACACAGCCTCTACCATGACCAGAAGCAACTAAACTTTCACTTCATACGTCTTTTGTTTTGCTTCCTATCTTGCAGCCTTCCCATTCGTTGAGACCTTGGCCTGAGTGGGTCAGCTCTCTCCTCTATACCCAATCTCTGAGAGGCTGTCTCTTTACTCTTACCCACATGTTTGTGCTTCCGGCAAGCTTTGACTGTGTTCTAACTTGCTCCCTGCCATTCCCTTATCAGCCGCTATTCCAAGGGGTGGGGAAGTTGGTACGAGTCGATGCTCATCCTGCCTGGCAGGTTAACCCTCTCTGTTCCTGGCTGCTTGCTTCAGTTGGCAGCAACCCTTCCCTGAGAGCTGGCTGCAAACCTTCCCTGGGAGATGGCTCATTCATGACAACCGTGTATACGCGCATCACATCGAACCTGGAAGTGACCTTGAAACATCATTAAGACATCACTGAAAAGAGTGGAAGGGGCAGGGCAGAGCAGAAGCAGAGAAGGGTATTTGCAGGCTTTTTCGATGGGTTTCAATTACAGGTTTCATTTCACTGATGCACACAGTGCCTTGGAACATGCCCCTTGCATAAACGAGGGACTCCCTGTATATGCAAATCTTTCTCATTCCCACACACAACAAACTGGGGATATATCACACAAACTAGGGGTGCATGTGTGAGTAGGAGTTCCTGCTAGTACAAGGAACATTTCGGATCCAGGCTTTGGTTTCTTGTAATTCAGACAACCTTGTAGGCTATCCCCAAAATTACTTTTAGTTACAAGTAATGGTTTGCTTGGGAGAAAAGCAATGACAAACCTAGACAGCATCTTAAAAAGCATAGACATCACCTTTGCCAACAAAGGTCCGTATAGTTAAAGCTATGGTTTTCCCAGTAGTGATGTATGGAAGTGAGAGCTGGACCATAAAGAAGGCTGACCACCAAAGAATTGATGCTTTTGAATTATGCTGCTGGAGAAGACTTTTGAGAGTCCCATGGACTGCAAGAAGATCAAACCTATTCCATACTGAAGGAAATCAGCCCTGAGTGCTCACTGGAAGGACAGATCCTGAAGCTGAGGCTCCAATACTTTGGCCACTTCATGGGAAGAGAAGATTCCCTGGAAAAGACCCTGATGTTGAGAAAGATTGAAGGCACTAGGAGAAGGGGACGACAGAGGACGAGATGGTTGGACAGTGTTCTCGAAGCTACCAACATGAGTTTGACCAAACTGTGAGAGGCAGTGGAAGACAGGAGTGCCTGGCGTGCTATGGTCCATGGGGTCACGAAGAGTCGGACATGACTAAATGACTAAACAGCAAAAATGGTTTGCACTTTCACATATACAACTATTTTTAATAGAATTTGGGGAGCTGAATAATAAGCAGTTACCAATCTTTAAACCTATTTTTTTAAAAATATATTTTCGTAATACAGTTCTCCCTACTGAATGCTATGTTTTAATAAAATAAACACCAGTAAGGCTTTGACAAATAGCAATGTCAGCAAACAACATGCAGCTCTTCTACCAGTGAGTGAATCTAATTAAAATATGCCTATAAGTAATTATTTATTGAGAAGGAACCGAAGCCTTCTATAGACTGAGATCATCCATATGATTTTGGGTGATGTGGGAGGCTGGGCACTTTATGCCACAAAGTTAACAGGTACAATCTTCCTGGTTCTGGATAGAAACGGAAAGCTCTAGGACCCTCAGGTGTCTGACAGCAGAATCCTATACATTACACATCAGAAAGTCCTGCTGAGTTGAATAAATTCTAGTAAATGTGTATACAACTGCAGTCTGAACCACATACATGTTAGGTTTTTCCTTTAAGACTGATGAGGTCAATGGTGCTACACAGAGATGTGTGTTTGTAACCTTGTTCTGAATGTTAACACACCTGTGAGCTTTTGCTAATTTGAATAATTGAAGGTAGAGTTTGCTTACTGTCATGTGATTGGGTAATTGACTATTTTTGAATTCTGTATTTAAGCAAATGGTTCATGGGTGTGGTGGTGGTGATGTATTGTGAAATGAGAGGAAAGGAGTAGAGGAGTGTGTTGTATATAATTGTAAATAAAAGCAAGCAAAGATACTGAAGACGACTTTGTTATTTCGTCGACCCTGCCGCTGTTGCCACTCGGTTGGTGCGTATTTTGCCCAACAATACAGTGGCACCTCGGGTTACAGACGCTTCAGGTTACAGACTCCGTTAACCCAGAAATAGTACCTTGGGTTAAGAACTTTGCTCCAGGGTGAGAACAGAAATCATGCGGTGGCAGCGGAAGGCCCCATTAGCTAAAGTGGTACTTCAGTTTAAGAACAGTTTCAGGTTAAGAATGGACCTCCAGAATGAATTAAGTTCTTAACCCGAGGTACCACTGTATATATATATATGGTTCAGATGTGGCTGGAGTTGATAATCCCTGCACCTTCCCCCTGTAATTTTTTCCTCTTCTCCTTGTGGGGCATGTTGCCTGTCCATGAAATGCAACATTCAGTGCATTTCAGTACAACATAATCATGCTTAATAAACTGGCATGTTGGATGCAATTTAAATGGAGATAATTCATTTTAACTTTATGTTAAGGTTGACTATATTCCATATGGCTTTGGGGTGATGGGCTTAGTTCTGCTGTTGAAAATGTTGGCAGAGCAGTGAGCAAGTAATCCTGCTCTGCCAAATTCTAGCATGAATTGCATTTCCTCCAAGTCTCCCTATTTTCCAGGGACAGTCCTGGAATTACAAAAGTCATTCCAGCTTACGATTTGATCCCAGAATGTCCCTATTTCCCCCACTAGGGGCGCTGTTAAGCTCTGTTGTGTGTTTTGCTCACATGAGAAAGGTGTGCCATTAAGTGAAACATGAATACATTAAAAATCCTTCTGTATCGAAGCAGAAATCCGTTATTCCGTATTCCCTCTACTTCAGGAGTTATGGACTATTAAGCAATGTCTCCAGTGGGATGGGGTTATTACTGAAAACAAAATGAATGGAAAACTTTCTCTCTCAACATGTTTATGAGCTCTTATTGCAAAAGACTTAATGGTCAGTATTTCAAAAATGATGTAGCATTACTAATCAATACCGAGGCAGGAATGGTCATCCAGATTTTATCATGCCACTGTGTAATGAAAACTAATGAAGTTTATGGGCAAATGACACATGTTCACATGCTTGCAGTTAGGAGGAAATGAATGAATTTGCTTCACAATGATATATAGTTAACTGGCAAATCCCAAGTACGTTGGATCTCCATCGTACAGCTTAGCGGCAGCTGCACAATGCTTTTCTGATAGGCCATAAATGTCCTCATACAACTGGTATTACTTTCAGTGATAATTGAGACTTCTGAGGTAGAGACAGACATTAAATCTCCTTTCAGGCAATATAGCTGCTTATAGGCAAACTAAGTTGGTCTCATCCCCCCCCCAGTTAAGATTTGAAGAGAGATAATATGAAACGTAAAGATTCATAGCTATTCAATTCACCATCTCTCCCTCTCTCTCTCTCTCGCTCCTTTATGTTTTGCCTTTATTTCAGAAATTCAGTCACTTTGGTTTCCAACGAGACAAAGGTGTTCTATCAAAACTTGCTCAACGTTTTGTTAGGAGCAGAACAGTCCATTAAAAGCACAATACTACAAGATCATTTGTTCTGTAGCTATATATGAACTGGTATGCCACTCGTAATATAGGAGCTGTCATTTGTTTTTTAACAATGATTGAAAGACAATGATAAAAGATGCCCAATTTTTGTTGGCATTAGCAGAATGCTATTGATTTTTTTATTACTGATGACTGGTTATATTTAAAGTTACCCACAGTGCAAACCTCTATATGTCTTCTCAGAAGTAAATCCCACTAAGTTCAGCGGGACTCGGGTAAATGGAATACCCTCCAACATTTCTCTGATGAAAATAGGGATGTCCTGAGGAAAAGCGGGACATTCCAGGATCAAATCAGAAACTGGGATGGCTTCTGTGAATCCAGGACTGTCCCTGGAAAATAGGGACACTTGTAGGGTCAGAAATGGGCATAGGATTGCAGCCGTATTCTCTAAGGCTGCATCCTCACCATATATTTAAAGCTTTATTACTATTTTAAGGGTTGTGGCTTTCCTCAAAGAATCTCAACATGGGAAGTACAGGCGGTGCACTTATACTGGGCCCCAAGCCACCAGGGGCCCCAGACACTTAGCTACCGGTATCATTTAAAAAAAAAAGTAAAGTCAAATCAGATATTTCTAAAGAAAGTTAGAAAGGAAAACACAGAGACAGCTTTAAGACTTCACCATTTGGCAAGCCAAAGTCACTGCTAAGAATGCTTGATCACTGTTGCTAAGCTATTAGAGGAATTACTGTTGACCATCCTTACCTGCGACTCAGAAGCAGGCAGGGGGCATAGCTCCGAGAGCAGCAGAAAAAGAAAGGAAAAGAAAACAGGACATTTTCCTTCTTGTTGCTGCAAGCTTGGATGGATGAGGTAGGTTTGCTTCGGCACTTTTCTCCACATGGCTTCATTCATTCCCCAAGTGTGCTTCCTTAATGGAGTAAAACACCACGGACTGGCCTTCATATGTTTCACTCAGAAGTAGTTTCCTTAAGTAAATGAGACTTCCTTCCTACTGAGAAAAAAAACGGTGATGCTGTGAAACCCTGTCCCCATTTTCCATCTCCCCCACCCAGTCACATTTAGTCTGCTTGTGATCATTGGGTTGTTTAGCCATAAAACAAAAATACACAATGAATCAGCAAATACAACCACGACATAATCATACACCTTATAGCTGCGACAAATTGGCATTCCTATAGACTAATTTGTTGTTGTTATCAAGGTTGGCAAAACGTTTGTGGGTTTGTGTATGTGTGTTTTGATGAGTGTTGTGAAACAGCACATATTTGTTGCTTGCTGTTATATATTTGTATGTTGATTTTCTTCCCATGAGCTAAGGTTGTTGCATTGTCTTTCCCTTCCTGCTTTGATCTTCACAACTGCCCAGTTAGGCTGAGAGGTGGTAGTTCAGATGTCAAGGAGCCAGAGAAAGGAAGTGATCTAGTGGATGAATTGGCCCAAACTGCATCCCCTCTCCATTCTGCTCATGGATATCTTCCATCAGCAGAGAGGCACCAACTGGATGCTCACCAAATTTTACACAAAGGCACTCGTCGGTCTTGTCAAGAGGTACGTGTGTTTTGTACAAAGTGTGAACTGAGAATTCTTCCTGAATTTCAATGCATGTTGGTGACTTTGGAAATCTAATTACAGTTGTGTTCTATAATAATAATAATGATAATTTATTATTACGGTCGGAGACAAGCAAATGCTTGTGCAACAACAACAATTTTTATTATTTGTATGCCACCCATCTGACTGGGTTGCCCTAGCCCAGGGGTAGACAACCTAAGGATCGTGGGCCGGATGCGGCCCAATTGCTTTCTAAATCCGGCCCGCGGACAGTCCAGGAATCAGTGTGTTTTTACATGAGTAGAATGTGTCCTTTTATTTAAAATGCATCTCTGGGTTATTTGTGGGGCCTGCCTAGTGTTTTTACATGAATAGAATGTGTGCTTTTATTTAAAATGCATCTCAGGGTAAATTTGTGGGGGATAGGAATTAATTCTCTATTTTCCCCCTTCAAAATATAGTCCAGCCCACCACATGGTCTGAGGGACAGTGGACCAGCCCACGGCTGAAAAAGGTTGCTGACCCCTGACCTAGCCACTTTAACATTTGAAAAGGCCGGGGTTTTTTGGTTTTTTTTTACAATAGCCAAATATCTCAGAGATATTTCTCTCTTATTCCCAATTCACAATGTTTTCCCACTTGATTGTCTTCATAATTTATTTGAACCCATTATTTGAATGCTAATGGACACATTTCCTATAGATCCAAGGTCCTGTTTATTTATTTACTGCTAATCCAACATGAGTCTGACCAAACTGCGGGAGGCAGTGGAAGACAGGAGTGCCTGGCATGCTCTGGTCCATGGGGCCATGAAGAGTCGGACATGACTAAACGACCAAACAACAACAACAATAATACCAGCTAATTTTACAATAGCCTTGGGTCTCTATTAAAAAATGCAAGTTGATCTATGGAGAAATGCCATGTGCTAATGGATTCCCTTTCAAAAATGTTCCTTATGAGAAGAGAGACACAGCTTTTCAGGAATGTCAGTGGTTTAAGGTGAACCCATTAGACTCAAAAGCTTAATGAGTTACATGCCTTTCTGGAAGATAGGAAACTTTGTCGACATTAAATGCATTTGGCGGATCAAAAGGAGAATGCTACAGGGAATCCATTTCCACCAACAATCACAAGACAAGCACATGGTTTAAGTACGTAGACAAGAAGGACATGCTCAGGTTATGGGGAAAGTAATCCCTGATTCCCTTACTTTAGCCAAATCATGTCCCTCATAGCTTTCTAAAAACATTAGCTAAAGGGATACACACAAAAGGTAAGGCAGTGAGCTCCCTCCGCCCCAGCATAATTTGAGTGCTGAAGCAATTGATAAATTTCATGAGGAACCCAATGAATGTTGCTAAGACCAGTAACATTTCTTGGGTGATAGAGAGCTCCCTACCTGTAAGGCAGAATATGTTTTTTTTTTTTATTCTCCTATGGTAAGTGGAGAGGTTGGGCTTACATAAATAAATGTACATTCTAGCATGTGCATATATTAAATATGGTGAATGATTGCTGTTACATAAAATTGTCAGACAGGGAGATGGGAGTTTCCTTGCCACTATTGACATTAAGAACCTTTCTCTTTGGCATCTTCTAAATTGAGATGTACATTCAGGCAAAAGCACCAAGACAGGCAGACTCAGATGAATTTGATTGTGTTGCTAAAACACCACAACTTCAGAGCATCACTTTCTTTCCTTCCATGGAGAGAGGGAGGGAGTGGGGTGAGAATCTTCAGAGACTTAAGAACTTTCCTTTATCCCAGGATCACAAGTTCTGATGTGTTTAAGCCACAGAGTCCTGAGGCTTAGCCAGGAGGCAGTGTAGATCAAAGTCGGCTGCCCTGCCAAGCTTCAGAAAGAGAATAGCTAATCATTTGTAAAAATAAATGGGGATGGGAAGCTCTGAGAGCACATCTCAAGTTGGCAGGGAACTGTATGTTGGTTGCACGTGGACCTTACCTTTAAAACAAAACCTCCTTCTCCCCAGATAGACTCACTTTAATCTGAAGGAATCTCTAAACCAGAACTGAATAGCTAGTACTGTACTCAGAAATAGACTATGTATGTTAAGAACAACATAGGAGAAATCATCAGCCCCCACTTGAAATGTTGGTTCTACAATTCCCGTACTCTCAGTGAAGACATAGAAGGAAACTTATTGTAGGGGGGGAGGGGGTGCTCTAGCTGGCTAAGTCGATGCAACAACATGTGCAGATTAACAATAGTAAGAATGTTTGACAATTTTTATATTGCCCTTCATCAAATGATCTCAGGGTGGCTTACAATCATTGAAATGTTTGTAATGCACTCTACCTTAGAAAACAGGAAACTTCAGCCAGTAGAGATTGTGGCAGCCATTGTCTTGACTTGACTAGTTCGGCCACTCAAAATCACGTAACAGTGATTCTGAAGATTCTGTGCTGCCTGCCTGGACATTTGTTGGCATCCATCTGTCTTGGAAGACAGTGGAAGAGTGTGCCTTCAGGGGTAAAGTCAAACAGTGCCTGCTGTGGCTGTAGATAACTACACGGGCAAAGCTCCCCCCACAGAACTCAGCAGGGAGATTCCATGGTAGTTATTACAATCATATTGGTTGCCTTTGTTCTTGTAGAGGGTCACAATGCTAGGGCTACACCTGGATACCACCAAACTCAATTCAAGGTGTTAATGTTAACTTATAAAGCCTTAAGTGATGTAGGATGCCAGTATTGAAGAAGTACCCTATACAAGCCTGCCTATACCTTAAGACATATACATTATTGTACTACCACCTTGCTGTATTGTTGTAAAACATGGACCACTTAGAAATGCCATCTCCAGCTCCTCCATCAATGGTTTCTCCACAAAAAAAATTACACATCACTTGGGAAGACAGGTGAACTAATACCAGTGTACTGGAAGAAGCAAAGATCACCAGTGTTGAAGCAATGATTCTTCAACATCAACTTTGTTGGACTGGTCACGTTGTGTGGATGCCTGATGATCGTCTTTCAAAGCAGCTACCGGTACTCTATTCCGAACTTGGAAAGCGTAATGCTGGTGGTCAACAAAAGAAGTTTAAAGACTTTCTCAAGGCAAATAATAAAAAAGGTAGTGTAAAACCAAAAATTGGGAAACATTTGCCTGCAAGCTCCCCAGTTGGAGAACAGCCTTTACCAAAGGTGTCATGGGTTTTGAAGAAACTCAAACTCAGGACAAAAGGGAGAAACGTGCTAAGAGGAAGGCACGCTTGACAAATCCACACCATGATCAACTCCCGCCCGGAAACCAATGTCCCCACTGTGGAAGGACTTGTGGATCCAGATTTGGCCTCCACAGTCACTTACGGACTCATTGTTAAAACTGTGTTTATGGAAGACAATCATACTTGACTACGAGTGATCGCCAAAGAAGATACATTAAGATTTGCAGGAGAGGCATTTCTTGTTCTGAAAGTCTGCTTACCATCCAAAGGTGAGGTGGCGTTAAGGACCAGCACTGCTGTCCCTCATTGCCATCCGATGTGGTTCTGTGCGCCGGGGCTGTCTGACTGGCTGGAGGCTTGACGCCTACCTTTCCAGCTGGGAACAAGATTCAAGCCTGCCTGCAAATTGGCCAATGGCAGGTAGGGTTGAAGTTTGGGCTGGCTTGGGGGTGGGACCAAAAGAGCATGAAGCCTTCCCTTGGGTCCACGCCTGGAGCATTTAAAGCAGCCCACCCAGTTCTCTGCCGGATCACCTACCGTCCCTCCCTGTAAAGGTTTGTCTTTTGCAACCTGACCTTGCTATGGACTCTGTTGGTCACCATATTAGGGGCAGGACAGGCAATTTGTCCACTAGACTAATTGACTCCTGTCTGGTGGTTTTGCCTACCTCATAGCAGTCATCACTGCTATGAAAAAGGATGGAGGGGGATGTGTATTTAACTAAATGCAACTTCCTCATTCAGAGCACTATAAGATGTTTGAGAAAACAAGAAGGGAAGATCATTACTCTGATTGTCAACACCCAGGGCAATCTGGCTGGCTGAAACGGCTGACTGGAATAGAGTGAACCACTCACTGATTCAGCAAGACAATTATTATTTTTACCAAAGTAAGCTCTTTCCATTGAAGCTCTTTCCTGTGGTCACCAACACTATTAACTGCATGCAGCATCCGCATATTGCCAACAATGCTGGTCTTGGATGCAGGTGCACACATTAGGAGATATGTGTGCACTGCAGAGCTTTTAAGTGTTAATGCCACCATGTGGAGAGCCATCCACCATGGGGAAGTCTTTTTCAGTGGCTGCCACAAATGAGCCGTAACATTTCAACTCAAGTCTGAGACAAGAGAGCTGTCGGTATTTCCATCAGCAATGTCAAAGTGCAAAAGTGTATGTATGAAAAAGCACACATTGTAAACTGGTTTAACAGTCAAACTCTCTCCCCAGGGAATCCTGGGCATTTTAGTTCAATGAGAGGGCACCAAGAAATGTCACTCAGAACATCTTTAGCACCTGACCAAAGAATAATTCCCAGGATTCCTTGAGACAAGCATAGAAGCCGTGCTGGGACTCGTGGGAATTAGAGGCAAAAACACTTGGAGGGCCACAGGTTTCCAATTTCTACTTTGGGGGGAAACTATGGCAATTAAACAGACTTACCTACCAATAGAAGCTTATCTGTCTATATAATATAAATATACCATAAGAATGACATTTCACAGCCCCTATTGGAGGATTTGTAGTGCCACAGCTCAATTATGATGTTGCCAGGAGTTAAGATGAAGAAGCGGAGAAAAAGTGGAGGCAAGCTGAACAACAGCGGTGGCCATGGCATGGGGTAAGTAAGACATGGGGTAAGAAAACGGGAAGCTGGGGGTTTAAAACAATGGCAGAAGATTGAGTAAAGTGCTACAGAATATTTGAGGGCTCCACATTCTCTCTCACTTAAGGCAACTGAGGACTGGAAGAGGGAGAAGTTACAGGGATAAAGGAGGGAGAAACTAGTAAAGTGGGGGTGGAGAGACATAGAGAGATAAATGGTGGTTTAAAACAACAGCAGAAGTTTGAGGAAAAATAGGAATGAAAGGGCAATAAAAGGAAACGAGAGAGAGAGAGAGAGAGAGAGAGAGAGAGAGAGAGAGAGAGAGAGAGAGAGAGAGAGAGAGAGAGAGAGAATGTACAGTATGTGCAAAGGGCAACACAGAATAGGAGAGAAAAGTAGTTTCAGAAATTGGGTTGGGAAGGTGAAAAGCGATCTTAGTAGTTGTGTGGCGTGGGAAGGGGGCTAACAGGGGAATGGCAGGGGCAGACTTTGGTAATATGCTGCCCTGTGCAAGGCCATTTGATGTCATCATGGCTTAAGCCTTAAGCCTGGCTTTGGGAAGGAGGCACGAGCAGTATCAGAGCATATCTTCATAGCGCCCGGGGCTAGTGCTGCTCGACATTTGCAAGGCAGACTGCAGAGGGCAACGTGAGGATGCAAGAGGGCACAAGCCCTTCCCATCAGTCTTCTTGGACTGATTGAAAGGGTGCGTGCCAGTTGCATCCTCTTGAGTCCCTGCCAGCCCCATGTTGCTTTGCAAGGCTGGGATGTGGGGTTGGAGTAACAAAGCAGTGCAGGGCTAGCAGGAGCAAAATGTGCCCTTGAAAAGAAACTGTGCCCATCCTTGCTATGCCTCTGGAAATGAGGCTTTGGCAGGGACCTAGAGCCTTCTTAACTTCTCAGGGGTTCTTCTCAGCTATGTACCTGGAGCAACTGCACCGCTTGTACAGTGGTACCTCTGGTTATGAACTTAATTCTTAACCTGAAACCATTCTTAACCTGAGGTACCACTTAAGCCAATGGGGCCTCCCACTGCCGCGGTGCCGCCACCGTGCGATTTCTGTTCTCATTCTGTTCTTAACCCGAGGTACTACTTCCGGGTTAGCGGAGTCTGTAAACCGAAATGTTTATAACCCGAGGTGTTTGTAACCCGAGGTACCACTGTACTGCTCTAAATCTGCCTCTAGGAATGCCAAGTGAGGCCATAAAAGCCCATAGCCATGTCAAATCCTCTGTATCTTTAACTATATGTGATATTTTTTTTGTTATTTTAACCCAAGCTGTCAAACCCACTGTGCAACAACAAAGAGATTCTGCAAAATCTGTGTATATATTAGCATACCACTGATTTCTGGGGGGGGGGGGAGAGGAAATAAAAACAACAATAAACTGTATGTGTTGTTTTTTTATAAAAAAAAAAGTCTTTGAAATAAATTGAGTCATCCACAAGGCCACCTGCAGTTAAATATGAAATATTTATTCAAAGTGGAGTAATAAACAAAATTTCAATCTCAATCATTCTAATTAGAAATAAACCTCAAAGAGCTTTCAGACTGGAATTTGAAATGGTACTTAATGCTCCAGCAAAGCCGTTCATTTGGAGAGCTGTGTATTTTCAATGAAACAATTGAAGCATTTAATTGGAGCAGCTATTTATTTATTTGAGAAGCCACGAATGCAAGAGAAAGGTAAATTCAAAGTTCAAATAAAAATATATGCATCGTTTTCTATGAATTTGTGTGAGTTTCCTACAGGCAGTGGTGATGCACTCACACCTGAACTTCAGAAATAACAGGATGGGTGATATTAACATCCAGCTTAGATGAGCAACATGCCCGCAGTCACAGTATGACCTGGGGAAAAAATGCTATGAGTAAATAACCTACAATTTGATGGTGTGGATTTTGGATCTCAGCTGTGTTGACTCATATAAAAATCGCTCCTTCAAGCCAGTCTTCCTCATGTTGAGCAGAAACCCCCAGAACCTGCCAGGCTTTTTCATTCACATTGAAAGAGCCTAAGAATGAAAGCTCTAGCCACCCACGGAGACAGGTTGGGCCCAGAGGCTGAGTGTCTGCATTAGGCACAGAGACAGAGGTTGGGTTTATCAACCGGCTGCTGGTTCCTTTCAAATCACTCAAGATGTGAAGCCTCAGCGCCTGCCTATGCCAACACCTAGATAGGGGCAGATCTCACCCAAGACTGAGGACATCATCATCTCAACAAAAGCACATCTTGAAACCAGCACATTGGCAGCCCACATTGAATTCAGCCGTACTTAAAGGAAAGTCATTCAGCTTTGGCAGGCGAGCGCAGAACACCTTCCAGATTTATTAACAATTGTGCTGCTGGTTGTTTTCCTTGTGCTGAGACAGCCTTCTTATGCTGTGCATTCTTGCCAAAAGAGAGCGACAACAGGACTTGAAACCCAGAGGAACTTCAACTGTGCCACATAAGGAACTCAATTTTATATACACACAATGAGAGAGAGAGAGAGAGAGAGAGAGAGAGAGAGAGAGAGAGAGAGAGAGAGAGAGAGAGAGAGAGAGAGAGAGAGAGAAGAGGGCCAATGCATCAAAGAACTTGATCTTCTCACAATGTAAAAATGTTAATACTTAGGTTCCTGAGTGGTTGCCCCCCAAAACAGGACTTTGCAGCTCTCCTGGAAAAGAGCTGAAAGGTTATGTATATAATAGTCAACAACATAGGACAGCATTATCTGTACTGACTGCCTTTGACATAGGAGTATTGCAGTTTCTCTTTATAGATTTCTCACACTTTATCACTAAAAGGGGGTGTCAAAAATTAGGCGGGGGGCTGTGGACATATTTAGAAAGTGCTGTGAGCCAAACAGAGTGAAGGAATCTGTTAGAATCAAAATGGTTTCTACTCGTATTCTCCTTTTTTGTCTTCCAAATATCCATGACAGGTTTGTTGAATGGTTGGTCACCAGTGCATTCACATCCAAATGCTCTTTTGGAAATGCTTTTTTGGCAGCATAATATTAAATATACACTAGAGTGGACATTCAAAATCTATCTAAGACTCTTGCTTCCCCACCCTTTCCTGCACATAATATCTGAAACGCCTCTCCTGGTCTCATCACAAATCAAACCTAGATGTGCCAAGCTGTTCCAATTTTTCCAGCACATGCTGTCTCCGAAGGAGCATACATTATTATCTCCTTGTTATGATGTACCCCTAGAACTAAGATATCTAGATCGATAGATATAAAATTGCAATATAGGAAAAAGTGACCGGTTCTCCCAGCACCCATTCCTGTGGAAGTGGAGGTCGCTGTGAACAGCATGCTGGCAAATGTGACCACAGACTAGCTGTATTCAATTTCCAGTGGGCCTTGGAGATGAGCAGCCACCCAGGCCTCTGGAAGGATCTAATTGTGCTGTGAGTGAACGGCTGCATGGTTTACTCTTTCCATTGGCAACCCAGGTTGCACACTTATCTTTTTCTTCATTGCCTCACGATTTCCAGTTGGAGTCTCATCTCATCTAAAGCCCCTTGACATTATCAGTATACAGGCATCCCCTCCACTAACACTCTCTCTCCAATCCAGACCAAAAATACTGTACCCAAAACTATCCACAACAATTTGAGTTGAAGCTCGAATTATTTATTTATTTCCCGGCACTGCACAAATATGCGGTCAAGTGCAAGTTGGTCACATGCAAGTGGGGAATGCCTGTAGTCCTTTATAACTGGCAAGCTTTTAGATATTTTCTTCCTATGACAATCCCATTGAGATCAAATCAGTCTTTTTCCCTCCTGAGATGGGTTCATACAATTGTATTCCTTTTACACCAGGAGCAGGGAACCTTTTGACTCCATGGCCCAGATTGGTCTTATGGGCCAAATTTGACAGGCCCAAATTAGGTGCTTTGAAATCCCAAAGTCAAGACTTCAAAGCAACTTTCCTGCAATAAGGTGCTGCTAAAATGGAGGGGAGACGACTTGCATTTATCAGTAGTTTCAATGGAAACCTCTTCCTAAAGAGGAATCAGACCAAACTTAGCAGGATCTTTCCCTCCACCATCAAATCGTGCTACGTTGCCTGCATGTGCCAGTTCCCTTCAGCCCAATTCAGTTTGTCATCCAGGTTTCAACAAATCTGGTACACAGACCTAGGCTGCACATTCTTAGTTATTTAATTCATTATCATTGCATATTTATTACCAGGATGCGAGAGGGGTGTTTCTGCGATTGTGTGACTTCAGTGGCAAAACAATGTGGCTGGCCTTGGCATGTTGAGTTCAAAGTGGGTTCCATTTTATGCTGCATCTTGGGGTGGCCTTGTTGAGTTTCTGTTTTTATGTTCTCTTCTCCCCACACCTTTTTGAATAATTCCTAGTTGTTTTGTTGCTTCCTATTCTATTAAGTTGCCCTCACCCCCAATATCCTTTCAGAAAACATAGGAACACACTCTTTGAGGGACCCTAGCATTTTCTCTCCTGCCTCTCTATCTCACTACACATTTGAACTTAGACTCCATAGTTTCCTGCAAAACAAGGGTTGCTTGTGAGAAGAGTTGAGATACAGTTACCTTTGGATTTCATTCCAGATATTATCAAATTGCCTCTGGATAGTTGGCATATCAAATAATTATGAGTAAACCATTTTGTTGTTTCACTACATGGTATGCTAGTACACCGAGCCTCTTTTGTTTCTGGCATGGCTTTTTATCCATGCAGTTATATCCTCATGAAAGAACAGGCTGGAACACTGAAGAAATAAATCAATGAATAAACCAGAGGCTGTCCAGTTCTGGAGGCTGAGTTACACTGAGCTGCTGCTGCTGCTTCTTTTAAGTGCATGCTTTATGAGTACAATTTGTACTTGCAAACAGGTAAACTGAAATTTTGTTGCAATCCTATGTGCACTTACCTGGGAATAAGACCCATTGCTTATCCTATAGCCAGTGTGGTGTAGTGGTTAAGAGCGGTATACTTGTAATCTGGGGAACCGGGTTCGTGTCTCCGCTCCTCCACATGCAGCTGCTGGGTGACCTTGGGTTAGTCACACTTCTCTGAAGTCTCTCAGCCCCACTCACCTCACAGAGTGTTTGTGGTGGGGAGGAAGGGAAAGGAGAATGTTAGCCGCTTTGAGACTCCTTCGGGTAGTGATAAAGCGGGATATCAAATCCGAACTTTTCTTCTTCTTCTCATTGGAGCTTAATTCAGAGCAGGCAGGCAGGGGATTGCACCATCAAACTACAATCCCATGTGCAGTAACTAGGAAGTGCATCCCATCAAACTTCATGAGAATTGCTTTCAAATGAACATGCACAGGCAGTTAGTAAAACAGGCGACTTGATTCATGTACTTTTGAATAACTCATTGGATGCTTCTTTGAATATCTGCTTTCCTTCCAAAGAGATTATTATATCAAACACAAGACTACTCCACTTCTTGTTATTATTTTTACTTTGATTATTATTCCTATTCCTATTATTATTTATTAAATTTCTATACCACCCTTCATCCTAGGATCACAGGGCAGTTTACAATACAGTTGTACCTTGGTTCTTGAACTTAATCCATTCTGGGAGTCAGTTCGGCTCCCGAAAAGATTTCAAAAACCAAGGTGCAGCTTCCAGTTGGCTGTAGCAGGAGCTTCCTGCACTCAATCAGAAACCCCGGAAGCTCCATCAGACGTTTGGCTTCCGAAAAACATTTGCAAACCGGAACCGGGTTTGTAGCGTTTGGGAGCCAATTTGTATGGGAGCCAAGCCATTCAAGTACCAAGGTACTACTGTATAAAAACACAAAGTTACAAACCATAGTAACAAACAAAAACAATACCCCCCCTCTCTCACACACAGTTTAGAAGACCATGTATTGTTTAATTAGACAAAGACTAACCAGGAATTTGAACTTAGGTCTTCCTGATATAGATCTTACTGTTGGTCCCACTTTTACCACTACATTGCCTCTCTAAATGACAAACTTCTGCATACAGGTAGGTAGCCGTGTTGGTCTGAGTCGAAACAAAATAGAAAAATTCCTTCAGTAGCACCTTAAAGACCAACTAAGTTAGTTGGTCTTTAAGGTGCTACTGAAGGAAAACTTCTGCAGATTATTTTGTTTTAGCCTGGCAATTATACTGATCTCTTTACTGAATGCAAATAAATCATTTAAGTTAGCTAGACCTCTGTTGTACAAGCTCTTCTTAAACAATAGACCATCTCCTTAAACCATATAAATACAATTCCACATTCCCACTTTCACAAAGAGAACATTGTGCAAGTCTCTCCTTTATACCAATGTGATCTATGTATATGCGCTGCAGAGGTATAAGCCTAAATGTAAGTGTATCAAATGAACAAATTCATTTCAATACGTAATGATTGCAAAATCAATCACATTTTGTGAAAAACTCAATACGAAGGATGAGAGACCTTCTGGATCCTTCCTGTTTTCATCGGAGCCTGATACCCCAACTTTCTTTCCCAATGAGAGTTCCCTCTTCAGGGAGAGGGAAGTGGAAGTGGTAGTTGTTGTTGTTTACTCATTTAGTTGTGTCCAACTCTTCGTGACCCCATGGACCAGAGCATGCTAGGCACTCCTGTCTTCCACTGCCTCCCACAGTTTGGTCAAACTCATGTTGGTAGCTTCAAGAACACTGGTCAACCATCTCGTCCTTTGTCGTCCCCTTCTCCTTGTGCCCCCAATCTTTCCCAAAATCAGGGTCTTTTCCAGGGAGTCTTCTCTTCTCATGAGGTGGCCAAAGTATTGGGGCCTCAGCTTCAGGATCTATCCTTCCAGTGAGCACTCAGGGCTGATTTCCTTCAGAATGGATAGGTTTGATCTTCTTGCAGTCCATGGGACTCTCATGAGTCTTCTCCAGCATCATAAGTGGGAAGTGGTATCGGGCACCAAAGAGCTGTGAGGAGGAAGCAGAATTGAGGCAGGCATATAACTCAGTGGTAAAGCATCATGCAGATAGTTCCAGGTTCAATCCCCAACATCTTCAGGTAGGGCTGAGAGAAACCTCTGCCTTGAGAAGCACTGCTAGACAGTGCAGATATTACTGAGCAAAAAGAACCATTGGTCTGATTCTATATAAGGCACCTTTCTCTATTCTTTGCTTGAAGGGAGCTATCCCTGCTTTGACCCTGCTTTCTTGAAGAGCTTTTTCAGATGACCTGTTTTTTTCAGCATTCACCCTGATTGGTTTGCACAGATCTTTGCCAGTGGTTGGTCTATTAAAACATTCACACGTGAGGAAATTGTGTAGCTAGTCCATATCCAAAGTTGGATTCTCACACTGAAAGAAAGTGGAAAGTGAATGGGGTGTGGAGAGATGAAGGGAATGGTTTGTTCGAAGGGAGGCCATGTGTGACGACCCTGGTCCCACTCTCCCTTACTATCACCGCGACCCAAGAATCTAGAGGGGAAAACACCCACCCTCTTCTCCTGCCGCCTCAAAAACAAACCCCTTTAACTAATGGGTTTCTTGGTAAGGAGAGCACTCCAGCCTGCGTGACCGGGTACCTCAAGGAACTCTAGGCTGTCCCACGGAATAACCTCTTGCCTCCAGTAAAGGGTCTCCCTCAGTTGGATTCCCCTACTGTAAAAGTTTACCCTACACACTCTGGCAACTTCTTGGCGCCTCAGGTTACCCTTCTAAGCCTCCTCCGTGTGACTTCAGGACACCAACTACCACCTCCCTGCCTGAGGTGAGTTTTGTCCTCTCTTGAACCACCACGGTTGTGAGTCCTGGTACCTCGCTGGAAAAATAAAGACGGACCTCTTTTTGGCAAAAACAGAGATGAAGATTTATTGTGTTAAAAACATAAGTGATTCTTTAACGTGTCATTTATTAATTAGCTTTGTTCCAGTTGTACAAAATAAACTCAGTCAAACATTTAACTTTAAGTTTTCCTAGCCTCTTAACTGTCTTCATATAAGCCACCACATAACACCACACCACACCTTCCTCCCTCTCCCTCCTAACTGACCAAAACCGACACTCCCTCCTTTCAAACCGGGCACAGTCCCGCCCCCATCAGAGTTCTATGCCAGTCAGGCTGGAGGTGGGTTAACTCTTTGCCAGCCGGGCAGAAATAAACATTTTAAAAGTGCTTCAATTTGTCACATATCTCCCCCACCACAAAGACATTGCGTCGGCTTGCTTTTAATTAACTAGAGCAATGCCAAAGCAATGGGCTTGGGGTCCAAAATACTTCAATGCATTCTATAACATTCATATTACAAAGTCAACTAAATTAACATCTCATAAATTTGTACACAGATAAACCATGTTTGGCATGTGTCAGATTATAACGCCTAAGCACAAATGTTCTGCTAGGGTTATCACCGTTTCATATAATCATTTGCACCATTCTATACCTCTCAAAAATACCTGGATAAAGCGTCCGCTATGATGTTTTCCTTCCCACTTATGTGCTTGACATCAAAGGTGTAATCCTGTAACTGCATGCTCCACCTGATTAACTTGCTGTTGTTACCCTTCATTTGGTTTAGCCATTTCAGCGGTGAGTGATCGGTATATAGGGTAAACTTTCGGCCCCACAGGTAAGGCTTCAGTTTACCTACGGACCACAAAATCGCTAGGCATTCGAGTTCTATGGTGGAGAGGTGCTTTTCCCTCTCCAATAGCTTCCGGCTGATATATAATACTGGGTGTAAAAACCCTCCTTCTCCCTCCTGTGCCAGCACTGCACCTAAACCAACACCTGAAGCGTCCGTCATTAAATTAAAAGGGCAAAAGAAATCAGGTGCTTTTAAAATGGGCTCTGTCATCAGAGCAGCCTTTAAAAGTTCAAAAGCTTGTTGACACTGTGATGTCCATATAATCTTGTCCGGGCGGCTTTTCTTCGTACAGTCACTCAACACAGCCGCGTGAGTGCTGAACTGGGGGATAAAACGCCTATAATAACCTATAGCTCCTATAAAGGCACGCACCTGCTTCTTAGTTTTGGGAGCCGGCCAGCTTCTGATGGCTTCCACTTTGTTAGTATCTGGCCTGATCACTCCCCCTCCGAGAACATGGCCTAAGTATTTAACCTGTCTTTTCCCCATCTGACACTTAGCCGCTTTTACTGTTAAACCTGCCGCTTTTATCCTCTGGAAAACCACACTTAGGTGTTGTAAGTGATCTCTCCACGATGGGCTAAATACCGCTATGTCGTCAATGTAAGCAAGGGCGAACGTATTCAGACCCCTTAGCATCCTATCGATGAGTCGCTGGAACGTGGCTGCCGCGTTCTTTAACCCAAAAGGCAGCACTTTAAATTCAAATAACCCATCTCTAGTGATGAAAGCGGTTTTGGGTTTATCTAAGGGATCCATTTCCACTTGCCAGTACCCTTTTGTTAAGTCCAGTGTAGATATATAATTCGCTTTTCCTATGGTCTCAACCAAGTCGTCCACCCGTGGCATGGGGTAAACGTCCGGCACAGTCACCTGGTTCAACTTTCTGAAGTCTACACAGGGACGAAAGGTATTGTCTGGCTTCCTGACCAAGAGCAGGGGCGATGACCAGGGGCTGTAAGAGGGCTCAATCAATCCCAGTGCAAGCATCTCCCTGATCTCTGAAGAGACCAAGTCGGCGTGCTCCCCCGTCACTCTGTAAGGAGGGGTAGCTATGGGTCTTGCTTCCCCTGTATCTATTTTATGAGTTGCTAGGTTGGTCCTCCCTGGGATGTTTGAGAAGATCTGAGCAAACTGAGCAAGGACTATTTTTAACTGCTCCTTTTGCTCTGGGGTCAGACCTTCGTCGAATGACACCTCTGCTAGAGTTGTGCCCTTACTTAGCTCTCCCCACCCAGTTAAATGAATCCCTTGGGTCACCTTCCCCTTTACTTGTAACACCAACTTATTTCTGTCAAAATAAGGCTTAAGTAAATTTACATGAAAGTTTTTACATCGGTTCCCTTCCCCATCTAACTCTACCAAATAGTTCACCGCAGATATCCTCTCGACCACTTTGAAGGGACCGTCCCACGACATCTCCAACTTCTTTCGACGTCTTGTTCTTAACACGAGCACACTGTCACCAGGCTGGAAAGTTCTGTCTCTTGCGTGTGCATCATACCACTGCTTCTGTCGACGCTGTGCCTGCTGCAAGTTGTGAGCAGCTTGCTCCCGTAGCTCTTGAAGGTCGCTCTGCAGCTCCTGTAGATACGTCACAACATCAGGGCTGTCGATCTGCTCCTCCCCTGACCACGCTGCTTTCATCAAGTCTAGGGGTCCTCGTGGCTGTCGTCCAAATAGGAGTTCAAAAGGACTGAACCCTGTGCTCTCCTGCGGCACTTCGCAATAACCGAATAGGAAGTGTTGCAGCCTCTCATCCCAGTCGTTAGGATGATTGATGGAATAGGTTTTTAGCATCCGGCTCAGGGTCGAATTAAATTTCTCCGTCAAGCCATTCGACTGTGGATGATAAGCCGTAGTTTTAACATGCTTAATCCCACAAAGAGTTAAAAGCTCTTCCATGGTCTTGGACGTGAAGGATGTCCCTAAATCTGTTATAATTTCTTTGGGGAATCCCAGCCTTAAGAATACCGACATGAGGGCTTTTGCTACAGTCTTGGAATCAATGTCCTTTAGAGGTATTGCTTCTGGATAGCGCGTAGCATAATCCACGAGGCATAAAATAAATTTATTCCCCCTTTTTGTAACTCTGGAGATAGGCCCGAGGATGTCCACTCCTACTCTGGAAAAGGGCTCAGTAATTACAGGAATAGACTGTAACAAGCCTCGCGTTTTGTCCGCTCTTTTGCCTGCTTTTTGGCAGATCACACAGGACTTGCAATACTCTTTGATGTCTTTGCCCATCCCAGGCCAGTAAAATCTTGCTTGGATTCTATCACTAGTCTTTCTAATGCCTAGATGCGCTGCTGAGGGTGCGTCGTGTGCCATTTGTAGCACTTGCAACCGGTAAGCTCTTGGCAACACTAACTGTTTCTTCCTTTCCCAAACCGCAGCAGTTTTCCTCCTCCTAGAAATTCTATACAGTCTTCCCTCAATGGTGGTAAATAAGCAGGGGTTCTCCACAGTTACTTCTGCATTAGGACTTTGTGCTTTACCCCACAGCTCTTTTATAGTTTCATCCTCTTTTTGATCACTCAAGAATTGGGCACCGTGCTCCTGGACCACTGGCACGCTAATCAGCCCTTCATCCTCACCAGGCTCTATGGGTGTCTCTATAACTGCAGGAGGATTACTCTCAGTGACTTGAGACTGAGACCTAGTTATCACTTGAATACGGTGCTTCTGACTAGCTAGGTCATTCCCTATTAAAAAGGGTACCTCCAATTCATTTAGGATTCCTACTCTCCACTTGCCACAAAATCCTTTGTAGGTAATATCAACTTCAGCTAATGGTACTTCAAAATGTGGGCCCCATATGCCTTTTAAACTATAGGACTGACCCTTGAGGTACTGCTCCTTTGGAACAAATTGTGATTTGACAAGTGAGACTTCTGCTCCTGTGTCCCTCAAACCTAAACAAGACTGACCATTTAATTCAATTGGCTCCATGTAATCTTGGTTGCACTCCTGCTCAGCCCTCCAGACCTGTAAGACCTTAGAAGTAGTCTCAGCTGGACTGTCCGCTTTCTCTGAGCCTTCTGTCTGAGGCGAGCTATTTTCCTGAGACTGCATTACCAGTTTTACTTGTTTAGCTGCAGAAGGTGTAGTTTGCGACTTAACCAGCAGGGGGCACCTGGCACGTACATGGCCCTCACGATTACAGAAAAAACAAGTGATTTTCTTAGACCCTGTCTTGTCAGAAACTGATTCCCTGACAGGAAAATTTTCTTGCCTGTCTTTATTTTCTCTGTTTCTCCATGGATTACCCTTCTGTGAGTGTTTTGGGAATGCTATTTCATCGAAATCTCCTTGTAGTTCGTCTAAGACCTCAGCAACCTGTGCCACAGTTTTCAGTTTTTTATCCCTCAAGAACCAACGTAAATTGCTAGGGATTTGCTTAAAAAATTGTTCTAAACAAATTAATTGTTTTAACTCATCAAAGTCCTTCACTCCACTCCCTTGAATCCATCTGTCAAGTAATTTATCTAAGCGGCTAGCTAGTTGGGCATAAGTCTCTTTATGTTCCTTTTTTGCCTCACGAAAAGCCTTTCTGCTTTGTTCAGCCGTGAGCCCACATCGAACCCTGACCCTTTGCTTAAATACTTGGTAACATGACAGCTCTTCTTCCCTCAGGTCAGCATAAATTTCGCTTAGTATCCCACAAATTTGAGGTCTTAAATAAAGCATCCAGTTCTCCTCAGGTATTTGAAATTCCACACAAACGCGTTCGAAGGTAAATAGAAACGATTCGACATTATCGTCTTTTCCAAATTTGGGGAATCTTTTTAAATTAATTGCGGTACTATCATTATTAACTGGACTCCGAGTTAATTCTGATCGCAAACGTATCTCTTCAAGCTTCATTCTGTCCTGTTCTAATTGTGCCCTTATCCTCTCTGACTGCATTCTCTCCTCAGCTTCAATTCTAGCTTTTTCCCTCTCACTTTCAGATGCTAACTTTTCCCTCTCAGCTTCAATTCTGGCTTTTTCCCTCTCATTTTCAGCTTCAATCCTAGCTTTTTCTCTCTCACTTTCAATTCTAGCTTTTTCCCTCTCATTTTCAGCTTCAATCCTAGCTTTTTCCCTCTCACTTTCAGATGCTATCTTTTCCCTCTCAGCTTCAATTCGGGCCATCTCAATTCGTAGTTTCATCAGTTCCACCTCAGAACCTGGGCTTCCCTCAGCCCCTTCCGTTCTTTCATCTCCTTTTGCCTCTCTGGGTTTTCTTACGTGAGTCATTTTCCTCACAGGAAAATCCTGACAGACTCAAACCAAACTAGGCGCGTGAGCTTTGAATTTCGATCACGACGCTGCCACCAAAAAAATGTGACGACCCTGGTCCCACTCTCCCTTACTATCACCGCGACCCAAGAATCTAGAGGGGAAAACACCCACCCTCTTCTCCTGCCGCCTCAAAAACAAACCCCTTTAACTAATGGGTTTCTTGGTAAGGAGAGCACTCCAGCCTGCGTGACCGGGTACCTCAAGGAACTCTAGGCTGTCCCACGGAATAACCTCTTGCCTCCAGTAAAGGGTCTCCCTCAGTTGGATTCCCCTACTGTAAAAGTTTACCCTACACACTCTGGCAACTTCTTGGCGCCTCAGGTTACCCTTCTAAGCCTCCTCCGTGTGACTTCAGGACACCAACTACCACCTCCCTGCCTGAGGTGAGTTTTGCCCTCTCTTGAACCACCACGGTTGTGAGTCCTGGTACCTCGCTGGAAAAATAAAGACGGACCTCTTTTTGGCAAAAACAGAGATGAAGATTTATTGTGTTAAAAACATAAGTGATTCTTTAACGTGTCATTTATTAATTAGCTTTGTTCCAGTTGTACAAAATAAACTCAGTCAAACATTTAACTTTAAGTTTTCCTAGCCTCTTAACTGTCTTCATATAAGCCACCACATAACACCACACCACACCTTCCTCCCTCTCCCTCCTAACTGACCAAAACCGACACTCCCTCCTTTCAAACCGGGCACAGTCCCGCCCCCATCAGAGTTCTATGCCAGTCAGGCTGGAGGTGGGTTAACTCTTTGCCAGCCGGGCAGAAATAAACATTTTAAAAGTGGAACAAAAGTGGATTCTCACACTGAAAGAAAGTGGAAAGTGAATGGGGTGTGGAGAGATGAAGGGAATGGTTTGTTCGAAGGGAGGCCATGTTATTGGTTTGTAGGGATATTTTGTTCTTGTTTTTATCATGTATTTTGTGCTTTTATATTGTATTTTTATGTTGTGAGCTGCCCAGAGAGCTGTAGATGAACAGTGGTAAGCAAATTCAATGCACAAATGAATGCATACATAATGTACATATATAATAAAAGGTGAAGGTAAAGGTAAAGGACCCCTGGATGGTTAAGTCCAGTCAAAGGTGACTATGGGGTGCAGCACTCATCTCACTTTCAGTTCGAGGGAGCCGGTGTTTGTCCCCAGACATGTGGGACAGCATGACTAAACTGCTTCTGGCGCAACAGAACAATGTGATAGAAACCAGAGCGCACAGGACTGCCGTTTACCTTCCTGCCGCAGTGGTACCTATTTATCTACTTGCACTGGTGTGCTTTTGAACTGCTAGGTGGGCAGAAGCTGGGACAGAGCAATGGGTGCTTTCCCCATCGCACAGATTCAAACCGCCAACCTTCCGATCAGCAAGCCCAAGAGGCTCAGTGGTTTAGACCACAGTGCCACCAGTGTCCCTTACATGCATAATAAACATAATGTGATTGTGTGGTATTTACATGTCTTCCCATCCATCATTCATTCATCACACACTTTTTAATGCAGTTAAGTTCCCTGTCACTTCCAAAGAACAAACAATTCTTTTAAAAAAAAGCCACATGAATTTGGTGTGCTAGGGTGACAGAGCACTTTAACCCATTTTAATTGTAGAAACCTAAAGCTTGAATCCTTTCCATGAAACAATGACAGTCTGGAGGCACCCTAAGCTGAGGGAGGGATGATTGCTTAGCCAGGCACTCCTGATAAAAACCTCTTATCCCACCGCACCGCATTCACTTGATTGGGCAAAATGTAATTAAGGAACAAGGAAGCAACAGCCAAAGGAAATATTAGTGTTGGAGAAGCAGGTATTGGTATTGATGTCCCCAAGCAGTTGATAGGTAAAAGTGAATACACTTGCAATCTCTTTTCTAGGGGAAAAAAAGGTGTCTAGTCTACCAAAATTGTGTTTTGGGGATTGAAAATTGAAACTAGTCAGCATTCAGTGCAGCTTTCATTATAACTCCAAGAACCTCCTCTTTGAATACAATATGGAAAAGGTGATATGCTTAGCTGATTAAAGTCTGAGTAGGCATCCAGATACTGTATATTATCCAGACCTTTTCCAGCAGAAGGAAAAAGGAGTAACTCTTGGAGTGCATTATTATTACAGAATACAATATGGGAACATCTTCTCCTGGCAATGACAAATCCTGCAGTTGTGTTAGCAGTGACTTCCTAGAGGTCAGGGATGAAATGTTAGATAGCAAAGGAATTGACATGAATAAAACAAAGCCAGGGGGTTGGGTGGAGATGAAATCGGAGACTACATACTTGACATCATCTTCCCTCTTAGAGATTGTCACTTGCTCACCAGAAGATTAATTCAGCAAGCATTTCATTAACAGCATTCTTCATGGATGGCTTTCCCTATCGACTTGAGCTCGCCATTTATTTCCCATAATAGAAACATACATAGCAGTTATCATGGCAAGGCAAAGTGAAGATGTTGCAGATTGAAGATAGCAGCTTACTATGAGCCTTGCAAAACCAGCAAAGAGGAAAAACATAATCTTCTGCTTTTCTTTTCTTTTTCCCTGATAGATGCTTGCTCCTTAGAATAACCTCATCTATTCAAGGTTGCTTTGAATGAAATGCTAGAGTGGTATCAGCTGGCATGCTTTGCTTTCCATTGTACTGAGCAGGTGTAAAATGTGGCAAGGATCTGTTGTGTTGCTGGTGCTAGCCTGGCTGAGGAGGATTAGTCCCAATAAGTGTTGTGAAGGTCGTGATACAAAGTAATATTCTTTCATTCAAAAGCTTAGGAATTGCATTTGGTCTAGGAGCACAATGAAAAGGGGTGGGGAAATGGGGTGCATGTCCCAAAGAATTGGACAACCAAGGTGGTCGCTGCTTCCTGTCCCTTGCATGTATTCCATACCCTACTTCAGATTCTTGCTTCCACAAGCCTGCTTACCCTTTCTGTGCGGCGGCATTGTGGGACATAGGAGGCTTCACTGGGGCCCTGACAGGTGAATTCAAACGGCTGTGCCCTTCCTGATAGGGGAGGGGGCATGAGCCCCCTCTGCCTATCAGGAACCAGATCCTAGCCTGCACACTACTTTGGCAAATGGGGATGCAGGCTGGGGCGTGGGCTGTGCCAGGGGGTGGAGCCAATGGAGCCAACATGGCCTTCCCTCAGATCCGCCCCTTGCCCATTTAAGCAGCCAGCACATGGGGCTCAGCCTGTTTGTTCCTGCGCCAGGTCTCTCAGCCCACCCACCCTCAGTTTAAGCTGATAGTCAATGACTTTGCTGGGGCTACAGCAGGGGCATAGGAAGGGAAGGGCGATGGGGGCGCCCTGCCCTGGGCAGCGGGATCCCAAGGGTGCAATGGCAGCTGCCCTCCCTGCCCGCGCTGGGCGACCCGCCCCCAGAACACACGCCTGCCCCTGAAGGTGGCATGCCACACCCCCGGAACACGCATCACACCCCTACGGGCAGTGTGCTATGCCCCCAGAATGCATGCCAGCCCCGCCCCTGGTGCTGGAGCATGAAGCTCCGCCAGTGGGCTACAGTGGTCGCTGTCCTTTAAGGGGCCAGGAAGGAATTTGTCCACCTGGCTAATTGGCTCTGACCCAGTGGTTTTGCCTACCGCATAGCAATAATCACAACTGGTTGGGCACTGGGGCAATCCTTTGTTCCGGACAGAGGAGAGGTTGTAGTCTCCGCCTGCCCCACCAAACCCTGGGGTATCCCGTTAAAGGGATCTGAGGGGAATGGCCATGTTCGCAGGGGTCACCCTATTGAATGTAAGTCTTAGGGGCTTCCGGGTTCAGCGCCAGCGTCGATCGGCGGGGTTTCGTCTCGTCTCCGAGACGGCCCGTCTCTGCTAGGAGTGGGGAGGGCAGCGAGAGCAACGCTGCGCCCCTTAGAACCTCGGGAAGGGCGTCCCGAGGGCAATTTGCTCGGCACAGACCCAATCCGGACTCCCCAACTCTTCGGTTAGCTCTAATAAGAGCTCCGGAGCGAGGAGGGTAGAAGTCGCGGGGGCCATTTTGAGCGGCAACGTTATTCTAGCAGGGAGAAGCTTCAAGCCGAAGGCGGAGAGCGCTGGATTCTTCCGAAAATAAAACGATTGGAAAAGACTGTAAGTAACCTCACGATTTGGATTATAAAACAATTTGGTCTGGGAGAGAGGGGAGAAAAGAGGAAGCCACCCCCCCCACGGCAACAAAGAGACAGTAAATAGAAACCCGAAGCCATAAACAGAAGATTTGTAATTCAAAAGGATCCCTCAAAGGCATCAAAGAGAATATCCCCTTTGATGCAGGGTGAAAAGGGGAGAGAGACTGTGGTTTATGACTGCCCTGCAGCAATGAGGTAAAGCCTAAGAAAAACCTTTCTTTCCCTCGGGAGCCGGCAGCCCAGGCAATCCAGTGAGTTGATCAGGATTTATAAGTCAATTTTTACTTCACTTTGTATTTCTGGACTTTGTGGAATTTCTTTTTTGGCTTAAGTGCTTGTGAAATGTGAGTTCGAACTTTATTGTTAACAAGACTTGAAGAATGCAGCCAGCTTGTTAAAATGGAGTCGAGAAAATAAACTGTGATCATATTCCACCCCACGTGATAAGTTTTGACCTTGGCAGGACTGAAATATGTCAACAAAAAAGTGTTCCCCTGAGTTCCAGCGGTCTGTTTTGACCTTAATGTGGGAAACAAGAATAGAGTTATGTCAAGAGGAGACACGACGACAGGAGTTACAGCAGAAATTTCAGGAGGTGATGGCGGAATATGATTTTCTAGGAGATGAAGCTTTTGATACTGAAAAAGAGCAATGTGAGAATGACAATGATGGGGAAGGAAAAGATGAAGATGAGGACTGTGATGATTCAACACAAAATGAAACACACCATGAAAAAAATGATGACTCTACTCTACAAAAAGTTGGATGGAGTGCCCTGCCTTTGAGGGGGGCACGATTGGTATTATTGGAACTCCAGAACGCCCACAGGGAAGAAGGAAAAAATATGCAGAGAAGAGAAGAAATTCAGGGGTCCTGTATGGTGGCCTGGATGGCAAGAGACTGTAAACAGGGGGTGGGGTGAAGGGAAAGTGATGTTGTGATTATAAGGATGGATTAACAGGTTTATAACTGGTCTGCTGATTTTGGAATTTGCTGGATTGGGGGGGGTGGAGCCGGTAATCGGGGATGTAAGGTTAAATTGAGAATAGTTATAGTTTTAAAAGTGAATGGATTTTGGAAAATGTGAAAATATGGAGGCTTATAGAGGGAGAAAAAAAAAATTTAGGCACGGGAAGAGAAAATGGGAGTTTGAATTTTCAGTGATTTGAATATTAGATGAAAATGTTAACAATTGATTTATAAGTTGTATAAGATACAAAGGTGTATTTTTATAAAGTAAGAAACTGTTGCAGATGATAAAAAAGGGATGAAAACCGGGGAAGGGGGGGAGGGGAAGCCCATAAAATATGGTTTTTCAACTATGAATGCAAGAAAAATTTTTCTGTTTTGTATTGTTTTTTTTTTTTTCTTTTTTTTTTCGCCCTTTCTTTTTCCCCTTTTTTTCCTATTTCTATTTTTCTCTTTTTTTGGTATAACAATAGATGGTTGGATGGATGTCCTCCTGCGTACTGCCCTGGTTTGCTGGAGCTCCCTGGTGGCAGGGGGGGGCTTTGGGGTCAGGGGAGGGGGAGGAGGACAGAAATCCAAGCATAAAATGGACCATTTCTGACTGTTCACAAACATGGGATACTTCTGTGGCAGGGGAGGACCCATGTGGGTGGGTAGGAAGGAGGTGGAAAAGGGGTTTAAGTATGTACCGTTTTTTTGTTTTTTTGTATTTTGTAAAATTAATAAAAAGTATGTTAAAAAAAAAATGAATGTAAGTCTTAGGAACCCACCTGGATTAACCACGTGTCACTTCCGGTGGGCAGGCCAAAAGTATTTACATTGCCCCATGCCCAAGCCAAACCTCTTTCATCTGTACAGTGGAACCTTGGGTTATGTACCATCCTCGTTACAAATGCTTTGGGTAACGAGCTCCGCTAACCCAGAAGTAGGTGCTCCTGGTAGTGAACGTTGCCCCGGGATGTGAGTGGAAGTCATGTGCTGGTGAGGCGGCGGCAGCAAAAGCGCGCCTCATGTTAAGAACGGTTTCTGGTTAATTATGGACCTCCGGAACAGATTAAGTTTGTAACCGGAGGTACCACTGTATTGAATAAAGTTGTGGCCTGTTTTTACCCAAAACCAGTCTTATTGGTCTCTAATTATACGGGTTGGGGTACAGGAAGTCCAATGGCTGGTCCTGCAAAAATACAGGTTCTCTAAACAATAAAACTTCATGACAGGCTTTCCTCAATGGACTCAGGACAACTGAAAAGTAAGAAACAAATAATTGCTTCAAAATCATAACTATTTATTTATTTAAACTATTTATGTACCGCTTATCTGCAATAGATACAATACAAAATTTTTTTTTGTTAAATCTATAAAATCAAACTACAAATAATATGTCTGCTGGGATCATTTACTTACAAAAGTCTTCAGTAGATGTTGACAGTTCAGTGGGGGTGGGGGATGGCATCTGAACTCAGCTGGAAGGGAGTGGGATAAAAATGGGCCCACAACCCTGAACCCACAGCTCCTGGTCGATACCACCAGCCATGCATCCAGGTCATGGGGGACCACTAACAGTGACTCCCCTGAAGACCTCAGTGATTGGTGATCTTCACCTAAGTGATTAGGTGGTCCTTCAGGTATCCTAGACCCAAATTGTTAATGGTCTTGCAAATTATGATATGTCCCCTGAACCTTTCCATGGTAGCATATGGGCAGCCAGCACAGACTTTTGAGCTCTGGATTTATGTGCTGGTGATAGTCCGGCCCATCATCTAAGGAAATGATGCTCACCATAGCTGCCAAGTTATCCCTTTTTTAAAGGGATTTTCCCTTATGCTGAATAGGCTTCCTCGCGAGAAAAGGGAAAACTTGGCAGCTATGATGCTCACTGACAGTGACCTGCTTATTGACAGTCAGTTGTGTTGTTCTTTCGAAATTGTCCTCTAAGGTTTGCCTTCTTCTGTTATATTTTGGGCTAGCGTGGTAAAAGGATAAGGCAATATTTGAGAATGGTCTCAGACAACCATTTGTGTCAGTGATATATATTCAAGGTGAAAGTCTTTCACAAATAGGCAGTATAAGGGCTCATCCAGAATTCTTTTTCCACAGTGATTTCCAGGCTCTGTGCCCAAGCATGTGTGTGTGTGTCTGTGTTTTCCCCAGAAAAACCTGCACTTTGCCACTGAATCAGAGCAAATGCCAGGACAAAACAACAGAAGCAGAAACAACAGCAGCAGCAACAACAATGCTCAGACACAAAACCTGAACCTGTGCCTAGAAACATGGTGCAAAAGAAAATTTTGATGAGCCCTAACTCACACTTTTAGAGCATTTAAAAAAAATGTTATTAGAACAGCCTTTTCCATGTAATATTAAATTATTTTACGGTGGAACCTCGGTTTACACCTACCTCCGTTTACGAACGCCTCCGTTTATGAACGCTGCGGACCCAGAAGTGTTTACATCTGGGTTCCGCGGCGCTCGGATGCGCAGAAGTGATCTGCACAGCACATGTGTGCGCAGAAGCACTCTTTTGGTGCTTCGTGCATGCGCAGAAGCGTGCCTTCGGTGAGCGAATGCCTCCGCGGAACAGATTGCGTTCGCAAACCGAGGTACCACTGTGTTAAAATAATTATTAGACATTGTTATAATTCGTAGCATTTCCAGTTATAAATGTTCTTATGCACATAAGATTTTGGAAATGATTTATCAAACTTATTACACAACACTCAGGGCTGTGGAATTATGGCAATTCCACACAAAGAGGGGAGACAAATGGCAGCATATGTTCTTGGATGCAGAATGCATTCCTTCATCTGAAACATTTTTATATTATTACTAGCTGACCCGGCCACGCGTTGCTGTGTTTTTTTCCTGTGATCCTCCCCCCCCCCCAATCCTGTCCCGATCCATGACGTATCCTGCCCCTCCTCCCTCCACCCTGGCTCATTCCTGTGTTTCGGTAGGATAGCCTTTCCTCTGTTGTCCCTGGGGAGTGTTGCCCCCCCCCCATGTATCTCCATACCTTGGCCCCCACCATTGGAGAAGGAACTGTTAGTTTATGGGTTGGGTTTGTTTATTATTATTTTTTAATGTGATAGTACTTGTGGGTAGACAATATTTTTAGTTGTTCCATTTGTTGTGAAGATGTAGAGATTATCTGGTTTGCCGACTCTTGAGCATGCAACATATAGTTGTCCATGTGAGAAGCAATCCGATTCTAGGTATAATCCACAGAATTGTAATAATTGGCCTTGTGATTTGTTGATGGTGATAGTGAATGCTAAGTGAATAGGGAAGCCTTGGTTTGCTGTGGGTCCCCCCCCCCCCCGGCCTGTCAGGGGCCTACATAAAAGAAAAGCCTAGTGGAAGCCTTGGTTTGCTGTGGGTTCCCCCCCCCCTCCGGCCTGTCAGGGGCCTACATAAAAGAAAAGCCTAGTGGTGGTTCCCCCCCCCCGCCGCCTTTAAGAGGCCTACATAAAAGAAAACCCTAGTGGAAGCCTTGGTTTGCTGTGGGTTCCCCCCCCTCCGGCCTGTCAGGGGCCTACATAAAAGAAAAGCCTAGTGGTGGTTTCCCCCCCGCCGCCGCCTTTAAGAGGCCTACATAAAAGAAAACCCTAGTGGAAGCCTTGGTTTGCTGTGGGTCCCCCCCCCCCCGCCTGTCAGGGGCCTACATAAAAGAAAAGCCTAGTAGTGTGATAATGGCCGCTTTGGAGGTTTGATTTGCTTGGTTGATGATGATGTCATTTGGTTTGTGGGTGTGGCTTAGATTTCACAGGAAGGGAGGGGGTGGAGGAGGGTACTACGCCACTTGAGGGCGCTGTTTGACTTGGTGGAAAAGCAGGTCTGCACCTGGGCAGGTGTGCGATTTGAGGGATTTTTGCCCCCAACAACGCTCTAGGAGTGGCCTGGATCGTTGTGTCAAAATTTCAGGACGATCGGTCAAGTGGTTACGGAGAAAAGTGTCAAACGGAATTTCACGATTTTTACATTTATATATATATAGATTAAGAATCTAACCCTTATGGTTTCAAAACTAAACAGTGCTTTTCAATGGGCACATAGTCTGCATGAAAGAGGTGCAGCACCACAGATCAACTAGCCTGGTGCATGTAACATAATAATGTGCAATAACTCTTCAACTCTTGATAACATCTATCTATGGAGATAAGTTCCATATATATCAGGAATTCTGTTATAACGCTATTTTTTTCCCTGACAGGAGAATGTGCACTTTAACTCTGATCCAGCACCAGCCAATTTGTCTCCCTCGTGTATAAATAATATATTGTGTTATTAAAAATGGCAGTAATATTTTCTTTTTGTTGAAGAAATATCTCTTTTATAGTTTCCAGAGCCTTGTCTATTAGAATGTAAGGCACTTATTTAGACAGTGCTATCAATATTCAAGGTGGTTTATAGGGGGGGGGGGACTGCAGATGACAAAGACTCGGCTTGAGAGCTAAGTCAGTGGGGGTCATGCTCCCAGCAGAGACCCACAAGCTGAAATGAAAATGGGTGCACAATTTGAAAGTTCAATGGATCAACAGTGAAAAGGGAGGAGAGAAGGGGAGGACACTGCCAAGCCTATTCTGGAATAGGAATGAAATTTTTGAAAATCTTGAATCATAGAATAGAATCATAGAATCATAGAGTTGGAAGAGACCACAAGGGCCATCCAGTCCAACCCCCTGCCAAGCAGGAAACACCATCAAAGCACTCCTTGGTAGCAAATTCCACTGCTGAACAGCTCTTACTGTCAGGAAGTTCTTCCTAATGTTTAGGTGGAATCTTCTTTCTTGCAGTTTGAATTCATTGAAGTCCAGTTTATTCCCAGGCCCCACCCCACCCCCAACCATTCTTGTCTCAATCTTTGATCTCAATGAAAAACAAGCAGGTGCATACAAAAATACATAAAAATGCATAAAACATTGGTGTATGAATAGTTATAAAATTATGCTGCAGAAGTATAGGGCTGGATACTTTTCTACAAATTATTATTATTATTATTATTATTATTATTATTATTTGTGTATACTTCGCCCATCTGGCTGGGTTTCCCTGGGCACTCTGGGCGGCTCCCAATAGAATATTAAAAACATGATAAAACATCAAACATTAAAAGCTTCCCTAAACAGGGCTGCCTTCAGATGTCTTCTAAAATGTCAGATAGTAGTTTATTTCCTTGACATCTGATGGGAGGGCGTTCCACAGGGCGGGTGCCACTACCGAGAAGGCCCTCTGCCTGGTTCCCTGTAACCTCACTTCCTGCAGTGAGGGAACCTCCAGAAGGCCCTCGGCACTGGACCTCAGTGTCCGGGCAGAACAATGGGGGTGGAGATGCTCCTTCAGGTATACTAGGCTGTTTAGGGCTTTAAAGGTCAGCACCAACACTTTGAATTGTGCTCAGAAACATACTGGGAGTCAATGTAGGTCTATCAGGACTGGTGGTATATTATGTGCATAATATGCATAATTTTGTGATGGAGAGAGACTATAGTTTAAAGGGATTTATACCCAAAATTTGGTGGTTCCATCCTAATTGAGCTTTGCCTGCATCAGAATACTTTTTGCACTGAGTTCCTGCCTATGTTTGAACAGTAAAAAGCATATAATTGGAGGGATGGGACCCTTTGGCCCTCCAAATGTTGGGCTCCAATTCCCATCAACCCCAGCATCTGAAACCCAACATTGGAGAACCACTGATTTATCTGATCTGTCATCAGATGACCAAGCACTGCAATCAATGAGACACCAAAGGAGTGCTCCACTGGGAACCTTGAGTGATGCCCAATGCCAGTCATACTCCAAGGAGACCCATTGAAATCCCTAGGTAAAGGTAAAGGGGCCCCTGACCATCAGGTCCAGTCGTGTCCAACTCTGGGGTTGCGGCGCTCATCTCGCTCTATAAGCCGAGGGAGCCGCCATTTGTCCGCATGTGGTCAGCATGACAAAGCTGCTTCTGGCGAACCAGAGCAGCGCACGGAAATGCTGTTTACCTTCCCGCTGGAGTGGTCCCTATTTATCTACTTGCACTTTGATGTGCTTTCGAACTGCTAGGTGGGCAGGAGCTGGGACCGAGCAATGGGAGTTCACCCCATTGCAGGGATTCGAACCGCCGACCTTCTGATCAGCAAGCCCTAGACTCTGTGGTTTAACCCACAGCGCCACCTGGGTCCTGAAATCACTAGGTATGTTATTTAAGTTGGTTGATTCCAATGGATCTCCTTGGAGTATGACATGCTGGATCTTACCCTGTTATAATAGGCAATTAAAAAAAATAGGCTTGTGTCTGGTATTAGTTCTGCTCAGAGTAAACCCACTGAAATTAGTGGAGATGACTGACCTAGTTAATTTCAGTGGGTCTACTTTGAGTAGGACAGAGTTGGCTACAACCCTTAATGAAGCTGTGTAGAAATTTAGTCTAAAATTAAATTTGCCACAAATTTGGGAGTTCCTCCTCCTGCGGACTGAGGTTGAGTCCCAAAGAATTTTGAGGAAAATTGTGATGGTTCAGACGGTGGCTCCATACATCCTTTGGTTGTGGCCAAATATTGTTGAAAACAAAACTCAAGGTGGGTTTGAAGGTTTCTATGGAGGCAAAACATCTGAGAAAGCCATCAAATATTTTCAGTGCAACTAGAAAAAGATTCTCAGGACATCCTTGGCCATCAGGTTGTAAGTTTTCCCATCCCTGTTCAACACTATTGGCTGCATCTGACAGGTAAACGAACATCAGGTTGGTATCATTAAGTGTGTTTTGCTGCACATTACAGGGAAGAGGAAAGCAGTCCTGTGTTCGCTAGCAGATTGTTCCATCCTCCAAAACAACAATACAACCACAGAGCATCAATGATGTATATAATGATAAACTAGATAGGCTGGTAGTCTTTGCAGCAACTCATCAACTGGTAATAAAGATTTTCATGTTCCTGCATAAAGAAATTCATAAAAGGAGCATGGAAATCAAGTGATGGGGGGAGAATCAATCAAAGTGACTGTTTAATTGTTGGAAGCTGACGTGAGAATCACACTTAGGTTGCGAGAAATATACATGGGGCTCGCTGTGATAGTGAACATTATGAAGTTATGGCTGACACACAAGCCAAGCTAAATTTGTCAAATAAAAAAAATGTAGGATAGAGCGTTCCAAAATATAATGTCAGCAAACCAGAAGATGGAGAATTAAAAACAAATTGAAAGTAGCAATAGAGAGGAGACTCGAGGCATGAAACACCCATAAAATGGGGTAGCAAATAGGTCACTGGGGATATGGAATAAATGAAAGGAAGAGAACGACATAAGGAAAGTAATAAAGGATGCTACAAATAGACAGTATGGTTTCCATTTTCAAGGGGGAAATAATAGAAAATCTGTATTGTTTAATTAAGAGTGAGCAGAAGTTATACAGTAAAACAGTGTTAAAAGTTAAGGGTTTGGAAAAGAAAGAGAAATATAATACAATGGAACAGGAAGCTGAAGATCTAGACTCTGGTACAGGATTCTCAAACTTATTCTGAGATTGGATAAGTGAATAAGCCCCCTGCCCCCTGCAAAAACACACACACACAACCTTTCTCTTTTCTAAAGGAAGAAATTGATCCTTCAAACTTTTCCCATCACAGAATTTTTTAAAGGGAATTTCTTGTGACTTGAAGCCATTGGTTCTCGCTCTACCCTCCAGAGCAGGAGAAAACAAGCTTGCTCCATCTTCCATGTGATGTTTGATGTTTTCAGTGTTCCAGAACAATAAATTATAGGATAATATTTATTATATACCTTTTTTTAAAAAAAACTAGTATCCACAAGCAGCATGAATGTTGTTATTCATTTATGTGTAGTTGTCTGTAATTTTTGCATTATTTTAATTGTTGTGTTGATTGCATTGTCCTTGGGTGTTTAATTTTATTGTGTGTGGTGTGTGTGTGTGTGTGTGTGTGTGTGAGTGAGAGAGAGAGAGAGAGAGAGAGAGAGAGAATTTTAAAAAGAAACAACCTAGAGACCTTTCGCATAACCTTGGCAAGATTGCTACAATTCAAGAAAGAAAGATACATCTGACAAAAGATTCTTCCCTTATGTGAAATGATCTGGAAACACAGCATTTTCCTTTGGGAGTTTGCCTTTTGGCAATCCTAGGCCGAAGTGAGTTTCCAAAGCATTTTATCATTGCACCGTTATCAGGAATTTTGAGGGATGGGTGGGAGACAAGTTGTAAGCAAACACAGAAAGAAACGCTCTGCGGTGCCTCAGCCTAATGACAATACTTTTTAAAAAGATTTAAAAATTACATCTGAAAGTCAAAAAGCCAAAGCCAGACATTATATAACTGGGGAGTATGAAGAAGGCATAGCTGAGAAATGTATGAATCATGGTAGCAGTGAAATTGCTTATACCATAAACCGAGAAATATCCAACTACAGTCTGCCATGAGGCAAATAGCGCAGGCATCCCCAAACTTCGGCCATCCAGATGTTTTGGACTACAATTACCATCTTCCCTGACCACTGGTCCTGCTAGCTAGGGATCATGGGAGTTGTAGGCCAAAACATCTGGAGGGCCGCAGACACCACTGGGATATAGTAGAACCTTTCCTAGGATGCTCAAAAACTGTCAGAGTGGTAATGTGAAGCATAGGAACTTCATCTGTTTGCCACACATGACTGTGTCAGCCTCCTTTAAGGCAAGGTTACAGTTCCCCCACTGCAGTGAATGGATTTATATATTTATTCATTCATTTTGTATTTCAACCTCACCAGTTTACCACGATGGATGCCTCAGAGCATGCAAGCAAAGGCCTTTCCCAACTCCGTTTTTAATTTTGCACACCATTCTAGAGTTTGGGTGAAGCAAATGAATTACTCATTGGATTCAAAATGAGCCCTCACTCTTGTGCTGATATTTAAAGGTACTGCATTTCTCTGAAGTCCTCAGAGTTCAGACAATATACCACTTCACAGCATCAGCCCATTTATTTCTGTGTTTAATTTATACCCCACACTTCCTCACCAAAGAACTCCCCCTCCACCCTGGCTTAGATGTTAATGAGATAAGCCTTTAAATCCAGCTTCCTCAAACTCAGCCCCTCAGATGTTTTTGGCCTACAACTCCCATGATCCCTCGCTAGCAGGACCAGTGGTCAGGGATGATGGGAATTGTAGTCTCAAAACATCTGGAGGGCCGAGGTTGAGGAAGCCTGGTTTAAATCATGGCTGGGTGGGCATGGCTTGGGGAAAATGATACTTTATTTCTACATTTATATCCCACTTTCTCTAGAAGAAGTTCAAAGCAGTGTGGATGCTTCCTTTCCCTCCATTTTACCCTCATGAGGTCAGCTAGGATGGAAGATCATGACCAGTCCAAGGTCACTCCATGAGCTTCAAGCCTGAGTGGGAATTTGGACCCGAGTCTCTATCAGAGCCGGATTTAGGTTTGATGAGGCCCTAAGCTACTGAAGGTAATGGGGCCCTTTATATGTCCAGCTGTCCTTGTCATCATCAAATTGTCACTGTTTATTGTGTTGAATATATGCTATATGGTAATTTATGGACCTAATAGGTATCTAAAGCCATTTGCACAAAACAAAATATGTATTTTATCAAAGTAATTGTTGAACTGAAATACAATTAAGAAGTATATTAATAGTGAAATGCAATTAAGAAGAAGTTTTGGGATGCTTTGGATTTGGAACAGATTTCTGGAATTGATTAAGTTTGAGAACCAAGGTACCATTGTATATTGAAATGAGCAAACCAGCGATATTTTAGGGAGCAGGCTAGCAGGCAAGGCTCATTACTTACTTCATAGGAGCCTACGCAACACAAAACACTGTTGCTGTATGTGGGTTTTATTTTGTTTTTCATCTTATATTTTGGAAATGCACATCCAGTTTTTTTTCTTTAATTTTTTTTGGGGGGTCCCCAAGAGAGTGGGGCCCTAAGCTATAGCTTGTTTAGTTTCTACCTAAATCCGGCTCTGGTCTCTATGTTCCTGTTTGAAATCTCCAGTCACTGTACTGCACTGGTACTTCTGCCATAATTTGAACTGATAATCCAGCAACTGTCACAGACCACTCTGAGAACCTAATGTTCCTGAGCATGGATGCTCTGCAAATGCTTCCTCCTGAAACAGTTGTTCCTGGTTGCTTTGCAACCTAAGGGCATTAGTAACAATAATCGGAGGAAGTAAAAAAGAGAGGCACTTAAATTGTGCCTTATGATACCAGCATCTGTGGAACATAATATATGATGAATCCATGTACTTTATGAGGCAAAGCCTGGCAAGAGCGTCCGACGTTTCAATGACACCTTCAGACAAGATGCAGGAATTCTCTCGCCTCCTGCATATTATAGGAAGATGTCACATTGTTATCGATTGCTAACATTGGTAGTGGAAGATAAGTGCGATCAGCATCAATAACTGGAACAAACTTCATTTGTATGAGACACTGTTGGGATAGCCATGGCAAGGTCACAGAGAAAATTAAAAGAAGGTGTTGAGATAAGATCTGTTCACCTATCAATAGGTGCACTTTGTTATGTCGCTTGCTAAGATAGACTATAGACCAGATAGAAGAACTAAACCAGGGTCCAAATGTGGTCCTCCAGGCCTCTCCATCTTTGGTAGTCTTTCTAGGCCACACCCCTTCCAAGTCCACATCATCTATCCCCAGACTTCAGTCCTCAATGACCCCACTCTGTGCATTCCTTTGAGCATTTTTGCTTGGATGGAGAGTGTTCTTGAATTCTGAAGATGAATTGAATTCTGTGTCCAGGGCAGCTGTCTACCAGCTCCATCTGGTACGCAGACTGAGACCCTACCTGCCCACAGACTGTCTCGCCAGAGTGGTGCATGTTCTAGTTACCTCCTGCTTCAACTACTGCAATGCGCTCTATGTGGGGCTACCTTTGAAGGTGACTCGGAAACTGCAATTAATCCAGAATGCGGGAGTGGCTGCCGGGACCATATAACAGCGATCCTGAAAGACCTACATTGGCTCCCATTACGTTTCCAAACACAATTCAAAGTGTTAGTGCTGACCTTTAAAGCCCTAAACGGCCTCGGTCCAGTCTACCTGAAGGAGCGTATACACTAAATGGAAAGCATTTTATTCCTTAGGAAGCCATTGGTTCAAGAAGCCACCCTCTTTATTCAGCTCAGCCATTTTCATTGAGATGTGGATTAGCTATTACTGCAGTGATTTTTATTTAAAAATCACAGCAACATTGTTGCCTTTTTCATTTCAGCTCTGGAAACCAGGTTCAGTGAATATTTCCTCTTTTTATAATTCGCTCCATCTAAAGCCTGAATTGTTTGGGTTGACCTCAGCAATAACCTATATGATCTTTTATAAATATGTTCTTGAGGTGATAATGCTGCCCAGAATTCTATACTGAATCACAAGAATATTTGTGAGTGCTTTATGTTGATGATGGATTAACATTGTTTGACATTTATGGCACACTCTTACAGATACACCATCTAAATTTCCTTTTCAAGGCTAACCTTCTTTACATAAATGCCTAATATCTTATCCTAAATCACACTCTGCAACTCTGTTTTCTCAAATGTGATGTTTAGCAACACTGTAGGCTTTACCCTACCCTTAGAAATGACACCTGGTCAGAATATGACCCTTGTGGGCAAGTTAACAAAATTGAAGGATGTTGGATGTTCAGCAACAGGAGTCATCCAGGGTTAGTTTTATTTTTTTTAATTGGATGAAACTATACTCAGAAGAAATGGAGGCAGTGAGAGATTTTACTTTCTTGGGTTCCATGATCACTGCAGATGGTGACAGCAGTTATGAAATTGCTTCTTGGGAGAAAAGCAATGATAAGCCTAGACAGCATCTTAAAAAGCAGAGACATCACCTTGCCGACAAAGGTCCGTATAGTTAAAGTTATGGTTTCCCCAGTAGTGATGTATGGAAGTGAGAGCTGGACCATAAAGAAAGCTGACCACCGAAGAATTGATGCTTTTGAATTATGGTGGTGGAGGAGACTCTTGAGAGTCCCATGGACTGCAAAAAGATCAACCTATCCATTCTGAAGGAAATCAGCTCTGAGTGCTCACTGGAAGGACAGATCCTGAAGCTGAGGCTCCAATACTTTGGCCACCTCATGAGAAGAGAAGACTCCCTGGAAAAGACCCTGATGTTGGGAAATATGGAGGGCACTAGGAGAAGGGGACGACAGAGGATGAGATGGTTGGACAGTGTTCTCAAGGACACCAACATGAGTCTGACCAAACTGCGGGAGGCAGTGGAACTGGCGTGCTCTGGTCCATGGGGTCACGAAGAGTCGGACACGACTAAACGACTCAACAACAACAATACTCAGATTGGCTTGAGATTCTAGTCAGTTAGGAGTTAGCTGTCAGTGAGGGAAAATATCCAGCTAAGATGTTCTTTGCTCTCAGTTCACTGGCATGTACCATTGTGGCTACCCTAAGCACTGAAATTGCAATGGAATAAAAAGAGCCCTGTTGGGCGAGGCGAAAGGTCATGCAGTCCAACCTCTTGTTCTCAAAATGGGGAGCCAGATGGCTACCAGAAGTCTCCAATCAAGACATGTACATGGCTGGCTACAGACTGAAATCATAGAATGTGTTAGTCATTTTGGCAACTCTGTCTGATGCATTTCCTAGGAATAGCAACACGAATCAGCCTAGGTGATTCCAAAGGCTTCTCATTCAAATATGTAAGCCACTGGACGAGAAACCACACAGTCCAAATATTCTGAATGCCACAGGTGAGGTGAGATTTATGCTCATGTTCTGTTGTGTCATGGGCCAGATCTTTCTCTCTCTCACCTCTGGTAGGTGCGGTTGCCCACCTGTCAATCAACTGATGCCATTGTGATGTCAGGCGATGCTTCCTTCTGAAGTCTCAGGACATCAGTGCCAATGGCACAGGAATGTTTACAGAAGGCTTTCAATCCCTCCTCCATTTATCTTTGAAACCACAAATGTTTGAAGGAGAAAGAAAGGAAGGGGTTTGAAACTCTTGAGCAAGGCATGTTCCCATCTTGTCTTCCTCAAGGCTTTCAAACATCCCATATCAAACAACTTTGTGGGGATTTGAAGGAGAATCAGGGATGGTGGACATGTTTTATTTATTTATTTATTTATTTATTTACTTACTTACTTGTATGGACCAGGTTCAGAGACAAGACTTCTTTGGTACCTTGGACAGCTCCATGCAGAGCTCTTGGTGACTTTGGAGAAGCTGTTGGCAAAGGGTGTCCACCAGAGGAATATCCTTTCAATGATGTCTTTCATGATGGCATCCCATACCTGTAGCCAGCACTAAACAGGGCACAGGTTGATCAGGTAGCAATCACCAGCATAAGATGAGGAATATAAGAAGAAAGAGGCTCCCTTTTGTCTCCTATTGCCTTATTTTCATTTGCTGCTTCATTTGCTTAATATTAGGTGGCAAATAAATGGGATAAACAAATAAACAAATGACCTGGTGTCTTCCAATTGAATTTATTTACATTGTTTATTTTGTAAGCCACCTTGAGGTCTGGTTTGACTGTCAAATGGCTTAGAAATTCTAGTAAAGGTAAAGGGACCCCTGACCATTAGGTCCAGTCGTGACCGACTCTGGGGTTGCGGCGCTCATCTCGCATTATTGGCCGAGGGAGCTGGTGTACAGCTTCCAGGTCATGTGGCCAGCATGACAGTCGCTTCTGGCAAACCAGAGCAGCACACAGAAACACCGTTTACCTTCCCGCTGTACCTTCACTTTGATGTGCTTTCGAACTGCTAGGTTGGCAGGAATTCTATAAATGCCTAAAATAAATTGCCTGGATTTTTTTTATGCTTGCCATGACACTCCTACTTGATCATCAGGGCCTTTCCCCGAGGAGCTCAGGGTGGCATCTATGGGGTTTTTTCCATTTTGTTCTTGCAACCACCCTAGGAGGTAGGCTAGAATTACATGGAATGATGGGCAAAAGTCACTGACAGAACTCTTTGTCTGATTGGTGGTCTGGTTCCCACACTCTATCCCTGTGTCAGGTGAAAAGTAGATCAAACTAGATGTGACAATGGCCATGCCTTTCTATACCAAGATTTTTTTTTAACCCTATCCCCTGCGTCATTTTCCTGAAGATCATCCCCTTAATCCCTATATTTTCCTTCCAGAGCTGCCTTTTTTAATCAATTTGAATTAGAAATGGATGGATGGATTCCCCCCAGTTTTGTGAAGCCAGTACTAAGAATGGAACCTATGCCCCAACTAAATAATATTAATATTAATAATAATAATAAATTTTGTTTTTCAAGTTTTAGCTTCCATGACATAGTTTATAGTGCTTCTGTCTCTTCAGATGTCATTTCCCCACACTTTCCTAACTAGATTTTCTTGTCTGCTATAAAAGCAGAAATTCATTGCAGCAGTTTAGTCCTTAACCTGTCAATCAATGCAAATCATATCAAATGATATAGGAGGGGCCATTTATACATTTGGAAGGCTGCCCACTGGTAAATGGGGAAAAAAGATTCTGCTTTTGAAACCGATGAGACCTGAAGCAGAGCACGATGGGGGGGGGGGAACCAAGGGTTTATTAAATTTAACACATAATCTCTCCATCAGGTTCATAAAAAGAAAGAAAAAATTTCTAGCATAATAGGCCAAAATAACACAGTAGTACAGCCAGAAGCAGCAGAGTTTGGAGACACGGTTATCAGCGCCCACATAGTAATAGCATTTTATAAGTCAGTTTTTAAGATGCCAAATGAGATGTGCTGAGCAGGGTCAGATTTGAGGGTCAGAGAATGCTCAACAAATATCCAGCCTGGGGATCAACAGTCTCCTTATGTGTGTGCTTTAGAACAAAGAGATTAGCAACCATCTAAGGCAGTGTTTTTCAAAATTTTGGAGCTCAGGCCTTTCTCCTTCCCCGCCACGCATCATCAAGTGTCTGTCTCAGAAATGAGCATTCAGGAACCTTTATGCCCAGCTTCTGCCACATATTAGGATCTTTGCATCAAGGAACTAATTTACCATTGGCATGATAAAAGGAATGAGAGGGTGCATCTCTGATTGCTCCCTTCCCCCACCCCACCCGGCAGAATCCCTACTCAAAAACAATGCACCTTTGGCCTTAAAAAAACTACACTGGCATTAAAGACATATGCCTAAATGAATAAGCAACGGCGCTTATTATGATAGCTGATCATGGACGGAAACCTTTAATTAACTGTAGTGAAGGGGTTAAGGGACTCGGGTGGCGCTGTGGGTTAATCCACAGAGTCTAGGGCTTGCTGATCAGAAGGTTGGCGGTTCGAATCCCTGCAATGGGGTGAGCTCCCGTTGCTCGGTCCCAGCTCCTGCCCACCTAGCAGTTCGAAAGCACATCAAAGTGCAAGTAGATAAATAGGGACCGCTCCGGCGGGAAGGTAAATGGCGTTTCCGTGAGCTGCTCTGGTTCGCCAGAAGCAGCTTTGTCATGCTGGCCACATGACCCGGAAGCTGTCTGCGGACAAACGCCGGCTCCCTCGGCCTATAGAGCGAGATGAGCGCCACAACCCCAGAGTCAGACACGACTGGACCTGATGGTCAGGGGGCCCTTTACCTTTACCTTTAAAGACATATGCCTAAATGAATAAGCAACGGCGCTTATTATGATAGCTCATCATGGACAGAAACCTTTAATTAACTGTAGTGAAGGGGTTGGAGGGATGAGGAGAGAGCTGCTGCTTGGGATTAGATTTGCATTAAAAAAAAAGTGTCAATGCGCTTTAGTTAAATGAAAGGCAAATCCAAGAGACAACTTGTTAGTATAATTGTTTTAATTTTCTGGTGCAGCGAGATGTTGCAGGTGATGATACAGCAATTACTATCTGAAGCACACGTTAAGAAACGGCATAATTCAGAAAGACTTCATTGTTCAAATGGGTGGCTTGAGGGGGGTTGGGAAACGCTCCCCGCTCTACTGGAAGCAGCAGAAATGTTGGCAAATGTCACTGGTGAAATTTAGCTTTGCTGCATGCCGGGCTGTCAGCATGGATAGCAATCATACCTTCTGCCCTTGATTATAATCATTCTTGTACCCATTGGGCATAGTTATCTTCTATATATTGTTACACGCATCTCCCAATCTCTTCCGAGTGGCAGCAAGATTACAGGGAGGGTTCAGGTGCTTGCCCGGGGGTTGTGTTTCCATAGGAAAATCAAGGCACAATGGTTTCAAGAACTGGCAGGACACCAAGGAGAGGGAAGAGGATCCCAGGGTGGGGTGTAGCTGCAATTGGTACACACCAGGGCAAGCTGAAGATGGGGGAAGGGAGGTTGGGGATTTAGGAGGTACTCAAGGGGCATCAGAGGACGTTGAAGGGACGGGTGTCAGTTCGCAGGGAACACATCACTAGCATCAGAGTTGCTTCTGTCTCTGTGAACTCTGAAGTATCAGGAACATAGCTGCCAAGTCTCCCATATTCCCCGGGAAACCCCCGTTTTTCCAGCTGTCCCCAGCCGAAAAAACATATTTTTTTTGTTTTTCCCCAGTTTATTCTGGCGCGACGGCCATTTTGGAACTGGGCAGAGCATGCTCAGAAGCGACTTTTGATGCTGCTCTGCCCAGTTCCAAAATGGCTGCAGCGCGACTTCTGGTGCAGCAGCTATTTTGGAACTGGGCACAGCAGCATCAAAAGTCACTTCTGAGCATGCTCCGCCCAGTTCCATAATGGCGGCAGCGCTACTTCCGGTCTGCTACTTCCGGTCCGGTCCCTTATTTTTCAGAGAGGAACTTGGCACGTATGATCAGGAACAGTGGGCGAAGTGCACTTTAAGAGACTGAGGCAGGCGAGAGACCACAGGCCAGCTTACTGGGTGATCAGGTGAAGATCATGGGATTTGTTAGGGCTGGGAGGAGGTGTGTGGCCACTCAGCTTGATTAAGCTCAGAGCAGGTGAGGATCACATGCTTTGTTAAGTGGGGAGACACAGCTGAAGCAAGCTCAAGGGTGTCAAACAAGGTTGGGAGGAAGAAAAGAGAAGCAAGGAAGAGACTCTGCGTGCTCAGTTTTCACGGTTGATGGACCATGGCTTTGCTATTTGTGGAGCTCCATTGGACTGGTTTCAGGACCGATCCAAGGATTCTGACCCTGGATCTTCGGAGATTGGAACCTGGTTTTATGGTTTGACTTAGAACCTTTCTCATCGCATTGGACCTGAACCTGTATTTGACCATTAGACTGTTTAACTCCTCTCTAGCATTGCCATTAGGACTGTGTGCACTTTGGGGACTTACCTCAGAGGATGCCAGGGTTCAGGACAAGCAGAGACTGCAGTGTCTTACAAGTATGGTTTACTCACATGTATTTACCTGAAGCCTTCAATGGAAGGGGAGTTCACAGCATTTACATCCCAAGAGGAGCTTGTTCTTCCCAGTGGCACAGCACTGGATCTAGAGGACTATGCAAATTGAATGGGCATGCAAACAGCTGCAAACTCCAATTTGGGTAAGTCGCTTTTTCTCAGTTTGGTACAACTTTATTTCTCATGTGAACAATATAGATCAGAGAAGGATCAATCCATGACAATGCAATTATAGAAAGAGTCATGGACTATATCAAAATAAATTTGAGCCTGGCAATGTACTTAGTCTGGAATTTTCCATGGTTGCATTTGTTCAGGATATTTTTTTGTTCTTGGAGTACGTAATGCACTCATGGAATCATAGAACTGTAGAGTTGGAATGGACCCAGATGGTCATCTAGCCCAACCCCCTACAATGCAGAAATCTCCACACATGGCCCCCAATCCGATTTTAAACCAGACCACACCCTCCTTAGCTTTGCAGATGTGCTAGCAATTTTATTGCTGCAGCACAAGGAGGGGTGACTTGACTGTACAGGTAATGGATTGTAATAAACAAACTCATCCTGTCCACACAAGAGCTTTCACTTGCCACAATGGAGCATCCCCCCTCTTTTTTTCTCCCCATGCACCCCACACATCTGTTCCAGAGGGTTGTGGAAAACCTAGAACAGCTTTTGGGTGGTGGCACACAGGGGTGAGAGTCATGGGATGTTCCTTTGCAGAAGTTGCCGTCCTTGCTTGAAATAGATGATTTTTTGTTGGATATACCTCAGCTATTGTGATTTTGAGTCTCTTCGGTATGAATGTTGTTTTATTTAATCCTCTCTTAAATGAACAGAAAAAATAAGAGATGGGAACACAAAGAGAATAGTGATCACATGTGGATGGAGCCGGATGCAAGGGATATTAAAAGTTAACCAACTCAATTCTTGAGCTGTTACAGAGATGTCAGTAGAGCCACCTTGTGGAAGAATGGTTGCCAAGGGTCTCTGGCCAGTTAGAGCTCCCCAGGTGACTGAGGTGCATGTAGTTTCATGAGTACCTGTAGAATGTGCAGTGCAAAACAGCAAAGGTGAAAGGAGAACATACAGTGAGAGCAGTTCTTTGTTTCAGAAAAGGAGGTGAATTTGCGCCAGCAGTTATAATGGGTGTAAAGCTGAAAAAGTTGTGAGCCAAATTTTGTATGGAGCCTCAATCTGCATTCCTGGCCCAAAAAAATCTTTAGAATGAATTCATTCCTTTCTTCTTCTTCTTAGAGCTATACTGGGCACACTCAAATGTATTGCTAGGACTGCCCTTAGTCTAGAAGACAGGCATAGCCCTTAGTCTAGAAGACAGGCATAGCTCATTAAGGAGCTTGGCATAGATATATTCTATTCATTATCACTGGTTCTGAATCTGCTCCACTGCCCCTCCATGGTCTCTGCCATCTCAGATGTTGCTTGACTCTTTTGTGTCGACATGGAAAAGTGAGTTAGGGGGGGGGGGTTGTAATTCATTGTGCTGCTGGTTTGTCTCCTTGTCTGCGATCATTGGAGTTATTCCAAGCCAAATCCGTGGTTGAATGGAGAATAAAAGATGTTGTAGAGCTGGAGAATGTTCAGAAAAGGGCAACCAAAATGATCAGCTCCCCTAAGAGAAAGGGTTACAGCATTTGGGCTTTCTAGTTTGGAGAAAAAGGGAGTAAAAGACACAAGAGAAGTATGTAAAATTATGCATGGTGCGAAGGAAGCTGATAGAGAAAAGTTTCTCCCTTATAACACAAGAACTTGGGGACGTTTAATAAAGCTGAATGATATAAGATTCAGGACAGACAAAAGAACTTTTTCATACAGCACATGGAAATTTACTCCCACAAGAGCCAGAGATAGTTACCAACCTGGATGGCTTTAAAAGAGGATTAGACAAATTCATGAATTTCAAGGCTACCAAAAGCTTACTAGCGATGAAGATGATGATGATGATGATGATGATGATGATGATGATGATGATGATCCACCTTGACAGTCAGAGGTAGCCTGCTTCTGATTACCAGTTCCTGGAAACTGCAGGAGGAGTTTCCTTGTGGGTTTCCCATGAGCATCTAGTTGGCCATTGCGTGCCAAGACCCTGTGAACCCACCGTTCCTGGGGAGTAAATAACCAGACAAGACAACAGCATATAGTTTTAAATAGGCCACAGCTTGTATTGGTTACAAATTTGAATGGTTTGGCATAGGCTTTGAGGGAAGCCACATTATTCCACTCCAGTCCACCTGCTCAGAGTATAAGGGTAAACCCAACTTGGGTGTGATCTACATCAAATAGGGGTACCCCCCAAGGGGTCCCCATTGGATGAATGCTATGGCCCTAGCCCCCATCTGGGCATCGGACTGAAGTCACTCCTCCTGGATCCCTTTAATAGGGTGTTGGGCTAGATATGTCACTGGCCTGATTTTCAGGCTGTTCTTGCATTCTTAATAAAATATACATATGTGGAAGAATTGTGTGTGCCAGCTAATAGATTAAGTTCACCACAGTCACTGGACCCGATTTGATCTGCCTCTAACAAATACATTTGCCATGTCTACCTTTATTTAATATAAAAAGAATGGTTGGGTTGGCTGTCTTCAATGTTTTATCCTCCAAGATCCTAAATGGCAGATTTGCTAAAGTTCCCTTGAAGCATAGGTGCTGTTCAAGTAACCATACAGAGACACATTCTCATGTGTTCTTTTATGATAGATTTTTATCAAGGGGTTAGAGAACTTGTAATTTATCTTTTTATGAGGAGGTTTCCTGGTCAATCCTTAAATTCCTTTTTCCTTTTAGACCAATAAATCTATTATCCAACAGCTGGCAAAATATCTGAATGTTGTTGTATCTCCCTGGCCTGCTACAATCATAGCTGCCAAGTTATCCCCCTTTTTAAGGGAAATTCCCTTATGCTGAATAGGCTTCCTCATGAGAAAAGGGAAAACTTGGCAGCTATGTACAATTGCTAGCTCCCATTTGTTGGAGTTAATTAATAATTGGTTCTACTGAGGCTGTGATTTTGGTATTTTATATTTTGTTCTTTGTTTATCAGTCAGCCGACCATAATAAACAATTGACTGATTGATTGATAACGGTAAGCTCTCCACAGCCTTGAAATGAAACGTGGTATTGCTGTAACAGAATTTAATGAAATTATTGGAGGTATCCTTTAGCAATAATTTTAAAGGGTTTTTTTTTAAAAAAAGTATAGAATCACATATACCCATATAATTAGCTGCAGAGTGGTTTCTGGGTTTTTGAAATCAGCTCCACAGACTACAAGATAATACTGAAATTGGAAATATGTGTGTTTCAGCCACAGCCCACACGGGCAAAATGTGAACGGTTTGGCATCTCCCAGAATTCCTAGTGGCCACTATCCTGGTCTGCTGGGGCTTGGAATCACAGGAAAAGATGAACCAAGAAATGAAGCAGGCCAGACGAAGTATCTCTGGGAAAGTCTTGGCAACTCTTCTAACACAGCTTTAGATAGCTTTAGATCTCAGCAGACAGTTTTGAACCTCTGAAACTTTATGTAGGCTTGTTAAGGTCTGTACTGTGAAGATTTAAAGGGTCATTGTCCAGTTCTGTCTGCGCTAACTTCTACACCATGGAAGGAATGGGGATTAGGCCTTGTCCTCAGAGCCCAAGGAAGGTGGGAGGGTAGCCTTCAGGAAACTCTAAGGGTCCACCACTGAGTTGGAGAAGCCTATATCTGCTCAACATCTGTTTTTTTCCTTCGGATAGTCTAAGGCAGGCATCCCCAAACTGCGGCCCTCCAGATGTTTTGGCCTACAACTCCCATGATCCCTAGCTAACAGGACCAGTGGTCGGGGAAGATGGGAATTGTAGTCCAAAACATCTGGAGGGCCGAAGTTTGGGGATGCCTGGTCTAAGGGGCCAGATGGGGGGGGAGCATGACAGGTACCATCTTTCCCCTCCCATAATGACCTGGAGCAATGAGACTTATGGGGCAATATGGAAGAGGAGTTATGTTGGTCCTCCCACTACCGCTTGCAGTGCTATTAAAAATAAAAGATGAATCTGTGACTGTTCCTGCTGCTGATAGTAAGCACACTCAAAAAATATCACAAAGGTTGACTATCCCCCCCCCCAAAAAAATAATAATACAAAAATGCTTTTATCCTTATCCTTGCCCAACCCCCAAGGTGTTAACCTGTTTGTAATTGGTCCAGACCTCTATGGTCTATTTTTTCTATGACTGCTGAGTAACTTAACTAAGAGTCTTCTTAATAACTACTCATCCATTCAGGTCTGGGAAACTTTAGCTAAGCAATGGTCCTGCTACTGGCAAGATTTCATGAGGCATAAGTGCTGCAGTTAACATCAGCAGTGCAAATTATTTTGAGATATAAGCTCTAAGCAACACACATTAACTGCCTAATTAGGTGCCCATTATGCCTCATATATTACTCCAACGTGTTCACAACTCTTGTTTTCCTGCGTCGTTGTCCTCAATGGGCCTGACAAATGATGAATGCTTGAATAACAACTTACTGTAATTGCGCACTTGACAATGGTATATGTCAAGCAGTTTGTTTGAGGGGTTGTACTGTATTAGTTGAGTGTCATTAGTGGCTTGTGTATATATGTGTGTTTATCCCTGTGTTAGAATAGCGCCTAACAACAAACATTGCCATGAACACCCACTTCAGATCTTTTATGCCTATTATCTTCATCGACATAGTAAATAGAAACAAGATGCTAGAGAGGTGATGGCTTTCCGCATCAGCAAGGAAGAAAAGGGGATATGGGGTACTTTAAAACTAGGGGAGCATTCAATAGAGTGGTACCTTGGTTTATAAACAGTCTGGTTTGCATACAGTTTGAATTACAAACACGTCAAACCCGGAAGTGTGTGTCCAGGTTTGCGAACTTGCTTTGGACTACAACCCATTTTTATTTATTTTTTTGGATTATGAACTTTTTTTTTTTTGAGGCCCCATTGGCAGAAGTGTGGCTTCATTGCAACCTGTTTTGGTTTACCAACGGAGCTCCGGAATGGATTATGGTTGTAAACCAAGGTACCACTGCAGTATATTTCAAGTCACAGAAGACTCTACAATCCAGCAGAGGCTTTTGCAGACAGGAGGAGGCGGCAGTTGATTGTAGCTGATTACCACTTTCTCCTCTAGCTTCCCGAATCCACTCCTATCCATGATGTCTATCTTCTGCTTCCACGGTCAGAGGTAAGATGCTCCTGAATATAAGCTTCTGGGAATTAAAAGTGGGTTGAGTGCTGTATGCTAACTGTTGTTGTTGTTGTTGTTTATACCCCACCCATCTGACTGGGTTGCCCCAATTTTGGCGGCTTCCAGCATATATAAAAACATAATGAAACATTTTTACAGGACTGCCTTCAGATGTCTTCTGAAGGTTTCTTATCTCCTTGGCTTGGGGGTTGCATAACCCCATACCCTCCAATGAAAATAGGGACATCCAACCATACCCTCTAACATTTCTCAGATGAAAATAGCAATATGGGACATTCCAGGATCAAATCAGAAACTGGGGTGGCTTCTGTAAATCTGGGGCTGTCCCTGAAAAATAGGGACGTCTGGAGGGTCTGCTAGCCCTTCTATTCATGGAAGTCTCTACTGGAACAAAAGTCCTTTGATGAGGGGAAGGATACTGTTGGATGAAACCCAAGGTGTTCACTCTGGTGTGTGTGGTCCTGTGTTCACTTCACTTGTCATTTTGACAAGGTTGCCATTCAGTCTATTATCTCTGTCTTCTCAGTGGTTCTTTCATCCCTCTCCTCCCCAAAATGGAGGTTCTCTGGGAAGAGGAAGATTCCACTCTGAGAGTCATAGTTCTGTGAGGGAACCAATGGTCTCCCAGAAGCTCTCACCACCCTTAACAAACTACAGTTCTCAGGATTCTTTGGGGGAAGCCATGGCTGTTTAAAGTACCACCATAGTGCTTTGACTGTATATAGCAATTGCAGTCCTAATTTGAAAAGGTACACATAAGAAGCAGCTAACCTGCATTGTAGAGAAGTGATGAAATCTGAGGTTCGGCTGGAATAGGAGGTACCAAAAGGGTAATTACATCAGTGGTGTCCTGGTTGTGGAGTTTCATCTCTACGGAAGTGTGCCTGATGCCTCCATTGCTATCTTTTAGGTTCCAGGTTAAGACATTTATGTTCTTTCAGAGATTTTAAAAGATAGGATTTTTTCAAAAAAGATCTTAAAGGAAAGGTGTGGGAATGTTCAGGGATGCAGGAGAGGATATATTGTTTGATTATATCCTTTCCAACTTGTGTTAACCAGTTCTACAATTTAGCAGAGTAGCATTCCCCTTTTTAAACTTGCACAGCGGATGTGTTTGCTCAGGCCCACTAAAGCCTCTAAAATAAGTTACCTGGTAATTTCCCCTTTAGTCTCTCATAAAAGAAATAGGCACTAGTCTTCTATAAAAGTATAAAAAGAGTTTACTCACTCCCTCATTCTGTTCACAGGTGGATCCCAGAAGGCAGACTTAAGTTACAAAAGTAATATACTTGGAAACTATTCCATAAGGAGACAGCTCCTTTATCCTCTCTTGGCTGGAGCCAAGAGAGCATCTTGGACTAAGCGGATGTTGCTTCTTCGATGAATGTAGTCAGAGAGAGAGAGAGAGATGGCAGCCAGTCCTATGCTTTTGTTACCTGCACAGGTGAGGCCACGCCCACCTCTGGTCACATGTAGAGGAAGTCTGTCCCAGCCTAGGAGGAAACAGGAAGTTCTGACTGGCTGGTCCAGACATCCCCTTTTTATGTCCACTCTAGGGATGTTGTGCTTGACTGCTCTGTGTTTCACATCCCACAAAAGAGAGTTATTAAATGTTTTAAATGAGACCCTCAAGGCCAAATTTCAACTGCATCTTCAGTTTGTTGTCGAGATTACAGGTGCAGAAGTCTCAATCCATATTGGAAATCTACCATCTTGGGAGGAGAGCTTTATTCCTTCTAGCATTGCCCACTGCACAACTGTAGTCTGGACAAAAATCAGCCCCTTGTGGAGCTATTGAGCTTAGGGGGGGGGATTCTAGCTCTTGCACCATGTTGGCAGGTGTGTGTGTGTGTGTGTCATTTTTGGCTGGATTGCAGCTGGGGAAAGGAAGGGATAAACCTCCCTGTCCCATATGCTGTAATCCCAAAAAGAGTTGAAAAATAAGTAAAAATAAAAGCCAAATACAGTACAAAACTGCACACTCTGAATTTAACATAATGTTAATGTGGTCTTGAGTTATCCATTCTGCTGCCTGAAAGTGGTCTTTGCATGTGTGATGAATTTGAAAGGTGCTCATGTTCTAACGTGTGGGGCTGCAGGTAGTATTTTAATTGTGCAATTGTGCTTTATTTTTACAAATGTGTTTGCGAATTGCTCTGGAATACATATGTATGGAGGGTGGTAAACAATACTATATGATAAAATGCCCCCCCCCCCGGGCTTGTGTTTCTCAGTGGGGCAGATTCATGTCCAAGCATTTTCACTGAACTCCTGATGAATGAATTTCAACTTTATTGAGGTCAAAAGGCTGTTCCAAGATAAAATGCCTACATTATATACTATTTTACCTCCTACTGTGAAAACTCCATTCAGCTACATATGCCAGTTTAATAAATGTGAGCAATAAATCCTAGAAAGTATAGAGATCTCTTAAAGCCATGAAGGTGTGGATCAAGTTTTAAAATAATAATAATAATAATAATAATAATAATAATAATAATAATATCACTAGATGAGAGTAAGTTTTAATTAATATACAGTATTTTTACATTTATATATTGTACATCTTAGGACACCAATCCTGGAAATGCAATAATACATGCACACTAAAAATGCTGAGATCATAACAGATGCAAGGCTTAAGCAATGTTGCTTATATTAATTTTAATGACTTGATCATAATTTTAGTTTAAGGGCAACACTTCCTCCCTCCTATCCTCCTCCTCCCAAGTGTCTCAAATAGCCAAGCACAATTTCTGCTGACTAAACACGCAGTGGATAGATAGGGGATTTCTTTTAATGAAGAATTACAGTGCAGTAGCATGTTGAGAGAGAACTCATTAAAGCTGGTGTGCAGTCAGTCAGTTTGCAAAGGTGGCCGTATTAGCTCACACAAAATGCTAGCGGTACAAATGAATCTGCAGGAAAGTGAGCAGAAAGGGAACTGCACCAAATGTTTCCCAGTTTCAATGATTTGAAGTAAAAAAACAAAAAACAAAACTGGCTATTTGGAGTAGAGATGCAGCTGCCTCAAAAGCAAACTACAATGTGAATGTGCACCTTTGTTGTTGCTGTTTAGTCATTTAGTCGTGTCTGACTCTTCGTGACCCCATGGACCAGAGCACGCCAGGCACTCCTGTCTTCCCCTTTCTGTGGGGTCCCCAGAATACGGCCCAGGGGCCACATTTTATTTTTTTATATTTTTTATATTTTTATATATATATAATTTTATATTTTTATAATTATTTTTATTAAGGATTTTGGGGGGTTACAAAGGTAGTGCAGTGTCTCATGCATCAGTTTTACACATCAATTTTACTTGTTGAGACATTATGAGGAGGGGGGAAAGAGGTGGGTGGGATGGGGAGTTGGGTGTGGTGGATTGTCAATGTTTCTGTTTTTCTTGTTATGTGTAGGGTTTCGGTGTCAGCGTCGTTTGTGCAGGTTCTCTGTTGTTTGTTCGTGCTTCTCTGTTGGTGAGAGAGGTCGGGATTCGTCTTAGGGTGTGATTGCTCATTTGTGGTTGGCTGTGATGATCTTTAGTTTCTTGTGTGAGTGGGGAGGGAGGGTGTTTTGATTAGGTTAGCCATATTGATTTGTATGCTGACGGTAAGTTTTTGTCGTTGTCTTGTTGGGCTGTATAAGTGATGAAGGGGAACCATACTGGGGTGAAGGTGTCTTCTTCTGTTTGTCCCCGTGTCAGTTTCAGCTTACTGGTTAGTTTTTCTAGTAGGGCCGTTTCCCATACAGCTTGGTACCATTGGACCATGCTTACCCCTGACAGGTCCCTCCAGTGCCTGGCTATGATGTTTCTTGTTGCTGGCAATAGGTTTTATGTGGCCCCCGGGGACCCCTGCTGTCCTCTCTTATTGGCACGGCACGGCTGCCCACTTCCGACCCAGAAAAGCGATGGAAATAGTTTGTGCGCATGCGCAAGCATCATTTCCAGTGTACTTCCAGGTCAGAGGAGGCTTCTGCACATTTGCACAAGCTATTTCTGGTGCTTTCCAGGTCGGGAGTGTGCCAGAAATAGCGCATGTGCATGGGTGCGCACGGCCACGTGCTCCCCCGCCCTCCGGCCCGCTGCACGATCGGCGCGGCGGGCATCCGGCCCAAAGCCGGGTAAGTTTGGGGACCCCTGATTCAAGGCTATTCTGCATGGTGTTTTTTCCTGGTAGCTGCTGCTGCTGTTTTATCCTTGGATTACTCATATGGGTGGTTGTCCCAACCAGGGGCCATGCAGTCAATAGGATGGCTTCGCAGTGTACACAGCCAATAAGATTTGGCTCCATTGTGATATCATAAGGAGCATGCAGAATTGAAAGCAGCTCCTTTCTTTCTGGTAGATTTTCCCTTAAAATCCCCTTCACCTATATTCATGTATGAAAGGAAAATATGGTTGTAAAGCCCATGATTCTCATCTAGCTTGACTTTGACCCCCAGATTCAATATAGGAAGCTGAGCCTGAGATATTGTGCCATGCCCAAGGTCACGTAAGGAGTCTATGGTAGGATTTTAGCTGGATGAAATTTTATCTAGGGGATTTCCTGTGTCATAGCCAAGTATCTTAGCATAAATTCCTCAATAACACTTGCGTGTTAAGTATGGTGATTGCTGCTATTATTATTATTATTATTATTATTATTATTATTATTATTATTATTTTATTTTATTTCCCTGCCACAGACCAATATGGCTAGCCTTCCAAAAGAAAGTAGCATGATGGTCACATGGGAAGGAGCAGAGCAAGCCTCTGCACTAATTTGGGTGACTCTTGAATAAACACATTTAAGAAGCTCCTTGGTCAATGTTAATTCCATCATCTGCAGCAATGGTTTAGGGGTGGTTATTTTATCAGTGGGACGACTGCAAAGAACTCTGGCTGAGATTTCATTAGAAATGGCATAGACCAACAACTAGAGAAAGGCATAAGCTCACAAATGCATCAAATTGACAGTGCACAAATATAGCTCAGTTGGTTAGGGTGTAGTGCTGATGATGCCAAAGTTGCAGGTTCGATCCCCGCATATTCCTGAATTGCAGTGGGTTGGGCAAGTTGATCCTCAGAGTCCCTTCCAACTTTACAATTCTGTGATTCTATACAGTAGTTCTAAATGTTGGCCCACTGAGACAGAAACTGCATACTTTGTATGTAAATCAAATACTGTACTCAAACTCACAGTGTGGATTCCATCCCATTCTTAGCACTTCTTAATTTCTCCTTTCTTTTATCCATTACTTTGGTAGATATAGATGGTGCACTCACGGAATGCCTGGAATCTCAAATTTATATTTGTCCACCCATGAGAATGTGATGCTAACCAAATGAGATTTGGTTGGGGCCATGCAGTCAGATGTCTGATCAGTCTGATGCTACTAATATATCCATCTCAGCTGGCTCTGTTTTTAAACTCTTCATTTTGTTTTCTCTTGATTATACTATGATGACAATCATAGTCAATTTATTCATCACATTGGGGTGATATGCACTGAAAATGCTTTAATTAATGATGCCAGTTATCTTGGGAGCCCCCATGGGAGCAGCCACTCAAAGGTTGAGGTTGCTTCTTGCATTCTGTTAAATTTGAAACTTTATATTCCAGCTCTGAGTGGTGAAACTGGAATTCTGTACAATTGAATACAATCCTTTCAGTTGTACTGTACACAAAAACTTCTGAGAGGAGTAAAAGGCATTTGCACATTAAAAGCAAGCTACTGTTGATGACTCTGTTCTTGAATATTAACCACATGTGTATGCAACTATGGGATGGAAAGTTGAAAACTAGTTGAATATTTGGGGTGGGTGTGACATTTTCCAGCAGTGAATATCACTTGATATCTATTGCTACCATGGTACCTCAGTTTATGAACACAATTGGTTCCAGAAGTCTGTTCATAAACTGAAGCGTTCATAAATTGAAGCGAACTTTCCCATTGAAAGTAATGGAAAGTGGATTAATCTGTTCCAGACGGTCCACGGAGTACTCAACCTGAAGCGTACTTAACCCGAAGCATGGGTGTAATTGGTTCCGTAAGTCTGTTCATAAACTGAAGCGTTCATAAACTGAAGCGAACTTTCCCATTGAAAGTAATGGAAAGTGAATTAATCCATTCCAGATGGGTCCGCGGCGTTCGTAAACCAAAAATTCGTAAACCAAGGTGTTCATAAACCGAGGTTCCACTGTATTTCATATTGTGGGAGTCATGAAACTAAGAGAGAAGGAGGAGAGGCCAAGCCCATTGCTTTCTTAAATATTAAAATAATACCAAATTTGAATTCACAGTTGCACCAAAATTTCATGACTGGCAAAACTGGGAAGGCTATTTCAGCCTTCATGGAGGACTGAAACTCTCCAGTAGTTCAGAAGAAGCTCAAAAAAAGGAAGGGTGGGAATGGATCAGCCCTATTGAAAACAGATTTCTTGTGGCAGGATGAAAATCACAGAGCAAAGTGTGGTGTGCTCACAGATCTCCCAGTGCGATTTGAAAAGACAAACAGACTTGGATGAAATAGTTGGGGTGGGTGGTGGGGGAAGAATGCATGTTTTCTCCTTTGCTGCAATGTATGCATTCTGGAAATGCAGGGAGCACAAGGCATGGCAACGGGCGTGACCACGTTAGAGCAGAAGGCAAATACCTGAAGAGAAAAGCACTCTGCGAGGCAGCGGTTTACACTGTTAAGTGCAAATTACCCTTCCACTGTGAGAAGCCTCGGGGAAGCCGGTGTCAGGCTGGAAAAGCATCAGACTGGAGGTTTCTAAAGCGGTGGCTTCCTTAGCAATGCAAAAGAGCAATCCGGTAGCACCGCTTGGGTCAGTTCAACGCTAATATGAGAACAGGTGAAAAATGGGCAGGACAGAGAGATGCGTACCGGTAGTATAGGCGAGGCAACTCTACACTAAGTATTCTTCCCCACATCCCTTAATATTCAAGCTAAAATAGGTAAGGATGATTGGGGAGGGTGTCTTTTGTTTTGTTTGCGGGGTGTCCCAGTGACTCAAGCACCGTCTTGTTCTTATGGCGAAGAGCAAGTAGATTAATAGGCGATCCCTTTTCTCTTAGCATTAGAAAATTAGATCATTTATCAGGATTACTTTTCTCATTGCCTTGCTGGGGTAAGCTGCTCGCACCTTCACTTTTCCACCCAATGACTCCACCTCAAGTGTTTCTGGAACTATTCTGGAGTCAGCCCCACTGAAATCTCTGGGATTTTCACTTCCGAGTCAACATGCGTGCAATGGGGGTGCAAGAAATCAAAGGAGGGATGCCCCCCTCCCTTCTTCGACATTAGAAAGCCAGGCGGGGTTGAGAGAGGGAGATTAGCACGGAGACTCCTAGCTGCGAAAGAGAAAGCGAGCGATCCCTCCGGTCAGTTTCATGCATGTTGCTCAAGTTCGCGCGTAGCAAAAATGCACGCGCGCACGCATGCTGGATTTCTGAGCCGAGACATCACGTGCGTCGTGCGGAGAGACTGGCTGGAGGGAGAGAAGCTGATCTCCCCGCCCTCTGGTTTGCAAGATCACCAAACCAGAAGGAGGCGATACCAGCTTCTCCGTCCCACAGAGACAAACCCAGCGGCCCCAGGGACCAGGGTCATCCTCTAAACCCTCTTTTGGTTCGAGCCTGTGCCATTATAACACCCCCACGGCGAGTCTTGCAAACTGGGTTATATACGCGTTGACTCAGAGAACTACTGCCTCCCTTCCCCAGTCGTCTCTTTAGCATCCCTCCTCCAGCTCCTTGCAAAATTAAAACAAACCCGGAAAGATCGGGCAGCTGGCTGGTTTCCTCAATGCCTTTCCCGGTTGGTTTCACGGGAGTTTTGCCTCCCGGCCCCGGCGTGTTGCGATTGTTGGGACAAAATTATTGAGAGAAGTAGCCTTGCACGGTTAGTATATAATGTAACCGAAGGGAAGGGCAGAGATTTCCACTGAGTCTCTGGAAGGAGTTTCTTTAGCAACCTGGGAAGAAGGTGGCGGGCTGATGTGCCAAGCCCTTCAAAAGCGAGGGAGAGAGAGAGTCTTTTCTTCCTGCCCACCCGATCTCCCCCCTCCTCCTCCCGAATCCTATTAGATCCTCCCCTCCAGCTCCCTAAATCAGCTCCGCCGCTATATCTATCAGGTTGAGACCAGCCTCTGCTGTAGTTCTCTCTGCGCCTCGCTTCTTCTCCAGCACCACCTGGCTCACTCGGTCTTGGGTTGCTGTGGTTTTTACGCACAGAGCCAGCCTCTCGTCGTCTCCGTTTCTTTGGATGAATATAATCTCGTCCACCTATTTTTTTGCCTTAAAGGATCAGCTTTAAAATCTCCGCTTCTCTGACTCTGAGCGCCCGCCCGCCCGCCCGCCTGCCTCCCCGCAACTCTTCCTTTGCATTTGTCCGGTCTCCCTTTATTTTATTTTTTTAATTTTCGCATCCATTCATTGTTTCCTGGGCTCTGTGGCAGGCACACACGCGTGCGTCCGGCACACCGCTTGCCCGGTGGTTCGTTGTTACTTGGGTCTCCCTCTCTCTCAGCGCCGCTAAGGAAGCTCTGGCGGACACCCCCACGTCACGCCGCCCATCGCTGTCCCTCACCACTGTTCTGAAGTGCATCCAAACCTCTGGAACTACAATGGGATGCGCGCTCGACTCGTGGAACCGCTTGCTGCCCAGACACCTCGCCTCCTGAAATTCCACCCGGTGAGTGCCTCGCCTTTTACGCACGTTAGATTTAAGGAAGCCTCCATCAGTTCCTCCCCACAATGTTTAGCGATCGCCAGTTTGATGAGCTATTGTCTCTGTGACTTTTTAAATTTTATTTTATTATTGGAGGGGGGGAGGGGAAGCTTAAATAAATCTATCGCTCTGCTGCTTTCCTATCCATTTAACTCCCGTTGATGCTATGGATATTCCATTCCTCCATTAACCCCTTCCTTCACGCAGACGCAGCAGAGAGAAAATGACGAGTTAGGGGGTGCACTGTGTATTGGGGGGTGCATTTCTTGGCGAGGCAAATTGCATCCCACATGTTACATTTCTGGAAGAAAATTATGTTGGGAGGCTGAAACAGATGGGGAGGGGGTGCTCTCTTGCCTTTCTCTCGCAGATGACAGGCGCACACACCAGATCCTTGTTTGTAAGCTCCGGGTTTTGATCGCGCCTTGGCTCGCTCACTTGAGACACATGGGACTCTCGCGTCTCCCCCAAAGGCACACCTAGCTCTGTGTGTCATTCGCACTATTGGTTTCGTGGCGTGCCAAACATCTGGGTTTCTAGGGGCTAACTTGTCAGGGGCTTGCGGTGGAAGATCGGGGGGGGGGGCTGGCATCGTCGCCCTTGGTGGGCATCCTATTCGGAGGGTTGGTGAGAGAGAAGAAGAAGATCTCACCCATAGCTCACATCTTTCGCGTTGGGGTGTCTCTCTGGCGCCATTTGGTCTTTGTGGGAGACTCTGCCCTCTACCAGATTTTCTGGGAGGGGTCTTAAAGAAGTATTTGGGGGAGAAGAAGGGCTGGGATCAACCAGTCCCTCAGTCCAAGAAAGGGGGAAGATTCCCCACCAGATTCGACTGGGAGGTGGGCTTGCTTAAGGGACCTTTCAAGGTGGTGCTTTTGGAATTGTGAAATCAAGAGTCGCATTTGGGTTGCGAATCCGCCCCCGCCCGCCCCCGGCCCCCCAACAGCTTCGCGATAGGGAACCAAACCGTTGTTGCATTTCACCCTCGGCATGCAAGGCAGATGCTATTTCACTGAGCTAGGGCTCCAAAACGCGGAGGAAGTCTGATTGTCTGGTCGGGGATCTCTCTTCCGGAGCTCACATCTTCTTGCAGATCTCTCTCTCTCTCGCTTACCTCTTCTGCGTTATTATTATTTGTGTAGAGTTTTTTTGTGAAAAATAAACTGCGCGAGGAACTGCAGGGACCGGAAAGAGAGATGAGCGTAACTTTTACTGTTGTCTGACTGTCTGTCTGTCTCTCTCTCTCTCGCACACACACACACACACACTTCATTGCATTAATATGCGATGGGCTATATACAATATATGCATACCAGTGTCGGGTAAATTTCGGGGCTATGGCAGCCGACACAGGCCAAGGATGCTTTACACACCTTGCCTGGCAGCAGACTTGGGTTAGCCATTTGGGGTCCATCCAGCAGGGAGCAGTTGCAGACAACTCTCACTCCCCGAAAAGCGTGTTTGTCAGATGTCTGTCTGCAAACACGTGTTGGTTGCATTCCCATTTTGGAATTAAGTCCAATCTGCCAGGTGGGCCCTTAGGCAAGCTTTCGGCCCCTCATCTACCTAATGCTGACCCATCTTACGGGGTTCTTGCTGTTGCTGTTTTTGTGAATAATTGCCAGGGGTCCTTTACCTTTACCTTTTTTAATACCGTATATAAAAAAGCATGAAGACTCTCGAAAGCAGCCTGTAAATGCATTATAATTCCTGCCAGTTCTGTACTCGCAAGCGACCATTAGGGAGAGCGAAGGGGGCAAATGTCCCTCCCAGTGAGTGGCAGATATGAGCGTATGTGTCCCCCCCCCTCCCCGTTCTGCGGCAGGCTGTGGTGGTCGTTAAAATGCAGTCTCACGATTACTACAGGTGGACGCGCTTGCTCCTTAGTCTAACCCTCAGAACTACTTATTGTCATCGGCATACCTAACGCTTGGAGTAGCTGTTCTCCAGCAGAGACTTGTGTGGAACCTTTGGACCTTCCAGATGTTGCTAGACTCCAGATCCCGTCACCTCTGGCCATTAGCCACACTCGCTTGATGGGTGGCGTGGTGTGGGGAGGTTGAGTTTAAATCCTCATGGCCGCAGGTTAGCCTCACCAGTGCCCTGGAATTTAGGGGTTCCTCGTCGGAATTCCAGAACCACCTTTGATGATCAGATCCTTGGGATAAAAGGAAAGCCATTGCCCTCATCATGCCCTCCTTCTTATCAGTCTCCTACGACACTTCTCTGACCCACGTCTGGGGACATAATATTGGACCAGACAGACCAAAGCTAATCTTCTTTAGGACAGCGATGCGCGTGGATGAATTATTCCCACTTTAATCCGTCTCTGGAGTGAAGGGACCTAAGGACACTTTAAAGGGGGGGGGGTTATAAAGCGTGGACGTCCCCCCCCCCCGGATCTCGAAGAGAAGATCCGGTTGGCAAGAGCTGCTCCGGTTTAATTAAACCGGAGTAAAGCCCCCCTCCCTTCCGCCCACCCCCTTCCGCGTGTCCTTCCCAGCTGTTCTGCCACCAGCTGGAGCGAAGGAAGACGAGTCACCTTGCTCAGGCGGGCGGTGCGTGGTTTTTCGCAGCAGAGTCTCCAGCCTCACCAAGAGAAGAAGATCCCCCTCTGTCTCTTTCTCTGCCTCCTTGCCAAAGCTGCCCTTCCCCTTCCACCCTCTTCCGACAGAACTTGTGCAATTAGACCGATCCCCAAGCAGAGCTAGTCGGTTGCACTTCCGAGGAGCTGCAGCCGAGCTCGCAGCAGCTGCAGCCGAGCTAGCTCAACTCATGGGGATCCGGAAACTTTGAGCATCATCAGATAGATGCGCTTCAGAGGACGCCAGACGCGGGCGAGCCAGCTATAGGTAAGGGATTCCGCGTTGTCTCTCTCTCTCCTAACAAGCTACCCGAAGGTGAACTGTACCACTGGGTTTGGAGTCATCGTGTGAAGGGGGGGGGGGGTACAATTTGGTGCAAGGAGGGTGAAGGAGAGAGAAGGTGGGTGCTGAGATGCTCCCGGTGTCAGTGAAAAGAACTTGGTGACAGTGGCGAGAGATGGCAACAGGGGGTCGAGTTTGGGTGTAAAACGGCGGGGGGGGGGGCAGCGGCGGTTGCCAGGCTGTGCAGGGGAGGGGAGGCGAGCAAACATCCTTCTGCGCATCGCTTGCAAATAAATCAATGCAATTAATGGTGTCTTAATGGGCATTTGCAGGCAGCGAGCGAGCAAGCGGCATGCTTCACAGGCGAAAATCTCCATCAGCCTTAATGTGTTGTTTCTTGTTCAATACTATTTACCGGGGGTGTGGAGGCACCGCTAGGAATGCCACACCAATCAGGAAAGATGTGGGGAGGGGGGGAAAGATAAAATCCTAAAGCTCATTCGGCAGCCTGTGACATTTTTGGCTTGTGTGATTTGATTTTTAAAGAGGTGGCACAGCTCAATAATAATGTGGGGTGGGAGGAATAATTCTCCCTTAAGGGGCATGATCTCCAGACAACAAAACAGATGTAGTCTCCCCCCTCTTTTTTTTAATGGACCAGGATTATGATGATCACCTCTGTTCCAGTCCAAGCTTTGATGACTCGTTGATGCAAGTTTTCAGTATGGGCTGGACAGAGAGACTAGGCAGGGTTTACACGGATCAGTATGCAAAGTACAAGAGGGTGCACATTTGTTGTGTGGCTTTCCCCCTGCTTGCGCTGCTAGCCTTCATTGAAATGCAGCTCAGAATATGGTGACTTTTCCCTTTCATTGCAAGGTATGGCAGCCATGGTTCTGTTCATTTCCCTAGTTTCAGGGAATTGCAGAGTGCACGAGGAACCTGACTACAGCCAAAATGAAAGGCCAGGGTGGATGGAGTGGGAATGTGAGAAGATTTGGGTGTGGGTGGTTTTGCGCATTGTGTCCCATGCCCACTTTAGAACAAAGTGAGATGAATCTATAGCACGTTGTCTATTGTTGGTCCTGTAATGCTTTGCCAGGCATCAAGGATATCTGCACCCAATCACCAGCCATATGGTAGGACACTGACCACTTCGCCATGTGGTTTCATGCACACTGGCATGCAATGAGGACTGTAGCTCAGGGGTAGAACCTCAGCTTTCCATGCAAAAGTTCCCAGGTTCCATCCATATAAGAGCTGGGCAACCCTGAAGTTGTCAGTCAGTGAAGAAAATCCTGAGTTGGGTGGACCATTGGTTTAATTCGGTGAAATGTTGCTTTGGTGGTCCTTTCTCAATTGTCACATACTATCCTCTGCATTCATGCTCTAGTAGAAGTTACACAGGAAAGGAATACACAGGCAGAGGAACAAGGAGCTCAGTAAATCCCTTCCCTGAAGTTACAACTCCATTAATTTGGCATCTGCCTCACCTGATTTCCCTTGGGGGCTGCACGCATGGTGCCATCGGCATATGAATGCATGAACTGTAAGCACTGAATCTGTGGTGATATGAAATCTCTTACATGTAATAACACTCTGCTGGCCTGTTCATGCCTAGGAAGACCCCAAATTGGAAAATATGCAGAGGTTGAACCAGCTCCCCAAAATGCTCCCCTGTTCTACCCCATGAAAGGAGATTCTGACTTAACATCAGGGAAAACTTTTTGACAGTAGGAGCTGTTTGACGGTGGAACGGTCTTCCTTGGGAGCTTGTGAATTCTCCTTCCTTGGATGGCCATCTCTTATGGATGCTTGGGCTGAGATTCCTGCATTGGAATTATGAGGCATAAGCATTAACCAGACTTCCTTCCTTCCTTCCTTCCTTCCTTCCTTCCTTCCTTCCTTCCTTCCTTCCTTCCTTCCTTCCCTCCCTCCCTCCCTCCCTCCCTCCCTCCCTTCCTTTCCCCCCAACATTTCAGCACAAATTGGAATAATAACACGGGACTGTTGAGAGAGCCAAAGTAACAGAATAACTGAAAGACCACAGCTTTGAAAATGTCAAAGAATAGGGTCAAGCATAGGGAGCACACAGGGTCCCCAAATGTTCTTTAAATAGACGCTGCAAGTCTCTCTTTCTGGTAGTGTGTGTGTGTGTGTGTGTGTGTGTGTGTGTGTGTGTGTGTGTAGTCTGGAACATTGTTATTCCCACCATGACAGGTATTAGGGAATTCTCACTGAGGCGTGTCTCACTTTTGCAGCCAGATGGTAGCAGACTCCAGAAATCTCAGATGGTTTGAGTCCACTGCTGACTCCAGCACTAACTAAGCTTCTGCTCCCATCAGGGGGACACTGAATGGGCTGTGCTGGTGTTTTGTCACTTTTCCTACTTGAGAGTCACACTGCCCAGCCAAGTTTTCTAATTTATGCAGAGGGCTTGCTTATCTTCATATACTTTCCTGCCAAGGTGCTTTCTGTGGCTAGGAGCCCTTTATGCAAGTTTGTTAAAGGAAGAGGTTTCCCGAAGGCTAATTTGGTAGGAGACATTTCTCATCTTGTGTTTGCTTCAGGGGCAAGAGGGATGGGAAACTGGGTGGAATATGGACAAAAAGGAGAAGGTAGAGTAGAAGGTGCGCCAGAAGAAGAGACACCGGCCATGGTTTTTGTAGGCTTGTTTTGCAACAGTCACAGACTGATGGGCTTTTAAACAGGTAAGAGGAGCAGCCTAGGCAATAGCCTTTTGCTGCCTTTCCTGTGCAAATGCCATTAAGTGTTAAATTGCATCCTTTGGTGAGTGACTCCATCACAGAACTATCTCAAGACATTTCTTTTTATTTTCAGTTGACTGCACCATAAAATGAAACTCCCTTCATCGGGTGACCATTTTGCAATATAATCAAATGGGCTCTTTCAATTATGAGGCTTATGCATTAAGCAGAACTTTCTTTCTCTCTCTCTCTTTCTCTACATATGAGAGAGACAAGATGAGCCTTTAGGAAGGGGTGTGTGTATATATATATACATAAAAGCAAAAAAAAAAAAAAAGGAGCAAAACAAAAGGAGCTAAAGACCCCAGGAAGTCAATATAGATACTGATACCATTTAGCACAGGGTGGAAACCCCACTGAACCTACTAAGACTTACCAGTATTTTTGAGTACATATGCATGTGTATGTTTTCCCAGACAAGAGCTCCACTGGAGGGTGTTTGGGATTTGCTCTGCTGTAGCTAGAATCACAAGCCAAGTCATGCTAGAGTTATTGAAGCAAAACCCATTGTGGCTTATTTGGGGCAGGGAGGGTTAAATATGGGGGACTTCAGAATTTTTATTTGTCTGTGTAAAGTTCATAAGAGGCAGACTTCGGGCGACATAATTTCAGATTTCATTGGGGGGAATCTAAATGGGGGGGTGGAGTTGGGAGGGTCCACTGCCTCACTTTTTGATACGTTAAATTCTTTTTACAACTAAAACTTGAAGGCCTTATCATTTTTATTTTGTTTCTGTAACAATTGCAGTATTTTCCGCAAAGAACAGACATCTTAATTTTTATAAAAGCAAAGAGAAAGTTGTCTTTTAGCATGCATACCTAATACTTAGCACCACTTGATTCAGTCACTCAGTAAGTAAAAATGATGCTCTCTGAGAATAATCAGATGTTGTCTGAACCCTGCCCTTTGTATATGGTGGGCTTTGCAAACTACACCCCTAAGCCTCTTTCAGAGGGTTCAGTCCATGTCTGACCCTCCCAAACTTTCTGAGAGCTGAAAGACACAATTCGAGAGCAGAATTCTCTTCATTATTGATGTGGAAACTGTAAGGAGAATTGGGGTTCCTCAACTAGAATCCCTGTTGGGTTGCCAGTCGTGGGTAGGAAGGAACTTCTTTGTGTTTTAACTTCTCAATCATTGCAGATGTCTTCTATTGTTCCCACCTGGAGTGCTGCTTCTTTTCCTACTTGGTGTGTGTATAGAAGAAGTGTGTGGGTGCAGAATGTTCCTTGGTTGTGTAGCATTTCACACGATGCTTCCGGCTGAGGCCATGCTTTGGGGCTAGCAAGGTTTTTCCCCCTTCCCTCCCCTTCAAACAGCAGCACATCAAGAAAAATTATTGCCTTAAACCCTCAGGGCACCAAAGGCTATTACAACGGGACATGACTTGGGTGAGGCAGGCTGGTATCTATTATCTCTTTGTTGCAGCTGGAGGGGTGGGAGCAGAGCCAGATTTAGGTTTGATGGGGCCCTAAACTACTGAAGGTAAAACTGTCAACAACAAACTGTCGCTGTTTTTTGTGTTGAATATATGCTATATGGTAATTTATAGACCTAATAGGTATCTAAAGCCATTCGCACAAGCAGAATGTAGGCACCCTATATATAGAAATGAGCAAACCAGTGATATTTTAGGGTGCAGGCTAGCAGGCAGGGCCCATTACTTACATCAGGCATGTCCAGCAGGTAGATTGTGATCTACTGGTAGATCGCGGGGGTGTCCCAGGTAGATTGTGGCATGGAGTTTAGTGATCACCTTTGGCCAACCCTCCCCTAAATAAAGCTCAACAATTCCTGGCAATGACAATGGGTAGATCTTTTTATATGGTGAGTAGATCGCTGTCTCTTGGAAGTTGGACATGCCTGACTTACATCATAGGAGCCTACACAATATAAAACATGGTTTCTGTATGTAGGTTTTATTTTGTTTTTATATTATATCTTGGAAATGTACATCCAGTTGTTTTTTCCTTTAATTTTTTTTTGGGGGCCCCAAGGGAGTGGGGCCCTAAGCTATAGCTTGTTTAGCTTATACATAAATCTGGCACTGGGTGGGGAATGGGGAGAAAGGCAAGCCTATTGTTCTCTCAGTCTAAGGTGGTAGCCTTAGAATGGGATTCTTCCCAGGTGATAGCTTCCTCTCTTAGTCAGCATGTTTTCCTTGCATCCCAGTAACTTCCTTTTGAGTAAACCCAAAAGATAGGAGAAGGGCCATTGCTTAGTGGTGGAGCAAATGCTTTCTGCATGCAAAAAGTTCCTGGTTCAATCTGGGAGAGACATCTGCCTGAAATTCTGGAAAGTTGCTACTGGTGAGTTTTGACAATACTGACTTGATATAATGCTGTGTCCTATCTTCTGCTTTATTCTATGCACCAAAGGCATCTTATGCTCTTTGAGTATTAAGGGCACTCATTTGCGGAATGTATTTTCCCCTGCTTATATTTGCAAGCAACCCTGGTGGCTTGGTTGTTGATTTTTGTGACTTGGTTTATGATGCACACCTAGTTGGGAATAATTCCCACTGAGCTCATTGAGACTTTCTTCTGAGTAAACATGGATGGGATATGGCTGCACATCACATGCAATGATCTGCTGTGTATACAACATTCTCAGCTGCTCACTGCTGATTATGTGGATGGAACTATGTCAAATGTGTTTGAGCAAGTCTGTTGAGTCCTGATATAGGCTCTGGACTTGATGACTTCTAGTAACCCACCCATCCCCCAGCCATTTAGTTCTGCAACCCCTCTGCAATAAGTGAACCTTTGGACAGCCAGAGAAAGCAGAGCAGTTCACAAGTTTGGAGAGAAGATGTCCTGTTATATTGCTTGGAAGAATCTCCTGTGATTTAATAGAATTTCTTGCACCCATTCTTCACAGTGTGACAAATGGGTGCTCTTCTAAAATAAGCCATAATGGACGGAACAATAAAACTGAAATAGGAATCTTGTGGGCAGAGTACACTCTGGTATGATTTCCAGAGAATAATCTGAGTTCAGGAAAGGTATCAGATGCACCGTGTCCAGCACATTCTTAATATGGGAGAAAAACGGCCCCTCGAGCATAATATGCCAGGAAAATGCCTCGCCTTGAGAATACAATATGTGTAAATTGCACCAATATACCGGTACATCCAGTGAAGGGACAGTTATCTTACGCTCAGTTGCTAGCTGAGTTGCATAGCTATTATAATTCCATAGACCAAGTAGGGAACCTGAGCAATTTTATCTGAGAATCTTAATGTAGCTTGGGAAAAAAGAGATTCTAATTTCCGGTAGTCTTTTATTACCACTCCAGCATACAGTATGCTTAGTAAAACAGTGTTCCATGCTCCGGGTGTTCACTGATGAAATGCCAGAGCTCCAAGTAAAGAAATCCAAAATCGGAGACACACAAACAAGCATATGAGGACAGTGAAGCTCTCTTGCTGCAGAAGGCAGAGTTGGTTCATCAAAAAAAGCAAACCTACACACATGTGAACCAAAAAGTTGCCAATTTCTGCCCTGCTCTCCTTTGAGCCCTGATGTGGACAAACATCCCTTCAAGTTAATTTTCATTAGGCTGACTTTCCCCACCACTGAATTCAGGGTAGACTTCATTATTTAGGAAGCTGTTTCCATTTGGATCAGTCTTCAAACAGATGATTATATTTCAGTTGATCAGACTAGAAGCTCATCCAGTAACATCCTTTTGAAGGAAGTGTGTGTGTGTAAAGGAAGCATTAGTTTTGTCAGGTCTAGATGGAAAATTGGGGGGGGGGGGAGACTAAGAATCCCTCTCTTTTATCTGTTCCGCATTTGTCTACCTCTTATTATTCTTATGACCCCCTTTACCACAATAGTGAAAGGACAGTGGTTTACAGCAAAATAAAATACAACAAAATATAACAACGCAATCAGTTAAAACCATTTCGCATAAAATACCTACATAACTAATATAAAAGGAGAATCATACTTAAAACTGACTTTACCAATTATTTCTGCCATCTCAAAATTCTTTGTCTTTTTTACTTTCCTCTTTTTGAAGTAGGGTAATGAAACCTCTGGGAAACTGGGTAAAAAATTTTGTGGCATGCACAGTTGCATGTTTCTTGTCTATCTGCAGGAGCAGCACATTATGGTTTATGTTATGTACTGAGCTGAATCCTAGAACAATAGGATTCAGAATCAGCGGGAGCTACCCAATCCAACTCCAGGTGGAAGTGAATCCGCAACCTGATTGGCCTGCTGGAGCAGCCAATCAGGCGGCTGGCAGAAGTGAATCTGCTACCTGATTGGCCTGTAGGAGCGGCCAATCAGGCTGCAGGCAGAAGTCAATCCACAATATAATTGGCCCACAGGTGTAGCCCTGAAGTAGCCAATCACGCAAGGCCCATTGTGTAAATAATGTATATAAGCAGATGGTTTTGGGAAAAGAGCCATTCGTCTTCTCTTCTTCTCCTTGATGAATATGAGCTGAATAAAGAGCATGAAATTCACTCTCGACTCCGAGTATATTTCAGTTTATCTAGCTATATCAGTTCTGAGCAATGTCATTGCTCTGAGCTTAGTCCCATGACTAAGGAACAGAACCCTGGATGCAGCTAGGGGCAGGAATGATTCTCAATCTCTGCTGCTCAGTATGGAACAGATTCAGCTCTACCCCACTTGTGCCCCTGGTTAACCCCTTGCCTCCACTTCAGTAAAGTAGTTGCCATTCATTCCTGTAGATAAACACCAGTCGCTGCACTTGGGGAAACAGTAGCAATGAGTCACTCCTCTATATTTGGCTCTTTTCAATTGTCCGATATCAAAGACTCATGCAGAAACATAGGGGGAAGCAGCTCTTGGCGGGGAAAGGAGAAAGAGGTTATCCTTACTCATATGCACGCTCAAAAGTAAACATTTTCATCTGTCAAAGGTGAAGTGTGCTCCCTCTTTTAATTTAGAAAGGCGTGTCCAGTCACTGTTAGGTTTGAGAAACATTGCCTGATATAACAATGCCAACCACTCTATATGTCAAGCATTTAGGTTAGGCATCCTCAACCTTCGGCCCTCCAGATGTTTTGGACTATAATTCCCATCATCCCTGGCCACCAAGGGCGTACCCACCACGGGGCAAGTTAGGGCAGCTGCCCTACTCTAGAAGCAGGGCTGGTGGGCAGAGGCGGAGCACAGCCCGGCGGAGCGCGAGTTCGCCATTCCCGCCGCGCCACGCCGCACCCTCCCTCCAGCTCCCCAGCGCGCCCTTAGGCAAGGCCAAGCGCGGTGGGGAACCAGGGAGCGCGGCGCGGTGGGCGGGAACGCCGAACTCGCGCTCTGCTGGGCTGGGCTCCGCCTCCGCCCACCAGCCCTGCTTCTAGGGAGGGGCACAGCCCGGCGGAGCGCGAGTTCGCCATTCCCGCCCACCGCGCTGCGCCCTCCCTCCAGCTCCCCGTCGCGCCCTCTGGCAAGGCCAAGCGCGGCGGGGAACCAGAGAGCGCGGCACGGCGGGTGGGAACGCTGAACTCGTGCTCCGCTGGGCTGGGCTCCGCCTCTGCCCACCAGCCCTGCTTCTAGGGAGGGGCACAGCCCGGCGGAGCGCGAGTTCGCCGTTCCCGCCCACTTTGTGGCCCCTCCCCTTCCGTGCCTTGGCCCCTCCCCTTGCCCCCCCTAGTTTTGATCCTGGGTACGCCCATGCTGGCCACTGCTCTTGTTAGCTAGGGATCATGGGAGTTGTAGGCCAAAACATCTGGAGGGCTGCATGTTGGGGATGCCTGATTTAAGTAACGTTTCCGAGCACAATTCAAAGTGTTGGTGCTGACCTTTAAAGCCCTAAACGGCTTCGGTCCAGTATACCTGAAGGAGCGTATCCACCTCCATCGCTCTGCCCAGACACTGAGGTCCAGCTCCGAGGGCCTTCTGGCGGTTCCCTCACTGCGAGAAGCCAAGTTACAGGGAACCAGGCAGAGGGCCTTCTCGGTAGTGGCACCCACCCTGTGGAACGCCCTCCCACCAGATGTCAAAGAGAAAAACAACTACCAGACTTTTAGAGGACATCTGAAGGCAGCCCTGTTTAGGGAATCTTTTAATCTTAAAGAAATTGGTGTATTCTAATATTTCTGTTCGAAGCCGCCCAGAGTGGCCGGGAAACCCCGCCAGATGGGCGGGGTATAAATAATAAATTGTTGTTGTTGTTGTTGTTATATCTAGGGCTTTGGCTAGTGTGTGTGCAGAATGCATGTGTGTACAAATGCACTCATCTTCAGAAGCAATGGTATGTTGGTTCAATCCTAGAGGAAACCATTATCAAAATGCACACACACACACACACCCCAATAGAAATACACATGCACATATTGCAAGGAATCAGTTCCTTCAATTTTCCGTTCATCTAAAATGAGTAAATGCACACAAATTTGGAGCCTACCTTATTTTAGGACTGGGGGTGGAGGGAGTCTTCATGCTACTTCATTACCCTTCCCACCCCAGTTGTGTTTCTGACACAGTGGGTCATACAGCATCATCACTTGTTATTCAGCATCACTCACCCATTGGGGGAGGAGGAATTCATAGGCCATGTCTATACAACCAAGGTTTTGTTGTTTTTTAGTCGTTTAGTCGTGTCCAAGGTTACAATGGTCAAAACATGGAATAATGATTTCCCACAGGGTATATTGTTCAATTCCAAAAAGACACACACACACACACACACACACACACACACACACACACACAGCCAGAAACTACAGTGATTTAACTTATATTAGGGTGAAAGTTTGTAACATTCAAATCAAGCACCAGTGGTATAGCCATTGACTGCAGTAATTACCATTTTTTGGTTTATATACACACACAGAGAGAGTCTTGCTAAATAATGCTAACATTCTTGTAGAAATGGATCAGTAGCTGGGTTAATTAATGCCTCTTACTGAGTATAAGCATTCCTGCCTCTGCCAGGGCAGAATATCCTGAGAAGTAGAGATGTGCTTGTTTGCCTAATAGTCCCCATATTTTCAGTTTTTGGTCTGAAGACACAGTGATGTGGAGGAAGAGCTAGATGGGACTCAGGGCCGTCTTGAGCAGATCGCGCGCCCTGGTGCTGAGGGGCGGAGATCGCTCCGCTGCCCGCCCCGCCCTCGCAGGGCGCAATTGGTTTCCGTGCGGCTTCGTCGCGCAGCGCCCTCCTTTCCGGGCCGGCGCCCAGCTTACCAGCCCCCCGCCATGGTGCACTGCGCCACCGGGGGTCTATGAAGAGCCGGCCCTGATGGGACTGATTCTAATTAAGGGTGCATTTGGATGTGGTGACTATTACATGGGTTTCCTAGTTGCAATGCAAATATTTATCTATGTTCATAGAATCATAGAATCAGAGTTGGAAGAGACCACAAGGGCCATCCAGTCCAACCCCTTCCAAGCAGGAAACACCATCAAAGCATTCTTGACATATGCCTGTCAAGCCTCCGCTTAAAGACCTCCAAAGAAGGAGACTCAACCACACTCCTTGGCAGCAAATTCCACTGCCGAACAGCTCTTACTGTCAGGAAGTTCTTCCTAATGTTTAGGTGGGATCTTCTTTCTTGTAGTTTGAATCCATTGCTCCGTGTCCCCTTCTCTGGAGCAGCAGAAAACAACCTTTCTCCCTCCTCTGTATGACATCCTTTTATATATTTGAACATGGCTATCATATCACCCCTTAACCTTCTCTTCTCCAGGCTAAACATACCCAGCTCCCTAAGCCGTTCCTCATAAGGCATCATTTCCAGGCCTTTGACCATTTTGGTTGCCCTCTTCTGGACACGTTCCAGCTTGTCAGTATCCTTCTTGAACTGTGGTGCCCAGAACTGGACACAGTACTCCAGGTGAGGGCTGACCAGAGCAGAATAGACCTCATGTTGATGTTAATGTGATGTTTTCCTAGTAACTCTTAAATGTCTTGCCTTTTCTTTTCTTTTCTTTTCTGAACAAAAAAGAAAGTCTTGTGGCACCTTAAATATAAACAAATTGCATAATGGCCTAAGCGTTGGTGGTATATATTAGATAGTGAGGTGAGAAGGAAATTAAATGAATACAATACTGCCTGGCATTTGCACCATCAACTTGAGCAGTTCACAATAAACATAAGTTGCAAGGTCCTCTGCCCTATCTTTTCAGGTGTTATACCAGGCATCCCCAAACTGCGGCCCTCCAGATGTTTTGGCCTACAACTCCCATAATCCCTAGCTAACAGGACCAGTGGTCGGGGAAGATGGGAATTGTAGTCCAAAACATCTGGAGGGCCGAAGTTTGGGGAAGCCTGTGTTATACTGTGGTTAATGCTTACTTAAGAACATCACCAGGACCTGCCCCTATATCACAGGTTTGGGCCCTGAAATCTCAGGGTCTGGGATGTTCTTGACCTGGCAACTCTATGTACTATATCAGTGGTGGCGAACTTATGGCACGCATGCCAGAGTGGACACTCAGAGCCCTCTCTGTGGGCACGCATGCCGTTGTCCCAGCACAGAGCCTGCAGAAGGCGAGGGCAGTGCGTCGAGTCCTCAGCTCAACTTGGGCAGCCGGAGCGCCATTTCCGTGGCGGGTTGGCGCAGGAAACAGCACAGCAGGAGCAGAATGTCAGGCCACCAATTCTCTCCAAAACGGGGGTCGCAGCTATTCTTTGGCCCAAGTTCATTGCCCCCAATTGCATGGAGGCTTCCGGGGCATATTGTGGCAATTTGTATTTTGCGTGAGCGGGTTGTGATATAGCACTGGCAATGGTTGTGGTGTGCCCTCAGTTTCGGATGCTGCATAAGCAGGACAGTAAAGAACCAAAATCCGCAAACTGGCCCATTTGCTGCAGCGCCTTTAGGGATCCTTTTGCTCAGCTGCTTAGTGTGGGATGCCCAGACCGAGAAGGCGGCCTCGTGGTCAGGGAGGCGCAAAGGGAAGGGCATTGGTCCCATTCGGATACGTGACACTATCCCCAAGCAGGCACTCATGTTGTTTTCAGAAGCTGGGCGTGGATCCTGGGATTTGTGTCCGAGTAGAAGCGCCTCGGATGGGGCGTCAAGGGATGAAATGGAGCCACAACCCCCAGGGTGCGTGTTTTCCCTCGGGGAGCCTCTGCTGTGGGTGGGGAGGGCAAAACGCTTTGCACGCACTCAGAGGCGTGCTGCTGCATTAGTGGGCTGCCAAGAGTTCTCAACCTCCTGCTGCTGCGAGGTTGAGGCTTTACACACCCTCCGGCCCCACTGGACACCCTGTGTAGGGGCCGTTTAGGGCTGGGCAAGGGAGCGGGGCTAGTATGTGGGGCAGCCCCCGGGACACTTTCAGGAAATGGTGATGCGATCGGGGGGGCCCTTGGCATGCGTTCAGAGGGCCACGCCGAAAATGCTTGCTTGCTCAGGCTGGTGCTTAAAAGCGGGCAATCTTTAAAGTGTGGAATTCTCTGCCAAATAATTTTAAGTCAATGAAGGCACTTGGGATTGCTTTCCTTACTTAGTTTGGATCATCTTAATGTAAACTTTTACAAGTTGTTTGTATAATTGAAAGCTCTGTTATTGTGTTTTTCGTTTAAGACAAAATATGTTAATGTATGAGTTGTTTTTTTATAAACTAAAACCTCAGTTTTCAGGTTAAATTGCCGTGTTGGCACTTTGCGATAAGTAAGTGGGTTTGGGGTTGCAGTTTGGGCCCACTCGGTCTATAAAAGGTTTGCCATCACTGTGTTGTTGTTGTTTAGTCGTTTAGTTGTGTACGACTCTTCGTGACACCATGGACCAGAGCACGCCAGGCACTCCTGTCTTCCACTGCCTCCCGCAGTTTGGTCAAACTCATGTTCGTACCTTCAAGAACACTGTCCAACCATCTCGTCCTCTGTCGTCCCCTTCTCCTTGTGCCCTCAATCTATCCCAACATCAGGGTCTTTTCCAAGGATTCTTGTCTTCTCATGAGGTGGCCAAAGTATTGGAGCCTCAGCTTCACGATCTGTCCTTCCAGGGAGCACTCAGGGCTGATTTCCTTAAGAATGGATAGGTTTGATCTTCTTGCAGTCCATGGGACTCTCAAGAGTCTCCCCCAGCACCATAATTCAAAAGCATCAATTCTTCGGCGATCAGCCTTCTTTGTGGTCCAGCTCTCACTTCCATACATCACTACTGGGCCATCACTGTACTATATGAATATTACATCCGAAATCCGAAAAAGATGCAAGTGACCTTAAAGGGTTACAAATGCTATCTATCAATCTTTCCTTATGCCTATCTCTCTAACAGCTTGGGAAGATCGATACCATCACCAAACATTTTATTGTACTGTGACTGAATTTTGGAAGGACTTCCAGGGGCCAGACAGCACAGCTTGGGGTGGGGTAAGATCTGGCCTACTATCCCAGAATAGTGGCAACTAAGATGCATCCCTTTCATTTGTATGCCTGCATGGCTTTGGAAAATGGTTAAATGAGCATTGTTTCCATTTTATGAGGCAAGGGGAAGATTTGAGCAGCCTGTCGATGGGTACTAGAAGCAAGCTGCACTGGTTGAATGCTAGGGCTATAATTTTTCATTATTTTTCATACTGTTGTAAGAAAAAGAACTGCTCCTTTTCCCTAACGGGGTACCCAAGAGCCCGTATAGAATCCTTATGTAGGTTCTCTATCAGTAGGAAAAAATAACAGAGGCCAACCAGAGAATATTGAGAAGCAAAGCAGCTGGTAAGCCTGATCTTTATTAGACTGTTGCAACAGGGTGCTCACCCCCCACACGCAGGAGGGAGGAGGAACCCAGAACATTGGTGTGCAAGCTCTTATATAGACTTTTGAAATTGCCACCCTGTAGCTCAAGCCCAACCCCCAATACATCATACATACATCACTGAAGGGGCAGTCTACAGCGGAAAACCTGTCTGCCAGGATACTTGATAATGGTCACTGATTGCTTTTAGCTGGGCATTCTGGCCATTCTTTTGTGATGGTTAAATACTCAGTTCCTGGATCCAGGTCACAGGCTCACCCTATGCACACACAGATACGCCCTTAAGACAGGATTTGTGAGCAAAGAGACAGTGGGGAGGTTTTCCCATTTCCTTCCTCGCAGAGAAACATTTGAGGTCAATTTGGGAGAGTCAAAATGGTTTCAGGACTGTTTTCCTGTACTGTTTCAGACATGGGGTTTATATATTTACATTTTTGTTCACCTGGTACACTTATGAACATTTATTTTATATCTTAGACCTTATAATTCTCATAACAATACCCTGAAACTAGCCACAGATCTGACTAAAATGTAGGCTCCTCAGATGAGTTTTTGACAGGCAAAAGTGTAAGTAACCAGTGAGTTATAACTCCAGGGGACGTCATTCATTTGTATACCATTGATTTCACTTAAGGCAAATGTGTTTGAGATTGCAATTTGTGGGATACAGGTTAACCTTTAAGAGATAAGGACAACTGGGATTCATGCAAAATTGCTCATGAAGCAAGAGTATAACCTCGGTCTTCTCAGTCACTCAAGTGACTGTAATATAACAAGCATTCAATGAGTGTATATTCCTTATGAATGAATAAACCCAGAGAACCAAAAGAAGTGCAGTTGCATGCCATAGCTTTAATGGTACCATCCCTTGCAGCTTAAATTTGGAAGCTAATGCAAGGTTGATTTAACCTTCTAGAAACAATAACCCAGGATGCTTTTAAGCAGATTGGATTTTCCTGGTATTACCCCCTGAAAAACAACAATCATACACACGTTGTTTTGTGAAGTAATAAAAGTAGAATTTACTCACATAATCATGGTCTTGAAGCATCAGTTACAGGAGCAAATTGAAAGACAGGTTTATAACTACTATGTAAGTTACAAAAGTAAGGGACGTGGGTGGCGCTGTGATCTAAACCTAGGGCTTGCCGATCAGAAGGCCAGCGGTTCGAATCCCCGCGACGGGCTGAGCTCCCGTTGTTCAGTCCCAGCTCCTGCCCACCTAGCAGTTCCGAAACACGTCAAAGTGCAAGTAGATAAATAGGTACAGCTCTGGCGGGAAGGTAAACAACATTTCCATGCGCTGCTCTGGTTTTGCCAGAAGCTTGCTTAGTCATGCTAGCCAAATGACCCGGAAAAGCTGTCTGCGATCAAACGCCAGCTCCCTTGGCCTACAGAGTGAGATGAGTGTGCAACCCCAGAGTCGTCCGTGGCTGTACCTAACGGTCAAGTGCACCTTTACCTGTACCTTTAAGTTACAAACATACAAAATGTTGTTTCAAGAACGGTGTCTGAGCTCTGTATGTGTGGGCATCTTGGACATTGTGGAGAAAGACAAGGTTGTCCAGGCAGGAAGGAAAGAAGGATGTAGTGTTACAGCTTCCTGTCAAGATAGACAAAGGTAGTGATCTCAGAGTCCTCTCCATCAAATTTTACAAGAAAGTTCTGTGAGCCTTAGCCCCTTCATATGCCCACTGGGCAAAGCATGAAGTGTTGGTTTGACTTTAATAATGTCCCATAATGACAACATTCTTTCTCTGATTTTTGTCCATAACATGTGGTATCCAGGACTGTGTTTCCTTTGAATATGGAAGTGCTCATGGCTAATATGTCTTCGATTGACTGACATCCCTATCATGGCGAACCGTGTTCTTCTTCTATGAATTTGTCTCAAGTTTTTTTTTAAAATGCAATTTAAACTAGTAGCCATCCTCAGATCCTGTGCAAGTGAAGATCGCTTAAAGCAGCATTTCTTACGTGATTTTGCAGATTCCTGCTCTGAGGACGATTATTAGGAAGTTTGAAGGAAGCAAACAGAGTTTTGATACCGTGTTTCTCAAAAAATAAGACACCGTCTTATATTTATTTTTCCTCAAAACAAAACAAAACACGGTGGCTTATTTTCAGTGGATGTATTATTTTTTTAATTAAGTATGGTACAGTTTAACCTACAAGGTTAAACTGCCTATCACTATGGCTTATTTTTGGGGTATCGCTTATTTTTGGGGTATGGCTTATTTTCAGAGAAACACGGTATTACTAGTGATATTGTGTGTTAGTGCAACCCAGGGCCAGCCCACCCATGAGGCAAAGTGAGGGAACCACCTCAGGTGGCAAGATCCACAGGGGCAGCAGATCCCAATATAGAGCTTTATTTCCCCTTGTTTCTGATGGGTGCCATTTTGTGGTTCACCTCAGGTGCCAAAATATCTTGCCCTGGTGCAACCCTATGCATATTTACTCATTAGTTAGAGCCACTCTATGTTGCTAATTCCCAAATAACTGGTTACCAGTTAGCTATTGGGCTAAGTTCGAGGTGTATAAAGCCATATACACCTCAGGAGTAGAATAAAATATCATATCACCCATTTTGCAATCACTGCATTCTGAAGGGGAGAGCCTTCTGATGATACCGTCTTATCAGGAGGTCTATTCCACACAACAGAGGAATCGGGCCTTTAGTGTTGTGGTGGCGCTGTGGTTAAACCACTGAGCCTAGGGCTTGCTGATCAGAAGGTCGGCGGTTCGAATCTCTGTGACGGGGTGAGCTCCCGTTGCTTGGTCCCAGCTCCTGCCAAACTAGCAGTTCGAAGCACGTCAAAATGCAAGTAGATAAATAGGAACCGCTACAGCGGGAAGGTAAACGGCGTTTCCATGTGCTGCTCTGGTTTGCCAGAAGTGGCTTTGTCTTGCTGGCCCCATGACCTGGAAGCTATACGCCGGCTCCCTCAGCCAATAATGCGAGATGAGCGCGCAACTGGACCTAATGGTCAGGGGTCCCTTTACCTTTACCTTTACCTTTACCCTTTGGAATTCACTCCCCTTGAATTTTACATAGGTGCCACCACTGTTGTCTCTCTGGTGCCTATTGAAGACCCCCCCCCCTATTTCAGCAAGTCATTTAAGTTGAGATCTTTCCCAATCTGCACCTGTCGTGGAATTTTTTTTTTTTTTTTAATGTCTCATTTTAAAGATGTTTCCGTTGTTTTGTTACTTGTCGTTTGCTGCCCAGGCCTTCTTTGGGGGGAAGACTAGGGTATGATTTTAACAAGAAATAAAAAGAAACAAAAAGCAAATGTGCTCAGGATTGCAGCCTAGTCGCCCCTACGTTTTGTCTAAAGCCCATTTCAAGGCAATTTTGGGAGGTTCCTGCTCTTGGCAGAACATCTAAGAAATTTCTAAGGATGCAAAACAACAACTCAACAACAACTTGATGCATAGGAAAACTTGTCAGGACAGTTCCATTCTGCAGCAAAGTGTACTTGGCTCTACTGTGCTGAGTGAAAAGTTAATTGTAGGGTGGGCTATCTGACTTCCATAAGCAGGAAAAGAGAACCCCCTGTTGTTGTTACTGTTAAGGTGTATTTAAGTCTCAATTATAATTTATGCTAAAAACAATTTATATTCATTCATAAGAATTGAGGTCTATTCTTTCTGGAAGCCCAAGGCTAGAGACGGGTGATTCTGTCAACTCTGTTTTCTCTGTTTTTCATATTTTTTCCAACCTTAAGTTCAGTTCTCCCCACGTAATCATGGAAATTCATCAGCATTTCAGTGCAAATTTCTCCAAATCTATAGCTGTTTGCATGCAATTTCCCCTAATATACAAATTTTTGCAAAGCCATTTTTCCTAATGTAATGCATTTTGTAATTCTAGTTTCACAAATACATACATGTTTATGCACACCTTACCCCATCAGATGCATTTTAGACACATTATTTGGCTGGATAATTGCATTGCAAAATTTTGAGAAGTACACATTTCAAAGAGTGACTCTGTTTTGGTTCTCATATTGTGTCGGACAGTGTGAATTAGGTAGATTTCAAATGAGAGCTGAATCAAATTTTTGCCCCTTCCCCAACCCAAGGCCAGCTTTGGCTGTCTATTGCAACACACACAGCCCTCCAAATTGTGTGACAAAACTTTGAAACAGACAGGGGCTTATTAGCAAGGGGCGAGAGACAAGTTTTCACAAGAGCAGGTAAGCTGTAAATAAGGATTTGTTATGTTCATCCATGAGAAAAAATCGGTGGCACTGGTCTTGCTGAAGGATGTTAGTACAGTATGGGCTTCTAGGGATTTTAACAACTGCTCTGCAAAAACTAATCTTGTTACACTTGATAAGAGTGTGTGGCTGACTTGGCTTCCTTCCTATAGCAAGAGAAGGCCTCCAATGCCATTATTTTCACTCTTCATTACTTCGGGAACATTGCTCACACTTTAGCAAACCTCTCTTTTATCCAAAGCTGAGAAGATTTATCCCCCTGGGTTTGCCTCTCAATCACCAGAGGCAGATTTTTTTAAAGAAAGAAAAAGGAGGAGGAAAGTCATCTTCTACCCCTGGAACCCGATAAAAACAACATTTTACAAGCTTCACTAAACCCACAAATGGAAAGCATGTTGCTGACATTAATAAATTAATTCCCGAGAAGCTGCTTGGCAATAAGAACCTTGGTTTTATTTAAGGGGAGGGGCACAGAAACATAGAACATGCCCTCCAAAAATTAGAGGCTAAGTAGAAAGTAGGGCCTTCTGGCGGTTCCCTCGCTATGAGAAGCCAAGTTACAGGGAACCAGGCAGAGGGCCTTTTCGGTAGTGGCACCCACCCTGTGGAATGCCCTCCCACCAGAGGTCAAAGAGAATAACAATTACCAGACCTTTAGAAGGCATCTTAAGGCAGCCCTGTTTAGGGAAGCTTTTAATGTTTGATGGATTTCTGTATTTTAATGTTTTGTTGGAAGCCGCCCAGAGTGGCTGGGGGAACCCGGCCAGATGGGCGGGGTATAAATAATAAATTATTATTATTATTATTATTATTATTATTATTATTATTATTATTAATGAGTTAAAGATTAAGCAATGTGAAGTATACCAATAATGAATGAATGGCAGAAGAAGTTGATAGAATATAGGGAACTGTTTGAGTTGACCAGGAGACTTCGAGATCGGAGTGAAGAAGCAGTGGAAGATGATTGGAAGGAATTTAAAGTTTATTTGAAGAATAAGTGTATAATAGATTGGAATTTATGGAAGTGAGGGAGATACAAAGAGGTTGTAGTTAATATAATGGTGAGAAATAAGTATTGATAGAGTTAGATAATTGAGTAAAAAGAAAGGAAATTGTCGGAATGTTAAATATGAAGATATAAAAGGTATAGAAATAAGTTAGTATTAAGTAAAATTTAGAGTTTGCATAAGATTTAGAAATTACTAAGGACGATCTACAATGGAGCGCAGAAAGAGGAGGAATGAGGAAGTCACTAGATTAGAAACAAGGTTTATAAATTGGAGTTTTTGTTTTGTATGTTTTTTGTATTTTTGTATTTTGTAGTTTTTGTAGTGGTTTTTTGTAGTCTGTATGTTTTTGTTGTTCGCTATAAAAAATTCAAATAATACATTTTAAAAAAAGAAAAAAAAGAAACATAGAACATGCCCTCCAACATTTCTTAGGTGAAAATAGGGACATCCTATTCTATAGCAACAATAATTTTATTACTTACTCCACCCAGGGGTGGTTGTCCCAGCCACTCTGGGCAGCTTCCAACATATATAAAAACATAATAAAACATTTAATATTTTTAGAACTTCCCTATACAGATGTCTTCTAAAAGTTGTATAGTTACTTAATCTCCTTGGTTTGGGAGTCACATAACCCCATACCCTCCAACTTTTCTCTCATGAAAGTAGGGACATCCTGACCTAAGGAAAAGCAGGATGTTGCAGGATCAAATCAGAAACCGGGATGGCTTCTGTAAGTCTGGGACTTTCCCTGGGAAATAAGGGCAGCGGAGGGTGTGACAGAATGCTTAAGGATTTCCATAATAAATGCCTTTAGAGGTGATTTGGAAGATGGCTGAAAAGGGGAAGATTCTGAGAAATTCTAAAGGAAGCAAAAATATCAATCTAGTTTAGGAACCTGGTTCTAGAAACGGCCAAGCAGCAGGGATCAACAAACTTTTTCAGCCGGGGGCCAGTCCACCGTCCCTCAGACCTTATGAGGGGCCAGACTATATTTTGAAGAAAAAAATGAATGAATTCCTATGCCCCACAAATAACCCAGAGATACATTTTAAATAAAAGGACACATTCTACTCATGTAAAAACATGCTGATTCCCGGACCATCCGCGGGCCGGATTTATAAGGCAATTGGGCCGGATCCAGCCCCCGGGCCTTATTTTGCCTACCCAGGAGCTAGATGCTTGAAAGCAACCCATAAGCAGGGAATGAATGGAGCAAATCTGTCAACATTTTGATACTCATGGAGTCATATTTTGATGTGTGGATAGTTTTATATATGAGCATAGGCAAGAACCTTTATTCTTCTGGTAGGATTTTTGCAACTCTGAGTATGACCCAACTCATTTTTTTTAATAAAAAAATGTTTAGGGGTAATTTCATTTAGACTCGGGAAAATCAGTGTTTTATAGTTCAAATCAGAAAAAATAAATACAGTAAATGGGCAAAAGTACAAAGATTCACAAAATGTTTAGGGGTATGTGTCCCCCTGCATCCCCCCAGAAAAAAGCACTGATCCAACTCATATGTGGTTTTTATCATTGCACAGAGAAGATCACAAAGGAAATTTCTAGGCTAAATTCATTAATGTTTAGTGGGCCTACTCTGAGTATGGCTTGGTTAGCTATAACTTTTATTTTTTAGTAGACTTGCACAGCAAATAGGACTTGGAAAATTGTAGATTTAGGTAATATGGATTTAAACTCAAACATGTGTTGAGGGAAATTATAATCAAGTTGATGTCCTGATTTCTTTTTTATAAAGGAGAGTGTTTTCAATAGCATTTGAATGACCATTAACACTAAGTCCAAAGAGCCCTGCACCACATTCTTTTATAATTAATCATTTTACATACGATACCACCTTTTTAATTTATGCCATATTGTTTTTCTACTCAATTATCTACTTATTTGGACAAAAGCCATCCAGATATTTGATTTATTATGCACCATATAGTACTAGATTCTACCAGGTTTACAGCCAAGCCTGCATTATTTGACACCACTCATTTCAAGGTCCAGGAAAGAAAGATATGAGAAAATGCTGTATACCCGCACTAATCAATTTTCTTGTGTTAACTCTATGGATTTGAACTAAAACAGGAGAGACCCATTAGTCATCATTATAATTTAATGGCCTGGAACATTCTGAGTCAATAAGCGCACAGAAGAGTAAACTCTGCCTATTACTGCACTCTTGTAATTTAGAAAGTGACATGATCTTTTCATGAAAAGTTAATTTAAAAAGTTCAGTGTTTCATGTCTGAGGCACATTTCCCAGTGAATGCAACCATAAAATTTCAGGTTTCAATGCTCTGCCGGTATGTAATGCATCTAGATTTTCCTATTATCAAAAGCGTGGCTCCTATGGAAGATATTACCTCTTTGGGATGTATCTTAATTATGTGGATTGTGAAAAAAGAGAAAGCTTTACCTTCCAAGTTATAAGGGCAACCCAATAATCAAAAGGAACATGTAGAGAATTTTTGCAATTTTCCAGGCTTAATTTCAAGAGGCTGTAAACAACTACTTTCTTGAATCAAGCAGTTGCCAGAACCAGGTCTATAAGGTCCACATCAGTCTAATTTTGGCTACAATCGAGTCCCTATACAGTGGTACCTCTGGTTACGAACTTAATTTGTTCTGGAGGTCCGTTCTTAACCTGAAACCATTCTTAATCTGAGGTACCACTTTAACTAATGGGGCTTCCCGCTTCCGCCGTGTCGCTGTCACACAATTTCTGTTCTCACCCTGAGGTAAACAGGTAGGTAGCCGTGTTGGTCTGGGTCGAAGTAAAATAAAAAAAATCCTTCAGTAGCACCTTAAAGACCAACTAAGTTTTTATTTTGGTATGAGCTTTCGTGTGCATGCACGCTTCTTCAGAAGTGTGCATGCACACGAAAGCTCATACCAAAATAAAAACTTAGTTGGTCTTTAAGGTGCTACTGAAGGAATTTTTTTATTTTACCCTGAGGTAAAGTTCTTAACCCAAGGAACTACTTTCAGGTTAGCAGAGTCTGTCCAGGGGTCAGCAAACTTTTTCCACAGGGGGCTGGTCCACTGTCCCTCAGACCTTGTGGGGGGCCGGACTATATTTTGGAAAAAAATATGAACGAATTCCTATGCCCCACAAAATAACCCAGAGATGCATTTTAAATAAAAGGACACATTCTACTCATGTAAAAACATGCTGATTCCTGGACCGTCAGCGGGCCGGATTGAGAAGGCAATTGGGCCGCATCCGGCCCCCGGGCCTTAGTTTGGGGGACCCTGCTGTAACCCAAAGTGTTTGTAACCCGAGGTGTTTGTAACCCGAAGTACCACTGTACTTTCAGTGTGTCAGAAAAGCCAAAAAGTCCTGTGGCAGCTTAAAAGACCAACACATCTATAGTTGTAGGGTCTACTTCATCTGACACATGCAGGCTTTGTCTGACTGGTTTTATATAGGTGATTCCCCCCCCCCTTTACAGTGGGAAATGTCCAATAAAACGTACATTGGCCATCATCAGTCTGATGCCAACCAGAAGCATTGGACTGCAACTTCCCTCAGCCCCAGCCGCCATGTCTTTGCTGGAACTGATGGGGGTTGCAGTCCAAACACCAGGAGGGCACCAGGTTAGGCGAAGGCAGGTGTTGGCGATACACATAACATTCCTCTGCAGACCACAAATGAATGAAAGGCGAAGCAGGCCGGCAAGAACAGCAAATGCTTTGCCACGATACATTTAAAAAAAACACATTTAAGGTGTTTATTTTTTCCTCAGCTGACTGCTGTGGTGCTGCGTTTGCAATTCTCCCATAGTCCTTTGCGACATTTCCTTATGGGTACCGGAGTCAAACTTTCCAGAATGTTAGGTTGTATGATAAAGAAAAACCAGTGCAATTCAAATGAATTAAACATATGTTAGGGCTGCCATATGTCCAGATTCCCCCCCCCCCAATAAGTAAAAAAAATGTGGTCTTGGCGGCATTTTGTGTGTGAGACACACACACACACACACACACACACACACACACACACATTTGTTTTGGGGCGTCCTAGTTTTACTTTTTGTAATATTGCAACCCTACCTGTGTTCCAGGGAACCCTGTGTTTTCTTAGATTTAAAAGCTTATCAGGGGTTCCTAATGGCTGACAAGGGTGAAGGGCAGATAATAAATAAAACAAATACTAGGTAAAAACGTAAAGGACCCCTAGACGGTTAAGTCCAGTCAAAGGCTACTATGAGATTGGGGTGCTCTTCTCGCTTTCAGGCCAAGGGAGCCGGCATTTGTCCACAGACAGCTTTCCAGGTGATGTGGCCAGCAGGACTAAGCCGCTTCTGGCGCAACCAGTGGCGCCGCTACGGAGGGCAGACGGGGTGGGGGTGGCGCACTGCCCGCAGGGGCGGGGTGTGCGTCCTGGGGTGTGTGGCACTCAGTGCAGGAGGGGGGCAGCCGCGATGGCACCCCAGCGGGATCTCGCTGCCGGGGGTGGTGCACTCCACCCGCACTCCTCTTCCTCCACCAGTGGGCACAACGGAACACCGTGATGGAAACCAGAGCGCACGGAAATGCCGTTTTCCTTCCTGCTGCAGCGGTACCTGTTTATCTACTTGCACTGGTGTGATTTCGAACTGTTGTTGCTGTTATTATTATTATTAAATCTTATTTTACAGTGTGCAGTTACAGGGGGCCATTAGTTGTGTTCTAGGCTATGCTCTTCCTTTACACAAAGCAATGGTGAGATCCAGCCTGCAAACCAGTACTGGCATGAAAATGTGCTGGAGGTGGCTCAGCAGAAGAGCCTAAGCTGAAAATGTTCCCTGGAGATAGAAACTCTGAGAACCACTGAAGCTGGAGGGCCTGAGCAAAATTATTAATAGTTATTCTTTGCTCCTTAGGCAGCAAGAAAAGCTTAACTGTTCCTCCTGCTGCATTTCCAGAACACTACAAATGTATTCAGATTTTATGATGAGTCTTGTTCATTATGTATTATGGAGCCCTGCCTGGGTCAATCAGTTTCCTGCAGTCAATCCACTTATATTTTATCCCCATGATTTTTTAATATTATGAATATCCTGTCCAGAGGAAGTGCAATAATCCTATTTATTGAACTCTAGTGGGTTTTTGTTTTGTTTCATCTATAATGGAGCAATAGTCAGGAGACATAAAGCTACTATATCTTGAATATTTTTGTGTGTGTAGGAAATGTGTGTCGATAAAAGCGGCATTCATTGTCAAGTTAAAGTTCCCAGCAGGAGATTGGTAGAAATGATTATAATTGGTAGTGCCCTATTTAGGTGTAAATTAGTGGGAAGTTTTTCTTCATCAATAGATTCACTAGAGAAAAGACTATCACACGGCAAGTCTTCATTAAATAAATGGCATGCTGTTCCAGTTTCAAGTTAACCACTGCCTTTTTTGACTATACCAAGGAAATGTTGTGCCTCTCAATGCCACTACATTACAATGGCTTCTTGCATTCTTAACTTGAGTTTATTCTTACAGCCACCTTTCTAGCATTGCTGACTTGGGGGAGCCTGAGTATCAGAAGGGCTGCCGTTTTTTAAAAAAATGAGAATGGGGAGGAAAAGGTGTAGGTGGGGGGTCACCATTCTTAGCTGGCGCATTGTTGTCTGATAGTTTCCATTCACACATGTAAACTATTCCATTTCGGAATCAACATTTCCCCCCCAGACATATCAAGGCCATTATAACAAGTTTTACATGCTGTAAAAATAAATTAAGGCATGGGGATTGACTTATTAATACCATGCCCTTCAACATTTCTCCAATGAAAATGGGGACGTTCTATTCCATAATAATAATTCTATTATTTACACCCCGCCCATCTGACTGGGTTGCCTCAGCCACTCTGGATGGCTTCCAACATGTATAAAAACATAATCAAACAAACACTAAGAAAACCTTCCCTATATAGTGTTGTCTTCTAAAGGTTGTGTAGTTACTTATCTCCTTGGCTCAGGGGTCACATAACTCCATACCCTCCAACATTTCTCCAACAAAAATGGGGATGTCCTAAGGAAAAGTAGGACATTCTGGGATCAAAACAGAAACTGGGATGCCTTCTATAAATCTGAGACTGTCCCTGGAAAATAGGAAACACCTCCCATAGGATATTTTCAAATGTGGACGCATATGCAGCCAGGGAGGCTTCAGAAATGTTTATTGAAAAAGAAGGGGAATACCAGACACTGCCCTTAGTCCCTCTCCAATGAGTAAGCTCAAAACCCCACAGAAATTTTAAAATGCCATGAGAATGAGGCAGAAAAAATCAAAGCCTTTTCACAGGGAAAGGAAACTCTTGAGAAACTAGGTAACAGATTTCAACAAAGCATTATTCACAATACATTATTAAAGCTATTGTCTAGATTATTAAAAAAAAGCACTTCCAACCACCTCATGCTGTGCCTAGGTTTGAAACAAATTGGGCCTTCATATGCCATACCCTCCGATATTTATCCATTGAAAATAGAACCATCCCATTCCATAATGATGATTTTACTATTTAGACCCCACACATCTTATTGGGCTGCCCCGGCCACTCTGGACAGCTTCCAAATTTATATATGTTATATAAAAACATACATAAAAACTCCAGACAGCTCAGGAGTCGAATAACTCCATACCCACCATCATTTCCCCAATGAAAATAGGGATGCCCTAAGGGAAACCAGGACATTCCAGAATCAAATCAGAAACCTGGAGAGCTTTTTCTGAATCAGGAAAGTCTCTGGAAAATAGGAACACTTGGAGGGTCTGATATTCAAGCTTACAATTTAGACCAGGGGTCAGCAAGGTTTAGTTTGCACGGGCTGGTTCACGCATGTGCACCCATGATTTCTGGCATCTGCGCAGACGCGCTTTTCTGCACCATGGAAGTGAGTCTCCATACCGCGCTGCGCCAGTTTAGTGCAGTGCGCGGGGACTCGCCGAATAGGCAGCTCAGTCTGGGGGCGTCTTAGGTTGCCTACCCCTGATTTAGACCAAGCCAAGACACATCTGGGGCTTCTTTTTGGCTACATAGGTAACTTGTAGGAGGCAGACAACCATACTGATCCTCATAGTATTGAATTGAATGAGAATCAAACAGGAAGTAAAACTGCAGGGGGGGGGTGAGATTTGAAGAGATTACATGGGGGATCGAAGGAAAAAGGTTCTGCAAAAAAAAGGGCCAAAATTAAATGCTTTGTTTCAAAACTTGAATGCATGGACAGAAAAGGTGACTCAAGTAGAATCTAATTCAAGCAGTACAGAAGGTTAGGGGGCAGGTAGGAAACATAGATGGTAATCTTAGATTTAATTAGGTAATTGATACTCACGGTGTGTGCCCTGTGGAGAGGAAAGTGTCGAGAAAGAAGGGGGTATTAAGGAGTGAGATTGTGAAGTGTAAGAAGCTGAAAGGGAAGATGAAGAGAAAGACAAAGGTAGTGAAGAAAAGACAGCGCCAGTCCAGAATAGTTTGCCGCCTGAGGTGGAGACCCCTGTTTTAAGGCCAATATTTTAAAGCATTGCTTCACCTTTAAGGCGCCAGTTCTTTCCTTCATCTGGCTCCAACATGCCACCACCTGGAAAAGGTCACGTCACCCTACGGAATCAACCATTAAAAAGAGTATAAAATTATCTGAAATGATGGTGGAAAATATCGAACAGGCTTCTACCATGCCTCTATACAAGAGTTGGTAGCCTATTGCCCTCCAGATGTAGCTGAACACCAGCTGCTATCAGCCTTACATCCAGTGACCAAGGGTGATGGGAATTGTAGTCCCACAAAATCCAGAGAGCCAAAACTTAGCTGTCCTTGCTCTAGAAAATGGAATCAAATGGCTTTGATGAAAAGTTTCTGATCCATAACCTGCAATTTCCTAAATCTCACTGCAATTGGCTTTCCAGAAGGTATTATGTTAGCACCTTGACTACCATACATAGAGTCTTTCTTCTCCACACACCAACATACTTTGTTTAAATATGCAGTGTGCAACCCGAAGCATGTCTATTCAGCGGTAAATCTCATTGAATTCAGTGCAATTTATTTCAGTGTAAGAAGGCCCAACACTGTGATCTTAAATTGAATTCTATGAAAATACTACATCACCTGTTCTACCACTATTTCCTATTTTTGTAAAGCATATTTTAAATTTAATTTTCTGGTAAATTACAACTATTTTCTTAACCTGGTTAGATTCACTTACCAGAAGGTTAAGTTCCATTGAACCTAAGAAGGACTTACACCTGAGTAAACATGCATCGGGAGCATGCACTTTGCTTACATCCCAAGCACACATTGGATATGGATTAGATAGCAAGTTTTGGACAGAAATTTACGAGAAGCTAAAGAAAATGTTAAAATGGACATTTGAAAAAAAAAAAACCTGAAATAATATTATTAAGCCTAATCCCGGACAACATCCCAACAGATAGAAGAAACATCCTATTATATGCATGTGCTGTGGCCAGATTGTTGCTTGCACAAAAATGGAAAGGAGACAAGTTACCGACCATCCAAGATTGGCATATCAAATTGGTAGAGTTTATGAACCTGGCAAGATTAACAATGATAGTTAGGAAAGTCCCTAAACAAAATGGGAAAAAGAATGGAAATACGTTAAAGATTACCTTTTTAATGAAGGAATAGATTCCAGATGGGTGATTTGCTTTGAATAAGTTCGTACAAATTTATTAGAGCTAGTATATGTATGGGAAAAAATGAAATATGAAATAAGGAATTGGTTATATAAGAGGAAAGCATAGTTGATGTTACTTGTAAATAGGGAACTGATATGGAAAACTGGGAAGTTTATTTAGCTTTATGTTTGTTTGTGGTTTTCTTTTGTTGTTCCTTTATTTTTTTCTTTTATTAGTTTGCTTTCTAATTTTGTATAGTTTTGTATAATTTTGAATTTGCGTTGTGTTGTGTTGATTTTGTTGATTTATGTTACTTCTGTTGCTTTGTTACTTATGCTATTTTTGTTGCTTTGTATTTTATGTTGTAATAATAATAATAATAATAATAATAATAATAATAATAATAGGAGCATGCACTTTGCTTACATCCCAAGCACACATTGGATATGGATTAGATACGGTGGTGATGTATGAAGTACAGAACCATTTTACATTTGGGCAAAAAGCTTGCTAGGAATGTCTACCTCTGTTAAATAGTCATTGGTGATTCTAGACAGCATTCCACTAGTGCAGAATGCTTATTCTTTCTTAACCTTTGCAAATCTCCTTATTTACATTGCAACGTATGGGTTTTTTTGTATCTCTTTTGGTTTTGCTATTTCAAATGCATGTCAGAAACAAACACTGTATCTATTACCGTTCCTTGTTTGGGGTCAAAATATCCTATCTGGCATGTTGCAATCTATTGCTTTGACAGCTCTGACAAGTTTGCCCCAATATACTGGTTAGCTTTGGGACATGTATGGAACAGGCTGAATAGCAAGCATCCCATGTTTTACTAGGTAGCTGTGTATAGTTTTTTGACAATTGAGGAGGATTTTCCAAATCATTATATCAAGGAATCATGCCATCTATTGTTTCAGTCCAAGCTCTTTTAGCATTTATTTCTATTGCAGTTTTTTTTTAAAAAAAATGGGCTGCTGCTTAAAAGCTTATTAAAGGCTGGAAATGGAAAGAATATCATAACAAAATGTGTGTCAGAAGCTATCTTCATACGTTTTGAATTCTCCACCATCCCCACCCATACACACCCTCCCATCAGATGTCAAGGAAATAACCAACTATCTGACTTTTAGAAGACATCTGAAGGCAGCCCTGTTTAGGGAAGTTTTTAGTGTTTGATGTTTTATTTTGTTTTTAATATTCTGTTGGGAGCCGCCCAGAGTGGCTGAAGAAACATACATCATCATCATCATCATCATCATCATCATCATCATCATCATCATATTCCTCCTGAGTTTGGGTCTGGCTTATAATGGCCTGCAATGTTACCACGACTACTCCTTTTCTCCACCCCACAGCTCTCTCAGCTCTCAGGAGTGGTCATAATAGGAAGGGTTCCCAGGGAGACTCTATTGAAGCTTTGATACTTTTCTGAAGCCTGTGCACCAGCCTCCAGAACATCAGGTACCATGGGAAATGTAGTTCCCAAAACCTAGTCAGGAACCAATGCAACTACATTTTCTATGGCGGTTGCAGCAGCATCTAGGCCAGGTCCTAATGGAGTCCTAGTGTGAGCATCCGCCACACAGAAAGAAAGAACAAAACAACAGCATGAAGGGGTGATGGATGAATCCTGTGTTTGTGTAAGCCAGGCTTCCTCAACTCCCATGATCCCTAGCTAGCAGGACTAGTGGTCAGGGATGATGGGAATTGTAGTCTCAAAACATCTGGAGGGCCGAGTTGTGAGGAAGCCTGGTGTAAGCATTTAGAGGCATATAGGTCCTTGTTCATATTGAATAGTTCATATATGTAACAATTAAGTGTACATGAACATGAAGTTCACTCTTACCCTGTGTATAAGCTACACGCTTCCAAAGGACGTAAAACACTTGGCCTTCAGTTACAGTGTAATGGCTCCTTAGAAGAGCTGATAAGCAACCGCAAGCAAGAATACATCCTCTGCTAATGTATTCATTTTTGCTTCATGGCAGTGGAGCCCACTCCTAATCTGAAAACTTAATCCTACCAAAATTATATTCCCATTTTAATTATCCAGGCCTTTAAAAAAAGGGAGTCAGGTTTTATTTTTAATAGCATCATTTAAAACGTCTTTCTACCCAAATTATTGATGTTTTATAGCTCCTCAACACATTCCAAAGCCATTTCATATCAGTGTGCTGCAAAAATTGGTGTTTTAATTCACATTACAAATATGTTGCTAACATACTGCTTCTCACCTGCTCCCTTAAACTACATATTGCAAACATGGTACAAATATTGAAGATTAGGTTGGATAGGATTCTGGGAATGGCAGCCTCCATCTGCCTAAATAGTTTAAACAAACGCGGCTTCTGCTTGCATCCTGATTTACCCCACTGGTAAATAATCTGCTTCAAACTGAACAGTCTTTGACATTTAAGGTAAATAGCATGCATACACTCTGCACATTCTTGCAGACCCAGGCATCCAGCCACATACATGGATGCAAGCATAAGCACACTCAATGCTCATGGTTGATGGATGGTTAAAGATAGGAAACGGAGGAGAATCACCCTTTCCTCTTTTCCCCACAGCCCTTTGCCAGCTGTTTCTTTAACTTGGAGAGAATACTAACACAGTGGTTCTCAAATGTCTTGGCACTCAAACAACTTGGAACCCAAACACTGCAAACCCGGAAGTAAGTGTTCCGGTCTGCAAACTTTTCTCGGAACTCGAACGTGCTCCGTTTTGAGTGCCACACTTCCATTTTGAGTGTTACACTGTCTGTTTTTGCTATTTATTTTGCGTTTTTGTTTTTGTGACTTTTTTGTTTTTGTTTTTGTGACTGTGTGGAACCCAGTTCAGCTCTTGATTGTGTGAGTGCCGTACATTGTTTATTGCTTTCCTTTTATGGATCCATCGTCCCGTTAGATCAAGCATCCCCAAACTTCAGCCCTCCAGATGTTTTGGACTACAATTCCCATCATCCCTGACCACTGGTCTTTTTAGCTAGGGATCATGGGAGTTGTAGGCCAAAACATCTGGAGGGCCGCAGTTTGGGGATGCCTTGTAAAATTCATGTTCAATTGCCGTTTTAGGAGTTGTTTTTAAAAGTGTTATAGAAAATTATAAGGGGGTTGCAGAACACCATTACTAATGAACAGAGAGGGGTGACCGAACCTGACAGCTGCAGTTACCCAGAATCCCTCGCAACACCACCTTCTTCACCTCTGCTCCACTCCAGAGACCCGCACCCCTCCCGCTTGGACTCAACCCTGCCTTAAGGAAGGCTTAAGGATCAGCATATGCACACATTTCCACATGACTAGCAACTTGGGAGCCATAATTCCCTGTCAATGGTATCTCATTCACAATGGAAGACTCCTCTGAACAAAAGACAGTGATCAACTCTTATGAAAATGTTAATTTCTCTTTGTGCTTAGGAATTCACACCTGGGAGGGGTGATAGGAGGACTAGGAGAGGTGTCAAAAGTGCTCAGATTTCTACCTTGAACCCTCCTTTTTTGTGAGGTATTGATTACATAGCTGTGATGTAGGAATGATGTATTGGGGGCGTTTCTTGGTGATGGGGAAACTGATAAAAGTGGAGGTTCTCTTTTGTTCTGGGTTCCTTCCTTGTTCTCCTGCGTGAGGGGAAGGACCCTGTTGCAACAGCAAATAAAGGCTTTGCTTCTCAAACTTCTCTGGTTGGCCTCTGTTATATATTCTCCGACCGATGGAGAACCCAATAAGGCTCTTGTGTACCCCATAAGGGAATAAGAGCAGATTTTTGCTTAGAACAAAAGCCTGGAGCGTATTAATCCATTTTGCATTACTTTCTATGGGAATGCTTTGGTTTTGAAATGGACTTCCAGAACGGATTGAGTTTGAGAACCAAGGTACCACTGTAATAATTTCTGCCGGCTGTACTAGAATGACCAGTGTGTGCTAAATTCATTTCCTGTGTGTCTTTGTCTAGGTGTTAAGGGACAGCTAAGAGAATGAAGACTCTAAGTCCCCAGCGGAAGCATGATATGGCGATGCAGTGCTGGTGCTGAATTGTTCTCTCTGATGGCTCTATGGGAGTGGATAGCCCTGAGTCTTCATTGCTGGGTTTTAATGGTCGCTGCTGCTTCGGATCAGCATGCCACAAGCCCCTTCGACTGGCTCCTTTCAGATAAGGGACCCTTCCACCGCTCCCCGGAATACACAGATTTTGTGGACAGAAGCCGACAGGGATTTAGCACAAGATACAAGATTTACAGGTATGAAACAAAACGGATGGCAATTTCAGAGGGCGCTCTTCCAAGAGCTGTTTAGAAATGACACACGGGGGCACTTTAAGAAAAATAAATCACAGATGGGGAGAACCAATGGGTTTCATTCCAGAAATATACAGCAAGGTTTCCTATTCATGTTGGGAATAGCTGTGCTGCCTATTCAAAGTGAAAGGAGGTGATTGATTAAAGAGAGACCTGAAGGTGACCACCTGTTGACGAAATCTTTCAGCTTTGTTGAAAAGCCCATTTTAACTCCTAGTTTTAGCTCAGCTTGCATTTTCTTCCTGAATTGCAGGAGATTAATGAGGGACAGTTCAGAGGGAGAGTATGTGTGTTTACATGCACAGCCTTCCCAGAATCATGGAAACGTAAAGTTGGAAGGGACCCCAAAGGTCTTCTATTGCAGCCCCCTGTTCAATCCATGGCAATATGGGTGCCAATGGGGGCTTCCCTTGAAATGTAAACAGAGGCAGTATTGTCAGGACTGTGGTGGAGAATGAGGTTGAATTTCCCCACCCCTCACTTCCAAGGTTCTATGCCTAATATTTGCATAAGAAAACCAAACAAACTAACTAACATGAATTGCTTTCGGATAGCATCACCTGATGAATATCTGTCTGCCATGCACTCACCTGATAAAAGTGCAGAGGCCCTAAGAGAAAAAAGAGCCCTTCAGCAAGAATTAATGTGTTTGCTATAATTACATAGTCTCATCAGAAAATGAGAATATTAATGATGCATCCTGTGTGTTGTTTTGATGAGAATAACTAATATAAATAATGAACCAGGCTTTATGCAATAAAAGTCTTATATACATTAGCAATAAGAGATGCTATGAAAGGATCTTGGCTTTAAAAAGAGAAAACCATGACAAGTAGGAGGGACGCCTATCTCTGTGTCTTTAATTATTGACCCTGGCAGACTCCTCTTTGCCAGCCAAAATAAGGAGTTGCAACTGTAGAGCATGGAAGAAACAGATTGGCAATTTCTGTCTCTCGACCAATTTATGGCCGTGAAATCATTTGAACAGGTGGTCCTTTATTTGCTTCAGATTGTTTTGCTGCCATTCCAGCTTTTTCAGCTATTGGGTCCATAATAAGGGGGCAAACTCTTGCCTTTTCATCCTGTTTGTGCCTCCATGCAAATTGCTGCTGGTTCTTAAATACAGGTTTGGGAGAAGGTCTGAAGTTTGTTTTGTGTCATGAATATTTATTTTCCTGTGCCGATTCTCTGTGCACCAGAGGGCACTGTGTTGCAGGTCAATTTTGCATTAGTTTGCGTTGACGTAGGCCCAACGCATCGTGAGGTCTGCTGCGCATTAACTGTGATGATGAAATATGCATTGGGGGTATTTGGTGAGCTCAACGGATCAGAGGAGACCATTGCTATTAGCCGGGGTTTAAAAGCCGGCTGTCAATGCCGAAAATCTATTTATTTATTTTGGCAGAGGAGGGGGAAATAAAGCATATTCTACTCCCCTTTGTTTTTATATTGCTCAATGAAACAGAAATATATATCCATTGCAAAATGCAACAAGAATGATTCCCGCTGCTTCTGGTGTCAGTACTGTTCAACAAGACTGAAAGGGCCACACATTGCATTCTGAATTCTAGGGTCTATATCACTGCTGTTTCTTATACCCCACAAAAAGCTGCCTCTGAAAATTGCAGGACCCTCCAGAACAGGGGTAGGCAACCTAAGGTCCGTGGGCTGGATGCGGCCCAATTGCCTTCTCTATCCAGTCCGTGGATGGTCCAGGAATCAGCGTGTTTTTACATGAGTAGAATGTGTCCTTTTATTTAAAATGCATCTCTGGGTTATTTGTGGGGTCTGCCTGGTGTTTTTATATGAGTAGAATGTGTGCTTTTATTTAAAATGTATCTCTGGGTTATTTGTGGGGCATAGGAATTCGTTCACCACCACATGGTCTGAGGGATGGTGGACCGGCCCCCTGCTGAAAAAGGTTGCTGACCCCTGCTCCAGAACAATGGAGAGCTGCAACCAAAGGGAGAATCAGTTCATGGATGTGTTTACATGCACACCTGGCCACATGGACAGAAGCTCTTCGGGGCAATTTGTACTGTAGGAAGCTTGTGTGGAGCTAGGGAAAACCTATACACATTGATTAAACACTGTATGGAGAGGGGGAACAAGATAGAGGTACAAGGTGGATGCGGGTTCTTTTTTTCCCTTTTAATTTGATCACATGAGGATTCTGGGAAAATGTTGCCAAGGTGCAAGCCTTTGTGTGAAGAGCCCCACAGTGAATGAGTGTGAAGATTTTTTTAAAAAAGAACTTTGAAGGGAAAATGTCACATTGCCACCTTTTAATGTTTATTTCTCTTCACATGCTGTTTCAATGCACTGCGCCCACTTGAATCGCCAGGAAAGTAGTGTGTGAAAAGTTTGGCATAGCACAAGACTTCACCATTTCCCCCTCCAAGAATGTTCTAACTCCCACTTCAACTAGGCTAGTTTTCCTTGTATATGTATTATTTACACTTGCCCCATACCCTCCAACATTTCTCCGATGAAGATAGGAACGTCCTAAGGAAAAGTGGGACATTCTGGGATCAAATCAGAAACTGGGGCGGCTTCTGTAAATCAGGGACATCCCTGAAAAATAGGGACACTAGGGGTCTGTTGCCCCTGCCCCACTTTTAGGCCTATCAGCATGGGTGTTTTGCTCGTTTCTGATTCCTATAATTTGCTCAGTTCTCCCCTTTCCCCACGGTGTTTTTTTTTGTGTGTGTGTGTGTTTTTTTTAAATATATATTTCTTCTCTGCTTTAAGTTACCATTGTTGGGAGCCAGACTTTGGAGACTCCTATTAAGCTGATGTTTTAATTCATCCATAACTATAAGTTTCTGCAAGTAAAGTTTTTGAATGTTAAAGTTTGGACATTGGTTTAATTTCCAAAGAAGAGTGTCCGTCATACATATGATTTGAGCTTCTTAGCTGTGTTTTTGCTACTCTTCCTTCAACACATCCCATACTCCAGAACAGGACCGGTGCTAGGGTTTTTTGCACCCTAGGCGAGATCACCTTCTGGCGCCCCCCGGCATCTGCCTCCTCCCTGCGGGCCTGGCCCAGTCTTCACCCCCTTCCATTCCCAGCGCCCCTCCCACTTACCTGTGACGTTGATGGCTGGGTTGCTCTGGCCGCCCTCGGGCTTCAGCCACGGACCCCCGGGTGCAACAGCAGCTGCTCCCACCTGCCCGAGAAGTAGAGCGCAGCGACGGCACATGGAGCCGAAGGCTCAGCTCTGGCGCACGCGTGCAGCAGGAAGGGGCTGCTCTTGCCCCATGTGTCCTCCACACGCTGCTGCCCTTGGCGCTCCGGGCACACCTGGGCTGCACCGGCGCCGCTGCTGCCGCCCGCCCTGGATGCAGGTAGGTGGCATTGGGGCGCAGCGGCCACGTAGCAGAGTGAGTCCAGCGAAGCCAGCAGCGCTCCCCATCATGCCAGCGCCCCCTCCATTTTGGCACCCTAGGCAACTGCCTAGTTCACCTTAATGGACGTGCCGGCCCTGCTCCAGAGCTGTTCTTTCAGAAAATGTGCAACCTCACCCAGACTGGATACTTCTGGGCCACCTCTGGACTATTTTGGGTTTCTTCAGGGCCTCAATTGTACTGGGGTTCCCTGTAAGGTTGCAGGCTTTTTTCCTCAGACATTGCCTTCCCTTGGTCTGAATTTGGTAGGATCCTGAGATCCAAATTGGGTGGGTTGTTTGATGCTGTAGGGTTAGCACAGGGAAGGAGGCATTCCAAAGTCATTGTAGGCTCATTGATCAAAACCAGAACCTTGCAAATTATCCAGGCTTACCATAATATACCCGATTGTCCTATTGTTTGCTGAAAAGGTGTGTTTTTTCCCCTTATTCCCTCCATTTTGTTGAAATTTCATTGACTGAAATGGCAAGCTATAGGAAAACAGCATAGTCACAAAGCTGACAATGTCAGATAATGATGAAACAAAAAATAAAAAAAATTCCTTCCAGTAGCACCTTAGAGACCAACTAAGTTTGTCATAGGTATGAGCTTTCGTGTGCATGCACACTTCTTCAGATAGTTATTTTTTGTTTCGACTATGTCAGACCAACACGGCTACCTACCTGTAACTAGATAATGGTGAGTAACAGATAATAGGGATTAACAGTGCTTGGAAGGGCGCTGCGGTTTGTCATGTGAACTCGACAAATGTAATTGAGGGAGGAAGGAATAAAATAACTGCTACAGGCTTACTGGGAAAGCAAACTCCACTCGGTCTATGCATTGCAAAGAGGACTGTTAATGTACTTTGAGGCTGCCCTGGGAAACAGCTAACCTCTCCTGTGGCTGACTATGCATTGCATTCCATTTATGGGGCCACTGTGAGAATCAAGATTATAAATGTGCTTGAAGGGAAACCTGTTTAGCTTTCACCAGAGCTTCCTCAGTTAGGGAATAAATAGCAGAAACAGTCCCACCTGCTTTCCCCACCAATTTTTCAGCAATCCGTAAATTGCTTTTGGCTAGCGTCAAAATGGGCTGCTTTCCTATAGAGATTTGTTTCTGTGGGCAAAAAGGTAATATAGTCAGAGGCCATCATCACTCTCCTGAAAGGAAGATCCTTCCGTTGAATGCAGAATGCCCTCATTTCGAATTGATTCTGTCACACATCAGAATGCATGGAAAACTCATTCTCCAGAGAGCCTGTGGAGAATGTTGAAGATGTGAGGGCTCCTCACAGAGAAGCTGCTGTAGGATGGCGTCTTCCTGATTCATAAAGGTTATGTTGGGAACTCTGGCACAAACAATAGCCATGCCAGCTTCCCCCACCCCCTGAAAACAGACCAATACTGACTGTAAAACCATAAGAAGATGCCTACTGGATCCAACCCAAGGCCTATCTAGCTCAGCATCCCATTTTCCACAGTGGCCTCAGCTCATTAATGCCAGTAGGGACTTCTGACAGGAGCTTCACAAGGTTGTTTTTGATAGCAAAACCTACCCCATGTATTCAATGTTCTTGTTCAGATAGACCTTTCCAGAAGAATGTGTATCCTCCTTTTTCTTCTTTCAGTTGTCCCTCGCCTGCTCTTCGGGTCTCTTGAAGCGCTGCAATATCAACGTTAAAACATCGCAGCTCTCTTGCAATGATGGCAGTTCTGCGTTCAGGACGCTCGCTGTCTGCGTTATCTGACAAAGTCTGCATATTCTATGTTCCAAAGTTCAATTGTCTTTTACAACCACTAGGAGGTGACCCCACTGGGGAACAGCTTTTACCAAAGGTATCATGGGCTTTGAAGACGCTCGATCTCAGAACGCGAGGGAGAAACGTGCTAAGAGGAAAGCACGCTTGGCAAATCCACACCGTGATCAACTCCCGCCTGGAAGCCAATGTCCCCATTGTGGAAAGACGTGTGGATCCAGATTTGGCCTCCACAGTCACTTACGGACTCATTGTTCAAACCGTGTTTATGGAAAACAACCTTACTTGGCTACGGGGGGGGGGGGTCGCCAAAGAAGAAGAAGATTCCTCAGCAAGTGGTATTCAAAGGCATGGTGCCTCTGATCCAGGAACTAATATATAGCCATCATGGCTAGTAGTGACTGATAGCTTTACCACCCACAAATTTGCCTAATCCCCTTTAAAAGTTAAGTTGGTGGATATCACCAATCCTGTAGTGATATTAGAAGTGATAACTTGTGGTGCTGGAAGCAAAATACTGTAGTAGATGGACTGCCAAGGAGCTGTCAAGGAGCCAGAACATCTGCAGGGCAGACAGACAGAGAGACAGACACACACACACACCCTCCCCCAGCAACGACTCCTGGGCTCATTGGATCCCCTCCAATTTCTTCCTGAAAAGACGGACTGTCAATCTTCTCTTCTTCACCTTTTTCCTCCCTGAGAGGCCTGGTGGAGATTCTGCTCACTCGAGATAGTTACCTTGGCAACCTGCATTCCTAAGGGCAGGGAAGTTGGCCCTGGCTAAGCTCCCCTTTTCTGGTTGTTGTTCGTGACCCCATGGACCAGAGCACACCAGGCACTCCTGTCTTCCATTGCCTCCTGCAGTTTGGTCAGACTCATGTTAGTAGCTTCGAGAACACTGTCCAACCATCTCATCCTCCTTGTCCCCTTCTCCTTGTGCCCTCCATCTTTCCCAACATCAGGGTCTTTTCCAGGGAGTCTTCTCTTCTCATGAGGTGGCCAAAGTATTGGAGCCTCAGCTTCACGATCTATCCTTCCAGTGAGCACTCAGGGCTGATTTCCTTCAGAATGGATAGGCTTGATCATAGGTTTGATCTTCTTGCAGTCCATGGGACTCTCAAGAGTCTCCTCCAGCACCATAATTCAAAAGCATCAATTCTTCGGCGATCAGCCTTCTTTATGGTCCAGCTCTCACTTCCATACATCACTACTGGGAAAACCATAGCTTTAACTATACGGACCTTTGTTGGCAAGGTGATGTCTCTGCTTTTTAAGATGCTGTCTAGGTTTGTCATTGCTTTTCTCCCAAGAAGCAGGCGTCTTTTAATTTTGTGACTGCTGTCACCATCTGCAGTGATCATGGAGCCCAATTGTCTACTTCCTTCACTGGAAGCTGGCTGGGCTGGCTCATTCATGACACCGGGGCAGGGCAGTAGTTGTTCTGGATCTGCAGGGGTGCAGTGTGGGGGCATTATACCCACAGCAACAAAACATCTTGAGCTGCCCCTGGGCATCAGACCACCCTCAGTGCATGGTCTGAAGTGGTCTTGTAAGCATGTTCACTTGAACATGTTTGCAAACCTCCCTGCAATGAAAAATCGAAGCCTTCAATCCTGGAGAGGTTTGTAGGTGTGTTCAGCTGAACACAATTATAAGATCCTTTCAGATTTTGCTGCTGAACATTGCGAGATTGGAGGTGGAGAGAGTGGTGCGCATCTCCATGTCTCAAACATTTCAGTAATATCTGAAGAGAGCTAGTGCCACATTAGGAACTGTCGTGTTTGTGTTCTAACATATTTCATATGAATAGGAAGCAGGAAAAAAGACAACAGCTTGAAGAGGAGCTGAAGAGCTGAAGAGGAGCATTTTAGATACTGCTCTGTCATCTATGCTGGTTTTGCCCCCAAAGAATGGTCTGAACAGGCATGAATAGCATGCTGGAAAATCCCTAGCATCTGGTATGCTAGCTCAGTCCTAAAGAGTGTTTGTGTCCATTAACTATGGTACGTTGTTCTATAAATTTCATGCCCACTGTTCATTTCAGCAACTTGCAACAGGAACTGGAGCTTAATACAAATACAGTACAGACCTTTTCTTTACCCCTGCACTTGTAACAGTGCAATGAAAAAGAATTGGGCTGCCAATCAAGCACAGAGCTAATTGGTCTGAGATCACTGATTTCAGCTGACTCAAACATCTTTAATAGAAGCATTCCTTGGGAGTAGGGCCTGTTGAATTCAGTAGGACTTAATTCTGAATATCCATGGTTTGGATTGCAACATGAATGAAAGAATGGATGAAGTTCGTGAGACAATGTGCATTCTTGATAAACATGCATTCTTACCTTTATTCTTTTGGATGTTATCTTTTTAATTCTAAATATAAGTTGACCTGCACTCAGGGCAGGATAAAGAACCAATGATGGTGTGTGTGTGTGTGTGTGTGTGTGTGTGTGTGTGTGTGTGTGTGTTGTTGTTTGTTGTTTAAAAAAACCCAAACCCCTGTACTCAAAGATTGTTGTTGTTTAGTCGTTTAGTCGTGTCCGACTCTTCGTGACCCCATGGACCAGAGCACGCCAGGCACTCCTGTCTTGCACTGCCTCCCGTAGTTTGGTCAAACTCATGTTCGTAGCTTCGAGAACACTGTCCAACCATCTCGTCCTCTGTCGTCCCCTTCTCCTAGTGCCCTCAATCTTTCCCAACATCAGAGTCTTTTCCAAGGATTCTTCTCTTCTCATGAGGTGGCCAAAGTATTGGAGCCTCAGCTTCACGATCTGTCCTTCCAGGGAGCACTCAGGGCTGATTTCCTTAAGAATTGATAGGTTTGATCTTCTAGCAGTCCATGGGACTCTCAAGAGTCTCCTCCAGCACCATAATTCAAAAGCATCAATTCTTCGGCGATCAGCCTTCTTTATGGTCCAGCTCTCACTTCCATACATCACTACTGGGAAAACCATAGCTTTAACTATACGGACCTTTGTCGGCAAGGTGATGTCTCTGCTTTTTAAGATGCTGTCTAGGTTTGTCATTGCTTTTCTCCCAAGAAGCAGGCGTCTTTTAATTTCGTGACTGCTGTCACCATCTGCAGTGATTAAGGAGCCCAAGAAAGTAAAATCTCTCACTGCCTCCATTTCTTCCCCTTCTATTTGCCAGGAGGTGATGGGACCAGTGGCCATGATCTTGGTTTTTTTGATGTTGAGCTTCAGACCATATTTTGCGCTCTCCTCTTTCACCCTCATTAAAAGGTTCTTTAATTCCTCCTCACTTTCTGCCATCAAGGTTGTGTCATCTGCATATCTGAGGTTGTTGATATTTCTTCCGGCAATCTTAATTCCTGCTTGGGATTCATCTAGTCCAGCCTTTCGCATGATGAATTCTGCATATAAGTTAAATAAGCAGGGAGACAATATACAACCTTGTCGTACTCCTTTCCCAATTTTGAACCAATCAGTTGTTCCATATCCAGTTCTAACTGTAGCTTCTTGTCCCACATAGAGATTTCTCAGGAGACAGATGAGGTGATCAGGCACTCCCATTTCTTTAAGAACTTGCCATAGTTTGCTGTGGTCGACACAGTCAAAGGCTTTTGCATAGTCAATGAAGCAGAAGTAGACATTTTTCTGGAACTCTCTAGCTTTCTCCATAATCCAGCGCATGTTTGCTATTTGGTCTCTGGTTCCTCTGCCCTTTCGAAATCCAGCTTGCACTCAAAGATTGTATATCAGGTTATATTTTAAGGCTTCCTTTAATGTGTAACTTTATTTCCCATAGGTTGCTAGTTATTAATAAGGTCAGCTGCAGTAAGAATGTTTATTTAGAACTGATTATAGATGTTTGTCCACTCTTGGGATTGTAAAGATGCAAGATGTGAAATGAGGCCATTATTGCTCCTTCTTTGAGGATTTTAGATGTGTGACTTTGCTCTCTTCATTTGGCATTCCCTTTCATTTGCTTCTCAATGCCCTGTCTGTTCTATCATTTAAGATTCAGGAAGAGGTAATAAGGACAGTCACATTCAGCAGAGGAAACTATCACTCAGGGCATTTATCTTCATCTTTGCAGTGATCCCCCCCCTTTTTTGTGTGTGTGGAGAGGCTAATTCTTATATTCATCTGATGCTGTTATGTTTTTCCTGCAGTTTTGTCAGCTGTCACTTTACAAATAACATTGCTATAATTTTGAAGAACTCTATTGTTTCATGCTTTTTGCTTCTCTGAGTGGTAGGGGGTTCTAGGGCAGGCTTTTAAAATTAGTTGCCTTGCAAGATATTTGTCCTGGAGAGGTGTGTGTGTGTGTGTGTGTGTGTGTGTGTGTGTGTGTGTGTGTGAGTGTTTGTAATACTGGTTTGTTTATAAACTGAGAAGCAGGAAGGTTCAGACAAACACCTAGATTAGGTCCCCAAACTAAGGCCCGGGGGCCGGATGCGCCCAATCGCCTTCTCAATCCAGCCCGCGGACGGTCCGGGAAACAGCATGTTTTTACATGAGTAGAATGTGTCCTTTTATTTAAAATGCATCTCTGGGTTATTTTTGAGGCCTGCCTGGTGTTTTTACATTAGTAGAATGTGTCCTTTTATTTAAAATGCATCTCTGGGTTATTTGTGGGGCATAGGAATTCGTTCATTTTTTTTTTAAAAAAAAATGCAGTCCGGCCCCCCACAAGGTCTGAGAGACAGTGGACCGGCCCCCTGCTGAAAAAGTTTGCTGACCCCTGCTAGTCTGAAAAAGAAGCAGCAGCACGTCCTTGCAGCTCATCGAAGCTGCAAAATCTGGACTTCTAGATCTTGCCTGGCCAAATTTTCTGTTCAGAACTGCCTCCTTCCTACAGGTCGGTGTGGTATAATCGGCATTCTTAGCACACAGAAGCCCAATTCACACAAAAGTCTCCCAAAGAGCCTCGCCGACAGCAGAAGCCTCCAGCTGACTGTAGCAGCTATCAGTTCTGGCAGTTGCAACAGTTACCCATGGAAAGGTCCCTTACAGCCCTCTTTCAGTGCAATTACAATCACCCATCTGTTTCCCTGGCCGTCCCCTAGTGTTGCCTGCTTGCTTCTTTCAACAGAGAAGAACAAGAGTATCTTTGCAGCTGTAGAAATGAATCAGTATTCATTGTTAGTGACCAATACATTAAGCAGATGCACTACACTCTTATTTTAACATCGGGGTTTCCAGACTGTATGAAGATAGACTTAGCACAGGTTCGATTTGGTCAGCAGGGAGATGTGAACATAAGAGTTCTGCTGCATCAGGCTGGTGACCCATCTAGTCCAACTGTGGAGCTAGAACATACCCATCAGGGTTAGTACTGTAGCTGTTCAGTATGCTGATGACAATGTAGTGGATGACCTCCAAACCATCCTAAATATCTTCACAGAAGCTTACAAAAAGCTTGGCCTATCGCTCAACATCCCAGAAACCAAAGTGCTGCACCAACAAGCACAAAACAACCCCTCTGCAGTGCCACAAATCCAACTCAATGGTGTGATGTTGGAAAGCATCAATCACTTCTCCTACCTGGGCAGTTATTCTTCCACGAAGGCCAACATTGATGCCAAAATCCAGCATCACCTGAGCTCTGTGAGTGTGGCTTTCTCCCCAAAAAAGACTGTTGTGTCTTTATTCTTTTTAGGAGGGATAAAAGGGGACTTGCCAGGAACCAAACCCACTCTGAACAAAGCCAGATTGGATTGCTTAAGTAAAGAGATTCAAGCAAATCTACCAACTAGCTTCCTGCTATGTACTGGGGAATGTCGCTCTGCTGCTGGCTCACAAGCGTGAGCGAGGAAGGAACCATTTTATTTTATTTTTGCTAGGAGAGTGAGGTTCCAAAGATGGAGATTTTATGGCATGGCTGTTAGTTTTGTCCATTTATCACCATAGATAGCTCAATTGGTTAGAGCGTGGCGCTGATACACCAAGGATACAGGTTTGATATGGGACAGCTGCATTTGCCTAAATTGCAGGGGGTTGAACTAGATAGATGATCCTCAGGGTCCCGTCCAACTCTACAATTCTATGATCTGTGCCCTTCTTGTGGTGAGTATTGGATGGATAATGCTGTCTTTTAGTTGGCTCCTCGTGGGTAAGGGAATGGCACAACCAATTGAACGCTTCCTGTATATGAAAGGTTCGCCAATCAAAATATCTACCATTTCTCCCCCCTTTTAGGTCATTTCCTTCTGGCATAATTGGTTTTAAGGCAATGGTCAATGCCTCAGAATCCAAATCTTTGTTATCTTCCTTGGCTTCGATTGATTTCTTCTTGAGGCACTGATATTGTATGCTGGTCACGGGCTGTTAGTGTCTAGCTTCTAATGCATTAGTAACACTCTTAGCAAACAAGCCAAGTTCCTTCCAGTGAAGGCCTTTGTGAAGCAAAACAACAGTCCCCTCCTCTATTAATTTCGGGGTTCTCAGACTCCCAACATGCTTGTTACTGAAGGTAATAGCACTCTGCCGAAAGCAGCAGGAGCTCAACAGCCCTCCTTGCTTTTTAATACACCCAATTTTACACAGTACTCAAAGTTGTTTTGACCACCAGTCCTTCCGTAGATTTATATAAACTCTGGGCCCAACATGAAAACAACAGAGCAGATGGGGCAGTTGTAGCTGCCCTGATTTTTTTGGTGACTGTGGGCAAGCCTTTCTCTTTGGTTGGCTTTGTCAGTTTTGCAGAAGTGAATATGGGGGAAAGGGTTGTTTTCCTCAAACAACAACTCAGACAGCGACATATGATCATGCACGATGTAATAAACAGATCTCTTAAGGAAGATGTAGTATTTGTGCCTAGCTCTGCTTTCCTGGCTCTCAAGTCATGATAAACCCATCCCCTGCATTTTGTGTATCTGAAATTGAGTGTCATTTCTAAATACCAGGGCTGTAGCTATATGAAATTCACATTTGTCTTTCGTAGGCCAGTGTGGGATAAAACCTGATAACAAACAATATGCTTCGAAGAGTCATTGTGTTCAGGCATAGAGAGGGGAGGGGGATAGAGAGTGTTTGTGCAGGGTTTTTGTGTCAGCATCACACGAGTAGGTTGGTTGGTTACAGTGTGGTTTGTTTGTATGGGTGTGTGTGCAAGGGGGTTGTTGGGTCAAATTAGCCATATCGATTTGTACGCTGTTGGGAGGGGATATGTCATTGTCTTGTTGTGCTGTATATGTGATAAAGGGGACATGTTTTCTTTTCAAGATGAACGATCCAGTTATGTCATAAGTGCTATTTTTACATTCTTATTAGCCTGTCCCTCTGCGCATGCAGCTCAACAGTCATCTTGTTCGTAGAGTTCAGGGCAGATTTCTGGCGAGAAAGGGAACGGCAGATGATGAGAAAAGAAGCAATTCCCAGGGTACTGTTTGAAGTGCATGGCTGCCTATCTCATCCAGAGATGCTGTGAATATCTGTGGCTTTTGATAAGAAAACTGTGTGCTTATGGTTGCAGATAAGTGTCTGGAACAACTTTGAGAATATTATTATTCAGTGCACCAAGTGACTCACTGGGCTCATTGCAATGAAGTGTGATTAAACTAATGTCAGATGCAATCAGCAACAAATATTCATATTAGCATCAGGGTTCACCAAACCTCTGGAAGATGAACAGGAGTGAACATTTCTGAAGGGTTTGTGTGTGTTGAGTTGGGGGGCTGTCGCTGTTAGTGGTGACAGCCTTAGTCAGGAGAGGGCGGCAATGGAACTCCTTTTGGTGGTGACTGGCTGCCATTTATCACCATGAACAACGCTACATTATAATAACCTAGCATTCTGGTGGTACCAAATGTCCGTCATCCTGAGGAACTCTATTTTTGACACTCCTATCAGGGTGACAGTGAAGAAAAAATGTGGCCACCAAGTGACAAGGCCACTTGTCCTCCTCCTATCTAAATGTCCCATTTGCAGGCAGCAAAAATGCAGGGGGAGGGGAGGAATTTTGCAACAATTCTCTCATGTACTGTCAACAGGTTTGCACTTAAAAATAAAAATAAATCCCAACCATAATTTACACTTAATCCAGTTACTGACACAATCTAGTACCTGTGTTTTTCTTCAATTGCTTCTATTTTTCAATGTATTTTCTGCACTCTCGATATTTCAGACATTTTCTATTAAAGACTGCTAAATGCTTGGATGCTAGGAACAGTTTTTCAAAAATTGCTAAGGTCTGGCTTAAACGATAAAAGTTATTGAACTATGCAGATCCTGGACTAGCCCACAGAGCTCAGCTCAAGGAAGTTATTGAGTCTTGGAAACAAAGGAGCTCTACATACAGTTTTGAGGGTATGGTGATTTTTTTCAAAAAAAAGTTCTCTTCCTCTACTCTTTGAACATGCAAAATCTGATGCAAGATTTCAAACTCATGAACATTCTTCTTGGTTTTAATAATGTACTTGCAAGAAGAAACTTCAGTTTGGTTTTTTTTCCTTGCAGCAATCACATTTCTGCTCTTAGGGATAACAATGGGTGGTGCCAGCATGTGGGAAAAACTCTCTGTGGAATTGAAATCACATGTTTGTGGGAGGAGAGAGACTTCATATTTCAGATAGGCAGATAAGACTCCTTGTCACCCATTTCTCTAAGTAGGACCTTACATTGCATCAAAAGTGCCCTGCAACTTTATAAAATGGGGTATGTTTGTATTGGAAGTGTGGTGCTATTCATACGAACCTTGATAGCATAATTGTAATGCATTTCCCAGAAAGAAGATTCACAGAATAGCCTGCAGAGCGAGATCTTAGCTACTTAACAAAAGGCCTTACCTTTTAAAAACTCAAATCCAATTTCTGCTCAACAAATACGACAGACAGGCATGGCTCTGCAATTTTTCAGTTCTTTGTTTGATGATGCCAGATGCTTGGTTTCAAGAGATAGCAAGGGCTTGGAAGAAGGCCATCAAATCCTGGTACCTTTTCTATCTTTAAATATTTTATATTTTTAAAATATAATATTTGCAGAGATGTAAACAACATATCGTACATAAGTTGTTCCTTCAAATTAGGGCACACAATGGAGTGGGATAAATTTGATGGTTTGTTACAAATATTGGGGGCAAAAAAAATGAAAACTTGTTTTCTCTGTACATAAGCAGAGAAGGTGCAAGGGGATTGTTGAGCTCCTAAATGTTTGTAGCTCCTAAATGTTTCATGTGGGCTTATGTTCTCCTCTCCTCAATGGTTGGATGGGAGACTATTCTCCACTATTCATTTCATATCCATTTTAGGAAATCTGCACTATTGGTTGATTTTGACTTGACAGATTCTTTCGTGAGCTCCTGGAAAAGAATTGTTCTGCATTAAGTACGGTACATATTTTAGGATTTTCCATGGATATTCTTATTACCTTTTGTTTTAAGAAAGTTAAAGCAGGTACTGTATAAAACAAAGAATTAATCACATGGATTTTCTATGGTGGAAAGCTTCTTCTGTTGGAACTCATTCCCTAACACAGTTGGTTCTGGTTAATTGGAAATGTTATCCGATGAACAAGTATTTGAACTTTGTTACCCTTTCTTAACTTCAAATAGTGTTTATGCTGGTGTACTGCAATTCTCTGCCAGGAATATTTCCAGGGTCAGCTTAACTGGACTCCATTGAAAGAAAGTATTTCTCCTTCTGGCAGAGTTGGTTTTAGGATAGCATGACTGGTGCTGTTGCACTGGGCACCGTTCTGCAGGGGGAGCCACAATAATGCTGTAGAATGAAGCGCAAGAGGTGGGGGGGGCATGCCAAATTTTAGCGCCACACAGGGCACTGCTGAAATTTGAGAGCCCAAATTCTGCCACTGTTTATGGTGAGGCCTGCCAGAATTCATTGCCATCGTATGTTAGGAAGGATTTGGTAGACCAATGGCTGTAATGTTAGAATCCTGCATGAAGGGAGAGGATTAGTATGTAACTTGAAGGGTAGCCCTTATTTAAAGTTTGGTGATTAAGATAAGAGCTCAGATAATCTCAGAATGAGTTTTGGATTGATGTAAAACTTTTGCCATATCTGGTTTGGTTTGTACTATTTTATACATAACATTTCATGTCTGTTGGAGTCTGCTACTCATGCCATATTTTACAGTGGACCCCTCAAGATTCCCCTCTTTATCCTGCTCTTTGACACTTGAGATGTATAGTTTTAGAACCTACCCTAAATTATTGTGATCTGCACTGGGATAGATCCGCTTCACATTCACTAATAGCAAGACACGTGTGCCCCATCTTAAATTTGTGCAGCTGGTTCTTCCTGCCTCCACGCAGAACCTTACATTTGTCCCTGTTGAAATTCATTTTGTTAGTTTTGACCCAATTCTCCAATCTGTTAAGGTCATACTGAATCCCAATTCTGTCTTCTGCAGCATTAGCTATGTGCCCCAGTTTGGTATCATCTGCAAATTTGATGAGCAACCCCTCAATTCCTTCATCCAATTCATTTATAAAGACAAACAACAACAAGAACAAGAACAAGCCCAGGACGGAAACTTGTCCTTTTTTTCTCCAGGAAGATGAAGAAGCATTAGTGAGCATCGTTTGGGTTCAGGTATCATGATTATCAGGGGACCCGGGTGGCGCTGTGGGTTAAACCACTGAGCCTAGGGCTTGCTGATCAGAAGGTCGGCGGTTCGTCAAAATGCAAGTAGATAAATAGGAACCGCTACAGCGGGAAGGTAAACAGCGTTTCCATGTGCTGCTCTGGTTTGCCAGAAGCGACTTTGTCATGCTGGCCACATGACCTGGAAGCTGTACGCCGGCTCCCTCGGCCAATAATGTGAGATGAGCGTGCAACCTCAGAGTCGGACACGACTGGACCTGATGGTCAGGGGGCCCTTTACCTTTACCTATCATGATTATAGCATGGGTGGCTGACCTGAGGCTCTTCAGATATTGTTGAATTTCAGTTTGTATCTCCCTTCCACTGAAGGTGAATTTCACCAGACCTCAAATGACTTACCGGTACCAGAGGAGAAATTTGTGCCAAAAAACAAACAAACCCACTTTTAATTTCATTTTCTGAGAAATATATCTTCTGCCACTGAAGCTCCTTTGAAATTCTTCAGATGTTTTACATAAGAAAAAAAAATCCAACTTCAACTTGAAAGTTCACTGTAGGCAAAAATCCAATTGAAGCAAAATTCCCTTCATGTGAAGAGCACAGAAGATTGTATGAATACAGTTAGATCAACCTTGCACAATGAAAATGCTAGAGAAATCCAGAAGTATATTTATCACATGGAAAATGTCTTTGTTTATTGCTGGTGATATTTGAGAAATAATATACCCAATGATATGGGGGGGGGGAGTAAAATAACTGGCAAGATAAATGCAATTTTTCTGGCTGAAAATAATCAAAATATGAGGCTTTGATTTGCTGCAAGTGAGCAGGACTGCCGATTTGGCAGAAATAGACAACAGAACCTCAAGCTGAGTTCCAGTGGAGCTATTAGCATATCTGCAGTGTAAGCTACACAGTGTATTTCCTTACTGCTCCAAAGTGTCTTTCACACCTAGTTCTATAAAAGAGTTTATCTGGCCACAGTTTGCTGCTTGCGAGCATCGGGTGCACGTACATTTAGACCTGACAATTTTGAACAAGTCACTGTCTGCAGTGCTAATGGAAGAAAGAGAGACAGCAGTGGTGTTTATATAGTGTTCAAGTCACTCAGTATTCCTTGCAACCGTATTGTGAAGCAGGCCACTGCTACTTTACAAGCCTTACTGCAAATGCTTGTCTGAGAGAAGGGTAATCCAAACATGCTAGAGATGGAGGCACCTTTAAACCCCCTCCTCAAATAGGAAGTAATGGAAACATGGAAACCCAGGAAAGGAGCTGCTATTAAAAATGGTGTCTAGTGCTCAGGTGATCTTACCAAGTGGTAAGTGGTCTTACCAAGGGCACTGATTGCACCCCTTTATCTTCTCCTAAAGAATACTTTTAAAAAGTGCATTCCTTTGAGGAAAAACACAGAATAATTTGGAGACAAAATTGCTTTGCACACACAGTGCGCCTCCTACCCCTGGGTGGTCTGTTGCCTCTGGCAGGGACTCCAAAGAAGTAGAGACTGTCAGCGATTGTCCAGGAGGGTGCCTACTCATAAGTAAGGCCATGGCAGAGACACACACCTGACTGGCATGTCCTCTCCCTCCTGGGAGATCGTTCGGGGGTGTTCTTCAGCCCGAACATCACAGTGACTGGTGTGATGAAGCACCAGCACACCTTCCACATCTGCAGAGGCTTGCGCAGTTGCGTAACAGACTCAGCAGCACAGCATTCTGGCTAGGCTAGTTTATTTACATATAAACAGACTCGGAGCTCTTCATCATGGCTCCCTCTCTCTCTCTCTAGCATCACAGGCAGTAAAGAGAAAGAGCAAAGGAACAACAGTCCCACGTAGGAAGACAGAAAGACAAACATCCTGTCTACGTCACATCCACTCCGTGGAATGAAAACACATACAGTTATATGATACACAATAAACCTATGACTGCAGACGGGGAATGAATCTCCCAACAGAGACATGTGTTTTTTCTATATGGAGAGCTTATGCAGATTCATCTCTGCACCACTTTCCAGGGTCCTCCATGAAAAGGATCATGAGGTTGGATGGTCATCTGCCATGTATGACTTTGTTGAGATTCCTGCATTGCAGGGCATTGGACTAGAAGACCATCAGGGTCCCTTCGAGCCCTACAATTTTATGATCCTATGATCTAAGGGGATTGCATTTACATTTGCTGCTAATTTACCCAATGCTAATTTATCATAAGGCAGAATGAGGTGAATCCTTCAGGTAGCAGCAGCATCAACAACATTTTTACTTTGTATGCTATCTTTCTATCTTACAATACTCAAGGCATTTTACAAGCTGAAGAAACAAAAAATGTACATCTCCTAACAATCTAATGCAATTCAAAAATGTGATAATAAAACATCACTTTGAAATAGGCCGCCTACATCAAAAAAGTAACATCCACAATCATTAGAATAGTATTAAATAATAATAATAACATAAAAGTTAAACAGAAATCCACTCAACAGTTACAATAAATAATTTCTAAACTATGATCAATAAAACAATGGCAAGCCACAGTACATAAAGTAATACAATACAAATTGAGAAGCAGAGACTAGAGCAGGCATCCCCAAACTTCGGCCCTCCAGATGTTTTGGACTACAATTCCCATCTTCCCCGACCACTGGTCCTGTTAGCTAGGGATCATGGGAGTTGTAGGCCAAAACATCTGGAGGGCCGCAGTTTGGGGATGCCTGGACTAGAGGGTGGAGTAAGGCAGGTGGAAGGAGACCTTGCCTGACGAAGTCTCTCCCCTCACAGTTCTACCTCCAGGCACAGCTTCCTCATGAGGAGTCCCAGGGCCAGGGGGTGGGGCAAGGCAGGAGGAAAGAGGCCTTGCCTGACTGAGTCTCTCCCCTTAGAGAGGCTGAGGTGGAAGTGACAGGAACTGCCTGGCTGTTCCTCCGGAGTCCCCTCACTATAAACATCTGTTGGAGAAGAGAGCTCTCTGTGCACCGTACATTTGGTTGGTCCTTCACCCCCACCCACCCCAATAACTAGCCTGTGCAGTGAAGAACACAATCCCATTGCCAGTACGGAAATAGGAGTCAACTGCCAGTCTTAGAATCATAGAACTGTAGAGTTGGAAGGGTCATCAAATTCAGCCTGCTGCAATGCAAACATATGCAGCTGTCCCATATGGGGATTGAGCCAATGACCTTGGCATTATCAGCACCATGCTCTAACCAACGGAGCTATCATGTGCCATTTCCAATCAGCTTCTGTTTGTGTAATGTTGGGGCTGCCATCTTGCCCTTCACCTCAGGCAGGAAAGTACCCTGGGTCATTCTACTGCAGCCAATCAGGCGGGGGCGGGGGCGGTTGCTGGTAGCATCCATTTGTCTCCTAGTGATGTAAATGCATGTTGACAGAAACAATGTCAAACATGGTGTTATTTACCACAAGGATCGAGAGAGGACTATTTCTTACCTAACGTCACTCCCTTTAATGCAAGATAGAGTGTAGCTGTTAGTATGGAAATAACAACCTCAGCCTCTTGTTTGGGTCAGTTGCTTGCCAAAGGGAGCCTCATTTGCATGAGCTTTGAAATTGAGGTCTTGACCACTTTGGTCCATTAGAGATACTCTGACATTGCTTGGAAGAGTTGAGATGATAGCCTCCCCCTCCCTCCACATCCCCACTTCCTGGCGATGGTCCAGTAAAACCATTAGATTCCCCTCCCCGTCTTCTCCTTGAATTGCTAAGTGCAACATAGTACTCCTTCCTCTCCTCTCCAACTGAAAATGTGATATTCGGTTAAGCTAACACTGCAGTTGGTCTTAAGATTTAATTATTGATTCCACAACTGTTCTGTCAGCATATATAGAGAACTGGAGAACACCGGAGCTCTGCTCTTAGCAGAAATGTGGCATCTTTGATTGTGGCACATGGGCAAAATTGCATCACAGCCCGTTTCCCCAGTGCACCACCTAATGTTTCCCACGGCGAAATATTAATATAGAAATAAGTGTGCAGTTGTGCTTCTGAAGTTATCTAACACTGAGTCACTCATTTGAGCAAGTGTAAACTCCAGGACTTTTAGTGGAAGAGTATCATAAAAGGACTCTCTTGAGAAAATTTATTCACACTAGCCAAGAACTAGGAGCCATGAACAAAACTCATAGTCAGGACTAGCCATAATAAAAGTAAAAAGATAATACACTGAAACAAAGTAAGACACACGCGCACATACACACACACCAAATGAGAGAGTGAGACATAATTTGAATATATTTTTTATTTATCAAATGTTTTTTCTATGCAAATGCACCAGTTATTAAAACAGTAACCAGTAGCCAGTAGCCTGCATTGGACATGGTAGAAAGCAGTGGCGTCATGTCCACTCAACAGTACAAATCCAGCCTTGCCAGCTTGCAAACAAAACATGGCGTATATTTAATTTATTCATTCCTTCCCTCCACAGAAAGCAAGATTTATTGGCTCCCCACTAAAACGGACACTGTTTGAGAGGGAAGTTTTATTGCCACCGTTTCGATTTTGACCATTTACCTTAGATAAAGTTGCAAATCAACACTCTTTATGTCTAGAGGTTATTGATTAGGAGATAATTCTTGAGGTGCACAAATTCCTAAGGTCATACAAAGGTAACTTGGAGATGGTGAGCAATGTTGTCAATGGATAGTTCTTTCCGCAGCTGATTATCCAAGATTCTTGGGGGGATCGTTCCATATGCTGCACATTCTCACCTGCCTGGTACACTGGCAGAGCAATCCAATATGCCATGCTGGAGGGAGTTACGATGGAGCAAAAGGGTCCTTCTGCCAAGCCCTGCCCAGTTCTGCCAGCCTCTGTCAGTGGGGAGGAGAGCCACCACTGTTCATGGGGAAATCCCACCAGTGAAGAGTATCCCAATGACAAAAAACCTGTGTTTGCTCAGTTTTGTCTGAGCTGCATTAAGTGTTCAAGACTTGGTCGAAAAATAGATGGGTTTTTTTTTTTGCATAGGCGCATCCAACAATAGAGCAAATTTTGAAATAAAATATAACCCAGGTGGTGCTGTGGTTAAACCACTGGGCCTAGGGCTTGCTGATCAGAAGGTCGGCGGTTCGAATCCCTGTGACGGGGTGAGCTCCCGTTGCTCGGTCCCAGCTCCTGCCAACCTAGCAGTTCGAAAGCACGTCAAAAATGCAAGTAGATAAATAGGGACCGCTACAGCGGGAAGGTAAACGGCGTTTCCATGTGCTGCTCTGGTTCGCCAGAAGCGGCTTTGTCATGCTGGCCACATGACCTGGAAGCTATACGCCGGCTCCCTCGGCCAATAATGCGAGATGAGCGCGCAACCCCAGAGTCGGTCACGACTGGACCTAATGGTCAGGGGTCCCTTTACCTTTTAAACTGTTCTAGCTTATGAAATCACTCACACCTTTCCTAGTTGTGTAGCTGCCATGTCTGGAGACTATGTATTTATAATACACAGTTCTTTAAACTGCTGCTTTTCACCAATTCCATAAGGAATTCGTCCCAGGACGCTTTCTGCACTTGCAGTGTAATTATCCGCATTTGTTATATCATTAGTTTTAACTTCTCTCGACAACAATGCCAGAAACATATTGGATGGAGGAGGGTGGCGTGGAGGAGAGGATTCTTGTGAAAAGGAAAAGATGTCGTGAAGTGATGAGTTCACACCTCCCTTGACAGCTGAAAACTTCTCCAAAGTTTAACAACCTGAGAAAATAAAGTAAGAATGTTACAGAAGCATCAGCCATTTGAAATGCATATTTCCTTTGAAGGAACTCCTTGGCTGTGATTGTCATCAGCTTGGAGTTGTGCCACCAGCCGGGTCTTTCTGCTATCCAGTCCTGTGCATAGTTTTAATACACCAGCCCCCTCCCCAACCCATTCCAACAAACACATTTAAAAGGGTATAGGATGCTAATTAGCCAAAAGGCCTAGGAGAAGAGGGATGTTTTCACCTATCCCTAAAGATATGTAACAAATGTGTCATGTGAGCCTCCCTGGTGAGCCATTGCAGAAAAGGCCCATTCTCATGCTGCCACCCTTCAGACCTCTCATAGAGGAGCCACGCCAAGAAGGGCATCTCTCTGTGTGTTGCTAAGCTGGCCACATAGACACAGCAACCACCTCTGTTCACCATATCACTGCAGAGGAGTGGCATAGCATGGGTTGCCAGTGCCCTGGGTCCGGGGGTGGGTGGGAGGAAAACGAATGGAGTATGCATGCACATTCAACTGCCTAAGAGTGTCCGTGTCATCCAGGAGATCACAGCCACAGAGATAAGAAAAGAGTCATTCTGTTGTCTGGAAAGATCACTTCCTGGTTCACATGGAGAATCTGTTTCCACTGGAGTCATTCTTCTGAATCCTGGTAGCAATGCCTTAGACGCCTCCCCTCTCTGATGCTGGGCTGTGTTCATGTTGGTCAGCATCACCACCCATGGGCAAAGGCCAGTGATAACATCAAGCCGCACTTGGGTGCTTTATACTGTCCTTAGATGCTTTTCTGCATGTGGGTTGCAAGATGCAGATAGCTGTATTCTGACCCATTTCTCCCCTTCCAAAAAAAGACAGAAAAGCAGCTTTCTACTGCTTTCTTTGATTCCTCCATTCTTTCTTTGTTCTTAAAGTGCAGGAAACTGTTCTTTGTACCCTGAAAAGAGTCTCCATTGTGCCTGAGATTTTTGTTACCAATGAGAGCAAAACCAGTTCCTTTACTCCATCTATTATTATTATTATTATTATTATTATTATTATTATTATTATTATTAATGTGGCGTAGGTGTAATACCACCAAGTCTTTGAATCTCGGCAGCTCTCAGAAATGCAATTGCAGAGGTTCCCTTTCTCTATAGCAGAGGTTGTTTTACATTCTGCAGACAGAGCGCCATGAATAATTCCTTTGGAGGATGCGCCTGAATGTTTAAGGGATGGCAGGAAATACTGCCACCGTAACCGTTCTGTTTCAATAGCCTGATTCAGAAACTGTTGACTGGTGGCCAACGATTCATGGGCTTCGTGGAAGACACTAATAGTATGGAGGCTCTAGAAGATGAAGAACAAAACTCGGCTAAGGGGACTTTCTTCACAAAGCTGCTGCTGGCCCCTATCCACCAGTTAATAGGTATGTAAATTTAAGCACCTTCTCCTTTAAGCTTCACCCCGCTCACATTTAGACTTTGATATCTTGTTCAGGTCAGAATGACCATCAACTTCCAAGAACACAATGGATAACAATTGCCAGTGGAAACAAGGCCTCTCAATATTGCTTTAAATTCCTTGTTTTGCCCTTTCTTTCCACTCATTTCCTGTGTGTGCAAAACAGCTTTTGTTGGTCGCCAAACCAAAAAAGAAGCCATTGGGTAACTGGCAGGAATTAAATCACTGACGAACAAGGATATTTTTGGTTCAGGGAACTGCCTGAGTGTTCTCCTCCAACCCAAATGGCCCATGTACAAGCAGTACATTTAGCATACTGTTGATTCTCCAGATAGCAGGACAAATAATTACATATCCACAGCCACTTTCTTCTTCTATTTCTATTCCTTTTTTCAACAACAACAGATCCCTGATAAATACAGAGTAAACCCAATAATTACGGTAAAAGTGGGAAGAGGGGAGACAGTCTGAGCCATAAATGCATTTACTAAGAAAAAAAGTTTTATTGGAATCGATTGGATTGCTGTGTAATTTGTTTAGGATCAGAGTAATAGGCAGTAAATAATAGCATTTACTTAAAGCTCCCGCTATAGAACATTTTACATTAATCATAGGGAGGGCTGTGAACGCCATCTACTACAACCCCCTGCATGGAATTCAGTGTTGTGCAATTACAAATGTTCTGTCTGCACAAGCGTTACAGCTTGCTTGACAGAATGATCACCCCTTTCCTTCCCTTGCATGATGTTCTGGGTCTTCCCCCAACACTCCTCCTAAGGGGTGCACAGTGGAGTATGGGGAAAATCCCATGGTGCAATTGGAAGTCCTCGTGCAGGGCTTCCACGGACAGGACTCCTTAGATGAACTCTGCCCTCTGTCAGGATAACCAGAAGTAGAGCATTTTCAAGTGATAATCGCTCAGCCTGTGGCTGAAGACCACTGGTGAAGGAGAGTCTACAAGTACATTGGTTCTGTTCCTAAGCTGGTCTCCTAATACTAAACATCTCCTGATGATCAATTTGGAATCCATTGCCCTGTGACTTAAGCCCATTGGTTCTGTCCTTGTGGACAATCCAGCGAACATTAAACCCTGTTTTAAAGTTATGCATGCCAATTGTAGCAGCACTGGGATGTGAAGCTGTTGCAGATCCCCACCCTTGTTCTGCCATAACTATTTCTTCTGTTCCAGGGGTGCAAGTCAGGCAACTTATGGAAAACTCCCTGTTGAGCAAGCTCTTTTCTACACCATACAGCTTGAAGCATATTTTAAACCACATGACTCCCCCCAAAGAATCATGGGAACTGCAGTTTGCCGCTCCCTTTTCTATGCATGTAGGTCCTTGTGTGATTTAGAACCATGGGAAATCTGGTTATTACATTGTTCAGAGAGCCTGCACACATGGAAAAGGCCCCCCACTTTAGAAATTATCCCTCAACACACAAGGTACTGGGAGGAGTTGTACAAATTTGGGGTAGGGCTAAAGGCGTAGTCCTGCAGATCCCCTTGAATCCATGTTTCCCCATTGTGTGACTAAAATGTGAAGAGGACTCCTGGGATATAGGGAAACTGGAAGGATTGCTCCAGCATTCGGCCAGTTTTCTTTAAAAAAATGCAGACTGAATGAAACTCTTCATCCCTTTCGATGGCACTGAGAGGGTAACAAAAGAAGGGTTAATGGTAAGTGCCAGTGTGGTGTAGTGGTTAAGAGCGATAGACTTGTAATCTGGTGAACCGGGTTCGCGTCCCCGCTCCTCCACATGCAGCTGCTGGGTGACCTTGGGCTAGTCACCCTTCTCTGAAGTCTCTCAGCCTCACTCACCTCACAGAGTGTTTGTTGAGGGGGAGGAAGGGAAAGGAGAATGTTAGCTGCTTTGAGACTCCTTAAAAGGTAAAGGGACCCCTGACCATTAGGTCCAGTTGTGACCGACTCTGGGGTTGCGCGCTCATCTCGCATTATTGGCCGAGGGAGCCGGCGTATAGCTTCCAGGTCATGTGGCCAGCATGACAAAGCCGCTTCTGGCAAACCAGAGCAGCACATGGAAACACCGTTTACCTTCCCGCTGTAGCGGTTCCTATTTATCTACTTGCATTTTGACGTGCTTTCGAACTGCTAGGTTGGCAGGAGCTGGGACCGAGCAACGGGAGCTCACCCCATCACAGGGATTCGAACCGCCGACCCTCTGATCAGCAAGCCCTAGGCTCAGTGGTTTAACCACAGCGCCACCTGGGTCCCTTTGAGACTCCTTAGGGTAGTGATAAAGTGGGATATCAAATCCAAACTCCTCCTCCTCCTCCTCCTCCTCCTCCTCCTCCTCCTCCTCCTCCTCCTCCTCCTCCTCCTCTTCTTTTGTAGTTCTCTAATTTTAACAGCATGTATTCCACTATTTTTTATACCTTCAAATAACCAGAATTACAGGTATTTACAAGGAATGATCACATGTTGTCTGAACCATATGCTATGTGTCAACTGCCCCTCCCCTCCCTAAGCAACACTTGCTTTTGTCACTAATGGTGATACATTCTTAAGGTGTCATCTGATGAGGTAATAAATGCATTTGAAGGCTCTCGTAGTTTCTGCTGCTTTCTGCAACCTTATTAATTTGTCTCCTGTGAATAAGAAAGACACATTTTCTCATAACTATACCTGACAATTAGTGTCAGTAATGGGACTGCAGAGTCTTCTGGCTTCTCAGAGATCCCAGCTGTTCTGTCTTTTCCTCCCTTTTTTCTTCTATTTTTGCGGGCCTAAAATTTGCAGTGAAGTGTCAGAACATATGATGTAGGTCTTAAGGCAATGCAGCTGCTCTTATTTCAGAATCTGAATGTACTTGTTCATGCGCTGTCGTAGATGGAGTGGTGCAGACTGAATAATCCTTTAATTGGGTGGGATGCAAACTAAATGTGACACTTAGGGATTGTTAAAAGAAATGCTCAAGCACCCAGAATTCCACCAAAAGAGGGTGACATTTCTGCAAGCATTCAAGTCTGAAACTTGCACAAATCACGAGCCTTTTGAAATGTGCCCAGCTCAAGTGCACCTGAGAGATTCAAAGATACTCAGGAAGCATTTGGTACTCTTACTGCTCCCATTGCATGTCACTCCTTTTCCCTTCCTCCAAGGGCCTGCAGGTTCATATGTGGTGATGGGGAAGGCAGGGAACCCAGCTCTTGTGTGGGGAATTTGTTCTGGGCAGTGGGGGAACTGGGGCTAAAAGCCCTTTGAACTTTGGTGGGAAAGTGGTGGTATTCATGTCCTCTTCTGCTGGGGATGCTGCAATTTGTTGCTCCAGTCCCAAGGTGGGAATGAATGCTGGAGTTCCTCCCACTGCCACCTTCCTTGTCAGCACAGTCTGGAGGCAGGAGAAGTGGGTGGTGGAGGTGGCAGAGGATGAGATATTGGAGGTAGACTCTCAAGTTCCCATGTCAAGCAAGCTGTGTGTGCAACCTGCTGATCTTTGAATCTTAAATGGATTAAATGGGTGCTAGCTTCATTTGATTTGTCATAATGTCCCTAAGTGTTAGGTTTTGTCTAACACACCATTGTGATGTGTTGTTGCCAAGATGCAAGAGAAGCAAGCTCCTGTATAATTTGTAGCACTTTTGGATCTTTCCCCGTGTAGAGATAAAAGCAGAATTGACAGCAGCTGAATAGTTGCTTGCCTAAATTTTCTCCAGCAAATTTCAAATTCAGATTTTTTAAAATATGCAATTCACCTCAATTTGCCACATGGTGATGTTTAATATTTGACAGTGGTTGACCATTGACAGCTCATGGGATTTCATTTCATGTTTGATGTCTGCTGAGATTAAGCTAGTCAAGAGATTCAAATAGGTCCACAGCATTCAAAACCCAAGGATGCATTTTCATAGGAAACATTTAAACACAAATTTTTAAATTCAAACTTTTGCATTCAATACTAACATTTTCATCAATTTTGGAGACTTGTTTCAGCCCTAAAGGAACCAGTCGCATTTGCACTTGCACTCCTGTTAAGAATTCCTGAGGATAGCATCTAAAAATCCAGCACAGATGCCGAGGGAACCTGCCCAGTTGGGAAATCCCTCCTCACACAGAGGATCTCTGCCTGCAAACATATGTACAAGCATGAACTGCGCATGAAGCATGCATCCCCAGTTTTGGAGCCAGTGTGGTGTAGTGGTTAAGAGCGGTAGACTCCTAATCTGGGGAACCGGGTTCGCTTCCCTGTTCCTCCACATGCAGCTGCTGTGTGACCTTCAGCTAGTCACAATTCTCTGAAGTCTCTCAGCCTCACTCACCTCACAGAGTGTTTGTTGTGGGGGAGGAAGGGAAAGGAGAATGTCAGCCGCTTTGAGACTCCTTCGGGTACTGATAAAGCGGGATATCAAATCGAAACTCTTCTACTACTACTACTTCCCACATATAAGGTGGATAATTTTAGTAGGTAAAGAGTGTCTCCTCCAATTCAACTAACCTGCCAGAAAAGACTATCACTGTTGCATCACCAACGAGATTCATTTGTGCAGGTGGTGAGTTTATGTGGGATAAGGAGAACCTTTTTACAACTTAGAGCTACCGTAGAAGAATCTTGGCTAGGGTGGGTACAGGATGTTCAGAAGGACGGATTCATATAGAGACTTCAAGCCTGCAAGAATTACCTGGGTGTGGCTGAGATTTTTCAAACTGCATTAAGAATCCAGTAGGGGTGTTCAGTCACGGAATTAATAGATGCCTGCTTCTTGGGACAAAAGTGATGACAAACCTAGACAGCATCTTAAAAAACAGAGACATCACCTTGCCGACAAAGGTCCGTATAGTTAAAACTATGGTTTTCCCAGGAGTGATGTATGGAAGTGAGAGCTGGACCATAAACAAGGCTGATCGGCGAAGAATTGATGCTTTTGAATTATGGTGCTGGAGGAGACTCTTGAGAGTTCATGGGACTCTGCAAGAAGATCAAGCCTATCCATTCTGAAGGAAATCAGCCCTGAGTGCTCACTGGAAGGACAGATCCTGAAGCTGAGGCTCCAATACTTTGGCCACCTCATGAGAAGAGAAGACTCCCTGGAAAAGACCCTGATGTTGGGAAAGATTGAGGGCACTAGGAGAAGGGGATGACAGAGGACGAGATGGTTGGACAGTGTTATCGAAGCTACTAACATGAGTTTGAGCAAACTGTGGGAGGCAGTGGAAGACAGGAGTGCCTGGTGTGCTCTGGTCCATGGGGTCACGAAGAGTTGGACACGACTAAACGACCAAACAACAACAAAGAGGTGTTCACACAAATGCCTCCATACATCAAAACAATGCGCCAAAGGGCAAGGTGGTATCACAAGGCCACACAGTCTTGCCGCCATACTCCCTTGACACCTGCATGTTCAGCAGACTTTGGAACTTCTACATGTGTACATGAGTAGAGCTTCTCTTTGCTAAGAGGGAACCATGGAGCAGCACTGCTCACACACATCTATACATGCATCAATCTCGTTGAACATGTGCATGGCAGAAAAGTGTGGTGGTGTGTGACAGTGGGCAGGGATAATACATGTCCCTTGAAGCCCCACCTGCCTCCCCCTCCCCAATATCCCTTACTGGGCCCTGCAAATGGTGATCCTCTTTAGAAATCAGACCTTCCTTCCTTTTTTTTAAAATGAAAACTTTCTTAAGCACCAGAGCTTAAACACCGTAGCAGCTAGAATACATTGCCCAAAGGATAATGCATTTTCCGCAGTCACTTCCTGTTCTTCTAAAATGCTGGTACCCAGCCACTAATAGTGGCCATATTTCACATGAGAGGTAGTTCCACTTCAGTGGAGGGTGAAGTGATTAATCTCTGCAGCTTGTACATAAATTTAAGTTTTATAAAAGAGCTTTGTGAAGCTGTAAAATAAAAGGGGACCAGAAAGCTGTATAAACGTACAGTATTATTTATTATTAATCAAAGCTAAGCTGTTTACTTACTCAGCATGGACGCTTTATTCATGCAAAGTCAAGCGTCTGAGTCTATTAAACAAAGGCTTTGTTGAGCTAAAACATCCGCTCGTGGTTCCAAGAAATTCTTCAAACTTCTCATAGATCACCTTGCCGGATGTGTTAATGAAACAACTCGGCTTTACAAAACACATCCTCAAGATTGTTTAATGTAAGATGCCAACAAGTAATCTCTCCCCCCCCCCCCCAGCAAATTACAGTTTGCAGATTACAGCAATGAGTTGTTGTTTTTTTCTTTTTAAAAAATAGATATTTTAAATCCAATGTTTGTCTAAAATGGTGAAATGGTTGACTTTTAAAGGAAAGTTCTGGATTTGATGTGTAGGGGAAAATGTGGGGGAGAGTGGGTTATTTATTGATTGTGTGTAAAATATTTCAGCTTTACAGTAGTACCTCGGGTTAAGAACTTAATTTGTTCTGGAGGTCCATTCTTAACCTGAAACTGTTCTTAACCTGAGGTACCACTTTAACTAATGAGGCCTCCCACTGCTGCCGCCGTGCCGCTGCCGCCCAATTTCTGTTCTCATCCTGAAGCAAAGTTCTTAACCTGAGGTACAATTTCTGGGTTAGCAGAGTCTGTAACCTGAAGCTTCTGTAACCCGAGGTACCACTCTATATGAAACTACATAAAATATGCTAGCCCACAAAAAACTAAGATCATAGCTCTGTGATCAAAACACAAGTTTGGGAAGAGGGTTTGAGACTCAATCCCTGACATCTACATTTTATAAAGAAAAAGAAGTTCCCAGAGAGTAAGTTTGTGTAAGACATTGCCAGAAACCTTGGCAAGTTGTCTCTAGCCAAGTAAGATTGTCTTCCGTGAATGTGATCTTAACAGTGAGTCCGTAAGTGACTGTGGAGGCCAATTCTGGATCCACACATCCTTCCACAGTGGGGACATAGGTTTCCGGGCGGGAGTTCATCACGGTGAGGGATTGGCAAGCGTGCCTTCCTCTTAGCATGTTTCTCCCTTTTGTCCTGAGTTTGTGCTTCTTCGAAGTCCATAATGCCTTTGGTGAAGGCTGTTCTCCAATCGGAGCACTCACAGACCAGTGTTTCCCAGTTGTCAGTGTTTATACTACTTTTTTTTTTAGATTTGCCTTGAGAGCATCTTTACTGGGCTATATGGACCAATGATTTAACTTGATATAAGACAGCCACCACAGTTCTCTTTGAACTAATTTGCTTGCTACATGAATAGTTACAGAAAGTCTATGTTAATTTCTCCTAAAATGTGAAAGCTTCTGTATCTGGTTGCTTAGATGAGATGCTTTCTTGTCACAAGGCCAAACTGCATGTTTTATTAAATGTGTTCTCTCATTTGCTTGTGTGTGTGTGTTTGTGTGCATGTGTTTAAGTAGCAGTCATGGTCCTCTTGATTTGTATTGAGACTGTGGCAGTGAAACTGTTGTGAAAGGGGCTGGGAGTCCCAATAAAAATCCCCTCCCCTCCCCAAGCTATTATTTATCCTAGGATGGAAATTGCTATTATTGCCAACAACCTTAGAACACAAACAACAGATGGGAGTGGCAGAATCAGGATTGTGGTTCAGGGGTAAATTAATTCTGCAGTCCTGATCTCAATCCAGTCTTCCTGTAGCTGCCATTTAAAACCTACACACAAATGCCCATTTAATAGCACATGTAGCTTGACCTACAGGTCACTGGGCAAACTGTCATTTGCAAGGCTATGATATCTTGAAATCTGGAGTCTCGTTAACCATTTATTTTTCTTCTCTTTGTCCTTGATAGACAGACACACTCCTGCCTTTGATTTAGATAATGGTATTAAAATAAGTGGAAAGCACACCTTCCTTTTTACGAAGGCAATGAAACTGTAGGACATCCTATCTGTTGTCTGAGGAGTTATAGCTGCGACGAAAACTTATAATTTTATGGCACAGATGGATATGCAAGATGATAGATTTGTGCTGAAACAGTAATCTTTATAAGATGAGAAAATGTTGGATGGAGCAAATCTTCAGCCAATGCAAATAATTGGGACTGATCACAGTACCTTGGGCAAGATATTTGATTCCGAGCTTGACTGTTGTTTTAGTGGTAGGGAGCAAAGGAAGGCATTCAGAGGTCCGAGTGTAGCACTGTGGGTCTGGATTTACATCCCTTGACCATATATTCATATGATACAAATGTCTGTGCAGTCCCCTGATTTTGATAGTCTGAATTCTAGTTTTGTCTGCAAGAAAAGCCTTACAGCATGGTTTATCTTCCTGTCAAGCATACAAGGTCATATTGTCTAGGTATTCAAAGTTGATTGGGGTCCTGCAGAGAGATCATGTTACGGTAGCTGTTCAAGTTCACGTGTCCATTCCATGCCTTTTCTGCAATTCTATCTCATTTTTATCTCCCAATTTTATGGTATTTTTTAATCTCAGTGTAAATGCTTCTAATCAAATTTCATCCTAAAATACACATTTTAAATGTATGCCAGTATGTATTTTGAGAGTTCTATACCACAAATTTTGGAGAAGTGTGATTTTTGTTTGTTTGTCCAGATTCACTCATTTGTGTAGTAGGTGTGGATCAGTTCAGTTCAGTTTGGAATTCACAGAAATTAAATTCTTCGAATCAAAAGAAAATACTGTGAAATGACAGTGTGGGAGTGGACTGTTCCCCTTAAACCAGGCATCCCCAAACTTCGACCCTCCAGCTGTTTTGGACTACAATTCCCATCATCCCTGACCACTGGTCCTGTTAGCTAGGGATCATGGGAGTTGTAGGCCAAAACATCTGGAGGGCCGCAGTTTGGGGGTGCCTGCCTTAAACTAATGCCCTGCTAAAGAGCCAGGGAGCTTAGATCAACATTAACAAAAAGTCTCAGAAGTGTGAAAATCAAGGGGTTGTCTGTGGCTATCAGGAGATGCACATTGCTGTGTGGACCAAGCCATAGTCTCATAATTAGGGATGTGGGTGGTTCTGAGCCTCTTGGGTTTGCCGATCAGAAAGTTGGTGGTTTGAATCCTTGCAATGGAGTGAGCTCCCATTGCTCTGTCCCAGCTCCTGCCAACCTAGCAGTTCGAAAGCACACCAGCGCAAGTAGATAAATAGGTACCGCTGCAGTGGGAAGGTAAACGCTGTTTCCGTGCACTCTGGTTTCTGTCACAGTGTTTCGTTGCACCAGAAGCGGTTTAGTCATGCTGGCCACATGACCCAGAAAGCTTTCAGCCCTCGGCCTGAAAGCGAGATGAGTGCTGCAACCCCATAGTCTCCTTTGACTGGACTGAACTGCCCAGGTGTCCTTTACCTTACCATACCTAGTCTCATAATTGTCTGATCTCATGTGTTCACCTCACTTTTTATAGCACCAAACAAAGGATAGAGAACAAAGAGTGTGGGACGGCTGTTAAGCTTGTTCTTGGGGATGTTACGGTAAAACAAATTTGCTTGTTTCGTTACAGTAAGAATGAAGAGGTTTCTGCAGTTTGGCATGTGCCTGCACATTCTCAGTGTGAAGGAGAATTAACACTTTGAAAAAAACCATCTAAGGAACCCATTACCAGCAGAAAAGAGTGTTATTGAAATTAATGGCGTTTTAATTGTACTCTGCTTCATCAGCCCATTTTTTTCTCTCCCTGTAACAAAAGAAATTATATTCTGCATGAAGAGGGCTCATTAGGTGCACAGCAGCGGCAGTTCAGAATCTGCACATTTTTACAGAGTGAACGGCAAGGTTGTGAATTGCCCTCTAGGATGCTGTTCCTCCAGAAGCTTTGGTTACTGCATCCTAAAATTAACTGGTCTGGTGGGAAGGTAAACGGCATTTCCGTGCGCTGCTCTTGTTTTTCCAGAAGCGGCTTAGTCATGCTGGCCACATGACCTGGAAAAACTGTCTGCGGACAAACGCCGGCTCCCTTGGCCTTTAAAGCAAGATGAGCGCCGCAACCCCAGAGTCGTCTGCAACTGGACTTAACTGTCAGGGGTCCCTTTACCTTTACCTCTAGAATAAACTAGTATAGTCTTTCCCATGTTCCCTATATGGTGGTTCTAGTGCATATCCCAGTACGTTTCCGAGCACAATTCAAAGTGTTGGTGCTGACCTTTAAAGCCCTAAATGGCCTCGGTCCAGTATACCTGAAGGAGCGTCTCCACCTCCATCATTCTGCCCGGACACTGAGGTCCAGCACCGAGGGCCTTCTGGCGGTTCCCTCGTTGCGAGAAGCCAAGTTGCAGGGAACTAGGCAGAGGGCCTTCTCGGTGGTGGCACCTGCCCTGTGGAACGCCCTCCCAACAGATGTCAAAGAGGAAAACAACTACCAGACTTTTAGAAGACATCTGAATGCAGCCCTGTTCAGGGAGGCTTTTAATGTTTAATAGATTATTGTGTTTTATTTTTCTGTTGGAAGCCGCCCAGAGTGGCTGGGGAAACCCAGCCAGATGGGCGGGGTATAAATAATAAATTATTATTATTATTATTATTATTATTATTATTATTATTATTATTATATCCAAGTTCTGCAAAAGCTAAATAAAAGGGCACATAGGCAGCATGTTCACTGAGAAGGCTCGTATTTATATATTTATATAATTGAGATTTATTTTAGTACATTGGCCGAATCAGCCTTCTACTAGGTCCATAATTTCCAAACTGTCCTAGTTCACATTAGTGTGTTATAACAAAGAGTAAAGCGTGCTTTTACAAAATTAAGCTAGTGTGTTAGATCCACCATTCCAGGCCACCAAATTAGGGAGACCCCTGTCTGAGCAAAGGGAAGCAAAAACAGCGAGGAGGTTCCAATGATTCTGCCTCTGAGAAAGCATTTACTGTATATTCACACGTGATGGGGTTGCTTCTTCTGATTGAGAAAATAATCTAAAGATCTAATATTAACTGGATTTGCTGTTCTCGTTATTGCTCTGAGGGCTAGTTGAGAAAATAAATACATGTATCTCAACAGCATAAGAGTGAAACAATTCTCCGATTTTATTCTATGCTATAATATTGTCCCCCAAAAGAGGCCCTATCCCCACAACATAACAGAAGGTCTGAGCAAGGAGCTTGCTAGACCCTTTGCTTGGAAGAGGATGGGATTCTGGCACTTATACATTTGCAAGTCAGAGGTAATCTATTAATCCACGAAGGGAGACATTTTCTGCTGATGTTTTGTGGAGGTCTTTTCTCCTCACCCCAATAGTTAATACCCCATTGATTTTCAAAAGTCAATAACTTTTAAAGGATGTGCAAGGGAAATCAATACATAATGGTATATCCTCAATTAGCTGTGAAGGAATAGTGGCTCAAGACTTATGTGCGAGAAAAGGGAAGGCTTTCTATCTACCCTGAAGAGCATCTGACTTTTGAGAAAGCCTGTTTTATTTCCACAACATTACAGCTTGAGCTTCTTATGTTATACTTAGTGGGTTCTGATTCTGACAATCACGACAGGGAAAAAAAACAATAATGTATTGACAAGGTTTATACTTTGCGCTGCATGGGAAATGTTCTTTGCTGCTGAAGTGCCAGGCATAGTCTCTACACTTCAGGAGGCTCACAGGTATACTGGTATCTCCTATAAGCACACTAAAACCACGGTCATGGCATGCTGTCTAGAATTTCACAGATGAAAGTAGGGACACTTTGACCACCACCACCCCATGGATTGAAAGTATATGTGGAGGGGGGGTCATGGGGATGTGCCATAATGTGGCCTATCGCTATCTACTGTTGTGTCCCACTGCCATGCTCCCTAAACATTGATGCATTAAACTGATGTATAAATATGTATTCAAGTAGAGCTTCTCTGTGCAATCTCTACTTACAGCAGTATAGAGATCTGAAAGTAAAGCCTCCATCTGTAGAGTCGTCCTTACATAACCTCTCCAAACAATCAGGAGTGCTGTGTTATTTGAGTTATCAATGGTGTAAGCACCCCTTCCCAACTTTCAGCTCAATATGTAGAGGTTGGCTGCAATGCCTCTTGGCGTACCCTCATTGAAGGCACTGATAGCCAATGAGATCCCCCTTCTCCATCACTGTCCTAAATATTGGGGCAGGTAAACTGAGACTGTTCCTAGTAAATAAAGGCTGTCATGACAATATAGAAGAAGAAGAAGAAGAAGAAGAAGAAGAAGAAGAAGAAGAAGAAGAAGAAGAAGAAGAAGAAGAAGAAGAAGAAGGAGAAGAAGAAGAAGAAGAAGGAGAAGAAAATTTTATTTATACCCCACCCTCCCCAGTTGGCTAACACCAATAAAATTTATTGGCTAACACCAATAAAATTTATTGGCTAACACCAATAAAATTACAATAAGACATAAAAGAAAAGAAAACAATTAAAATAGAGCTTAAAATACAATATTAAAATTTTAAATTTTAAATGCAGCCTCATTTTAAGTAGTCCATAAATGCAGTCCAATGGATATTTTTAATAAGATGTGTGTTTGCTTGGTTTTTTTTTAAGGGGTGGACTTTGATTTCATCCTACAAAGCATTTATTTCTCTATATCCTTTCCAAACAAACATTCCTCTCCTAGAAATTTCCCCAGCTCTTTCATCTGCAATGTTACAGCAATATAGCTGCCTGCAATTTCAACAGCCAGACAGCATTTTTGTGGAGGGATCTTTGGTGAGAACAAATGCCTCTATTCTGAGTCTGTGCCATATCCAGCATAATTCACCTTTTCAGGGCCTGGGCTATGGTAATGATCTCTGCAACAGTACCTGCAGGCATCTGAGCCCCGTCCCTGCACCAAATGGCAGAAGAGAGCGATGTTGCCATGTTGTGGATTTCCAATACTGCATCTTAATAGGGCAGAAGAGTAGGAACTCAATGTGGGTTGCTCTTTTGGGTTGCATCCGTGTGAGTGCTTTTGCATCTAGCTCTGTCCTTTGCAAGTCAACAAAGATACAGCTGTTAACATCACTGTTCTTCATTTGAGAGAATGATGGAATTGGGTTTCACGTGATATAAAGTGTAGCTTGCTCCCTTTGCTGTTGGCATCTGTGTACGGCACATTGGCACTTTCAAGTGGTACGTATGAAACATTTTCCATAGTTTTTTAGGCAAGTGGAGGCTGCTGACACAGGTGTGTCATTAAACTTAAAAAATTTAGAGGCTGCATTACTCTCTCATTCGCTGGCTGTGAGAACCATAAATACTCTTAAACTGTCATGCTTTGTGGAGATGGAAATCTTCAAGTTCTTTTCAATACGCTGAGCCCCTCATAAGCTTTTGTTTTTACGTTTACAGCTCTACACAATGGGCCTGGTTTTATGGCAGAAATGATGTTTTTCATTTTTATATCTTCAATAGCTAGGCAGATGGCTTATCCCATATTTGAGGCATTTTTCTTGGTCTTCAGCAGCTTGATGATATGCATTATTTCCACACAAGGATCTTGACAAGTCAAAAAGAAAGACAGCATTGAATTTCTGAATATTTACTTGCTAGTAAATGCCTTGGATTTCAATGGATCTTGCAGAGTTTTTACTGCAGTGGTTCCCAGGCTCTGGAATGAGTTTCCTGAGCAGTTACAGCTTTCTGCTTTTTAAGATATAGGAGGCTTTATCGTGCATGCGTGTTTAAGAAGCAATATTGGTTGCTACAACTGCTGATCTGAAAGGGGTTGGAAATCCCATCCTGCGATGAGCAATGCTCATTTGAATATGCACATGCCATACAGTGCAGTTAACCCACAGTGTGATAGATACTATTTCCTCAATGTAAGGATCATTGGAGCATGTCCGTTCATTTTGTAGTTACAGATCAGTAGATATTTGTTTAGGTTTCTAAGGGAGGTGTTAGATTCAAAATAGCATTGCCTATTCTCTCTGTCTCTCCTCTGCTGGAAAGCACAGCCTTCAGGGGAATCAGGAGGCTGCAAGCTCATTGAGCAGTCTGGTGCAGAAATGGAGGATAGGTAGGAAATAGGCAGGAATCAGTCACACCATGCCCCCTCCTCCACCTCTTCCCCCCTTTTTCTTCCTAATGCAACACTAATGTCTCAACAAATGAAACTGATCTGTAGAAAATGTAACTTGAAAAAAGAGACACTGCACATACTTTTGTAAACCAAGAAATATTTAATAAAAATATGTTGTTGGTTTGTTTTTGTTTTGTTTTTTTAAAAAAGATGCTGACTAAAAATAGGGGTCTTTCAGGACCCTGGACAGAGCCCAGGATGCATAGGACAGCGTTTCTCAACCACTGTTCCGCGGCACACTACTGTGCCGCGAGACGCTGGCTGGCGTGCGGCGGCGTGCGGCGACGAGAAGGGCTATTTGCAGAACTACCGTACGGAGCGGAGAACCTTCTCAGCATGGCTGCGTTTGAGCGCACCCTTCACAAGATGGTGACGATTCCTGTCATAACCCGCCTGCCTGCCCCGCCCGCACCACCACCACTCTCCGCTCTCTCTTTTATCTCTATGGTTCCTCCTCGAGCGTCCCTTTGACTTAGTTGTCTATGGTCTTCCACACCCAATCGAAAGCCGCCGAGCGCTCCCCCTCCCCTACTCACCATCTCTGCAGCCACAACCTCATCCCAGACCCCCCAGAGAGGAAAAAGCAGCAGAACCCCCAGTATCCCAACATGCACCGCAACCTCGGGACGGCCCAGCCGGGTTCGACGGGAGGAGCGGAGCCACGTGGAAATGAAACAATGCATTTTGTAACGCATAAAAATCGCACAGGGACTCCATAGGTGCAAAGAGAAGAGCCTCTTTTGTCCAGCCAGCATCCAAACTGTCACTCTGTCAGGGAGTGAGCGGCCTCTTCGGCGAGGAGCACGTGCTGGCAGAGAAATCAGCGGCTTGTGAAGCCTTATTACAGGAGATTGCAACCAACACAGCAATTGGCAAGTGTTTCTAAGACTTACAGTCATAATTATAGTCAATATAGGGCGGCACAGAGTTAAATTTTTAAACTTTTTTAATGGTGGTGTGCCGCGTGATTTTTTTCACGGAACAAGTGTGCCGTGGCCCAAAAAAGGTTGAGAAACACTGGCATAGGACTTGTTACAAGGAGAGCTTGGTGTCAACAGCTAGGTCTTTTTATGCTTGCAGAGCCTTACTATACATATGTTTTATGTTTCAGTCTCCACCGCATGTTCAGGGCTGCAGAGAGTTAAGAAGTCAGCCCTTTGGCCTGGAGCTTAGCACTCCATCTTCTTCCTATTGGGTTGGTAGAGTGCAATGCCTCCTTAATATCACTGCTGAACCCCAAGGACATCTCTCTCTCTCTCTCTCTCTCTCTCTCTCTCTCTCTCTCTCTCTCTCCTTTCTCTCTTTCTCTCTTTCTCTCTCTCTCTCTCTTCTCTCTCTCTCTCTCTCTCTCTCACACACACACACACACAGAGAGAGAGAGAGAGAGAACAATGTATATATAAATGTAATGTGTATGTGAGCAAAGGAATGGAGTAGACTTTTATGAACACCATAGCACTTCCAGCCTTGTGATTCTATCAGCATTTTGTTCCTAATCAAGCTAGCGTTTCTGTTTCTTTCGTCTTAAGCAAGGAGAAAACTGGCCCTGCAGCTTTATCCCAAAGCATGTGCGGTGTTTTTAATGAATGATACCCTTGGTGACCAGTTCCAAAGCAATATACCACTGGTGGGGAACAGCCCCAAATGTTTTAGTTAACACCTGGATTTTATATCTCTGCTGTGTACTAGCTTTAAATGCACCATAAACTTCCATAAAGTTCTCTATTCTCTTGTGGTTTTATGTCATCATAATGGTTTCACAGTTCATCTTTTATTATAGCAGTTTATCAAATGGGTCGAAAAGCAACCGGCACCGTGATACCATAAAAACGAAATTCTTTATATTGTCCAGCATTTTCATTCAATCAGTGTGGTATCTATCAGGTTGTATTATCTGTGCAAGGAAAGCTACACAGAAGAAATATGTTAATACTAATACACACACACACACACACACACACACACACACACACACAATGTCACTTTCACTCTTCAGGTGGAAATGTCCAGTATTGAAATATCCATCTCTTAAACTCAATTTTTAAGGGAGCATTTCTTTAGTTTAAATCCCCCTGAATTTTTTCTGTGCATGCTTGACCAAAAAGTAAGCATTTTTTAATTGCAAACCAATTGTACTCAATACCTGGCTTTCAACCCTGCTTTGGCATCACCATCTTTTGCGAGCCAAGACCCCCAGAAATTCCCAACCAATAACTCAGACGGACACATTATTTTAGGTTTTGTTTTTGGCATAATTTTGGCCACTACTTTATTTAAATTACAATTAATTTTTTGAGTGTTGGCCCTAGGCTTTGGTTAATCTTCTGCCCCACGGTGGGACAGGACCAGCTCTGACTTCCTGCAATAGGAAAGTCAAGTAAACACTGCATGGAGGAGGAGATAACTGTGCAACAGGCAATCTCCCCCTCCAGAAATGTTCCCCAAGGCTCGTGATCTGTATAGGCCCCAGCCCCGCACCGTGCGGGGGTGTAAAGACTAGAGCCCCGGAGCCCCAGGATTCCTTTAACGGAATACTTCTATAAGAGCACCTCCATGCGATGCCCCTCCCAAACTCATCAACCAAAGCCTAACCTGCCAACCCTAACAAGCTGTGACTATTGCTAAGCAGTAGGCGAAAAACCAAGTGGCAACAGCCAATCAGCCAGATGGAAAAAAATCCTACTGACCCCTGAATACAGGCAGTACCATAGCAAGGTCAACCTAAACCTGCAGGAAAAAAGGAGGAGGGTGGGCGGGAGATCAAATTCACTAGCAGGAATGGAGCTGAGACCCCTGGGACGCTGACTACTAAAAGATCCCCTTGTCAATCAAAATTGGATACATGCCATTCTCCCCAGAGACAGCCAGCCCCTCCAATCAGGTTCTCCCAATTAGCTTAAACCCACCCCACAACCTCACCGTCATTTCTGATAGGCCTGTTCGCAACTCTCACTAAATCCCTATGCGGGTTAATGAGTTTTATTGCAAGCAACAAATATTGAATGCCATGTGACAGGAAGTATACTTGAAAATATTTAATACAGTGCTGTGCTAAAAACTGATTTCTCTCCTTTGCACCCTGTCACCCCATGAAAGAGGCCTAATTTTTCTCTCTCACTTAAATTCTCATTCCTGTTTTTACTGAATACCAAACAGACCAAATAAGCATGGACATCAAGAGCATATCATATGAACCTCAAGTGTGGAGTATGTAAAAACGAGGAATCCTAAGGGCAAATCAGTGTCTCTTCCAGAAATTTTTTACTCAGCCCCTGGGAAGGGTGACTAGCAAAAAAAATCACACTGTATATGGAGGGAGAGATGGAGGGCAAAAGAGAAAGAGGTGGAGAGGGCCAAGGGGATTTAAATAGCTGCTCAGTTGCTTCCTTCTGGCCCATGTGATCCCCAAGACCCCATAAGAGAGACCAATGTGCATCTTCTCCCAAGAAAGGGAGTGTGGCAAATTCGCCCCTGGACAATTTTTTAATTTATACATCTTAGAAAGCCTACTCGGAGTTAGGTACCACCTGTAAATCATTTTCAGGTAGTTCTCCTGAACTTTACAACGTGTTATACCTTGAAGATCGCTCTTCCAAAGTTTTTCCCAGAGATTAAGGTCTATATTATGTCCTATAGTAAATAGGATTTTATCCTGTGTATGGGGTACATTCAAACCTGATCCCACCCTACATTCTGAAGTGGTACAGCTCTGGGAGAGCTGTACCACATAGCGCTTCCATTTTCCCTCATGGAATGTCTAGCTTTGCTCTCCACACGATGCCATTTTGAAGAGTGAACTGTTAACAGTGCCTCCATGAAAGCTGCAGTGCAATCCCACAGAGGAAAGGTAGCAGGGAAAATATATGTAAATTGCTCAATTGGTAGTAAAGCTGACTATGTCTCCACATAACGAAAAGGTGCCAAAGAGAGCTGATGTGTTTAACTTGTGAACGCTGAAGCAGCAACCATTAGAAAACTTGGCTGGTATTCTTTAGCTGAGCTCTGCTTCTTAATCTCCTTTTAGCTGTCATAACAGATGCTTCCACCATCATCTGTGGCATTGCTGCAAGCAGGCAAGAAAACAAATAAATCACTCTTCTAACTCTTGACATTCAACAACCAGCGCTGCCGCATCCACAATGTCTTGTTGCACCGAGTTAAATATTTAGAATTGCTTGTTAATTTTCTCTGCTAACATAGCACATAACGTCTCGGGTTCAGACATACATAGCCTTAGGTTCATCGATATGCAGGCACATGTAGATCTAGCTGGATTGATGAATGGCTTTTGTAGGGCAAAGGAAGTGGTGAGAAGTAAAATCCAGATCACTTATCCCTCCCTTGACCAGGTGGTTGGTGCTGTCACCCATTATCCGGCCATGTTTACACATGCTGAGAGCCGTATTAAACCAGGAATCCCACACCAAACATTTCTTTGTGTATTTGGGGGGGGGGTCTCCATCTGCTAGGGATATCTGGAAGTCCTTCAGTTGGATTTGGTCAAATGTGTTTGAAAAGTAGTAATCACACTTAGAGGCAACCCAGAAAGCAACAAATGACCCGGAAGTAAAATCTGTACTATTTTTGAAGGGAGTAATGGCAGAAAACAGCAAGTTCCCCATTATCTATTGTTTTTACATTGTTGTTGTTAAAATGGGGAAACACAAGATATCGCAGAGCTCAGATCTGGGTTTGGGAGATTCCACCTCAAAAAGAGGAGGAGAAGGATGAGAACGAATGTTTAATGACTTCCCTGCAGAAAACGTCACTGGAAACACATCTGGAGGGCAGAGTATGTCAAAGAGAAGGCCAGCCTAGAACCGTTCAACCTCACATGCTACTTTTCTATGTGCAGGGAGAGGTGGGTGTGTTCCGGGATTCAAACATACAACCCCAAAACCGCAATCTGAAATGGCTTTCTCCAGATACAGGTTTGTAACTCAGCTCTGCTGTTTCAAAACTGGCAGGACAAGGGGGGATTAGCGCAGGTGTTGATGAATTTAAAATGTGTTTCCATCGTCTTGAGGATATAGGGCTAGAAGCAAAACGTCACTGCTTTACACCACACAGATATCACATAGCTTATAAGAAAGGGGAAGGCTTAAGAGCAATAGCACAGATTGCCCCGCATGTGCTTTCCCCCCCTTTTTTAATGAGCGAAAAACAACGTGAGCTTTGACAAGAATGCTGGGGAATGTTCATGAAACTCCCTGATTCCAGCGACAGTAATTCAAAAGACTGTCGCGTAGAGTGTTCTTTTTTTTCCTTCACTGCCCCAGTCAGTGAGCTACACACACACCCCTCCTGGATACTCCATTCCATTCCTGCCCCCACCTGGTTTTCTATCCACCCTCTTGTCCTGCCCCAAGTGTTTCTGTGACCACTGAGCACACACAGTCAACATTCAACCATTTGGAGCAGTTCCCCCCCTTTAAGACCCATTTTTTTGTACTATTGCAAAGTTTGAGGTTACCTCAAACCCACCCCCCTCTGCTGTGTGTATGGTGCCTTTTCTGGCTATATATGGACTCACATTAGAAATAGAGTGACTGATTAAAAATCCGGTTTAAAGTGCTGTTAGTCGTTGAGCCCCTGACTCTGATTCACTCCTTACACCGTCACACAGAGTTCCCAGTAGGAGCTTGAATACAATTCATGCCTTGACAAGAAAATGGAAATGAAGGAGAATGCTGATAAATATAGCGGCAATAAATTTTACAAAACTACCATCATAAGACTCGCCAAAAATTAGAAACAGGATCTATTGGCCCTAATGGGTTTATTTTATTGGACATTTTATGTAATTGTATCGATTCCAGCCTTTCCCGTAACTCCGGTGATTTTTGCAGAGAACTCATATAAGATATCTTGTTCCTCGCAATGATTGTATTTCAGATTTTGGTGGGTTTTTCAGAAAGGCAAAATGAGTAATTACCTAACTTTCAGTCTTCCAACGGTGGGAGGAAAAGTCTCAGTGAGTTTCAACCAACAATCCAGAAATTGGTTAGGTTTATAGCTTGTTATTAAGAAGAGAATATTTACACATAAACACCTTTTTAAAAAATAAAAAATAAAAAGATAAACTTCTCCTGATTCATATTTTTCTAGGGTATATTTTTGGGTTCACTAGAAAATAGGACAATCTGTAAGTGTATGAAGAGAATGGGGGACATATATACATACATGTGATGAGAAAAAACAACTTTGACTTTTAGAAAAGGAATGAAGCTGCAAGAAGGAGATATGCTAACATGGGATGTGGACAGATGATTCCACAAGAAGAAATAATCAAGCAGGAATTGAATGCCATATATGAACATCCTTCTCAGGTCATCCCAATATCCTTTTGGAAGTAGAAGCCTGCAGCTAAGAAAATTACCTGGACTCAGTGTCCACAGCAGTCTGCTTTCCCTCATTCCTTCTTGCTCTGCATTGCATCCATAAGATTAATTCTCATACTGCACTAACTCTAGAACAGGCATCCCCAAACTTTGGCCCTCCAGATGTTTTGGACTACAATTCCCATCATCTCTGACCACTGGTCCTGTTAGCTAGGGATCATGGGAGTTGTAGGCCAAAACATCTGGAGGGCCGCAGTTTGGGGATGCCTGCTCTAGAACCTCAATTCTGTTCCTGTAGTATCATTCAGACGCTGGCATTAATTACCTTATGCTCCCTGGCCTCCACAGTTCCACATTCCTTTACTGTGCCCCTCTCTCCCTCCGTTGTAGAGTTCAGTGCCGATTTAGATCCGGGACAGTTTTATTCCTGTGCTGCTTTCTTCTTTGCTCCGGCTCTGTTGCATCCATTATTTTCAGAGCTCTCTACTTTTCAAGGTGAATCCTATAGCCACCCTGCCTCTCGGTTTCAACATCCTAGCCAGGCACACTGGAGCAGTGCAGGGAGACTAAGATAACAAAATTCAAGTAGGCATCACACCTGTGCTGGTAATGCTTCTTAGGAGAATGACTTCAAACCCTCCAATATTAAATCTAGTGATAGCACAGCACACCAAGCACCTCAGATAAGCTGTCCAAGAGAGGACAAATAGCCAGTCTAGGACCTTCGTGAGATGCCAGATCCTTCCTAATCCACATATACTTGTTTGTTTAAATGTACTTGGGTGAGGTCAATTCTGTATCCAGGACAGCTGTCTACCAGCTCCAGCTCATCAGAGTGGTGCATGATCTGGTTATCTCCCACTTGGACTACTGCAATGCGCTCTATGTGGGGCTACCTTTGAAGGTGACCTGGAAACTACAACTAATCCAGGATGTGGCAGCTAGGTTGGTGACTGGGAGTATATAACACCGGTCCTGAATGACCTGCATTGGCTCCCAGTAAGTTTCCAGGCACAATTCAAAGTGTTGGTGCTGACCTTTAAAGCCCTAAACAGCCTTGGTCCAGTATACCTGAAGGAGCGTCTCCACCCCCATTGTTCTGCCCGGACACTGAGGTCCAGTGCAGCGGGCCTTCTGGCGGTTCCCTCACTATGTGAAGTGAGGATACAGGGAACCAGGCAGAGGGCCTTCTCGGTCGTGGCGCCCATCCTGTGGAATGCCCTCCCATGAGATAAATGTTTGATCTTTTATCATGTTTTTAGTATTCTGTTGGGAGCTGCCCAGAATCCAGATCCTATCTCAGAGGCTGGGTTTAGGATTTGGTCACGTGCACTGCCTCACCCCCAAGATTGAGGCGCCAGGGCCACACGACATCAACATGTGCTCACACTGTGCACGCTGATGTGTTGTGTGGACACCCCGTGGTTTGTGCACATGATGCAAGCATGCTCTGCAGTGTGTTCATGGCTGTCGCAGATCTTTGAGGGTGCCTGGCCCCCTCATTGTATTTGGGGCGGCGGCCCCCCAGGCCCTCCAGATGGCACACCTGGTCTATTTTCCTGGCTAGATGAAATGGGAAGCAACACATTCTCTGTCTCCCTTTCATTAAGCTGAGGGACACCCAGGATTCTTAGAAAAGAAATGTATCTGGAATTAAAAGGGACTGGTAAAGTGTTGAGCACCCCTGTTTGTTAGAAGGGTAGAAGAGTGATGCAGATTGAAACCTCTTCTAAAGGGGCGATGTGCTTCCATCCACACCACTGCAACAGGAAAGTTTTTAAAAAGCCTGATACTTCAATATGTAATTAATTACCGTACTGTACGATACACAGAGTTGAGCTGATCGAAGCACTGTTTATTCCCAAAGATTGAGCTTGGCTGTAACACGCTATGTAGTCCTGTTTCTCATTATCTATTGTTTTAAATTGTCTTTTACCCAAAAGCTTCAAAAACAACAACAACAACTATCAGGCAGTTTGAGGCTTAGATTGAGAGCCCCATCCACCTGGCACTAGCTGCCTGCAGCATTTTGGCTGCTCATTGTAGGAAGGAATTAACAGTCTGATCCAGTTGTGAGTTTGTCCTAGCAGCTTGTAATATCAACCAAGTGATGCTGAAGGGCCAATCTGATGCTGTTGAGGGATATAAAGATTACTTCTTCTCTGCAGATGATCTGAATATCTCAGAACTACCCCCTTCACACCACTCACTCCACTATCAGGCTGAATTTCATCAAAGGAAATGTAGGCTCATATCAATTTGAGATGCTGTGATAATGCCTATAACTGTTTCAGAGACACCTGTCATTTTTCTGCTGCATACCTGATAGACTCATGTGGTTTACTCACTCCACTGGGAACTTGTTCCACGCAAGGGCTCCACCATCCTTTCACCAAGGAAGATCCACATACAAAAGCAGGTGCCGAAGTCTGTGCAGATGTGTGCATTTACATCCATGTCTCGAGGTTCACCTTTGAGTTAGTTGGATGTGTCTTTTGATATGGATGGGAACAGCTGTTTGTGTGAAACAGGCTGAGAGGAACCACTTGGATCCCTTCAGTGTTCCACTATCATACATCGCCCCCTTAACTGCTCAGTTTTGCAGAGATGGCAAAATTAATGGCACTGATAAAAAGATACAAATTTAGAATATTTTAAAGAAGACTGGAAACCCTTTCTAGTCTCTGTATAAAAAGTTATTTCCCACAAAGAAAGATCAGAGTGGGGTTTGAAGTGTAAGAAAATAGCAGGATATATTAGGAAACTTGTCGGAGAGGATGGAATTAGATGAGATGGAACCTTAAAATGCAATTGTGTGTAATTTGAGTTATAAACGTCAGTGTGGGGTGAGCAGGAAGTCACTAGTTTTGTTGAATTGGAATATAATTGTTGAGAAACAAAGGTAACTGTGTATATGTGGAAAAAAGAATAAAATATTATTATGACAAAGGAAAGTCTGCCCTCATACATATCATACATTTAAAACATTATGATACCAACTTAAACAGACATGGATGCCCCCAAAGAATTCTGGGAGCTGTAGTTTTTTGATGAGTGCTGCAAATTGTCAGGAGACTCCTATTCAACTCACAGAACTACAATTCCCAGAGTTTTTGGTGAAGATGGATTGATTGTTGAAACCACTCTGATAAAATTTGAATAACTTCTCTTGTTTTGCATAAGTTATTTTGCAAGGTTTGCTGTTTTGCACAATCTATTCTAGTTTGCTAGTCATGGGGAAGGCACTAAAGCTCTTGCATCCAGTTCACTGATCAACTTGCCCAGCTATTTCTCTGACTTCTGAGATTTCAGTCTATGGATGTTCAGGCACAGCCTTGAGGACTAGAAAGTTGCTTTAAAAAATTAAAGAAAAATGGGAGATTCTCAAGAAGTGGTGTTCAATCACTGCCACTTTTTCTGTTTCTCCTGCAGTTTCACAGAAATCACAGCAAATCACAGCCCTACATTTAGATCCAGATAGGGTGGTTTTTTTGTTTTGTTTTTTGAAACTTCTAAAAGAGCCATCATTTGAGACTTTATATAGAAGCTTCCCTTAAGTACTACTTTCACATGCCTTTGGATTATTTGTAGCCATTGAAAAGTAACCTGAAAAATAGCCTTTAGCAATTGAGTCTGTTCCTAGAGTTACCTGATTAAATGCAAATAAATAGGCATATCAAGTTCTATGTCGTAATCATCCAACATCATTCACTTTCCAATTCAGCATGCAGATAACAGCAAGCATTTAATCTTAACATATGTCTTGGAAAGGAGGGAAAGGGAGGGAGAAAGAGATAAGTGGCTCTATATGTGGGATTCATAAACAGAATAAATAAATAGGCCCACTAGTTTGGCTCTAAGATCATCTCCATTAAGACTGCTCATCTGAAGAGCTGCAGATAAGCAGCCCATGTATATTTATGAAATTATCGACAGTTCTGCAAGTGACATAAGGATCCCCATTTGAAAGCCATCTCTGCATCATTATTTGCTAGGAATATTCCTCATCTAAATAGCTGGTCATTTGTATGTTTTGACAGTTGGATGTTTGCAAAAGAAAAATTGGTAATTTGGAAGTAGAGATGACAGCAAATTCTTGTAAATTGCCATATGCAGGAATGCTGACTAAGCTTGAGCAAAATGAGGTGCCAACTTGGAGGGGAGGGTGGAGAGAAAAGGAATAGTACACCATTGGTTAAAGAGAGAACGAAACAAAATAACCCATCACAATATGGTTGTGGCTCTGGAAGTAAAAAAGAAAATCTGTTTTCCAAGTCTACAGATACAAGAAGCTAGAGGGGTTTTTTTGTGATTCTGAATAAACTGCTTCTGCTTCATACAAACCACTGATTAAAGTAACAAAAGAAAGAGTGCTCTACCTGATGTCACTTTTGATTTGTCTGCTAGACCAATTTCCCAAGGATAATGAGGTATGGATGGGCTCTCCTAATAGATCTGGATGATAGAGCTGAGTGGGGAGGGGGCTGCTGGGAAGGAAAGCCTGTGGGAAATGAGTCATGAAGATTTGTCAGTCGGGTTCAGTTTAATGTAGGAATCTGGGAGAATTAGTGAAACAAAGAACTTAGAAAAGTCTTTGGAATCAGGTCTGGAGGAAAACAATGCCTTACCAGCGAGGGAGGAGATATTGATGAAAACATGTTAAAATATATGTACAATCTGTGCTAGTGTACATACAGTCTGCTGATCACCCAGACTTCCAAACTTCCCTGGGAAAACCTGATCTTTACAGTGCTTCCTAGCAGGCACTAGACACATGGAAGCAATCCTTAAATGTGTAGGGAAACTTGGCTTTTGCTGGATTGAGAAGGATCTATGGATCCATTGAATCCATGCCCATTTGCCACATCCAGACTTCACTTAATTCCTGACATAGGTCTGAAAAGTTCCCAAAGGGCTGAATCTTCCAGATATGTCGAACCCTAGCCTTCCCAGAGCTATTCACAAAGGCAAATTCCTCCCAACACAGTTTGAGCCCTTCCCATCTCCTGGGAGACTTTGGGGGGAAAGTCTGGCCACACACATGGCAAACCATTATTTAGGCTTCTGAGCCAGGCATGAGATCAATAACGAATCAGAAAGATCCAGGTTGATTTCCAGCCACCCAGTTGGATATCCATGAACGAATCTGCTTTTCTATAGCAATTATGCTTTTGATGCCAAGGAATTTGCCCATTTTTTGGCTAAATAGTAGGAGAGGCTTCCTAATAATGAGAGTTCTTTAGCAGTGGAACAGACTGCCTCATGGGGCAGTGGGCTCACCTTTTCCAGAGGTATTCTCCTGCAGAGGCTGGCCAATTATCTGTGGCATTCTGCCTTGCAGATCTTGCACTGACTGGATGACCTCAGGGGTGTATCCCAACCTAATGATTCTGATGCTAATGCGACAGAATGTTCTAATTTATGTTTTATAGCAGGGGTGGCCAACTCTGAAGAGACTGCAATCTACTCACAGAGTTTAAAAAACTGGTAGTGATCTACCCCCCTTTGGGGTGTTCAGGTTAAAGTTGTTAAGCTTTTTTTAGGGAGGAGGAAAGCCTCGTTTTTAGGGGTTCAGGTCAAAGTTGTTGAGATTTTTTTTAGGAAGGAGGTAGCCCCATTTGTTAGGGGTTCAGGTCAGAGTTGTTGAGCTTTTATGAGGTGGCAAAGCCCTGTTTTTTTGGGTGTGTGTGTGTGTGAAGGGCTAAAATGTTGAGCATTTTTTAGGGGAGCCAAAATTGTTGAACTTCTTTGAGGGGAGCCAGTGATCTACCAGTGATCTACCACAGACATCCAGTGATCTACCAGTAGATCACGATCTACCTGTTGGATGTGCCTGTTTTATAGAAGCAACTGTTTGTTTGTTTGTTTGTTTGTTTGTTTCTGGAGGCATGGGCAAGACAAGTGTGCTAATCCCGTGTGCTTCTCTCACATGTCAATATCATCATTTGCGGCGGTGATGTACCTTCAGAAACTTGAAGACAACATAAATCTCCTGTTGCAGGAGTTCCTTGGTCTCTTGCCCACTGCAAACTTCTAGTGGTGACTTCAAGTTTTCAAATTGCAAAAGAACCTTCACTCCCCTGCCATAGTGAGGATTGGTTGGCATAAGATAATTGTTACAGGATGATAATCAATAAAATCTGGTATTTTGGGTATGTGTGTGGGGTGTGTGTGGAATATCAGTATTATCAGATGGATAAAAAGCAGCCCCTCTAATAACATGACAGTATCAAGAAGTCTTGAAAATAAACTGGGGAAAAAATATTTGAATGGGAATGAAAGTGTATGGTGTTAGCATACACGATGAAGACCTGGCCTCCAAGCCAGGCCTCCAAGTTAGCATCTGCCGGGTGTCTTCTCCCTCCGGTGTAGCCAACTGGAACACGATCCAGTTCTCGGAACCTGGACACGTTATCTGCAGAGTTCATCCAGCGTTTGTGTGGTTTGCAGCAGATAAGACACAGAGAGAAGTTCTTGCATATTGACAAGCGTTTATTACAGAGCATCTCAGAAGCAAGACCAAACGTGTCTTTCTTCATCAGCATAGCAAAAGCAGGTGAAGCACTACAATAGCACAACAAACGGAAGTATATACATCATGTGACACATTCAACATCCTCTTCCAAGCCTGTTCCTGTTTAAGGTGGAACAGAATCTACTATCAAATCCTAACATATGGATCCAACAATAGTGAATGGGAAAGTTCTTTTTGTAATTCTTTATATATTTTTATATTTTTATCCTTCAGAAGATAAAACAGATTTGGGAGGATCATACATGCTTTCAGGGTGTTCTGGATTTTCACAAACGCTGCAAGTCTTGAACAATGTTGTGGGTGATGTTGGACTTGCTTTATTTGGAAGCTTTCATTGACAGGCTGGAAAAGAATCCATGGAGGATATTTTAGGGTCAAGGCTTCAGACCAGGGACAAAATCAACTGTTAATTTATCTTGGGTGAGCACCACTGAAACCTCTGAAAGATGAAGAGGACACTCATTGGTCCCCTCTGATATCCTAATGCTATGACAGTTTAATATTTGAAGACCCTGATTTGTGACTGTTGCTGCTTCAAGAACTTTCAACTTCCAGGACAGATGAAAAATTGAATGTCCAGTAATTTAATTACATCTGAACCTTAAAAAGAAAACTTCTAGGCTAAAGAAGAAGAAAAATATTCATCTCTTTCTGGCAGGCAAGGAGCTGACATTGTACTATATTAAAACAACCTTTTCAGTTTTGTAACAGTTCTAAAACTTCGTAAGAAGATGCTTATTTTTCTGTAGCAAAATCTTTGATGTGGTATAGGCAAGTTATTTCCTAGCCCCGCTGCCCCAGATTTCAAAGACTCATGCATACATCAGACGGATACTCTTATGGTTCCATTAGCAAGATTATTTTTGTAGTTGTCTGAAGAAAGCTCCGTCTGTAATAATCTTCTCCCCGACATTCTGCTTTGTTGTAAAAGCAGAGGAAATGACTTTTTAAAAATTAGCAATCAAGGGTGTTGTTTGGAACATGAAATAATATGCAGAGGAAGTTCAGCATGGCTGGCCAGGAGAGTACAAGATGGGGCAGGAGACATCATCCCAAGAATCGACTGCAGAGGGGGGGGGGACTTCATTTTTTCAGACTGCAAGTTGTTATTTAATTATATATATATTTCCATTTTATAATTGTGAAATGCATAGTAAGTAAATAGATGAGCTTAAAATAATAGAATATCAAGCAAAACAAGCTCAAAGCAAAACAAATCAAGATCTCCTGCTACTCATGTCAACTGCAGATTCCAGTGCTGCTCTTACCAATTACAATGGGAGCTTGCATCTCCATCGTTTTCCCAAAGGAATTCGATGATTAAAAACTGCAGAGCTGTTTTATTTCTGCACAAAAACAGCTGAAACTTGCAATGGCCCATATCTGTTTTCATAATGTGTCGTGGCTTAAATCGACCACAGAACTGTCTTTCCCATTGGGTTTACTGGCTCGTTGCTCCAGGGCGCCGGTCTCTCAGGGGCGCCGCAGTGAGTGGGGGAGCTGAGCAGCTTTGCCAGCAGCCTCCCCTTTCCCTCCTGCACACTTGCCAGCTGCGCCCCGACAACCATATGGTGCGGAGGCTTGGGAGGCAAGCTGCACGCCCACCAGCCATATGGTTGATGGGGCGCAGCTGGCGGGCATGCAGCTTGCCTCCCCAGCCTTCGCGGGAGGAGAGCGATCCCCGCAGCAGCTTAGGATGGAAGCTGCGCCCCACTAACTATATGGCTGGTGGACATGCACCTTCCTTCCCAAGCCCCCACGGGAGGAGAGAGATCCCCGCAGAGGCTTGGGAAAAGGTCAACAACTCTGGGAAACGGGGGGGTGGAGCACCAGAGGGATCTTTGCACCATGGCGCCGGATATGCTTAAGACAGCCCTGATAAACCAACAAGGATGGGGATAGGGGAGGGATATGCAATGTGATTCTGTCTCTTCTGTATACAGTCTTAAGTAAGATGTTCCCATCACTTTAACTACAAGCAGCAGGCCCCTTTCTGTGATCTGTCCATCAGCGTGTCATTCCAAGGTAGGTAGCATTCATGAGATGTGGGATGCGAGAGTATAGTTGTTAATTCTAGTGGTTCAGAGGCAGAAGGTGTCAAAAGATTATCTGTTTGGCATGCGATGTGAAACAAATACACGATGCCTTAACTCTGTGGAGGTGGAGAAGGAAAAATAGCAACTCACAAATAAGTATAAACTGTCATCATAATTGACAACACTTCCCATTTCCAAGCTAGAGTTTGTGCATCAGTAAATATCAGTACAGCCCCTCATTAGGGCAGACTAGTGCCTAGCTCAGGATGGGGAAAAAATCTATGTTTCTACAGATGTTGTTGGATACTACAGAGGTTGTTGGATACAATCAGTACTTTTTTAGTGGAGCTCCTCAAAGGTAGGCAGTAGCGGCACCTCTCCCCCCCCCCTAAAAAATAATGCTTATTCCAGGGTAAGCCAGCAAGGTTATGGTTTTCATGGTCTGGATGTAATGGGTTTCAACTCCCATCATCCCTGTGCTGACTAGGGCTGACATCTTGGTAGGGCATTTATCGCTGGCTTAGATTGTCCATGTTAATTTGTAATAGTCCCCGCCTCTCTCCTCCATCTTTTGGAGTCTCACAGATCTCTGGCTAGATGTAAAACAGCTTGGAGCTGTCTTCGATTCCGTTGGGTTCCTTTCACTGGTTGTTACTGAGCAACCTTCAGAGAGACACTAACAGTACTGTTCTGTTTAGTTGCAAACAAATGTCTCCTTGCCAAAAAATAAATAAATCTTTCCCCCCTTCAGTCGCCTTACCTCGGTGGGCAGTGGGAATTCTTGTATGTAACAGTGTGTGAAGAACATGGATTTCCAAAGTGCCAATTTTACACCTATATTTTCCCTCTCTCTGTGTTTGAAGAGTATAATAGCTCTTCAATTAACCTGAAGTTGGGATGGCAGCAGAATCTTTTGAGAGTGGCCAGAGGTGAATCAATTGCTTCTACTGTTAATCTTTCTATTTGATGCTGAATGCTGGGTATTCTGTGCCAGCGTTGGATGTTGGGAATTTAAGAACAATCCAACTTGTATCCCCCCCCCCCAACTCCCCCATTTGCTTACATTTTCCATTCAGCTACTGGTAGCAATTTCTACATAACTGTGCCACAGTGTGCTTTTTGCCCCCTCTTTTCTTCCCCCCAAGGGGAAAATATAGGTCTATATGCTTTTGATAAAAAACAAACAAGTGGTTATTCATTCATTCCTTCATTCCGTGGTGCTGTGTAGTGCTGCCAATATACCAGCACTCAGTCCCTTCCACCCGCACTTGAAAGTGTTTGGGTTACTCAAGACCAAAATCAATCTTTTCATTACCAAATAAAAGAAGCATTCATGCTGTAACATTTGAAACTCTTCTGCCAAAGCATGTACAGAGACTAATTCTCCTTTTGTTTTGTTAATCTCATTTATTTCCACACACACACAAAAGGGCTGCATTCAGTTTATATACACTGACGTTAAACTGTGAGTGGTGATTTCCTTCATTTTTTAAAAAAAAAAAAATGCAGGAGAGTTGGCAGTAAAGATTTTGAGATCATTGCTATGATGCAAGTAAAGATCCCAAAATGTGGTTGTGGGTAATCAGAATAAAGAGCAACTTTGCATGGGAAATGCCCACACTAGATTTTACTGCTACTGTATATGAATCTAAACAGAAACTATTGGAGTTAAACTGGTTTCAAGGGGGAGATTTGCTTTGGATATCTGTGAACATTTTTATTGGTCAGGGCTAGATGCCCTGGAAAGTTTGAAAGGAAACCATTAGTGCTCTGGAACATGCTCCCCATATTCCCCCCCCCAATACATTTAATTTTAACAAATTCAATTCAATTTCAGTGCAATTTTCCCATAAGTTTTTGACTTAGATCCTTGCTTCCATGTTGTTTCTATTCAAATCTTTCATCTATGTAATATTTTTCTAAAACGTATATATTACATTACATCCCTTTATCATTCTCATTCTTTTGCTTATATTTCAAGTCCTGCCTGTGACTTCATTTGACTTGTATTTAACTATAATATTTTCTCTAATAATCCGTAAAGGGTCTCCATTCTTCTACAAGTGTTTCTTCTTTTTGGTCTTTTATTTTTTCTGCCAATCTGCATATAGTCCAATAACTTCAAAGTCCACTCCTCTTTCTTTTGAACTTTGTCTTCTTTCCATTTCTGTGTGTACAGAATTCTGACTGCAGTGGTGCCGATCAGAAGGTCGGCAGTTTGAATCCCCGTGATAGGGTGAGTTCCCATTGTTCTTTCCCAGCTTCTGCCAACCTAGCAGTTCGAAAGCATACCACTGCAAGTAGATAAATAGGAACCGCAGTAGCGGGAAGGTAAACGGTGTTTCCATGCGCTCTGGTTTCTGTCACGGTGTTCTGTTGCTCCAGAAGCGGTTTGGTCATGCTTGCCACATGACCTGGAAAGCTGTCTGTGGACAAACGCTGGCTCCCTCAGCCGGAAAGCAAGATGAGCGCCACAACCCCATAGTCGACTTTGACTGGACCTTAACCATCCAGGGGCCCTTTACCTTTACATAAACAATTTCACCAACATGCTTCCCATCCTGAGGGAGGGCTACCGATAAAAACTTAAGCTGCTAGGAAAGTGGCTGCTGACCCTGCATATTAACTGTTATCTCTAGAATTGCTACCCCTTGTTCGCTCACATTTTATGCCGAATCCTGTTGACAATCTTGTCAACAGAGATAATGCATGTGCTTTTGTAAATGAGGAAACTCTTTAATAAAAAATTGTTTATATAATTTTACACAGAGAGAGGGAGAGGGGGGGTACCTCTAGTTACGAACTTAATTCGTTCCGGAGGTCCGTTCTTAACCTGAAACTGTTCTTAACGAGGTGCGCTTTCGCTAATGGGGCCTCTTGCTGCCGCTGCGCCGCTGGCACACAATTTCCATTCTCATCCTGGGGCAAAGTTCTCAACTCAAGGTAACTCTTACAGGTTAGCGGAGATTGTAACCTGAGGCATTTGTAACCTGAGGTGTGTGTGTGTGTGTGTGTAATAATAATAATAATAATAATAATAATAATAATAATAATAATAATTGCACTCCACTGTCTCCTGTGTTGACCTGTTTGTGTGTGTGTGTGTGTTACAGTGGGGTGTTTGTGCAATAAAATACAGTGGCAGCACTAATGCAGCTATTGTGTGCAAGCAAATAACTGTCACTGCAACTTTATCTGCAACAGGAATGCTGAATAGTGTATGTGGAGAGAGCTTGCATAAATGTTTGTGTGTGGAGGACAGTGTGTGTCTCAGTGTTTTATTTCTTTTTACTGTATTTATGTTTTTTTTTATTGCAAACCGCCTCAAAAGAGTGTACAGTACTCCCAAAAGGCAGCACATTGTAGAATCACAGAATTGGAGAGTTGAGAGGGACCACAGGAATCTTCTAGTCCAACCCTCTGCAATACAGGAATCTTTTCTCTTAACATGAGGCTCGAACCCACAGCCGTGAGATTAAGAGTCTCATGCTCTACCAACTGAGCCACTTTGAACATATGAATATTTTGAATGAAATAATAAATTAGTTGTTTTAGGGATAAATATAAGGGGCGGCAGAGTGGTTGAGTGCTCTGTTGTGGGGGACTCTGTGCCTTGGGCAACTCATGCATGTGTCTACCCTTGGTGAGTGTGTAGATTCTGACCCATGAAATGTGAACCCTGGGGTAAAAAAGTTGCCCATCCTTGCAGCGGATAAATGAGGACTATTTTATCTTCCTTCATCGTTGCATAAAGATGTGTGCAATCCACTTGAGAAATCCCTAGACTACTTGGAATTCTTCAAACTACCACTGACATTTCTGCAGATGTTTTCCCTGAGGAAGAACCTTTAAACTCACCTTGAATTTTTGCTTTAAGGTGGAAATTTGTTATCAAGAGAAATGTGTGGATGACTCCCTTCCCCTGGGGATTTTGCTATGCTTGATGGAACTGTTTTCATCGTTCTCAAAATTCCTGCAGATGCTCTGCCTGAGGAGGACCTTCCAAATTTTCTCTAAATCTCACTTTAACCAACATTTTCCCTGTCTGGCCTACAGAATCCTGGCTGCTATCAGGAAGGACCTCTAGGTTATTTTGAGTACTGATTTCAAAAAGGAAATAAAATGCATGTATCTGATTCTCTGAACCTTTTCTTTACAGGAGGGGAAATAAAATGAAATGTAGAAAATTAGCTTCTCAGCATTTACAGGGGGGGTTTTTTATCTCATTCTGTCATCTTGACATTGTAATGCTAGCACTTTAGGCTGTTAAAATGTCATCACAATGATAAATTGTTATGGCCAAATGATGTCATTCTGCAAGTCTAGGGACACCAGGCTACAGTGTCAAGGAAAAACAAAAGCAATGTCAGCACCCACCTATAGGGATTTAGGGCCAATCTAAAAATAATAGTGCAGGTGCATTGCAAGTTAATATAGGCCAAGCAACAACAATACTATCAAAAGTGAGTGGAGCTCATTGGGAGAGGGGGGGGGGAGTGTCTGCGGACAAACATCGGCTCCCTTGGCCAGTAAAGCGAGATGAGCGCCGCAACTCCAGAGTTGTTCATGACTGAACTTAACTGTCAGGGGTCCTTTACTTTTTTTTACCTTTTAATGATAGTGCAGACCATATGTTCTCTTATCACACATCAACCCTATATCTGCTGTTAAGTGAATTCTGTTATTTAAATGATGTGAGTGGGATACAAACCTGGAAAGCGTGGATATATTTTTTTTAAAAAAATGAGTGTAAGGGGGGAAAATCAATATATTGTGTTGAGATTATTTTAGTAACAGAATCACAGAATCACCATTATTTCCCCCCCAAACATGGATTGAATTGCTACTGTGAAGGCATGAACAATCTAAGTTCACAATCCCATACTCATAAATATACAGAGGCTTGATGCTTAAATTGTTTTTAAATACAGGTAGGTAGCCGTGTTGGTCTGACGTAGTCGAAACAAAATAAAATAAATATATAAAAAAATAAAAAATCATTCCAGGGGCTGCTGGAAGGATTTTTTTTGTTTTGTTTTTAAATGTTTACTTTTAAAAAGATCAACCCTTTACAAGTTATTGGAACTCATTTCACAATCCTGAAGTCTATCAAGGACACAAGCCAAAAGTTCTTGCAGCTCAGCACAGACCTGAATATGATTCATGGAGAGATCTGTGCTGTCAACATCATCATCATCTTCTTCATGTGAAGTGTCTCTCGGATACAGAAATCTCATAAAATTAGTCTGGTAGTATTTCAATTTCAGGCAAAGATTTATTAAATAATTCAGATATTTCATGTGCAAACATTGCATTAGTAGAGTCAGATTTCAGCCAAAGTTATGAAATGTAAAGTTTCATTGATTTTAACTGAGAGCGTAAGAATGTGCTTATATCTCTTCCATTGGCATCAATGGGCCTTAAAAATGGCTGGAGCGAGTCCATTAAATGAGCATATGCTGGGCATTTGCCTGCCATCAAGTCTCTAACAACTGCCACAAACAATTAGTCACCTATCCACATCTTCCAGCTTTATATTTTATTCATCTCTACAGCCTGAACAAATGTGCATTCAGGCAGACAACTGGCTCCATGACACTGAAACAATATCCTGTCATCAAGTATTTTGAAGACATCCTTCCCCATGAAACCAAAACCATCCATATTCACAAATTCTGTATTATCTTGCCTCAAGGACTTCAGTACTTGAGAGCCCGGCATTTCCAGATACTGCAGTACCCTACAGCAAGCGACCGTAATTGTGATGGCTGCGTGATCAAGGATAGCTGGAAATATGGGCCTTTTTTCTTACAGGCCAGGCAGAGAAGCTATAGGATAGTACAAAGGGTCTGAGGGGACAGCCTGATCAACAAGCAATAGGTAGCAACCAGGTGTATCTGTTGGATCTCTGAGAGCAGAGAGTCAGATTGCAGGTGGCTGCTTAGAATCAGGTACCACAAGATGCAGAAGAGTTTCTGAGAATGGCACACTATGAAGACCCTCTATTTTGCTGCAGCAGTCCTGAATTTAAAGGACCTATCCCAGTTTCTGATTTGATCCCAGGATGTCCCGCTTTTCCTTAGTACATCCCTATGTACAGGAGGCGGGCAGGTGTGGAGGACTCCCTGGTCCTGAATGGGGTAACTGTGCCCCTGAAGGACCAGGTGCACAGCCTGGGAGTCATTTTGGACTCACAGCTGTCCATGGAGGCACAGGTCAATTCTGTGTCCAGGGCAGCTGTCTATCAGCTCCATCTGATACGCAGGCTGAGACCCTACCTTCCTGCAGACTGTCTCGCCAGAGTGGTGCATGCTCTAGTTATCTCCCACTTGGATTACTGCAATGTGTTCTACGTGGGGCTACCTTTGAAGGTGACCCGGAAACTACAACTAATCCAGAATGCGACAGCTAGACTGGTGACTGGGAGCGGCCGCCGAGACCACATAACACTGGTCTTGATAGATCTACATTGGCTCCCAGTACGTTTCCGAGCACAGTTCAAAGTGTTGGTGCTGACCTCTAAAGCCTTAAATGGCCTTGGTCCAGTATACCTGAAGGAGTGTCTCCGCCCCCATCGTTCTGCCCGGACACTGAGGTCCAGTACTGAGGGCCTTCTGGCGGTTCCCTCATTGCGAGAAGCCAAGTTGCAGGGAACCAGGCAGAGGGCCTTCTCGGTGGTGGCGCCTGCCCTGTGGAACGCCCTCCCATCAAATGTCAAGGAGAAAAACAGCTACCAAATTTTTAGAAGACATCTGAAGGCAGCCCTGTCTAGGGAGGCTTTTAATGTTTAATAGATTATTTTATTTCACTTTTCTGTTGGAAGCCGCCCAGAGTGGCTGGGGAAACCCAGCCAGATGGGCAGGGTATAAATAATAAATTATTTTATTATTATTAATAATAATAATAATTTTCATTGGAGAAATGTTGGAGAGTATGGAGTTATGCGACCCACGAGCCAAGGAGAAAAGTTGCTTTACAAACTTTAGAATACATCCGAAGGCAGCTCTGAATAGGGATTTTTTTCCATAATGTTTTATTATGGTTTTATATATGTTGGAAGCCGTCCAGAGTATCTGGGGCAACCGAGTCAGGTGTATGGGGCATAAATAATAAAGTTGTTGTTGTTGTTGTTGTTGTTGTTGTTGTTGTTGTTGTTGGTATGGCAGTGTTGTCATATTATCCACTGGGAATTCACATTTCCCAGCCACAAAATGTTTGCTATTTTGCAGAAGAAACAAGGATTGAACTAAAAGTTCTCCATGCTATTTTTAGGTGGTGCAGTTGTGGGACAGGGTCATTGAATGTACTGTGGGCAGAGAGGTAAATTACATTGGCATATGTGGGTCAGGTTCTAGCCAAAGTTAATAAATTTTAAGTCCCATCGATTTTAATTGCCGGCGGTTATATTTTCCTCTGAAAGCTTCCTTCTGAGGATTTTGGGCTTAGTTAATGCGGAATGAAACTACTGTTCATATTGCAGCATGAAAGAACCAGTGAAAGAAGAAGAAATGAAAGGAGCAGGGGACAGGTCCATTGCTTCCTTCCATAATGTAAAAATAATAATAATATTAATAATAATAATAATAATAATAATAATAATAATAATTTATTATTTATACCCCGCCCATCTGGCTGGGTTCCCCCAGCCACTCTGGGCGGCTTCCAACAAAACAGAAATTCTAAAATACAGAAATCCATCAAACATTAAAATACAGAAATCCATCAAACATTAAAAGCTTCCCTAAACAGGGCTGCCTTGAGATGCCTTCTAAAGGTCTGGTAATTGTTGTTCTCTTTGACCTCTAGTGGGAGGGCATTCCACAGGGTGGGTGCCACTACCGAGAAGGCCCTCTGCCTGGATCCGCACTTGCACCAAAGGTTTGTGGAAATTTATCCTCAAATTGGAGTGGCCGTTTCACTGAGTATTCCCCAGGGAGGGCAGAAACTCTCCAATGACTCAATAGGAGCTTGCAAAAGAATTTTTTCCAAATTTGTCAGAGGTTTTGTAAGTTGAGTAAAAATACAAGACTAATTATCACCCATGACTGATTTTCTAAACCAGTGGCTCCAATTATACTCTGAATATAGTTGAAGGTACATTAATTTGTTCTCTGATGTTCTCTAAAATATTAAATACACTTACTCATAAAAAAGTGAAAACAGTCTATATTTGCCTGACCTTCAAATGGGTCTCTAGTTAAAAAAATATATTAAGAAGGAAATGGCTGTCAGGATGTCATTTCACCTCAGAATATAAATGAAAGATGTAAGATGTAAGCTGAGAGTCAATGTAGTATTTGAAAACTGCTTTTGGAAAGCAATTAGGATATTTCAGCTGACTCGCTAATTTTTTTTTCCCCTCCCAGCAGCCGGCTTTTCTGACTCGCTTGTTTATAAATACTGGCTGCTCTTTAGGCCTTTGGGTCTATTTTATCGATTACAGGCACATTTAAAAACGATTAACAGTCAGATGGGGAAAACTGGTGGTGTTCATTCAATCCACAGATTAAATCTGAGAGTATGTTGCAATGCCACCAGCAAAAGCGTTCCTTTTCTCTTTATCTCTCCATTAAAATTCAGAGAATGGGACCCTGGCTCATGTCGTTGGGAAGGGTGCCAGTCTAAATAGATCCAGGAAAGTGCAATACACTTTTAAAGAATCGCCTATTGTTTAGATGTTGTTATATAAATCATGTCCGGGAGGCTTGTTTATAAATCAGTTAGCAGAGGAATTAACGGTGGTAAGTGTGTACCGAGAGCAGAAGCATATTATCTGCTCTCTGGTCAAGCAGATGTTCAGTTGCCACCTCCACCTTCCTCCCAGGCCAGGAAATACATCAAGGGTGTGAGGGGCATCACCAGATTAGTAGAAAGGAGATAAGATTCAGCATAATTATGATCACTGTACAGTTCGCAACTCCAAATAAGCACCAAACTGCATTTAAAATGTGTAGTTTGGGGAAAAGTTCATTTAGAAATGTGAAATCCAATGGTAATTTCATATCCTCCAACATTTATCTGAGGAAAATAGGGACGTTGTTGTTGTTGTTTTACTATGTATACTCCGCCGCCCATCTGACTGGGTTGCTCCAGCCACTATGGGCAGCTTCCAACATAGATAAAAACATTTTAATAATTCCCTATACAGGGCTGCTATCAGATGGTTCGGGGGTCAGATAACTCCATACCCTCCAACATTTCTCCGATGAAAATAGGGATGTGACCTAAGGAAAAGCGGGACATTCCGGGATCAAACCAGAAACCAGGGCAGATTCTGTAAATCTGGGACTATCCCTGGAAAATAGGGACACTTGGAGGGTCTGTAATTGTTGTACAGTGTGTGTGTGTTCTAGTTACAGGTAGGTAGCCATGTTGGTCTGCCATAGTCGAAACAAAATAATAAAAAAATTCCTTCCAGTAGCAGCTTAGAGACCAACTAAGTTTGTTATTGGTATGAGCTTTTGTGTGCATGCACACTTCTGTGTGTGTTTATGAAGACATGGCAAGAAATTGATGCAAGGGTGAACATATGTGAAAGTGTCATGATTCAGGAATAGAATGAATTGTCTGTCCTTGTTGTGTAGGCCTTTCCCACCCAACTGATACCTTTTCTCCTGCTGAGGTAGCAATCTGGAGGACTGGTGTTCATAGCTGGTGAACACATGAAGTGGCCTTTGGGAACAGGCGGGACTAGCTCCACCCCCTTAATGATGAAATGTGCATCAACCCAATCATGATTGGCTGAGTCTGAATGGTTCATTGTGTGAGGACAATGGGACAGAGCCCCAAGCCAATCAGCAAGCATATCTCCATGCCCGAAACCCTTTCTTCATTCAAGGTGACCACCTTTAGACTCAGCCAATTCAACGTTGGCTCATGAGCGTTTCCTGTGTTCATCAAGGGGGTAAAAGCAGATGTAACAGGCCTGACTCAGCAAAACTGTCATATATGGAGGGATTTGGTTTTATTCTTATTTTCAGCAGGCAGATGTGGAGCACAGCTGATATATTATGGTAATTCAATTCCCCATGAGAGATGTAGAAATTATATGAGCAAAGCTGTGAATATTGATGAAGTTGCAGTATGCCATCACCATTACCATTATGATCTGTATCACCATCATAATTATCTGCAACGGCATCAACAAACCTCATGATTTTATCTAAACATCTGGTGTATCTGTTCCTATTTCTTGGGGATTCAATCAAAGATGTATTCTTAGTTTTGCTGGTGTTCCATTCGGCTTGTCATGTGGAATGCACAATTGTGTCATGTACGATCCATGTAATAACAATATTTGTTATTTATCAAGTGCCTGGAGTTACCGAGCGAAATACAAAATACATTAAAGAGACAAAAGAACCTCTTGAGAATCTGCCTGAGGACACATGTTGTACATGTATTTCCATGGTTTGAAAAACCTACCCAGGCTTATGAAAATCTCACAACCTGGATTTATCTCCAGATTTGGGGTGTTCAAACAGCGGTGGGGGAGAAATGTGATTCAGCTTGGACTTAAAGGTAAACCTCCCTAATCTGTGCTTTCTGAATGGAAACAAACACAGCCATCCTTCAAAGTTTGCATTTTTTAAATCTACAGTATATATGTATTTGGTCACTCCTCTCTCCCCCCCCCCCTCTCTCTCTCTGGCACATTTTTGTGGATCATAGCAGATAGACATTTGGTGTATGATTTAAAAAGAAAAGAAAAAGAAAACAGTAAGCTGGCAGAGAAAAAGACCCTACATGTACACAAGGTTAATAGAGTTAGAATGCAGTTAGAAAATGTTTCAACAACCTGAAATCAATGCGCTTACAATTTCAGCACTAAAATAAAGAACAGCAGTTGACTACGGACTCTATTCATGGTTTATTTGCGTAGTGAATTTGACAGCATATTTCAAAGCTCTAATGGTTGAGGCTGCAATCAAAGCCCAACTTACCAGAGGATAAGTCCCATTTAAATCAATAGGACTTACTTCTGAGTAGTTGGCATCAGTCTATATTGGGAGACAATGGAGGAGTGGATCTTTGGGGGTGAAGTCAGAGTTTTGGAAGGTTACAGTTCCTGCTGTGGTCGTAGAGACTGGAGAGACATGTTTTGTTGCAGTTGGGTAGACATGGTTACAATTGCACCATTGCTCATTGAATACTGATATCTTTTAAGAAGCTAAAAAAACCAACCCTTTCCCCTCCCTTATTTAGTGCGTATATCCACCCCCAATATGATTGCCTACAATTTTCCCACTATGAAAGAAAACACTGCCACCCTTTCTCAATTGATTTCCTATTCTAGGAGAGTCCCCCCCCCCAACATGGCTATTGGTGACTGTTAGCTTTCATAGGTAAATTTTACAATTTTACAGAGGTATCATTGAAACCGTTCTCTGTAATTCTATTGGTATGGCACAGCCTCCAAGATGAACAAGAAAAGGCTCCAATGAGCTAGGAAGAGAGCAGAGCGAATTGTCGCAGATCCTTTGCATCCCGGTCATCATTTGTTTGATTTACTTCCATCTGGACGTCGCTACAGGTCTCTATACACAAAAACGGCTAGGCACAGGAACAGTTTTTTCGCCTTGTGCCATCAAACTGTTAAATTCGTAATTGTGTAGCAGAAGTAGAGGCCAGTTATGGGTGGGGTTCCTTTGCAGTGCTATTGTATTGTGCAACATTGTTTGTATAAAGTACGTTTACATTGCAATGTAGCTGAAGCAAAATTCCAAGTATGTTGGTACTTGGACAATAAATTATTATTCTATTCTATTCTATTCTATTTGAAACCTCGACTGTCCATATAATGAAACTATGGCTGTTCAAGACCTACTTATGGACTTTGTAGAGACATCTGGTCAATTACTATTGGAAGCAGACTAGATGGACCCTTGGGCCAGTTCCTGAAGAGCTCCTCTATCTGGTCTAAGCAGTTCTTTGGATCTGACCTTAGCCTGCAATTCTAGGCACTTGAATATACCGTGACCAAGCCTAACTGAAGACAGAGTGACTTAGTTCCACACAGAAGCAGCTTACTGAATGGGTCAGAGCCAGTACCTCCAGAAGTGGGTTGCCATTGCTTCCTGGGAAGGGAAGCAGTGGAGAAGCTGGGAAGTGTAAAAGAAAATGGCGGCAGCTCCAACTTGATTCCACCAATGCATTTGCATCATGTTAACCTTCCTGCTGTCACCCCTTTCCTCCTCTTCCCTTTGGTTGGCAACAATGACCACTTTGCCAGTGACTCTGCGTCACCTAGGGAGCCACTTCTGCTTAAATGTGCCTAGAACTAGACTGCAAGTATTGTTACTAACATAGTGTGAACCAGAAGGGTGTCATCATTTTGGATGGCTTCCAAGTTCATTCCATGCTTAAGTCAAGGAGATTCCAGGCTTAATTCAAGGAGGTGGCTATTACCTTTAAAGATCTAAATGGCCCAATATAACCTTAAATTATATCTTTTATCTCACGTGCACAATCTGGCTGAGAAACTGCTTTGCAATTTCTTTTCAACGGCATAAAGATTTTTTCACGGTGACACCTAGTCACTGGAATTCCCTGCCCAGAGTAGTACTGCTGACAAGTGCATTATTTACTTTTAGGCAACGTGTGAAAGTTTTCTTTTATTTTAAAAGAAGTGTATTCTGATGAGAGTATTGGTTTCGGCTCTTGCTATTTTGTATTTGGTTTCGGCTCTTGCTATTTTGTTGTTGGATTGCACACACACACACACACACACACTTTGAATTTATGTGATCTTGAATATCTGGCAGATCAGAACAATAGTTTTAAGCGCATTTAACTCTGAAGAGCAGAAAATGGCTTCGATTTCTTTGAAAATAACAACAAACAAATACAGGTGTGGGAAGAAATGCTGAAGGAAAATGTTCTTTGGGTTGAAGAAAATGTAATGGCCGTGACACATTTAAATATCAGCAAGCCTGACTTCTGTCACAGTTGGCAGAAAATTAGTTACAGATACAGGACTAAGTAAATATGCAGATTAAACAAAACTGTCATGAAAAACTGTCACCTTTTTTTTAAAAAAAAATGAAAGCCACACTGCACAATTGTGTGTGTAGGGGAGGTAGAACTGTAGCCAACAGTTTCCTCGCTTTTACACTAATTTTAATAAAGCTAGGTGTGGAAGAATATATGAGGACTTTTTAAAGTACAACTCCATAAAGATCCAACTCCGAGTTGTCAATTGGAAGACGCAGAGAGGAGAATCAATGGCCAATTTGAACAATAGTTAGAGGTATTGACTGTGTGCAGATGGTACGAAATTTTTCAAGATACACTTGGCATGTCACCAGCAATAACTGGCTGCGCTGCATGTTGAAATCCATTGCTACAGTGCCTTTATCTTTGGCATTTGATGTAGGAAGGAATCAAAGAGTTTTTTTGAAGCAAAACTCTTCAAAAAGATTCATTACTGGATCAGCAGTTGAAACAGAGGTGGGGAGAGGCATCAAGGAGATATTTCAACAACCAGTTTGGACAATGGACAGAGGTATTGGTTGCGAAAAGGTAGTGTATGTTGGGAGTCCTTTGTCATCATAATGAAAAATCAACCATTCAATAGAAATCCCTCCCATCCTGATTAGATCCACATGCTCCATGACTTCAGTGACATTTGGGAAGAGCCACATGATGGGTTGCATTTAACTATTGCACCAGCAAAAGGATTCTCACTAGCACAATAGAATGTGCTGTGCTTTGAGTTAAAACGATCCTGATTGTCTGTGGGCCCCAGGAGCGGAGTAATTATCTAGATTCCCATCTCTCTGTAGGCTCAGCTTGGAGGGCAGCACTCATCGGAGTCAGGTAGGATTATGATAGCTCAGTTGGTTAGAGCATGGCGCTGATAAACACCAAGGTTGCAGGTTTGATCCCCATACGGGAGAGCTGCACTTTCCTGCATTGCAGGGGGTGGACTAGATGTTCCTCAGGGTACCTTCCAACTTGATTCTGTGTAAGAGCGGCTGCCTCTTAGTTAGAAATAAAGTTACAAGAAGTGGCTTGCTGAGTGATGGGGAGCCCCTACGCTAACTTCCTGATCATACCTGCCAAGTTCCGGCCTGAGAAATAAGGGACTGGACCGGAAGTAGCAGACCGGAAGTAGCGCTGCCGCCATTTTGGAACTGGGCGGAGCATGCTCAGAAGTGACTTTTGATGCTTCTCTGCCCTGTTCCAAAATGGCCGCCACACCAGAAGTCACGCTGCAGCCATTTTGGAACTGGGCAAAGCAGCATCAAAAGTCGCTTCTGAGCATGCTCCGCCCAGTTCCAAAATGTCCGCCGCGCCAGAATAAACCGGGGAAAAACAAAAAAAATCTGTTTTTTCAGCTGGGAACAGCTGGAAAAACGGGGGGTTCCCGGGGAATACGGGAGACTTGGAAGCTATGTTCCTGATAGGTGGGGTGCTGTTGCTAACCAGAAGAGAAGGTGAGGAGCTAGGTTGAAAAGAAGTTGGCTCACACATGAAAGAGTGTTAGGTTGGTTTCATTGTAGAGTTTACACTACAACAGCCTCCCCACTCCCTCCTGGGAACCAACAGAGACCCACATGCCCGGAAGCTAGCTTTGTGGTTTTGTCCCACCCAGTGAGCTGCTTCTAGTTATAATAGATAGATACCGGCAAGTTGAACAACCCATAAAGCTTTCTGTTTACTCCAGTGCACACACAGAGATGGAAGGTATAAGAAGCACACCCAGAGGAACTAAACCACAGAAGGCAAAACAGACTGTTCCTCCACGCTCCTTAAAGATATGTTAAATGCACAATATGAGGCTTGCCAGATTTCCCAGGGGATCGGAGGGTGGCTGTTTGGCTGGAGCTTGTTCCTTAACAGTGAAACAGATTGGGTTTGGTTTGGTTTGGTTTGGGGGTTTTTTTAGTACCTAACAGCACAGAGGCCAACATCAACCCAAGTAAAGAACGTCCGGACCTAGATTTCATGGGAATAGAATAAAAAGAAAAGAGTGCCCCATATATGTGCTCTGGCATCTCAGTCTTTTAACACAGGCAGTTTGGAATAAGCCCCACGATTTCCATTCAGTTTGTTTCCAAGGAAGTGTCCTACAATTGGAGCCTTCACAGAGCCATTTCAGCCAGCCAGCTCTTTTTGGACGGAGGATGTACAATCTTCCCCGTAGCAACACGGAGCTCTGAGCTGGTTAGGAATAAGCTTCTTATGGCCAGGGCATGCAGCTGGTCAAGGAATCTGACCTGCCTGTTTAAAATGCAGTTATGAAAAAATGCCTTCCTACTGCCCGGGTGTGTTTACTTGGTTTTACTTAACATGTGTAAAATGTGCAATTGGGTTATACAGTTCTTATTTACTGGTTTGTTTATTTTTGTACGCTCGGAGGGTAAATACTTCTCCCTCCGCGATGTTACTTGTTTGTCCTTCCAACACAAACCTGCTATAAGATTCTCCCTCTCAGCTTGCTTGGGAGGCGGGGATCAGCAATGTTGCTGGGGGCCGCTTCATATGCGAATAATTATACGGCTGCTTCCAGGCATGCCCCCTCCACAAGTCTTTCATCACATTTCTTTCCTTTTCTCGTGTAATCTCACTGACAGGGGGTTTGATAGAGAGAAACCTTGCCTGTGAAATCAGCAGGGCTGACGCAAACCATTTTGAGATCTCCAGCTTCTATCCCTGTCGCGTCATGGTGTTTTAGTGGTGTGAAGTGTCAATAATTTCCAATTAGCCATGCTCTCACCTCCTGCTTGGTAGTGCTCTGCATAGCACCCTAGTGTCCAGCGTTAACCTTAGTGAATTTTGGAGGTGAATGTGGGTATTCCTGCTTGGTGAACATTTGAAGGCAAGCAAATTGAATTCCAATAAGACTAACAGCATTTCTGAGGAATGGGGACCTGCACCTAGCGTGGCAGGTGTTGGAAAAGTGCCCTGGGGGTGAGCCTGCAAGCCCCCTGAAACTCTGAGCGTCCTCCGGTATGCGCAGCTCTGGAAAAGGCATCTCCCTTCTCTTCCAGTGCGCTTCCTAGAGACATATACCAGCTGGTATATGCACACTAATCTTCTGGCATAACACAGCAAGAAGAGTGAGACATCGTAGAGCTAATCTACTGTTTATTTACACACTATGTACAGACAAAAGCATAATGGTGTCCGTTCTCTCCAGCTCCGAGAGAACGAACAGGCACAAGTAAAAGTGAAAGTACATGAAAGAGGAAGAAATAAGACTGTCTTCCCTTTCTCACACTCGCCCCAGACGGGCGTGTGATTTACAACAATCTCACCTGCAGGATCGGAGGAGTGAAATTGCTAACAGGCAGGGGGTCATATTTCTTTCTCCAGGTCCAAGGGGACACAGGGCACGGCTTGCTTCCCAGCAAGAGCTGTTCTTCCAGATTCTGCTGTACCACTTAGTTTTGGGTCAGTGGCACAGAGGGAAAATCAAAGTCACTGTCTCCAAGTTCTTCAGCACAATGTTGTTGTCCATGTTAAGGAACCAGGGCCTGTAGTTCCTGTGATTTTGCCATGCAAATGTATCTTGGAGTACATCAAGAGGATTTTGAGTGTCTGAGTGGCCTTCAGAGCAGAATTTATATATGAATTTGGGACAGCTTGAGAAAGTTTTATTTGACAGAAATTAATTATTTGACGGAAATGGATTCAGCTCTGCTTGTTAAATTTCCATCGCTTCCATGCTGAATGCTAGTGCATAAGACACAAGGCCCGCAATGGAAAGTATATGCCAAATGAGATTATGATATGCACCATATTCTTTTTGGTTCACAGTCTCTGTCATTCAGATGGTGGAAGTGAAGATTTGAGATATTTTTCCAAGATTAATTAATTACTGTCATAGACTCTTGATTTGCAAAGCCCACCCCTTTCCACTCACAGGTGAACAGCAAACAGTTAGTGATTAAAATTGATTAACAAAACTCTCTGTTACCAGAGAGTAACAGAGGGGAGGTCACTCTGATAAGAACTAGTAAATGAAGAAGAAATGACTTTGTGGTTTTGGCAGGAAAAATCTGGCAAAATGCTGAGATATGAAGTACTCTTGTGGTTTTGGCAAAGTGGTAATTTATCTCATGCAGTAATTTATCTGAAGTGTATCACATCCATCACTGCGAACAATCTCCCATTGCTACAAGTAATCACGACCAGACCTCTATCTTTCAGCGTTCCACATCCCAGGAAACCCATTATGCATACTACTATAAACGCAAAAGTCTCCTCCCTACAGATGTCTGCGCTGTATGTGAGGAAGCTGGAGGAGGATCATGTGGTGTCAAGGGCGGAGCTATTTGGGGGGTAAGGAGCTATTTGTGGAGGAGCTGGGGCAAACACATGGTGATCAACTGGCCAATCAGGAAGGGGTGGAAGCCAAGCTTTAGGAGACCTTGGTGGGTCCCCTTTAGGCTTGACATGAACACAGGGGTGAACACTCCTCCTTCCCCTGCTCGTGATCCGGATCCTGAATCTTCCCAGGAGCAGGAGGACAGTCTAGATTTGGAACAGTGGTTTGCAGAGGGACATAGTTCAGAAGGCAGAAGCTGGGGAATCCTGGATGGGGAACAGCTAGGATAAGAAACACTGGAAGAGAGGGGCTTGACAGATTCACAGTCTCTGGACAGCATTCACACACACACACCCCAAAAAAGTCACAGAGAGCTCAGAAAGTGGAAGAACAGAAAGCACAGAGGATACAAGATCATATTACAAGACGTAGGAGTGACGTAGCTTAATAGGGATGTAAGGGGGTGTGAGCCTTAATTGCGAGCACCCCCATTTCTAGAAGATGGGTTCTTTGTTTTCTCGCTGTGGTTATTAAAGTTTCTAACTGGTAAGAAGACTCCTTTCCCTTTGTTCTGCTTATCTACTTGCCATGTTGGGGGAGGGGGGAGAGCTGATTCCCTTAAGCCTGACACACATTAGGGAACTTATTTGCCCATACTATTTTGATTTAGCTGCTTCTTGGTTGTTTGCCGATTCTCTATGCTGTTATATGTGGAAAAAAATATGATGCTTTTCACCCCTATGCTGTTATATCTGGCTAAATATAACCTTTTCCACCCTTGGTATGCTTTCACGAGTCTTCTTTATGGCTGTGCTGGCAATGGCTTATGAAATGTAATCAATGAATGGATATCAGTTACGTCAGCATGGAACAAGAGGTTTAGTCACCACCTTTGTATGCCACTCTTCTTCCTGGAGAGATCTGAGCAGAATACACAGGGCATGTACCGTTTTATCCTCAAGTAACATTTGGATGAATGAGAACCACTGTTTCAAGGTCACCCAATGTGTTTCGTGACTCAGCCCAGATCTCCCATGACCACCTGTCTGTCCACTGTCCACAGATTCTCCAGTTTGCCTGACCAATCTCAGACTACTGCTGTGATTGTTGGTGGTTTTTTTTTTTCATTTTCAATGGAGCAAACGTTACATTTATTTTGAGCAACCAGCAGGATTCGCTTGACAAGTGCATGCTATTTAAATCCTCTCTGATTTGTTTAACATAAACCAGGCACTCCCCATAGCTAGGATTTTTGGTTGCTGTCAAAAGCATTACAATCCTCTTTTTTAAAAAGAAGAAAATAAAAAGGATTGTTTGCTTTTTCAGAAAGCACCGTGTGTAATTTCTGCCCTGGTACAACCATTTCCTTTTTATCTTTTTTTGAGCTCATTTCTTCACACTTCCTCCATTACATTTGTAGCTGATTTGACAGCAAAGAGGCTTGGAAGTGTTAGATACTCATTCCAGATAAAGAGCATTCTTGAGAAGATAATGTAATTTTTTTTTATACAACGTGCCATTCAAGTGACAATATTCAAAGTCCTGTTCAAAAGTCAGACACCTCAAAGGCAGACTTTTAGATACATTTGTTCCTCTGGATGTTCTCACACTGGGGAAAGGGTGGGTGATTCTTTAATTTAAATTTGATTTCTAAAATTGAAACTGCATATAGTTTTTAATGTTTTGATTCTTTAAAATATAAATGCTAAGTTTTTATTAAGTAATAAACTTGTTAATAATGAGTAATCTGAAAATAGCCCTGCAGCTAATCTCTACCACATCATACAGCCACTGCATTTTCACCTTACGAATCCCTGTGAGATTTACCTTGCACTATCCTTGTCATCTTTTCAGTGGAGACCTGTATATTTACCAGACCTTTTAAATACTGTAACTGAGGTTTTAGACTCTGCAGCTCTCAGTTTTAAGCTAAGTTGAAATTCCTAGTTACATGTAGGTAGCCGTGTTGGTCTGAGTCAAAACAAAATTAAAAAATTCCTATGTCTCTGTTCATACCAGGTGTCTCCATGGTTTTAAGCTTGGTAATGAGTTGCAATTCAGCAACTTCTCTTTCCAGTCTGTTTCTGAAATTTTCCTGTAATAAAACAGCTGCTTTGAGATCTTGTATAGAATGTCCTGGGAGATTGAAGTGTTCTCCTACTGGTTTCTCTGTCTTGTGGTTCCTGGTGTCAGATTTGTGTCCATTTATCCTTTGGCGTAGGGTTTGGCCTGTTTGTCCAATATAGAGAGCTGAAGGGCACTGTTGGCATTTGATGGCATACACAATGTTAGAAGATGAGCAATTAAATAGTCCTGAGATGGTATGTTGGATGTTGTTGGGGCCAGTAATGGTGTTGTCCGGGTGTATGTGGCAGCAAAGTTGAAATTCCTACTTTAGGTTTATAATAGATTTTTCATTTCTACTATGTTTTGTGTCCGCCTGTCTCTCTCTCTCTCTCTCTACTCATCATATTTTAATGCTTTGGGTTTTTGTTGTTGAATGATGTAAGACATTTTGCCAAGAAGGGCTTACTGGAACCTCCTTCTTGTCCCCCTGAACTTTAGCTGCACACATGGATATTGGGAAGGCAGAGCCAGCCAGGGTATTATAACAGTGACTTCTACAAGTGGCTGTATTTATTCCTTCATGTATTCTTTGAATATGTGTGGGGCCCCTGTACCCCGTGAAGACTTGTCCTGTCTTTAGGACTGGTGGAGCATTTTAACAAGAAACTACAGTGGTACCTCAGGTTAAGTACTTAATTGGTTCCAGAAGTCCGTACTCAACCTGAAGCGTACTCAACCTGAATCAAACTTTCCCATTGAAAGTAATGGAAAATGGATTAATCCGTTCCAGTACTGTACTATAAAATAAATAAGACAGTATTGTAGATGAAAAAAATTAACATTTACAGGGGTACCTCGGGTTAAGTACTTAATTGGTTCCGGGGTGCCATGCGCACCCCGAAAAGTACTTAGCCTGAGCGGCAATAGCGCACATGCGCAAAGCACTGATAGAGTGCTTCTGCACATGCGCAAAGTGCGCAGAATGCTTCTGTGGATGCGAGAAGCACGCAGATCGCTTCTGCACATGCACGTGCGGTGGAACCCGGAAGTAAACCTGAAGCGTACTTAACCCGATGTATGACTGTACCTAATTCACACTTCGCGGACAAATTATGTGAACTTTGAAATGTTCTGAATTTTGCAATGCAGTTTTCCAACTAAACAATTATGTGGGGGGAATTTCATAAATTGGGGAATTGGGGAAGAAGTGTGCACTGAATTTATAACATACACAGATGAATTACATTAGCAATATTTTATTGCTGATATATGAATATTATTCAAATCTGCATACAAAAATTATTAGGAGAAATTTGCACTAAAATACTGGCGAATTCTCATGAGATTTAAAAGAAAAACAGAATTCACATTGCTGCAGTAATGTGGAAAAGTGAATTTAAGATTGGGAATACGAGATACATGGTACCTCGGGTTACAGACGCCTCAGGTTACAGACGCTTCAGGTTACAGACTCCACTAACCCAGAAATAGTACCTTGGGTTAAGAACTTTGCTTCAGGATGAGAACAGAAATTGTGTGGCAGTGCAGCAACTGTGGGAGGCCCCATTATCTTAAAGTGGCGCCTCAGATTAAGAACAGTTTCAGGTTAAGAACGGACCTCCAGAATGAATTAAATTCTTAATCTGAGGTACCACTTTACTTGGACAACCGAACAACCTGACAGATTTGTCCATCCCTGCCTGTCCTTTTGACAGCTGGATTTTAATCCTCCAGAATATGGATTCTGGTGGTCAGAATCCATATGGTATACAGAGCTGTGTGGTGCCTTGGTGGTTGGACCTGGGGAGATCAAGCCACAAATTCTAAATCCACAAAGAAGCTGGCTGAGTAACCTTGTTCCAGTTACGAACTTTCAGCCTAGCTTATCATAGAAGATTGTTGTGCGAATAACATTTTGGAGGATGCGACAAACTTATATGCTGGCTCGAGTCCCTTAGAGGTATAGTGGGATTACCCAAAAGGGAAATAAATAAGCCATGTTCCACTGCACTTCCCCACATTTCCAGCTTTTACCAAAGACCTATACTGCCACCAGCCAGCTGCGACAGAGCTGCCCGCCCCCTGCTTTTTTGCATATGCTGTGAGCAGCTTCTTCCAAATGCCTGATGATGTACTGAGGCAACGTGCTTGGTAGAGAATGTCTCTGTAGGTATGCAGCATAACAGTTTTGATCAAAAAGAAGCAAAATCTATCAGCCCCTTGCTGCACGAGATGAGAGAATCACAGCAAGACAAGCATAATTTTCCTGAGAGAATATATCCCACCTGATTATCTTGGGTTTCATTTCACGCTTCCCTCTGGTTCTTATTAAGTCCCACATAATTTCACTTGGCGTTGGTTTTACTGCTACGGTATGTCAGCATTTTCACTGTGAGCCACCTTTTAATGGGAATATAGTTCATCTCTATAATGTGTACTCTAAGCAGAATATTGGCATATACCAAATCATAACAGGGAGTAATGGGAGAATAATGCATGCATTCTTCTTCTTTTTTCTTTTTGTTAAAATCAGTCTACTTCTTTTAAAGTCATAGCTAGGAGAAATGTTATTCGGAGTGTCCCCCAAATGCTTGTATTTTTGTTTCCCTGTTTCCCCAAGCACCACCATCATTTACAGTATGTGATCTTTAAAGTTTCAACCTTTAAAGCCCTATGCGGCATGGGACCCTCGTACCTACGGGACCGCCTCTCCTGGTATGCCCAGCAGAGGACCTTAAGGTCCACAAATAACAATATTTTGGAGATCCCGAGCCATAAGGTGGCTAGATTGGCCTCAACTAGGGCCAGGGCCTTTTCAGTATTGGCCCCGACTTGGTGGAACGCTCTCTCACAGGAGACCAGGGCCCTGCAGGATTTGACATCTTTCCGCAGGGCCTGCAAGACGGAGCTGTTCCGCCTGGCCTTTGGGTTTTGATTTGGGCCATTTTAAAATGAGGCTGCATTTTAAAACAATTTTTAAATCTAAATTGTATTTTAATCTGCATTTTAATCAATTGCTTTTCTTTCTTTTGCATTTTTTTGTAATTTTATTGATGTCAGCCGCCCTGAGCCCAGCTCTCACTGGGGAGGGCGGGGTATAAATAAAAAATTATTATTATTATTATTATTATTATTATTATTATTATTATCTTGATCTCATACACTGCAATGACCTCTCCCCCAATTTCAGGCACTTGGTCAAGAAAGCCTGAAGTTCTATAAATCAAGCTTTATTTTATTTTTTTTAATTGAATTTATATACTGCCCTATACCCAGAGGTCTCAGGGTGGTTCACAGAAAAGATCACAATACATAAAATCAAAATAAGAACAATAACCCAATAACACCCAATAACACCCAATAACTGGGAAGTCAAGGAGGAGGAGGAGGTAAAATCAACTAGATGGGCCCAAGATCTTGGCCATAATATAGAGATGTCCCAGAGATATCCTGGAAAAAAACAGAATCATTCTTACTGGGTATTACTAGTCTGGATATCCCTAAAAAGACAAGGAAAATCTTTTTGTATGCCACCACGGCTGCCAGGGTCATAATAGCTACACACTGGAAAAGCGGATATGTGTCCACCAGATCTGATTGGATATTGAAACTGACAGTATACAGTCATACCTCGGTTTAAGTACGCTTCGGTTTGAGTAATTTCAGTTTAAGTACTCCGCGGACCCGTCTGGAATGGATTAATCCACTTTCCATTACTTTCAATGGGAAAGTTTGCTTCAGGTTAAGTACAGACTTCTGGAACCAATTGTGTACTTAAACTGAGGTACCACTGTATGCGGAATTAGACTATCTTTCAGAAAGAATTAAAGACAAATCCAAGCAGGAGTTTGTTTCAAATTGGGAATGTTTAAAGGAATATTTAAAAAGTAATTGCTGCAGTCTGAATATAGTAATGGCCTTTGAGTAGTTTCTGTAGACGACAAATATTAAAAGGAAAATGGATAGAAATGAAAATATTTTAAATAAAAAGAAAATAGACAAATATAGACAATAGGTTTATTAGTACAAAATGGAAGAGACGGGCAGTCATTTATTTATTTATGAAGAATATTATGATTTAAAAACTATACAGTGGTGCCTCGCTTAACGAATGCCCTGCTTAACGAAATTTCCGCTTAACGAAAGGATTTTTCGAGCGGAGCTTGCCTCGCTAGACGAATGCGTTTTACGAAAAAATCGTCTAGCGAATCGTGGTTTCCCATAGGAATGCACTGAAATTCAATTAATGCGTTCCTATGGGCAAATTTTTTAAAAAAAAAATCAATGCATTCCTATGGGATTCGCTAGACGAATTTTTTCGCTATAAGAAAAGACCCGTGGAACGAATTAATTTCGTCTAGCGAGGCACCACTGTATCTCCTTTCTTTTTGTGTGTGCATATAACATTTGTTGATTTAGGGTTGACTGTTATAATGATCACAAATACATTTTGGAAACAAAGAATATGTATATTTATAAGATGTAAAGTTATGATGTAAAGATACAATTGTAAGTAACAAAGCAATATCATCATCATCACTTCCCCCCCCCCCTCAAAGAGCCACATTTTAAAAGGGTATAGGATGTCAATCAGGTCAACCAAAGGCCTGGCACCTAAAGGTATATAATGAAGGTGCCAGGTAAACTTCCCTAGGGAGAGCATTCCACAGACAGGGAGCCACTGTAGAGAAGGCCCGTTCTCATGTTGCCACCCTCCGGACCTCTTGAGGAGGAGGCACATGAAGAAGGGCCTGAGAAGATGAACTCAGGGTCCGGGTAGTTCATATGGAAAGAGGCGATCCTTGAGGTATTGCAGTCCTGAGCCGCTTTCATCTCAACCCTATGATATAAGAATCAGAGACCCGGGGTGTATATTTCTGATCTTTAAAATGTTCCAACATTAATTGCATTTAACCTTTAGAAAGATAGAATGCATCACTGAATAGTTTTTATGTATGATTCCTGTGTGTCTGCATTTTGTGACTCTCATGCCTCCCTCCTATGTTGCATTCCATCTCTCCTATCTAACCCTGAAAGTGGTACAAATGATGCTGTTCTAGTTAGCACTATAAATCCAAACATATCATTGAAGCTACCTGGGAGATAGGAGAGGCAAGGGAACAGATAGAGAAAAGAATGTCAACAGCCCGGCTGAAGGCCTGGTTGCCATAGGAAAGGACATAAATTGAAATACTTTATTATTGTCACTTGTACAAGTTGTGTACAGTGAGATTACAGGAGCATCCCCCATCAGCTCTCTTAATTCCCCTCGTTTACTGATGCACACCCACCAAACCCAAAAGTCAGTTGCCCTGTTGTTATCTTTTCATTCAGTAGCCTAACAGCCCACGGATAGAAGCTGTTTTTTACCCTGTTGGTGCGATTAATCATGCTATATCTTCAAGAAAGTGCCGGCCAGGGTGTGAATCACCCCTAAGAATTTTCCTCACTCTCCTGAAGCGACGGTCTTCCGCGATGTCATCCAGCAGATTCACGGGACAGCCCATAATATATTGTGCTGTATTCACCACTCTCTGTAGGCACTTCCTATCAGTTGATGTCAAGCCAGCATACCACATGCCACATGCAGTATGAAAGGACACTTTCTATTGTATAAAGTAGGACGTTTGAGAAGCACCTTGCATGGGCCCATTTGGGGCACTCCAAGGTGATTGTGGTGGTGAAGTTACAGATATGGAGCCATGTGTGTTTTACTTCTCATGACCTGTAACCTTTCCTGGTGCATGTTGACGGATGTTCTTGTTTTAAGAATGTTTAGATGTTTTATGGATCTTTGAACGTTGCTTATAACAACTTTGCTCTGATGCTCCTCGTGGCTGACCTTCTTCTTGACTGATGTTTTCAGCTAGAACATGGGTAGGCAAACTAAGGCTTGGGGGCTGGATCCAGCCCAATCGCCTTTTACACAGCCAGTGTGGTGTAGTGGTTAAGAGCGGTAGACTTGTAATCTGGGGAACCAGGTTCGCGTCCCCGCTCCTCCACATGCAGCTGCTGGGTGACCTTGGGCTAGTCTCACTTCTCTGAAGTCTCTCAGCCCCACCCACCTCACAGGGTGTCTGTTGTGGGGGAGGAGGGGAAAGGAGATTGTTAGCCGCTTTGAGACTCCTTCGGGTAGTGATAAAGCGGGATACAAATCCAAACTCTTCTTCAAAGAGTTTAGATCCTTTAGATTACTGTGTTTTATTTTTCTGTTGGAAGCCGCCCAGAGTGGCTGGGGAAACCCAGCCAGATGGGCAGGGTATAAATAATTTATTATTATTATTATTATTATTATTATTATTATTATTATTATTATTCAAATCCGGCCCACAGACGGTCCAGGAATCAGCATGTTTTTACATGAGTAGAATTTGTCATTTTATTTAAAATGCATCTCTGGGTTATTTGTGGGACATAGGAATTTGTTCATTTTTTCCCTTCAAAATATAGTCTGGCCCTTCACAAGGTCTGAAGGACAGTGGACTGGCCCCCTGCTGAAAAAGTTTGCTGACCCCTGAGCTAGAACAACCACATTGAGTGGAGTTCTGGCCTATTGTAAGAGTTATCATAAATGCTGGGTCCCTCCTGAATACTGGACTTGAATTAATTTCCTTGGTTCTCTGCTTTATTTAAAAGGTGCTCCCTTGCCTGGGGTAACGAACAAAGTGGTGTAGATAGAAGTAAATTATTACCACCCTTAGAAAAGGTACCGAGGACTGACTGAGAAAGTAGGCTGGCCAGAGCCTTTCCTACCTAGCCCTTGCCCCGTCCCCAGCCAGCCGCCGATTGGTCAGCCAGGAAGGGGGCGGAGCGACAGCCAGGCAGCGAGGGGGAGGTGTCTCCAGGGCATGGGATGCCTGCGCTGGGTCACAAACCCTGCCCATCGCTCCAACAGGTGAGCAGTAACTGTAAATTGTTCCTTCGTGGGTGTTTCGTGCAAAAGAAGAATGTAGCAGCCCTTTAAAGGTCTTGGGGCCCCAGCAAAAGCCCAGCAAATGCAGATACCCTTTGGTAGTATTTGTCTAGGCCAGGCTTCCTCAACCTCGGTCTTCCAGATGTTTTGAGACTACAATTCCCAGCATCCCTGGCCACTGGTCCTGCTAGCTAGGGATCATGGGTGTTGTAGGCAAAAAACATCCGGAGGGCCGAGGTTGAGGATGCCTGGTCTAGGCACAGCCATCACATTTGCTGTGAAACCTTCCATTCACTTTTTTTTTTTACAATCTTTTGTTTCTAATTTCTAACTTGTCCAACGTTTTCTAAAAAACAAACTTTTTTGCACATATCTAGAGGCACAAAGCTTTGAGTTGCCCAAGAGTTAAGTGTTCTAGTGATAGATTTAGCTGCTTCTTTGGCACAGCCTCTCCTTCCGAGTGTCATTGATAAACAGCTTTCCTGTGATTCGTAACTACTTTGGGTCATCGCAGCAGCAACCGATTGTCGGAAATATCACAAAGCCATTTCTTAAAAGTACAAAATTGTATGGAACAACGAAAAAAATCGCAGTAATGGAATGGAGATACTTCTCTGCTGCATCAGAATTCTTCCCTCAACTTGGAAAGGAGAAAATTAAGATTTATGTTGTTTTATTCCAAGAGAAAATTGGAATGTCATCCTTACCAGCATGCAGACAGTTGAATTTATCAGAAAAGTAGGTCACACTCCCCACCCTACAATCACTCCTGGTTGTCTGGGGAAGAATTGTTTTATTTTGGATTGTTTTATACTTATTATTAGTGAGGAGGACATGGGGGTGATTAAGTAGGAAGATTGCTTCATATTTGTCTGCTGATAGAGCTCATTGCTTCATTCCAGCTAAGGGTCCACTGAGGAAAATGCTTTGAGGGAAATCAGCTAGAATGCAATAAGCAGAAGGTACCGTCCAGCCAATCCGAATGCTTCAATCTCATTGGCCAAACCATTATTCCATTCTAGTCCTGAAGAAGCTTTGGGGGTGTGAACTCACACATTTCCTGGCCTCTCACTATGGTATGTCCTAGTCTAAAATGTATGCTTCAAGCCCCAGAGGCTGTGATACCTGAAATATGGCTGCAGAACACACGAAGATGCACAAAGATGGGAAAATCTATTATTACCAACAATGAAAGAATGGTTGTTAAAACTAACAGGCTTAGCTGAGATGGTGAAATTGACATGTTTAATCAGAGAAAAATAATTGTTAACATTTGTTAAATATTGGAAACCTCTCATAGACTGATTGCGTGAAGAAGAAAATGCAGTAATTATTTCTGGATTTGAGGATTGAGGATAACGTTTGTTTATCGAAAGTGGCTTTGTTGGGTGTTATATAGGATTGGGCAAAGTGAGTATTGCTTTTATATAGCAGACATATGAAGAATCGTAAGTTCTTTATTTTCTTAATCTTATTTTTCTATCTTTCGCATGTAACCTATTTTCGATTCTTCTTTCTTTTTTCTTCTCTATTCCACCCCCCCCCCCAACACACACACACACTTTTGTGTTTTTATTGAATCTATATAAAAGTCTTGGTTTGGTTAAAAAAAAAGATATTATGTTTTGCATTTTTCTCTATAAACCTTAATAAAAGTTACTTAACAGCAAGAAAGAAAGAAAGAAAGAAAGAAAGAAAGAAAGAAAGAAAGAAAGAAAGAAAGAAAGAAAGAAAGAAAGAAAGACAGTGCTCTATGTGTAGCCCTGTGAGGAAAATCGGTAGTAGTGCTGATCATCTGCTTAGGAAGGGAAGCATGGGGCAAGATTTGGCCCCTCATCATGTTCTCTGTTAACAGTTGATTGATACTGTTGTGGATTATCTGCAGAGGCCAGTGAGTGCTGTGCTCATGTATACAGTGGTACCTCTACTTACGAATTTAATGCGTTCCGAACGCACATTCGTAAGTCAAAAAAAATAAATGGTAAGTCGGATCCCATAGGAATGCATGGGGAGAAAAAAATCGTAAGTCGAAGCAACCCTATCTAAAAATTCATAAGTAGAAAAAAATCCTATCTAAACTGCATCCAAGATGGCGGACGGAGCTCCGTTCATAAGTAGAAACATTCGTAAGTAGAGTTATTCGCAAGTAGAGGTACCACTGTATATATATATATATATTGAGGCATATAGGTAAAAAAGGTGAAAACACCTGGATGGTTAAGTCCAGTCAAAGGCAACTATGGGGTTGTGGCGCTCATCTCGCTTTCAGACCAAGAGAGCTGGTGTTTGTCCACAGACAGCTTTCCGGGTCCTGTGGCCAGCATGAATAAACCACTTCTGGTGCAATGGAACACCGTGACAGAAACCAGAGCACATGAAATGCAATTTACCCTCCTGCTGCAGTATTTATCTACTTGCACTGGCGTGCTTTTGAACTTCTAGGTTGGCAGGAGCTGGGACAGAGCAATGGGAGCTCACTCCATGATGAGGATTCGAACTCCCAACCTTCCAATTGGCAAGCCCAAGAGGTTCAGTAGTTTAGACCACAGTGCCACCTGCTTCAATTATATTGAGGTATATAGAGTTAGATCTCTACCATGATGTTAAAATTAGCAAGCAGGCAGAGACCATATACACTGCAAAACCCAAAATTTGCTAGACTTGGGGTGGAAGTATATATACTGAAGTATGTCAATATAGGTAGGTGTATGATCAAAACAGCCCAGTTCAGTATGTACAGTGTACAGAATGGCTTATAAATAATACTTAGTATTTATATAGTGCCAAATGTTCAAAGAGCTCATATGTATTATTCTGTTGCAGTCCATACAACAACACTGTAAAATAGGCCACTATTGTTATCTCTACTTGGCAGATGATGGCTGAGACTGACAGATAATGGCTGTGCAACAAGTGAGTTCACAGCCAAGATGGGATTAGAACCAGGGAGTTCCTAATTTCACAGCTCACCACGCCAGCTTTCAACAATGTCTGGCCAGGATTACCACTTTGGGGAGCAATCCAAATCCAAGAGCCGTTGGGATGAATGAGTTGGGGTCCAGCAGATCTCCGGCTTTGCTGGCCAATTCCTGGCACACATCCCAACTCAGATGAAGATACACCAGCTTAACTCCTGAATCCCAATTTACCTGGCTGAGCCAACACTAGTGGTTCTTATGCTGGTGTAAACCATGAAAAATAGGAATGGCAGGGGATTGGATGGGGAAAGGGAAGGGAGATTTATGATGGGTTCAGCTCAGTCATGTGACCTAGCAACCCAGGAGAACTAAAAGGGTGGCGTAAAAGGTAAAGGGGCCCCTGACCATCAGGTCCAGTCGTGTCCGACTCTGGGGTTGCGGCGCTCATCTCGCTCTATAGGCCAAGGGAGCCGGCGTTTGTCCGCAGACATCTGCCGGGTCATGTGGCCAGCATGACAAAGCTGCTTCTGGCGAACCAGAGCAGTACACAGAAATGCCGTTTACCTTTCCGCCGGAGCGGTTTCTATTTATCTACTTGCACTTTGATGTGCTTTCGAACTGCTAGGTGGGCAGGAGCTGGGACCGAGCAACGGGAGCTCACCCCATTGCAGGGATTTGAACCGCCAACCTTCTGATCAGCAAGCCCTAGACTCTGTGGTTTAACCCACAGCATAGCTGCCAAGTTTTCCCTTTTCTCGCGAGGAAGCCTATTCAGCATAATGGAAAATCCCTTAAAAAAAGGGATAACTTGGCAGCTATGACCCACAGTGCCACCTGGGTCCCTGTTAAAGGGTGGTGAGTCAAACTATTTTAAAGGCTTCTTTTCCCCGATGTTAGGCTTAAGCTAGCTCAACTGGCAGTAGCCCTGCTGATGAATGGGGCTTGGAATTGGTGTAATTTATACCAGCTTAATTTAAATGGGTATACAGTATATGCTACTGGTTTAGGATTGTCCTGCCTGGTAGTTAATCTTAAAAGATTATCTGCACTCAAGCCAAATACCCAGAACCAGAACAGTGAAGCCAGTGGCCTAGATTTCAGCAAAAGTGCAGGGTTTTATGTTTATTAATGGAACATTGGGGTTCAGGGAGAGATTTGTGAATGTACAGGGGCACTCAGTAGCCTTGAGGCTTTTTTTTTTTTTTACAGAGCAACACTGCAGAATGTGAATTTGAATTATTGTAGTCATTCATTATCCAACCATTCATTAACTGTGCTGTGCTGAAAATTACTTCTGTATTTTTTTAAAACCATTCTCCATCAATAATGAGAAAAGAATCTGCATTCAAAAATTATTATGCGGGAAGGAAATATTCTGGTGAAATTCAGGTCACATTTAAAGGTGAAATTACCTAATTCACACTTTCTGAAACAATACACAAACCTAAACAACTATCTTCTGAAATGCACAAACATCTGAATTTTGCAATGTGGTTTTGTAGCCAAGTCATGTGTACAGAATGTATTGTTGTTGTTTAGTCGTTTAGTCGTGTCCGACTCTTCGTGACCCCATGGACCATAGCACGCCAGGCACTCCTGTCCTGCACTGCCTTCCGCAGTGTGGTCAAACCCATGTTCGTAGCTTCAAGAACACTGTCCAACCATCTCGTCCTCTGTCGTCCCCTTCTCCTAGTGCCCTCATTCTTTCCCAACATCAGGGTCTTTCCCAAGGATTCTTCTCTTCTCATGAGGTGGCCATAGTATTGGAGCCTCAGCTTCAGGATCTGTACTTCCAGTGAGCACTCAGGGCTGATTTCCTTAAGAATGGATAGGTTTGATCTTCTTGCAGTCCATGGGACTCTCAAGAGTCTCCTCCAGCACCATAATTCAAAAGCATCAATTCTTTGGCGATCAGCCTTCTTTATGGTCCAGCTCTCACTTCCATACATCACTACTGGGAAAACCATAGCTTTAACTATACGGACCTTTGTTGGCAAGGTGACAAAGAATGTATATACCAGAGTAAAGTATGCTTTTAAATGCATATATTGCTGAAAATACAAAATGCTTAATATTAGGGGAAATTGTGTAAATAGGCAGAATTACATATAAAGATGTGCATATTGGGAGAAATTCACACTAAAAGGCTCTAACTGAACTGTAGAGAACTGATTTTAAGATGGGAAAATGAGAAACTAAGAGAAACTGAAATGAGCGTATTCACCCATTCCTACAAGAGACCTGCCGCAAACCAAAGGTCCATAATGTCCGCCATCTTGTTTGCCATAGCAGTGAGACAGATGGCTCCGAGAAGGTCACAAGCAGGACATTAAGGATTTGTCTCCTAGCAACTGCTATGCACAGCTATGCTCCTTTTGAGCATGCAACTTCCAGTTGGCCATTAGGGTTAACAGTCTGTGATAAATCTGTCCTCAGTGTTAATTCCTTCATGCTCTTCTTGTGGGATTCTAAGAAAGATAGGTAGGGCCAAAAATAGGGTGGTGAACTAGATGTCTATATGGTATGGTCTCCTATGCTCTCTCTCTTTCTTGTGCAAAAATAGGAAAACAACCCCCCCCAAAGCACCCTCCATTCCCTCACTGGCAACCCACACTCGACCTAAGTGGGGTGGGGAAAATGAGGTTTGAAATGTTGTGTTTATTTAAAATCTTTTAGTCGTGCAAATCAATGAAGATGGAAAGCTTCATTTAAAATGCTGACCTGGGGCAGAAGCATTTAGAGTACAAGCTCATCTCCTGTGATTTGAGATTAGCTCGAAAGCTTAACCCGAAGGCAGAGGAGAGGAGGGAACCCTATGCAAATAAACGAGCCAGACAAATATAGTTCTACTTTCAGTGGACAAGCATACGGTTTGCTGACTCAGGAATCTGGCAAATTCAATGTATATTTGGGTTTCCTTTTCATATTATGGATCATACTGAACAAAATTCTAACAAGAGGCTTAAGCTTGCCCTGTGCCAAAAGGTTCTCCTGCATTTTTGCCCTCTGACCATGGATACGTATAAGAAAAACAACTGTATTTGAAAAAATTATGAAAGGGGAGAACAATTTGGCTAAGTTCTCATGTGTGGGGTGCAGAGCAGGTTTTCTGTGTGCATACCTTACTCCCAAGGTAGGTTTGTGTGTGTGTTTGTGATGGGAGTGACCACAACTTCTATATCATTTTAGTAGGCTTTGTGTGTGTTCGACATTTGGTGCAGCAGCTTAGTGTTGTTTTAATGTTGTTGTGTTTTTTTGTTTGGTTTTTTAAAAGAAACTTGGACATCCCAACTGAAATATACCTCCCCAAAAAAGTGCTTTGGAGAGGATTCTTCCTCCCTCAATAAAACGTTCCAGAAACACCTGGTCATCCTACCCCTTTCTCTTTTTCCTTGCTTCCTTCTCCTGTCTCATTCTCCTACATGGTTTAATGCTGTTGACAGAACTGGCGTCGCCCACCTTAGGTCAAGTCCTGACCCAGTTCTGAGATCCCACAAGCCCAGGCAACAATGAAGTGAGACTGGAAAGTATTTGAGCGTGGAATTTCCACCTGCAAACCCAAGGGATGCCTTAAAAGATGTACAGGGCTTCCTTGACAAACAAATTGATGTAGAAAGGATTCACTGCAATCCAATGCAACACCAATCAGGATATAGCCTAAGGTGGGGTATATGATCAGTTGGAGGGGTTAAGTACTTTGCACCTGTACTTTTCAGCATCTATAGTTCGTGATGCTTTGTACTGCAAAATTGCTAACAGAAAATGAAAGTGGTTTTCCGTTTTCTTCTAAAATCAGTGGCCTTGGTCCCTGATGTGCCTATTGATTTATATTAAACAAAAAAAAATAGATTAACACAATCACAATCAAAGGGGCTTTGATTGTATGCTTTTTCTCTGTAATAGCATCCCAGATGTCTGCATGTGCGTGAGTCTCTTTCTAAGCAACTGTTTTGTTGGCCCATTTGGGAGAGGTGCTATTGTGGAACCTGTGACTTTTCACCTGGGAGAATCTTCAAATGCCTTATCCTCCAAAGGGCTATGCCAATAAGGATAGAATTCTCTCAGCAGGGACAATATGATATTTGTGCTGTCGATGGACGTATCCTTTATCATTTTTCTCCCTATTTTTTGCATGTTTGAAAATTCACAATGTTAGACCATGCTGCCAAATTTAACATGTTAGCCCTCACAGATATTTGCCTGAATAGACAACTGAGCAACTCTGGAACTTTGCATAGGGTAGGGAAACAGCAGAGTTAGGGGTACATAACCTTCTCTCTCTCTCTCTCTCTCTCTCTCTCTCTCTCTCTCTCTCTCTCTCTCTCTCTCACACACACACACACACACACACACACACACACACATGCTACAGCTTTGTGCAAATCTCCTCTAAAAGTTCTCCATTCTACCATATATGTGGGCAGATAAATTTGTGGAGGGACTATTATACTGAAATTCTCAATGGGAAGAAAAATTTCTCCAACCTTCAAGAGTAGCACTCAACATTAACACTAGAAGTAAAACAGTGTCATCATAGATCAATAGAGAGATAGATAGATGATAGATAGATGATAGATAGATAGATAGATAGATAGATAGATAGATAGATAGATAGATGATAGACAGACAGACAGACAGACAGACACACGTAAGCAGTTATTGCAAACAGTGGTAGCCACAAGTATGCTGACAACCTGGAGATCATTTTGTCAGTGTGATGTAGTGGTTAAGAGTGGTAGACTCGTAATCTGGGGAACCGGGTTCGTGTCTCTGCTCCTTCACATGCAGCTGCTGGGTGACCTTGGGCTAGTCACACTTCTTTGAAGTCTCTCAGCCCCACTCACCTCACAGAGTGTTTGTTGTGGGAGAGGAAGGGAAAGGCGAATGTTAGCCGCTTTGAGACTCCTTTGGGTAGTGATAAAGCGGGATATCAAATCCAAACTCTTCTAATGTTCACGATGTTCCAAATTCAGCAGTATTATAGGTGTTGTGTGGGTCAAATAGCAACGACACACATACACCTGCAATGGTGGGGAATGATATTCAGAGAAAATGATGCAAGTGGGGGTGAGAGAAAGAAAAATCATTGTATTCTTCTGAGGAACAAACTGTCCTCTATGAAATTTTGGTTCAGCTCTCCACCCAGCTCCCCTTCCACCATTGATGCATAGACCCACTCATACATAACCGATAGAAGGATGCACATTCCTTCAATTCTGTGGGACTCATGCTATAACACTGATACATCCTGTATAAATTGTATGGCACACATAGTCCTATGCCAGCAACCAGAGCTATACAGCAAATATGCATCACAGGCATTGGGTAGCAGCCAAAAGGCCAGGAAAAGTAAAACAAAAAGGAATAGGTCAGTGATTGGACCAATTGTGTATACTCCAGTGTGAAGCCCCACCATGAGGATAAGATCAGAATTTGTAGACACGCTGCTCTGAAGACACCGATTAATTATATTATCTTGCAGAGCACAGCTTTGGCGGGAGGGAGCAGTCCAGCATATTCTGGGTGCTTATGCCATCCATTTGGGACAGTGGTCTACCCTACAGTCTACTCTGAAATTCTTTCTGATATGTAGGTGTTCTGTGGCAGGCATGCAGGTGTTCATTGACAGACAAATCAATGGAGAAAGGCTTCCCCGGTGGTTTGAAGCTTGAAAGCTACAAGACTAAGCAAAAACAGCAAATTCCATTCTGGGGAGAGGGGGGGCAGAGAGACCAAGTACAAAGGTTTTCTCATCCCTGAAATCGAGCTGCACAGAAAATAATCAATAGCGTAACTACTTTGGACTAGATATGAACAGTTACTGTAATGCCTCTTAATTAGCCAAATTAGGTCATGTTCCTTGTAAAGGGGTATGATTCTGGCAATTTTCCCATTTGCCAGAAATCCACAAAGATCAATGGAATAATTAAGGAGCGATGCATCATAGCAAGCCAAAAATGATGTAGCTGATTTTTAAGAGGCCACAGACCATCAATACCATCTGGACAGTTGGCATTGGTAATTTTATAATGTCCCGGGGTCCCTTCCCCCCCCCCCGAGTGTTTTGATATAAAATTTGTACAAACAAAGCCCATAATGGCTACTCTCATTCCACGCTTTATTGAGGTCGACTACAATTAGCAAACAAATTTAATCAGTATAAGTGTTTTCAAATGACTGGTTTTATTTGATATTTTGAATTTTTAAACTTGTTTTTAATTTTTGATTTTAATTAGTATTTTGAATCAATATATTAATTAGTATTTCTAATTAATATTTTAACCTGTCTTCTGTAAACTGCTTCAAGGTCTGCTGTCCTCGTAAGTGGTAAGTGGAGGAGTCTTGCGTGGGTTCTGAAGCTAACAAAAAATCCAGTTGTCCACTCATCTATTTTATTTAGTTAATTAAGAGTGCATAATTAAGGCATCGCTATTCTGTGTTGGTTGGAAAAGAAACAAATGTCTTGCTGGATCAGACCATGGTCTACTGGTCCTGGAATGAGCCAGTGGGCTGTAGTGGATTGAATGTGTGGTAGGACTTGGGACAGAATTGTTTGCTTTCTCTGTATTTCGACATTTCTTCAGCTATTAAAGGCAAGGTTCCTGAGATTGAGGAACAGTATCTATGTTTGGATACAACTGGAAACTGAATTTCAAAGGCAGGAAAGAACATGATGCTAGGGTACCACCCCAAATTCGGTATGTGAAATTACATCGCAAAACTCTTGTGGTTTTCTGAGTTAATGGGTTTGATTTTTCCACACACACCCCTTTGATAACAATTAGCATGGAAATTAGTTCTAAACACCCACTAGTTTCCACTAGACTCCCAGAAGTGGCTTTTATATCATGTGAAAGCTAGCACATTTAGAAAGCTAAGCAGGGTCCAGGATAGTTTCAAATTGGACGGGAAACCACATCCAATTGCAGAGGGTTGGCCTAGATCAGAGTTTCCCAAACTTGGGTCTCCAGCTGTTTTAGGACTGCAACTCCAATCATCACTAGCAGCAAGACCGGTGGTCAGGGATAATGGGAACTGTAGTCCGAAAACTGCTGGAGACCCAAGTTTAGGAAACACTGGCCTAGGTCATCCTTGGGATCCCTTCCAACTCTAAAATTCTATGATTCCATAAAACACAGAAATTAACAGGTGAGGAAACATTGGGAAGGGACGCAGGTGGCGCTGTGGTCTAAACCACAGAGCCTAGGGCTTGCTGATCAGAAGGTTGGTGGTTCGAATCCCTGTGACAGGGTGAGCTCCCGTTGTTCGGTCCCAGCTCCTGCCAACCTAGCAGTTTGAAAGCACGTCAAAGGGCAAGTAGATAAATATTTACCACTCCGGCGGTAAGGTAAACGGTGTTTCCGTGCGCTGCTCTGGTTTCGCCAGAAGCGGCTTAGTCATGCTGGCCACATGACCCGGAAGCTGTCTGCGGACAAACGCCGGCTCCCTTGGCTGATAGAACAAGATGAGTGCATAACCCCAGAGTCGTTCACGACTGGACCTAATGGTCCAGGTAAAAAGGTAAAGGTAAAGGGACCCCTGACCATTAGGTCCAGTCGTGACCAACTCTGGGGTTGCGGCACTCATCTCGCATTATTGGCTGAGGGAGCCAGCGTACAGCTTCCAGGTCATGTGGCCAGCATTACAAAGCCGCTTCTGGCAAACCAGAGCAGCGCACGGAAACGCCGCTTACCTTCCCGCTGTAGTGGTACCTATTTATCTACTTGCACTTTGACGTGCTTTCGAACTGCTAGGTTGGCAGGAGCTGGGACCGAGCAACGGGAGCTCACCCCGTCGCAGGGATTCGAACCGCCGACCTTCTGATCGGCAAGCCCAAGAGGCTCTGTGGTTTAACCCACAGCGCCACCTGGTCCAGGTACCTTTACCTTTAAACATTGGGAAGATGGAATGAAATGCCATCTGAATGCAGCTTCAGGCTGCACAGCCTCAGTTCTATGCATATTTTTCTATGAGTAAACCTCATTAATCATAGCAGAATTTATTCCTGAGTAAGAATACATAGGATCAGGTTTCATGTAAACCCTTTTCAGCCCCCACTCCAAAGCAGCTTCATGCTTTAGCCATAATTTGAGTTCAAATCAGTCTAAGGCTGGTTCACATTAGTACAGTGGTACCTCGAATGCCTCAACTTCCGAAGGTTTTGACTTAAGAAATTGGCAAACCCTGAGGTCTTTTAGCCATGCGTGCATTCTGCGCCTGCGCAGAAGCGGTCTGTGCGGTCTGCGTATGCGCAAAGCGCAAAATCGCGCTTCACGCATGCGCAAAAATTGATGCTTCGATAACCGAAGGTTTCGACTTACGAAGAGTGCCGCGGAACAGATCGCCTTCGTAAGTCGAGGCACCACTGTAATGCGTAGTTCCTATTATTTGATTATTCGTAGCTGAATGGTGAACTGCATGATTTCTTTGAAAAGTATTTCATTTGAGGTGATATTAGAGCACTCTCTATGGCATTTGAACTTGGGGGGGGGGCGCTCATTTAAACGTGCAAGCCACCATCTGATTTTGTAATCATCCTTTCATGAAGAGCGAGTCAGCTGTGCCTCTCAAAACAGGGGGCCTTGGACGTCAATACCACAGCCTGCTCAGGGTCTTCTCATGTGCTCACCCCATGACCCCTAGTTTATTTCCCCCTACTTATTTTAGCGCCTGAAACCTTCGGCTTCCTCCAAGCCTGCGTCACCCCTTTATTGTACATAGGTGGTGCTTGTTTGTCTGGTAAACAATGGCACTCCCAACCTCAATACTGGAAATAGTTGGAATGCTGCCTGGGTTGCATACCCACCCACATAGTCCTAGCTGTGAAGCATTTTGGGTAGAAATAACCAGCTTCACAGGGTTAACATGGGTGTAATATAAATGAATCCATATGCACTGCCCCGCACTCCTTGGAGAAACGTGTCTGATAAGTCTAAGTGTAATGGAAGTGGTTTGAATAAGCATTCTCTGCCCCTCGAAAACATATGGCTCAGCATGAATGAATTCAGATATCTTCAACCACATTTTCAGATGAGTCTCTCCTTACCCAAGTTTGTCCTTTTGCCAGAATGAGCACTCACACTTGATAATGTGGGTGCCCTTTGTGGGATTGCGTGCGGTGCTACAGTTCCCAGGGAATTTACGAGTAGAGAGGGGGTTGGCCTGCTTCTCAGTGTATTATTTGGAGGTTCACGCCCAGCCTCAGTTATCGAGTTTCTTGATGGGAGGGGGCCCCGGCCCCATTTATAATAGGGGGTGGAGCCGACAATACCCCAGCAGTCGGCTCTGGAGATTCACCCTCCCTCTGTTTAATGTTTTCTTGTTTTCAGGTTAACTTTTTGAAATATACTCGGAGTCGAGAGTGAATTTCATGCTCTTTATTCAGCTCACAGTCATCAAGGAGAAGAGAAGAATGCCCTTTTCCCAAAACCATCTGCTTATATACATTATTTACACAATGGGCTTTGTGTGATTGGCTACTTCAGGGCTACACCTGTGGGCCAATCAGTTTGTGGATTGACTTCTGCCAGCAGCCTTATTGGCTGCTCCTGCAGGCCAATCAGGTTGCGGATTCACTTCCACCTGGAGTTGGATTGGGTGGCTCCTGCGGACCAATCAGACTGCTGATTCTGGATCCTATTGTTCTATGATTCAGCTCAGTACATAACACTTTTTCTTCCTGCTTAGCAGGTGTTGCGATGACCTTTGACTGGTTGCTGTTGAAGGACCGGGAAGAAATATCCCTGCATTGACAGGTTTTTGTCTTCCCCGTAGCAATTCGTCACAACTTTGGCGGTTATGGCCTTGAGTGGAATCCTTTAGTCTTTTCTTCCCTATTGTTGGGGGGGGGGCAGAAGTGGTGATTCACCCCCCTGTGGCGGCGATTCTAGGGTCCACTCTTAAAGGGTTATATAATGGAAAAGCTGTCAGTGAACTACCCTGCGTGCGGGAATATGGGCTGGGCTGCCTGCTACCCTTACGTCTCGCAGAGCACCCCCATATCCCATTTGCCTTTTCAGTGTGTTTGTGTGTTTAAGATGGGTATGTGGGCGTCCAAGCAGAACGGCTAATATTGGCTTGCTTATCTTTCCTCCTCCATAACAAGCTTTGCAGAGACACTCCGCAGCAATTTTCTGGACCTTTGAGACCTTCGTTGTCACAGCCACGGCTGTGCAACTGCGATGTGGCATGGCAGTATAAGCCACGGTAGCACATTTGTTCCATGTAGCAAAATATATTTGCGCTCCTTTTCTTATTCCCTTTTGACAGTGTGTATCATTTGTTTCAGTGTCTCACACACGACAGGTAGTTGTCACTGCTTGGTTGCTGTCAGAATCGCGCATCATCCTTGAGTTAGGAGGAACATTTAAATTATGGGAAAGGCTGGAAACAGTGGTGATTGTATCAGGAATGTCTTACAAAAGCACAGACAAGCACTGAGGGATGAAGTCCCTTCTGCCATTTGCAAAAGAAGGCGACTTTCCGTCCTCCCCTTTCCTTCCTAGGAAATGAGAATTCTACAAGTTTTGAGTGGTCTAGTTAAGCACAGTCAGTACTTCAAGTAGCAAGTGCAACAATTAATCAGGAGGGTGGGATTGAGACTCGCGATATATTTTGTAATTCAGAGAATGTCAGGGTGGCTGAGTCTATGCTGTATACTGAAAAAGCTGGAGAAACAATGTGAATTCGCTATTAATCCAGCAGGTGACATATTTTATCTCAAATTCAACAGTTAAATCTCAAGCAATTAGACCACTGACACCATTTGAAAAACTGATTCTGAATATGACTAAATATCCCCCCAAAATATGATCAATCCTGTACAAAATACTCACTGACTTAGCTATTGGACAAATGCTTGGTATTAAACAAAAATGGAAAAAAGGACCTAGGAATAGAAATTGAAGAAGCAGATAGGGACAATCTATGGACAAAAATACTCCCTAAAATCAACATCAACCCTCAATTAGAGAAAATTATTTTAAGTTAATGCATATATTGCATCTAATACATAGATTGAACCCTTGCCTGTGTTGATTAACAAATTAACTTTTCTTCTAGTAGCCTGATTACAGCAAAAAAACAAAACAAAACTGGAGGGGGTGGAAGATGAAAGCCAATTGTTTTGATTCTGTTTATATTTATATTATTTGTTCTTGAAAATTAATAAAATGTTTAAAAATCAACATTGAATCAGGAATGCTTACCAAATCACAGGCATATAGTGTGTGTGGGGGGGACCCTTCTGCAATTTGCATGAGCAGATGGCTTTCTGCCCTCTCGTTTCCTTCCTAGGAAATGAAAATTGTACAAGTTTCAAGTAGTCTAGTTAAGCACAATCAGTGTTTCAAGTAGCATGTGCTAAAATTAATATGGAGGGTAGGACTGGGACCCGTGATATATTTGGTAATTCAGAGAATGTTAATAAGGTTGGGTCTTATGCTGTATACTAACAACGCTTAAGGAAAATCAGCATCTGCCTGGGCCTGGGCCGGGCTTGGGCCACGAGGCGGAGGCGGAGGCACTCGGCAGAGCCTTAAAACTTTCCGGAGTGGCCGTGGCGCTTGGGGCAATGTGGCTGCTCCTGGGCTCGGTGGGTGAGTTGGCGCCGGACGCGCACCCACAGAAAGGGGGAAATGGGGGGCGGGAAAGAGCTCTGGCTCCCGAGGCTGGAGGGAGACCTGGGGGTAGGGGAAGCGAGCACGCTGTGGGGACGGACCTGCAGGAACCTCACACACCCCTCGCGTTCTTATATCCCCATCAGGCTGAGGGTTGACTTTGTTCTGACTTTTTTTTGCCCATAGGAACGCATTAATTAAATTTTAATGCATTCCTATGAGAAACCGCGCTTCGCAAGACAAAATTTTCGCAAGAGGAAACGACTCATAGAACGAATTAATTTCGTCTTGCGAGGTACCACTGTATTTTCCACTTCACTGAAAGCATCCCAGCATAGCAAAGTAAGATGAGAGCAAGGTGTTGGCTGTGCTTGCCTCCTCTATGTCTTGAGAACCTCTCTCACGATAACAGTCTCAATTATAAAACTCCCTCCACACAAAGCTCAGCAGACCAGTTCCGATTTTCTTTTCAGGGGGTGAGGGGAAGCGAAAACTTTTGATTGCAGTAGGTGTTGATGGGTAATACCTCATTTTTAATTGTAAATTGTGGCCTGATTTCAGACATGGTGTGTTGATAACAATCCGAGATTGCTTCTTATTCACTGTTTGCCGTTCACTTTGAGGTTTTTGCTCTTAGCTGCTTTTTATGTGGACGGGTTTTATTGTTGCTTTAAAAAGATAAGGGTGCGAACAAAATAAATGTTCATCTGCATATATGTTATAGGGTATGGCTAATGTGGTTTGAGTGGTTAGCATCCAGCGCCGGCAGGGGAATTTTGTACATTGACAGGTGATATGGATAACTGGCAAATGATGTGGGGCAATGTAAACTGATCAGGCATTCTGTTCATTTGTCTGCTCGTTATGCATAGTCTCTAAGTAGATTGTGTATGTTGCTCAGCAAAAAAAATGCAGAGTCCCCAAAATGGACACATGCTTTTAGACTGATGTTGTTTGTGTGCACTTAGAGAAGTGCAAAGTGAAGTTGTTTCTGCTTAGGTGCTTCTCTTCCCCCCCCCCCACCTCCAGCTCTTCGTATCAGCACTGCTTCATTAGTGTCAGATTAATTTCTGTTTGTATACACACCAGCGGGGGGTTTTCTGGGGGGACGCAGGGGGACCTATACCCCTAAACATTCTGCGGTGCCCCAATCAACCGACCGACATGCCAGCTGTCTCCACAGTAGCAGCGCAGACTGGAGTGCCATCATTCTCCCCCCCCCAACGGTGCCCGGGGAGGGGAGTCTGGGGCAGCCGTGGTAGAAGTGACGGCGCTCCTCCTCCTCTTCCTGGCCAGAGCCAGCCGGTGAGCACTTGCCCCTCCTCACTCAAGCCAACCCCACCGTGACCATCACTGGGGGCCTTCCTGTCCATACCTGCAAAGTTGCTGTCAGAAAAATAAGGGACCGGGCCGGAAATAGCAGACCGGAAGTAGCGCTGCCGCCATTTTGGAACTGGGCGGAGCATGCTGAGAAGTGACTTTTGATGCTGCTTTGCCCAGTTCCAAAATGGCCGCCGCGCCAGAAGTCGTACTGCAGCCATTTTGGAACTGGGCAGAGCAGCATCAAAAGTCGCTTCTGAGCATGCTCCGCCCAGTTCCAAAATGGCCACCGTGCCAGAATAAATCAGGAAAAAACGAAAAAATCCATTTTTTCAGCTAGGAACAGCTGGAAAAACGGGGATTTCCCGGGGAAAACAGGAGACTTGGCAGCTATGTTCCTGTCCTCTCAGCACCACTGCTGCCTTGAATCCCTCATCCGGGGGTTGAGGGGGAGGGGGAGGGAGGGGCAAGGGGGGAGGGGAGCATCCAAAATGAGAGTACCCCTAAACATTTTTTTTAGAAAAAAAGCATTGCACACCAGAGCATGCACACCAAATAATAATAATAATAATAATAATAATAATAATAATAATAATAATAATAATTTATTTGTATCCCACCCTCCGAGGCCGAGGCCAGGCTCAGAGCGGCTAACATCATAAAAACAACACAATATGCATAAAAACAGACCTCAATTAATTAAAATACATCTTAAAATTAATTCAGACAAGTTAAAATCTGGGCAGGTGGCAATTATCTGGTTGGAACTGAGAGTGGTTAATACTCACCAGGACCAACTGTTTCCACTGATCATACAAGGACCTGTGAGCGGGTTGGGGGCCTCCTTCGGGCTTGTTTTATACAAAGGAAAGTAAGTCAAACTGCATCCTGCCCAAAGGCCTGGCAGAACAGCTCTCCAGGCCCTGCAAAAATGTATCAAATCCCGCAGGGCCCTGGTCTCTTGTGGGAGAGTGTTCCACCGGGCCGGGGTCACGGCCAAAAAGGCCCTGGCTCTAGTCAAGGCCAATCTGATTTTCCTGGGGCCCGGGATCTTCAAGGCAGATGGGGGGGCCTGTCACACATGTCTGTAATGTCACATGCATGCGGCAAGCATCCTGAGCGCTGGCTTCTCCTCCTGCTGCCACAGCTGCCGAGGGAAAAAGTCCCAGCTCCTGCCTACATTGTGCCAAATACACTGACGGCTACGTCATAGCTGCCAAGTCTCCCGTATACCCCAGGAAACTCCCGTTTTTCCAGCTGTCCCCAGCCGAAAAAAACAGATTTTTTTGTTTTTCCCCGGTTTATTCTGGCACGGCGGCCATTTTGGAACTGGGCAGAGCATGCTCAGAAGCGACTTTTGATGCTGCTTTGCCCAGTTCCAAAATGGCTGCAGCGCGACTTCTGGTGTGGCGGCCATTTTGGAACAGGGCAGAGCAGCTTCAAAAGTAGCTTCTGAGCATGCTCCGCCCAGTTCCAAAATGGCGGCAGCGCTACTTCCGGTCTGCTACTTCCGGTCCAGTCCCTTATTTCTCAGGCCGGAACTTGGCAGCTATGGGCTACGTGCACTGAGTGCCAAGCGCCCTAAGAACTGCATGTACAGCTTCAGTAAGAGCCGGGGCATCTTTCCTTAACACTCGCACCCTAGATGGCGCCTCTGCACCAGAGGACATTGACAGGGTGGGAATGTCTTTCCTCTACGCATAGGAGTTCACACGTTATCTAGAGATATCCTAGGGATGACTTAAGGACTCCATACGGCATGAAGCTGGTTTGACAAACAGCACATTAAACAGTTGCATTTTATGTTTTTGTGTTTTTTTAAAAAAAAATACAAGATACATATGCACTTTGAATAACATCATGCAAACATGGGTGGAAAAGTCAGCCTCAGAAATGTAGCAAGTGCACAGCAAAGGGAAGTGTGAACACAGCTTTAAGGTAAAGGTAAAAGGACCCCTGAACATTAGGTCCAGTCACGGATGACTCTGGGGTTGCGGTGCCCATCTCGCTTTATTGGCCAAGGGAGCCGGCGTACAGCTGCCAGGTCATGTGGCCAGCATGACTAAGCCGCTTCTGGAGAACCAGAACAGCACACGGAAACGCCGTTTACCTTCCCGCCGGAGTGGTACCTATTTATTTACTTGCTTTCGAACTGCTAGGTTGGCAGGAGGAACACAGCTTTAGTCTTCGTCAAAGAAAAGACTTCACATGAAATGATTTGCACTCAGTCCTCTGCCCAGAAGCTAGCTGGAAGCCCCTGTGCCCAGATGTGATGTGACCATTCATTATGACTAGCCCTGGACAATAGTCGTGGCTTTAAGATAGTGCATGTTATCATGCATAAAGAGTTCTTTTAGTGAAGGGTTAGCTAGTCAAATGGGCTCTTCGAGGTGATGTTAATGGAGAGGTTCTTATGGTCCCCTGTTCCCATAGCAAATGAATGGACTGGAGTGGTAATTCAGCTTTATATGTTATACCGTAGTTAGAAATTGCTCAGTGTCGGAATATATGCTCAAAGCATTGACATGTTTTCAAGAATTATAATGGCCTCCTTCATTTAATAGGAACCATTATTCGAATGCTCTGCTTCACTTAATAGGGATCATTATTTTTTCCCTTTTTATCTGGAGTGTCTTCCACCATACAAAACACTTGTCATGAACTGTATATTGCTCCATGCTACGGCTGTTGATTGTCTCCAAAACTCATTTTATTCTGAAACCATTATCAAGTGCAATTAATTCTCTTGAAGCCCTGCACTTCCCCCTGTCAGCAGGAGGCTTCGTGGCATTGCATTAAATTCACCAATAGCTTCTCCAGAGCTGTAACATATATCTCTTTGAACATCTGGTGGTAGCTGCAGCAAGGAACCGTTTCATAGGAAATATTTCTTGGGCTTAGTAAATGAAATTTCTGCTGATGAGCTTCACTTTGTATAGGACTTCGGAATGTTCCATATTCACAGTATGCATGTAAATATGTCTGACTAAGGCTGTCAGCCAATTAAAAATTGTTTAATTCATTAATCTGTTCATTGATTAGCGTGTCAATTACGTTGAAATTTATGTGCATATAATCCAACTTGTGTGTACATGTTTGTGCAAGCATGCACACACACACACACACACACACACGTGTGTGTGTGTGTGTGTGTGTGTGTGTGTGTGTGTGTGTGTGCTTGCACACATATATCCTCTTTTTAGGAAAAGGCTCCCCAATATGTTTTCATTGAAATATTTACTACAGCATGCAAAAAGCCAGTAGTTAGAATCTTCTGGCCTCCACAGAATTGTCACTAACAAGTTTCCTGGTCAGTATTGCCCGAATCTGCCTTTGATTAATATTGATGTTTGCTAGCATTAATATCACTTTACAGACATAATGAGGCTATTGTTAATGAGGCTTAGCACTGCTAATTGCATAGCTGTCTTAATCTTCTCACAATAGACTTTTGATGCAACTCTTACAAACCCTTCACTCAGAATACATGCTGTCTTTTGGAAACACAGTGCATCCGTTTATATAAGAACTAGGAACGGCCGTCTATCTGTGCCTTTCATCTGGACAGGGCTTGTGCGAAACAGCCCTCGGCAGCAGCAGCAGGCTCAAAGGAAGAAGAAAAAAATCCAGAAGATTTAAAATATCCATATTTAAATGACATGCTTCAAGTGTTATTTCTCTGTCAAAACAGTTTTATCTCAGTGGCACCTTTGGGTTCCAGAAAAGTGAAGCAGAAATTTTGCTATGTTCTTGAAGGGTGGCAGAACTATCAGCGAAGTTCTTAATAACGTTCAGTTATTAAGCTAATAAGTGAATAGACAAATTAGAATATCTGCCTACACACACACACACACACACAGCGAATTGCCTTGTAATTCTGCAGAGTTTTATCCCAGCCCAAGGTTCTCCAGCTCTACATATATATTGTCTGAAATAACACATGATACATCAATGTGTTGTTTAAATAAATAAGTGCCATGGCACAAGTGGGCTCTGGTCCCCCTCCAGTCTGATGTTCACTTATGCAGGGTTGATTTAGAAGTTATTACTCAATTCTATCTGTGCGGAAGGAGCACAGGGTCACAATGGTCACCCCCAACTTCATAAACTCATGGTTTCTTAAGCCTGGGGTGAATGTCCAACCCTGGCCTATAATGCCTGGTTTTACTTTTGAAATAGCAGCTATGTGTGCAATGGGGACTGCTGTATGCAGGGGTGTGGGCAGTAAAATTACAAAGTAAAAGCTGCTCTCCCCCCCCCCCAAGATTCTCTTTTCCCGTGGGAAATGGCACCTTTTTAATTATTATTATTATTATTTAATGAATTTATATACCGCCCTATACCCAGAGGTCTCAGGGTGGTTTACATAAAAAAGATCACAGTATATAAAATAAAAATAAAAGCAATAACCCAATAATACACCCCCCCAAAAAAAGAGCCACATTTTAAAAGGTTATGGGATCTTGATCAGCTCAACCATTGGTTTGGTTAAAGAGGAATGTTTTTGCCTGGCGTCTAAAGGTGTATAATGAAGGCGCCAGGTGAACTTCCCTGGGGAGAGCATTCCACAGATGGGGAGCCACTGCAGAGAAGGCCCGTTCTCGTGTTGCCACCCTCCGGACCTCTCAAGGAGGCAGCACATGAAGGAGGGCCTCAGAAGATGATCTCAGGGTGATTTTCATGGGGACCTAGGATGCTTAGCAGGAAATGGTTAAATCATCTTTCTCACGTGTCTCAGTCCTGTTCCTTTCTCCCCTTGGTAGCTGTCGTTATACTAATATTATGAGTTGGGATGGGGGTGGGTGGGTAGGCTGTGTTCCAAGATCCTTCCAATCACTGGATTGGGCAAATATTAACATATAAGCCAGACTAACTTCCTGGTGAGGTGATCGCCTGGGTGATGAGCCATTAAGCGAACAAAGGAGGTGTCAGGCAGCAGGTAGATAGAAGGGCAAAAGCAGAGTTGAGAGAGATATGAGCTGGAAGCAAAGCAGCAAGCTGGGAACGAGGAGAGTCAGAGGGATGTTTGAATTCTGTTTGAATCTGTGGATAGCTCAGTTGGTTAGATCATGGTGCTGACACCACCAAGGTGGCAGGTTTGATCCCTGTATGGGACAGCTGCGTATTCCTGCATCACAAGGGGTTGGACTAGATGATCCTCAGGGTCCCTTCCAACTCTACCATTCTATGATTTAGAATAGAATCATAGAATCGTAGAGTTGGAAGAGACCACAAGGGCCATCCAGTCCAACCCCCTGCCGAGCAGGAAACACCATCAAAGCATTCTTGACATATGCCTGTCAAGCCTCTGCTTAAAGACCTCCAAAGAAGGAGACTCCACCACACTCCTTGGTAGCAAATTCCACTGCCGAACAGCTCTTACTGTCAAATTTGTATGATTTCATCCAAGGCTGTGGCGATGGGGGAAGCAAGGCCCTCTTGGGGTGTTAATGCTGCGAGCCCCTCCCACGTAGGCTCAGGTAGTAAATAGATGCAAATACAGTGGTACCTTAGTTTAAGAACAGTCCTGTTTATGAACGGTTCGGTTTAAGAACTCCGCAAAACCGGAAATAGTGTCCTGGTTTGCGAACTTTACCTCGGTCTAAGAACGTAATCCGAACGGTGGGAGGGCACCGGCAGCGGGAGGCCTCATTAGGGAAAGCGCGCCTCGATTTAAGAACAGTTTCGGTTTAAGAACAGACTTCTGGAACGGATTAAGTTCATAAACCAAGGTACCGCTGTAAACCCTATATCATAAAGATACCACAGTTTCTGCTGGGTCTAAAATGAGTTTTATGGTTAGTGTATACACACACACACACACACACACACACACACACACACACACACACAAATGTGCATATATATTTTAAAAAACACATCAGCATTGCATTCTGAAGTTACTCAGCCCAATAAACCTGGGGAATGGAAAAGCTTTCACCACCTCTCTAAATTCCATGAACAATCGATGCTAGTAAATTTACCAAAGCTAATAATGTCACCACTAGAGAGGCCATACTCCCCCGTCCTTGGTGGCCTAACCTTCAAGGGGCAAGACACTAAGGTATCCAGTGCTGTGTGCACAGAGTTCCATCCACAGAACTTTCCCTTCCTGGGAGGAGAGGAAAATTACTGCACTAGTCCAGTGCTGGTTCAGATCCCCATTTGGTAAGTTTTGTACATATGGAAGATGTCAATACAGAAGGTATTCTGCTTAGGACTGTGAGTCCAACAAACTCTGTGATATTCTACAAGGAAGCAAGCAAATTTATAGGAGAAGTGCCTTCTCCTCGTGGCTCTCTGCTTCGCTGTAGACCAAGTTAAGCATGAATCGTCCCCTTATGTGGCTTTGAAGAAAAACGGATCAATGTGATCAGTTTCTGTGCTTAATTCCTTGTTCCCTAACACCAAAGAAATGGACAAAAGCCCCTATGTTATCTCAGTGTAGTACGCAGAAACTGGACTCTGAATTTCCCTCAGAGCAAATGGCGCTAACTGTTGGCATGCCCTGTCTAAATGAGGACTCCACAGATGTTTTGCAACAAGAATGGTCCCTTGATTAGATTTTGAGGACAATGTGTCCTTTTCTTAATAACTCTTAGCGGCATCTTAATTGGTAAGCAAATGAATAAAAGATGTGCTTATTACTACTTAATTGACTTGTTTGCTTTCATTGCAACCACTGATATATTTTGGAGCAGCAAATAGGAGGTGCCATTCTTTGTGTTTAATGCAGCCTCTGGAATAATTTATCTTCAGCGGTAATCAAAAACTGCATCCATTTAAGGATCTGCTTTGCAGACATTCTTGTAATTTAAAGTGAGGAAGTAAAACCAAAGGGAGAGCTTCACACCTGTGCTTTGGGGGCTTATATTTTCAGAAAGCAGGGATGGACCGATCACTCTATTTCTTTGTCAATTTCTAGTCTGTGTCAAATGTGCATGCACTTAGCAATGAATTCATTCCATTCTGCATTAATCTGCAAAAGGATAACATGGTTGTCTATTACAGCAAAAGCAATTGGTAAAAATCTTACGAGTGTTGCATTCAGATGGCAGGTATAGATGTATTCAAATGCATGCAAATGATCAGTGGTCATTCGCAATAGCTGTAGAATTGGTGCGAACACTGTCATCCTAGTGTTGCTAAGTTAATTAATGCCTGTGGTGCGAATGTAATTCTTCATCTTTAATCCAGTTCAATGTCTTTGTTTCCCCTTCCTGCTGCCACTTCAGTGCCATCGCCTGCCTAGATATTGCTGTTCATCCTTCCTGGTCAGGTGATTGTGCAGTGAAATGGGATGATGTCGCCATGTTGCATAACCCACCAGATATAGCTACTTGGTGATGTTCATGAGGGCCACTGAGAGTGAGGACAATTCAATAGAGAAGAAAATGCTTTGAAAAGGACTGAGAGTAGTGGACTTCCATAAGAAACAGTGTTCCAATTCAGCTCTGAAAACATGCCAAACCTGAGTTGGTGTGATGTTTTCTCTCACCCTAAGAAAAATTCCAAATATTCATGTTGATGTCGCTATAGTAGTATCCCTTGCAAAATAAAACCAACCTGTTTCGGACAACCATCACACTCTGCAGAAGGAAGTAGTCAATTTTTAAGAGAGACATTGTTAAAACAAGTTTTTGTTTTCTACACACAATGGCTTTGTTATGAAATGATCCCTCTGTTTTACGTTTTGCTTGTTTCAGGCATCAAATACATGACAGACTATCAGAAATAAATAATACATACATATATACTGTGTTTCTCCAAAAATAAGACACCGTCTTATATTTCTTTTTCCTCAAAAAACCACGGCAGCTTATTTTCAGGGGGTGTCTTATTTTGAGTAAGATGTCTTATTTGAGTAAGATGTCTGAGTGGTTTGAGGGCGGGGTGTCCCAGCTGTGTATCGCTTGGTAACGAATTGATGGGTCTATTGACCGTAATAAAGATTGTTGTTGTTGTTGTTGTTAATTAAGTATGGTACAGTTTAACCTACAAGGTTAAACTGCCTATCACTATGGCTTATTTTCGGGGTATGGCTTATTTTCGGAGAAACACAGCACTAGACAGCTGGTTGGTGTAGTTTTCTAGTGAAAATCTCTAAACAATGTGTTTTAAATATGTCTAAACATATTTTTTTTCCTTTTACTTTCCAGGGAATTTGGCCGTTGGAAAGTAAATAACTTAGCCGTCGAGAGAAAGAATTTTCTTGGCTCCCCACTGCCTCTCGCCCCTGAATTTTTCCGGAACATAAGACTATTAGGACGTAGGCCGACCCTTCAGCAGATCACAGAAAACCTTATCAAGAAATATGGGACACACTTCTTGCTGTCTGCTACCCTGGGAGGTAAGGACACTCTCAAGAAGTGACTTGATCAGTATTCTACCTATCTATTTAAGCTTGTCAGCAAAAATGCATTAATTGTGAAAACAACAACCGCCTATGATGGGAAGAACATAATATACCCCATGGTGCATTTTTTTTTCAGTAATCTCCGTTATTTCTTTTAATTTAGGTTTTATAAATTCTGAAATATACTGGAAAAAAGAGGAAGGGGAAGAATATGCACACACACACGCACACACAATCACTTAATCCATCACATTCATATACAGTCTGAAATATAGAAACTCGTTTTAAAAAAATTCATCGTTTACAAAAAACATGGAAAAGTCGCCACTGAATGGCCAAAAGATTTTAAAGACTGAGTTATGAATTATGAGTTATGGTCTGACCAGTTTAGTGGAATCTTTCCTTCAATATTCACACAACCAATAAACCTTGTGAAGGAACAGAGTTCATTTTTAAACATATATCATTTGGTTGGGGTTAATTGCTGCTTGGATGGGTTAAAATCAAAAGGTCAAAAGTTTAGCTACCGTAATGATTGGAAGCCTTTTTAATATATATATGCTATATTAGAGTTTCCATGATAAGACAATTGTAATAAATCAGTTCACCTTCTTATTCCCTTCCCTTTCCTGCCTCTCATACCCCTGTCCCTTTGCTCGGCCATCTTCTTCATCACCATTTTCATTTCTGATGTTTGGTTGTTTAGTGTGTTACACAGTGTTGAGGCTCATGTTCTCAGATAAAGGATAGGATAAAGGAGTGTCAGTACTCTGCTCAAGTTGCAGATTTTTTATTTTTTTTAAAAAAAAACCACATGTTGGAACTGGAGAAATTTCAATCCATGTGTTGTGCCTACCCCTTTTTCTAGATGCATTTATTTATTTATTTTGGTTATCGTCTTCTTCTTCTTCTTTGGCGACTCCTCGTATCCGAGTAAGATTGCCGAGTAAGATTAAAACACGGTCTTAACAGTGAGTCCGTAAGTGACTGTGGAGGCCAGTTGTGTGGCAATGTCCCTCCCTCCCCATGAGAATAAAGACACACGGCACATCAGATAGATTTAAATGGGCGAAAAGGCCACAACTTTATTGGTTACGGATGTTGAGTGGTATTGGCTTAGGCATTGGATCCTAACCGTCTATGTTATGTCTGACTCCAACCTGTGTGTTGGATGTCCAGGAAGAGTTAACCACCAGTAAGGAGCCCCAGTGATGTACATCAACCGGAACTCCTCCTGTGATCACTGTTAGGGGCGTGCCTTATGGCCCTAACCTCCATAGGCTTAGGACCAGATCACGCCCCCGGAATCCTTTAAGGATTTATGCTTGCACAATGGAAATTTCACTCCTCTCCTCCCTCCCTCCCCCTGATTCTCCCACCCTCCCCAGATCTACTGTGGAGTATTGTGGTGAAAACCCTGAACCGATTTAGAGGTTGTTCTGGGTGAGGAGAACATTGGGGGGGGGGTTCCATTACGCAACCAGAAATCCTTGCCATAGTAGAATGAGTGGATTAACACTACTTTGGATTCAAGCCTTAACTTCGGAGGTGGATGTGAGGAATCCAAGATGGTGGCTGGTAGTAGTAGTAGTAGTAGTTAAGGCTAGTAGTAGCAGCATTATGTTATTTCTTCATTTTTAAAAGGATTTAAATCAGGCATCCCCAAACTGTGGCCCTCCAGATGTTTTGGACTACAATTCCCATCATCCCCGACCACTGGTCCTGTTAGCTAGGGATCATGGGAGTTGTAGGCCAAAACATCTGGAGGGCCACAGTTTGGGGATGCCTGATTTAAATAGTGGGAGGCAGCCCATCAATGGAAAATGGAAACAAAGGGTGACAATTTATTGTGGGCCTCTTGAACCCGTGCAGGATTGGCACAAAGTTAACAATGAGGGGGGGGAGTAACCCGCGCTGATTGCTGAACTATGCAGCCTAGAACTGAATATACATACCTGTTAAATATCTACTCCTCTGACGGTCTCTTCCCCAACACGAACCAACATACTTCCATTAAAGCTCCTGAGACTTGTAATCTTCTCTTCACTTAAATGCTATTCAGTAGATGGGAGCAGTGCAAGCCGAGCAGAACAGAGGTATCATTTTAATCAGAGAGGTTGCACACACCAATTCGAAATGGTCAGCTCCTGACACAGCATATTCCTGCTCTGCAGCTGCAAACCGAATAGTGTTTTTTATCAGCATTTTATGAAAGGGGGGGAGTCTGTAAGTTTTATACAATTGAACTGTCAGTCATGGTATGCTGGGAACACAGATAGATTTTTGTGTGTGTGCGTAAGCACCCTCACTTCAGTGAGATTTTGGTCTATCTGCTTTTTTCTTTCCTTCTTTCTTTAAAAAAGGAGGGGGAGGGGGAGAAGTTATGATGGGGCTTAACATATTGTTATCTTAAGTGACAAAAGGAAACTATATCTGGAAAAGACCTTTACAAAACGAATGCTGCAGCAAGATGTTATAGAACTCAAGCACCTGCCAGAGGAGAAAAAGACTGACTGTCATTTTCATAATATACAGTTGAGGCTTCACTTTCAGAAAAATGAATTAAAGACATTCTTTGCAGGAATCAAAGGTGTTCGACAAGATTGTCCGGCGGGAAGGCTACACAATCACAGGCATTATCTTTAATATAATCACCCACCAAGGGATAAAACAGTTTCCCTCAATTGTCACTCTTTGGAGATTTCCTGGGTGGGCAATTCTGAGCACTAATTATCTTCCCCGCTGCATAATTCCTATTCCTTTTTCTCCAGATCTCTCTGCTGGATTATTTCCCCCTCCCATTCAACCTATTATCAAATAGATGGTATACAGCCCCCTCCCCTTGTAAATTTCTTAATGTTGCACACAATGACATCGCTTTTGAAAACAGCATGTATGAATTTAGGTATGCCGTTTCCGTTGATGCTAATGGGAGCCGTGTGGATAGAGCTTTATCTGCACTCGCTTGAATATTTTTATCTCCCTGAGGCCATGGTCACAAAAGGAAATGTTGTGTTCCACAGTAGCCTAAAAAACTTGTGAGTGGGATGGTCTTCCCAGAACCACCTGTTGCTGCCATTTAATTGATGTTTGAGAACTTCTACTATTCTTCTTCTTTGGCGATTACTCGTAGCCGAGTAAGATTGTCTTCCATAAACACGGTTTTAACAATGAGTCCGTAAGTGACTGTGGAGGCCAATTCTGTACCCACACGTCCTTCCACAGTGGGGGCATTGGCTCCCAGGCGGGAGCTGATCATGGTGTGGATTTGCCAAGCATGCCTTCCTCTTAGCACGTTTCTCCCTTGCATTCTGAGTTTGAGTGTCTTCAAAGTCCATGGCACCTTTAGTAAAGGCTGTTCTCCTCACAGGCCAGTGTTTCCCAGTTGTCAGTGTTTATACAGTACTACATTTTTTTAGATTTGCCTTGAGACAGTCCTTAAACCTCTTTTGTTGACCACCAGCATTATGCTTTCCATTTTTAAGTTCGGAATAGAGTAGTTGCTTTGGAAGACGATCATCAGGCATCCGCACAACATGGCCAGTCCAACGAAGCTGATGTTGAAAAATCATTGCTTCAACACTGGTGATCTTTGCTTCATCCAGTACACTGATATTAGTTCATTAGTCTTCCCAAGTGGTGTAAAAATTTTCAGAGACACCGTTGATGGAATCTTTCAAGGAGTTGGAGATGGCATTTGTAAGTGGTCCATGTTTCACAAGCATACAGTAAGGTTAGTAGTACAATAGCTTTGTAAACAAGCATATTGGTTTCCCTGTGAATGTCCTGGTACTCAAACACTCTGCACTTCAATCAGGAGAAAGCTGCACTCGCAGAGCTCAGGCGGTGCTGGATTTCAGCATCAATGTTGACCCTTGTGGAAAGATAACTGCCTAAGTAGGAGAAGTGATTGACATTTTCCAATGTTACACCATTGAGTTGGATTTGTGGCACTGCAGAGGGGTTATTTTGTGCTTGTTGGTGCAGCACTTTGGTTTTTTGGATGTTGAGCGATAGGCCAAGTTTTTTGTAAGCTTCTGCAAAGATATTTAGGATGGTTTGGAGGTCATCCTCTGAGCATGCACCCACTACGTTGTCATCAGCATACTGAAGCTCTATGACGGAAGTTACAGCAACCCTACTCTTTGCTTTCAGCCTGCTCAGATTGATGAGTTTTCCTTCTGTTTGATACTTGATTTCTACCCCAGTGGGGAGTTTCCCTTCGACAACGTGTAGGATCATGGCAATGAAAATAAAAGCAACTGTCCAGAAATGGGCAGTGTAAAGTCTTATTGCTCAGAGCCAATCTAAACTTGTCATATGGTATTATTCATCCACTGTAGGTTTGTGTTTCGGTGTTCCATTTGTATTGTATTGTATTGTATTGTATTGATTAATTGATTGATTGCTTAAATTTCTATGCTCTTTTTCATTCAAGTGAACCCCAAAACACATTTACTTTTTGGAACAAAATTAAAAAATTCCTTCCAGTAGCACCTTAGAGACCAACTAAGTTTGCCATTGGTATGAGCTTTCGTGTGCATGCACACTTCTTCGGATAAACTGAAACAGAAGTCACCAGATCCTTATATACTTTATGGAGGTACTGTTTACCATGGGGGTCGAAAGCTCAGCTTGGGGGACAATTGTGGCCCTCCAAGCCTCTCCCCAGATCACACCTCTCACCAACCCCCTTTGCTCTGCACACTCCTCAGATAGTTTTGCCAGGCTTCAACATGCCCTTCAACTGTGATAATGTCTCTTGCTTGCCCCAGTGGAGGATTGAAAGCTGTGGGCAAGCAGTGGGGTAGAAACCTCTGACTTTTACGCAGATGGAACACACCACTGTGCAAAGGTAGAGTCACTTCTATTATGTCACCCACTTTTGCCTCTGGACTCACTCACTGCTGTTACGTAAGGTTACCCTCAGTCTTAAAAAAGTTTACAATGATGAAGAGTCAGCTTGTCATTGGCATAAATGCTATCCGTTTTAATGGAATGAGATTGCAGTACCTTCCACCAGCCCCCTCTAGCTGGTATGGGGTATGGAAGGAGAAAGCAGGGTCTCCCCATAGAGGAGAACATGGGTTGCAGAAGGGTTAAGAAGACATCCCAGGGTTGGAGAGGCGGGTCAGTTTGGATGGCCACATGTGTGATTGGTGGGTGTGCTATTGCTGGGGAAATTTGCATGTAGCAAATGATTGATTGACAGCCTTATCCTATATATGCTTAGCGAGCAGCTTTCAGTTCCACTATTGCTAATCGCAACGAATCTCCCACCCGCCCTCCTCTAATTTTAGGTATTCTTGCATTGACCTTGCTGCGCCTCTCATGGGGTCGCCTGTTTTGGATCAGGAGCCTGGTAGGAATTTTGCCACTTGGCCGATTGGCTGGTGCCAGGTGGTTTTTGCCTACTACGCTGCGATAAGTCACAACTTGTAAGGTTAGCAGTTAGGCATTGGTTCAAATTGGATGGTGGAGGGGTGCGGATTTTGGTTGGGCCTGCCCCTCATGGTTGCTGCTGTCTTTAGGGGTATTCCTTTAAAGGAATCCTGGGGCTCTACATGTTTGTCCGTTTATCCCCGTTAGGGGCCAGGGGAGCATCGGAGGGATGAGGTCAAGGGCGTGGGCCCCTGCCCCGATCTCTCCCAGAGGGTGCTCACCTACTGGCTCCCCTGCTAGGCTAGTGGGAGTCGGATCTGTCCCAGGCGGGGGACAGATGGCAAGAACCAATGCCTAAGCAACCACTCTCATTCAGTTGTATTTTAAAAAGTTGTGGCCAAATTAATGCCCAAAACCTTAAACTTAAAATATTGTTACAGGTAGGTAGCCGTGTTGGTCTGAGTCAAAACAAAATACAGTGGTGCCTCGCTTAACGAATGCCCTGCTTAACGCAATTTCCGCTTAATGAAATGATTTTTCAAGCGGAGGTTGCCTCACTAGACGAATTCGTTTTATGAAAAATTCGTCTAAGAAATCGCGGTTTCCCATAGGAATGCATTGAAATTCAATTAATGCGCTCCTATGGGCAAAAAAAAATTCAAAAAAAATTCAATGCATTCCTATGGGATTCACTAGACAAATTTTTCGTTATAAGAAAAGACCCGTGGAACGAATTAAATTCGTCTAGTGAGGCACCACTGCAAAAAAATTCTTTCAGTAGCACCTTAAAGACCAACTAAGTTTTTATTTTGGTATGAGCTTTCGTGTGCATGCATACTTCCTCTGATGAAGTGTGCATGCACACGAAAGCTCATACCAAAATAATAACTTAGTTGGTCTTTAAGGTGCTACTGAAGGAATTTTTTTATTTAAAATATTGTGTGAAGTGTGAGTTATTGGGGGGGATGTCTTGGAACCTCGGCACGCAACTATTCCTGCACAGTGTGCTTATGGAATCCCCCTTCGGCCATTCTATTTATGATTATGGAGAACACAAGAGTGAGAAGTGTAGTTACAGCCCTGGAGTCTGCATATGGAACTCAAACATCTGAAGAGAGGGGACCTTCCCATGTGTAGGCTGCATGCAATATTGAGCTCGGAGACTGGGGATCAAGCGCTGCAGGGAAGTCTGTCTGCAGCAAGGCTCCCTTCCTCCTTCCCTTCGAAGGTTTGTGTTATATGCATGCACAACAGGGGAGTGGCTACTTTATGCACCAAGTTCGCCTTCACAGTCTTAACACCTCAGTAGGCTTTGAGTCACATGGTTTCATTGCCATAGTAGGCGACGGGAACAAGCTCAGTGTGCATATATACCATCCTGGGAATTGCTACACACTTATTACCCTGATAGTGGCTAATATATATTGCTAGCTGCTTTCCCAAAATAGTCCATCATTCTTCACATGCCATCTAACTGGAGCGCTGCATGGTTTTAAAATGGAAGGTTTATGTTCCTTTCATTACTAATAAGACGAGAAAATTGGAAGGTAGGCTTTTTGAATATGTCTACAGTGCAAAATATGTCTAGAGGCAGAAAACAGCTCCAAGTGTTTTAATCATAGGGACATCTATTATTACACATTATAAAAATACATGTTCCCAAGTCATATTTATGTATATTTAACTAAAGCTGTTACAGTATTATTCTAATGCCTCTTATACACATTTTGTGATTTGCATTTCTATTTAAATCGTTCCTGAAGTTGCTCCTAAGACCCATGCTGATTTAATTCATTATTGCAGCCTGCCATTTCCTAACTATTGTGCAGCTTCTTCCTCGTTGAAGTAGCCACAACAGGATTCTATACCAATGCTAATTAAAAACAGCAAATCCCTCTTTGGCGGCACTTTTGTTGTAGGAGTGAATTGGGCGATGTGACATCACATCATTTCCTTGTGCATTTCCCTGCCTCAGCCTTCATCCCTCCACACAAATCGGGTTCTCCTCCCAGAGAGCATGTGTTGCAGTGAGGTCACCGCAACTGACTCTCTGTTGCTGGGGTGGGTAAGTTTAGATTACCACAGCTACCCGATTGGTCCCTTGGAAGCATGGGACCTGTTCCGGCCAATGGGGTTGCAGAAATTGCATTGAGATTCTTCTGTTTCGCTTCGTCCACCGGATTACCCACCCACCCTCCCTATACTTAGGATCTGTGTTGACCTTGCTATACCGTCGTGGGTCATCTGCTTTGGGGGCAGGGGCCCAGTAGGAATTTTCCCCACTTGGCTGATTGGCTGGTGCCTTTTGGGTTTTGCCTACCATGTAGCAAATTGTCACAACTTTGTAAGGTTTGCAGTTGGGCATTGGTTAATGTGTGTGGAGGGGACAAGGTGTGGCTGTGACCTGTCCCTCCAATGGTTGCTGTGTATGTATTCCATTAAAGGAATCCAGTGGCTCACCATGCATTTGTCTGACCCCTGAAAGGGGGATAGGGCAGTGCAAGAGCCCCTGGGAGCATTCTGGGTGTGATTTTAGGGATTTGCACCCATCCCAATCAATCTCCCGGGGTGCTCACCTTGACTGACCTCTGCAACTGGCAGTTGTCAGTTCTGTTCCTGTCCTGGATAGTCTGTGACAGGTTCAGATAGTCTGAAACAATGCCTAAGCAAACCAATCACAGCTTGTAATCAATAAAGTTGTGCCCATAATTATGCCAAACCTCAAACTAAAATTTGAGTCATGTGTGAATTTATTTCTAGGCAGTTTTGGTGATCTTAACACGTCATTAAGATGATGTCATAGCCCATGCCTCACTACTGCATATTATGGCCTAGAAAAAATATTGTATACTTGTGAAGAATTAAGTCTAGACTCAGGAACAGAACTCAGGAATAGCGTGCACATTTCAGGTTTAGCAAAGACATTGGAAAATACTATGCAAAGGTCCGTCTAGAGCAGGCATCCCCAAACTTCGGCCCTCCAGATGTTTTTGGACTACAATTCCCATCTTCCCCAACCACTGGTCCTGTTAGCTAGGGATCATGGGAGTTGTAGGCCAAAACATCTGGAGGGAGGGCCGCAGTTTGGGGATGCCTGGTCTAGAGTATGAATGTCAATCTTTGCCCAGTGATGAATATCTGTCCAAGACAAGGACATTACTGGAGTAAAGGCCCCATAAACCCATGAACCAATTATGGGATTACACAGGACTTTGGGGTTTTGTTTTCTCCCTGGTGAGCTGGAAAGAAAAAATTATTTGTACACACTTCCATTTTGCTTGTGGCAGCTGAGGCAGGACTGCCTCTAGAACTTTTGCAGATGTTTCTTACAGCATGTAGGACTCACAGCTGTGTGGTTATAGTGCTGCATAATCTTTTTCCGCCCTCCCTCCTTTTGCTACACACTGTGATTAATCCTTTTTGAGTCCTTAAGACTCACCACCTTGAATAGTATTCCAAATCACGTCCATTTGTTAGCTAATGTTTAGATCGTCTTCTAAGCCTATTTCACGCCTGTGGACTGCGGCTGGCAAGAAAAGATTCATCCATGTGTCAAGTGTGGCAGAAGCGTCTATTTGCAATTGTAAATTAAGTGTTTGTTTGCAAGAATTAATCTCCAGTTTTCTCCCACGTTAATCCTCGTGTTAACTATATCATCGTTTTATCTTTTGTGCTTGAGGATCGGTCACTGCCTTATTTCCCCTCGTACACAACGTAATTGGGACGCAATGGGAATAACAAGAGAGAGAGAGGACCTCTTCTCTGAATTTTGCGGTGCGCTTCTCCAACCAAAGAATGTTCACAAAACTGTATTCTAGGCATTATAGCAGGCATCTCCAAACTGCGGCCCTCCAGATGTTTTGGCCTACAACTCCCATGATCCCTAGCTAACAGGACCAGTGGTCGGGGAAGATGGGAATTGTAGTCCAAAACATCTGGAGGGTCCCTGCATTATAGGGACCGAAATTCCAAAAAAGATGATTAAGTTGTTTATGTACAGCAGTTAGGGGACGTGGGTGGTGTTGTGGTCTAAACTACTGAGCCTCTTGGGCTTGCCGATTGGAAGGTTTGAATCCCCATGATGGAGTGAGCTCCCGTTGCTCTGTCCCAGCTCCTGCCAACCTAGCAGTTCAAAAGCATGCTAGTGCAAGTAGATAAATAGGTACTGCTGTGGCAGGAAGGTAAATGGCATTTCCGCGTGCTCTGGCTTCCGTCACAGTGTTCCATGGTGAAGCAGTTTAGCCATGCTGGCCACATGACCCGGAAAACTATCTGTAGACAAACACCGGCTCCCTCGGCCTCAAAGCGAGATGAGCGCTGCAACCCCAGCCTTTGACTGGACTTAACCGTCCAGGGGCCCTTTAGATTTTTTCCTTTTTACAGCAGCTAGGATTCTTCATGCACAAAAACGGAAAGATTAAGGCGTTCCCTCCAAAGAAGAATGGATAAGTAGAGTTATGGACAATGCTGAATCAGCAAAGCTAACCACTAGAATAAGAGAATGATGATTGCTTTATGGAAGATGGAAGCCTTTTTCAGACTGTTTAAAGAAATATTATACTATGGTGAATTCGCGAGCAGGATTTGAACTATGAGCAACAGAAGGCATTAGAGCTTATTGTATTATTGTTAAGATTTAAGAGAGGGAAGATAAGGTGCAGCAAGGGGTAGAAATAATAATAATAAAAACACCATGGAAAATGGGACAGGAAATGGACAAAACATTAGAAAAATATATTGTGTATTGGAATGTTTATGCAATTTTTTTTGGAAATGTAATAAAACATGCCTTTAAAAAGAATATTTACAAAACTGCACATTAGGGAATTGTGTACATAAAATGAATATATTAATGAAAAGAACATACAAAAACATTTTATTGGGTGAAAATGCTTTCAAAAATGTGCGCATAAGTCAAAATTGCATGCAAACACATATATTGGGAGAAATTCATGGGGAAATGCTGGTGAAGATTCACAACTTTTAAAAAAGAAATGCAAATTCCTGTAGAATTGTGAAGAACTGAATTTAACATTAGGGGGAAAATGAGAAACTTAGAGAACAAAAAAATCAACAACCCAGCCATCTCTAGTTATGTAATCATCATCATCATCATGGCAACTTTAACTATAATGTTGTTATATCGCTTATGCAGGAGAGGAGTCACTCACCATTTTTGTGGACAAGCGGAAGCTGAGTAAGAGATCGGAAGCAAGTGATCCCAGCATTAACAGTACCACAGTGACACTAGAAACATTACACCAACTGGCAGCCTCCTACTTCATTGACCGGGACAGCACCCTGAGAAGACTTCACCATATTCAGATTGCCTCCACCGCCATAAAGGTATATAAATGTTCTCTGGAACCACGTGAGAAAAACTTTTGTTATTTTCTTGTAATACATTTCTTTGATCTTGTTGGTTCTCCAAACGGCTCTGCAATATAAGTGTGGCAAGTCCAGATTACAGGTGAGGATTTATGGGCCAGGACCTTGTGCACACACCCAGGCTTGCTCCAGATCTGTTAATATTTCTTCTGCTAACTCCGACTCCTCGTGGAGCCTGCTCCAGGGAGTCCTCTGCTATCTCTTGTGGTGTTCAGAGAGCATATTGGGGGAAAGAGGCCTCAGAAGTCCCAGAGCTCTCACAGTATTTTGCCTCCACCACCCAGGGATATGCAAAGGCCACCTGATGAATCCTTAAGCAGGTTCCAAGTTCTACTGAGGTGATAAACTCATGTCTGGACTGTACCACTTCTGAGTAAATGCAGGGGTTCACATGAGTGAATGCTTCTCAGTATAAAAGTACACCCTAAACATGCATTCAGTTATATGAATCCCCACCTACACTCTGAATGTAGTACAATCCAGAGACATAAACTTGCCAGTTCGTTGAGAATTTGAGATAAGATTTGAACCCAAATCTGTTTAACACTCTGGCTCTCTGTAAAACATATCCTTCATTATTTTTTTTATTCTTATAGCTGAATCATATACTGAGGGCCAAACTAGGCAAGACACCAATCACTTTGTAATTGTGTTAGTGGCTTTAAAAAAAAATAAGTATATTGCAAGTACAGGGACCCTGATTGTGGGGGGTATGTTTCTTTTGACATGTTGTGCCCCACCCAGCACAGTCCCAGTTCGTGTCAGGCCACCTGCATCTCCTATTTGAATTGTTAGCGAGTGTCACGGTCCAGTCAGCGGGAGGTAGCAGTCCCGACTGAGGACGTCAGGACCGGGGGCAAGATGGCGGTGTAGAAGCAGGAACGAGAGTCCAGGTGGCACAGGGCTGAGGGTCAAGCAGCAGGGAGTCACGAAGTCAAGGAACCAAAGGTCGGGAAGCAGAGTATCACAAAGGCAAGGGTCTGAGGGTCGAGGAGCAAGGCGCCATGAAAGCGAGGGTCCGAGGATTGAGAAGCAAAGAGCAAGAGGCCAGACACAATGAGGCAGGGATCGCGTTGCTGTGGCAAAGAGCTGAAGGGAAATGCTGAGCTTATATCCCTCCCCGGCTCTTGCCACCAGGTGCAGTGAGTTACCAAGTGGCCTCACCTGAGCAGCCGCGCCTTGCTTCTCCAGAACAAGCTGAGGAGGGCCCTAGTCCTGCAAAGCCTTATGGGTCCCAGGGCCTGGCTCCTGCCCATACTCCTGATAGTGGGGTGTGTGAGAGCTCCCAAACTGTAGGCATGGGCCTCTCAGTCTGGACTGGGATCACAGCAGGGAGCAAAATTGTTCAAAGCCCCCAGGGCAGCATCCCAATCTGGATTGGGGCCTCCTTGCCGTTTACTTTTTAGAAAGTTAATCATACAATTGGTAATTATGTGGTTGGTGTCTCATCTTAGTTGGTCCTATGGTTCCATCATCAGGGCTTAGCTAAAACCTTTGCCATGGAAGAGAATTTTAAGAGACAGATAGCGGTGAGTGCATTATTTCTTCCATTATCACGGAACCGCTTGGCACCTCCATTCTGTAGCAAGAAGGGTGTTTGTTTGCATGTACGAGGTGCAGAACAGGGTTGTGTATGCTATGTCCAAGTTTTTCTATCACTGTAGAACAGGCATCCCCAAACTTCGGCCCTCCAGATGTTTTGGACTACAATTCCCATCTTCCCCGACCACTGGTCCTGTTAGCTAGGGATCATGGGAGTTGTAGGCCAAAACATCTGGAGGGACGCAGTTTGGGGGTGCCTGCTGTAGAACCTCCTAATTCCTCATGAGATCAGGCTGGCAGGTGTCCTTTCCATGAGAAAACATCAAGTTGAGAGACAGGAATGTCTTACAATTTAAAAAAAACTAGCGGTTTGCTTGTTGTATTGATTAGAGCTGCTGAGCTGAGACTTTGAGATCAGGTTGCATGCACAGGTTAGATGTCTACTGATAAATTTGGATGAAGCAAGATTGCCAAGGTGCAATCTCGGTGCCATTTTACACAACCCACAGAGGCTCACCCTGACTTGCCATTGAGTTTACACACTGCAGCCCGTCATGGCTTGCTGATGAGTGTCCCAGTATGGTACATTTTATTTATTTTTAAGGAGTAAATCTAAAACAGGGGTGGCAATCACCAAATGTTCTTGAACTACAACACACATCATCCCCAGGGAGTATGTCAGGAATAATGGGATTTGCAGTCCCGGCAATATCTGTAGGGCAGCAGATTGACTGTCCCAGATCAAAAACATTTTAGGGATGAAACAAGAAGAATGAAATGTGTGAAACAGCCCTCAAGTGCAAGTGTTTATGGCTCCTGCTTCTGTCCTGTTTAGATTTCCTAACCAGCTATGTGTAGGTCAATAAACCAAGACTCTGTGGTGGATAGTCTAAGGCAGTGTTTCCCAACCTTGTGCCTCCAGCTGTTTTCGGACTACAATTCCCATCATTCCTGTCCACTGGTCTTGCTAGCTAGGGATGATGGGAGTTGTAGTCCCAAAACATCTGGAGGCACAAGGTTGGGAAACACTGGTCTAAGGTTTTCTGCTATTGTTGTTATTTACTTTACAATATATATAAAGCTATCAGCTTTGCTGGCTAAAAACAATGCATTTCAAAACTGAGGCTTTATGCACAAGTAATAGCTGCTTTGAGTTTCTTGATTATAATAGTGGAAGATGCTTTGAAAGGAGAGTTGGGTTGTTGTTTTTACATTTTTCGATTATGAATATTTCAGAACTTTGCATTCTATTTTTACCTTCTTACAACTAGCGTCTAATTTATGCCATCATTATCATCACCTAAAACTGAGCCACCAAAAACTTGTCACACAGCTGTAGCTTAATTCTGTCAACATCCTCACTTTTGCTATGTATACAAATAAAAAGGGCCAGTACACACACACACACTGCTTGATTACTCAACACTTGATGACTTGCAGCCAAATCGTTGAGCTGCCATTGTTGTAAAATGTTGTGTCTGAGGTGAGGTGAAGTGATGCAGGCATTTTTTTTCCCTTTGGTGGTTCACCTGTGAGTATGAAACATTCAGGAAGGCCAATTTGCAATCAAGTGGTGGGCAGGCATGTTTGAAGCTGCCCCAAGTTTAAATTGTAAACAGTTTAGCTTTTTCAGATAGAGGCAGTATAAATTTATACACAGCTGCTGGTGTAGGAAGCATTTGTGTAGAATGGCAGTTGATGGGGTGCCAACATAATGGATTGGAGCTGCTTTGACACAGCATGATGCAGCTATGATATGGCTCCTGTAGTCGTCTGCATGTTTTGCAGAGAGGTCAACAATCACACCAGAGTCCAGATTCTAGCTACAGTTCACAGGTTCAACTGCGGGCAAGTTGGACAGATGGATCCTTTTTCCAACGCTTGTGCACAAATTGCTACAGTCCTGGGAACCATTCCAGGAGCCATCTCTTAAAGAATGGCATTGCCAAAGCTTGTAGGTTCCATTGTGGTCAATTAACTTTGTTGTCTTGTAATGCGCAGTTGATGTACAAGGCAAGAACCGTACCCTCCCACATTTCCTCTCTGGGTTGTAGCAGTAAATGAGCCTGGTTTAGGTAGGCATGTCTTCTGAGACCATTACAATCAAACAGGAACTGTACCCCTCCCTAGGCATTCATGAAACTCGGTGAATTAATACATGATGGGGGTGCAGGGAAAGCATACAAGCTCCATCACCCCTGGTTCATGGGGAATCAGGATGTTGCATCATGTTGGGTGCCTACAAAAGGAGTAGGTGGACATTCCAGTGGGCGTCTCTTGCTGCAAGAGTGTCCAGGACCCATCATTCTAAATGCTTATCATTTAGACAAAGCTTGGTGCTGATGCACAGAATGAATCACTTGCTGAGATTCCTCAGATGGCCAGTTTAAGGCTTACTGCTCATCAAGTTCTGTTACCGGGTGGCACTGTGGTCTAAACCACTGTGAGCCTCTTGGGCTTGCTTATCGGAAGGTCAGCAGTTTGAATCCCCGCAACAGGGTCAGCTCCCGTTGTTTTGTCCCAACTCCTGCCAACCTACCAGTTTGAAAACATGCCAGTGCAGGTAAGATAAATAGGTACTGCTGCAGCGGGAAGGTAAATGGCATTTCCATGTGCTCTGGTTTCCGTCATTGTGTTCTGTTGCGCCAGAAGTGGTTTAGTCATGCTGGCCACATGACCAAAAAACTGTCTGTGGACAAACGCCGGCTCCCTCGGCCTGAAAGCAAGATGAGCGCCACAACCCCAGTCGCCTTTGACTGGACTTAACCGTCCAGGGGTCCTTTACCTTTACCTTTTACCTTACCGTGGACAAATCTGTTGTGGGCTATGGCATGTTGCACATGGGATGACTTCTCCTCCCAAATGTGTGCATGTGACATGAAGTCTGTAGCCATAACCACCTTGCCTGAGATACCTTATTAGGCCTTCCAATGTATGCATCGCTCTGTTTTGAAGTGGTTGCATTTGTTTTGTAAATCAATGGATATTGTGCCTGAGGGGCTTCACTAGCAACATGCCAGAAGCCTGAGGCCTATATTCAGTTTATGCACTCATTTACAAGAACAGACAACCTGCCATGTTGGAAACATGAAAGAGCTAACATTGTTAGGCTTCTGTGCCCAATGTGAAAGCTTTCAGGCAGAGGGAAATGTTTCTGTTATAGGGGAGATTTTTCTTTCGCTAATGGCATTTTAAATTATTATTTTTTGCACCTCTACATCTCATTGTTTTGTCTTGTTGATTAAGCTGTAGTATTTTGTGCCAGACATGGCCTTCAGTTTATTTGTTTTAAGGGAGTACAGTGGACGTTCGGGTTGTGAACGTGCATAGCTGCCAAGTCTCCCGTTTTCCCCGGGAAATCCCTGTTTTTCCAGCTGTTCCTAGCTGAAAAAACAGATTTTTTGTTTTTTCCCGGTTTATTATTCTGGCGCGGTGGCCATTTTGGAACTGGGCAAAGCAGCATCAAAAGTCACTTCTGAGCATGCTCCACCGAGTTCCAAAATGGCGGCAGCGCTACTTCCGGTCTCCTATTTCCGGCCCGGTCCCTTATTTCTCTGACAGCAACTTGGTAGGTATGAACGTGATCCGTGTGGGATGCACGTTCACAACCCGCAGCGTTTGCAACCCGCGTCTGCGCATGTGGAGGTTGTGATTCGGCGCTTCTGCGCATGCGCAAAGTGTGATTTGACGCTTCTGCGCATGCGCGCACACCAAACCCGGAATTAACCCTTTCCGGTACTTCTGGACTTGGCGCGGAGCGGAGCCTGAAAAGACATAAACCCGCAGCAGACGTAACATGAGATATGACTGTATTGAGAAAATTTTCAACTTTGCATCCTACATGTCTGTCCATTTAGCACAATTATCCTTTGTTACTTTCTGCGTTAGGGAGCCTTGTGTATCAATGGACTCTTAATGACATGCTCTCCAACATTCCTCCAATGAAAATAGGGACATCCAATTATGCTATTAATAATTTATACTCTGTCCATCTGACTAGGTTGCCCCAGCTACTCTAGACGGCTTCCAATATATATAAAAAGCATAATAAAACATTTTTAAAACTTCCCTCTACAGGGCTGCCTTCAGATGTCTTCTAAAGGTTGTATAGTTACTTAGCTCCTTGGCTCAGGGGTCATATGGCTCCGTTCCCTCCAACAATTATCTGGTGGAAATACTGTAGGGACATTCCAAGGAAAAGCAGGACATTCTGGGATAAAATCAGAAACTGGGGTGGCTTCTGTAAAATTACACACTGTAGTGTCTTGCATACATAAGAAGTTCCCTACTGAATCAGACCAGAGGGTGCAGGATGAGATACAATCAAGTATCCTCTTCCTACAAGGACCAACCCAATGTCTATGTAAAGTCCAACACCCGGTATTTTGAGCTCTACTGATTCTGATCCCATCATGATTCATAGCCATTGATATCCTTATCCGCACTGTGATTTGAGTATAACAAACATTTTATGCCCAGTCCCTACAATTGAGGCTTTGTTGGTGGTACTGGCACTGGAGTGGTTTCAGTGGTGGTTCCCTGTTTGTGGGATAGCCTCCCTAATGTGGCGCGCCTCTCTCCATCGTTTTTGACTTTCAGGAGGAATTTTAAAACATGCTTGTTTACCCAAGCATTTGACAGCTGAAAGATTTTGTTCCCGGTGACCCTGAGAATATAACTGTTTTTAGAATTTTTTTTAAAAAAAAGATTGTTTTGTTGTGGATGTGTTTGCCACCCTGGGCACCACTGGGAGGAAGTGTACAATATAAATTTATTATTATTATTATTATTATTATTATTATTATTATTATTATTATTTGTCACTAACCCCAACGTTCAAAACAAGCTTACTGGGCAACTCAACTTTTCCAAAGTGCTTAGATAAATAAAGTGCATTTTCCCCAAGTCCCTCATCTTATGAATATGCTAAAAGCTATAATAGTTCTGAAAGCTTTTTGAGGGTGACTTCAGCTATAGAAAAGCAAGCAGAGTCAGCGAGAAATGGTTATATCTATCTATCTATACCTACACACACACACACACACACCTCCAAAGCTGAATCATCATGAACATCTTCTAACATTGTGTATGCCATCAAATGCCAACAGTGCCCTTCAGCTCTCTATATTGGACAAACAGGCCAAACCCTACGCCAAAGGATAAATGGACATAAATCTGACATCAGGAATCACAAGACAGAGAAACCAGTAGGAGAACACTTCAATCTCCCAGGACATTCTATACAAGATCTCAAAGTAGCTGTCTTATTACAGAAAATTTTCAGAAACAGACTGGAAAGAGAAGTTGCTGAATTGCAACTCATTACCAAGCTTAAAACCATGGAGAGACCTGGTCTGAATAAGGACATTGGATTCTTATCTCATTATACATGATAAAGCTTTCTTATGCCAGCTCACCCCTTGCTTTTTCCTGCAAGACCAATTGCAGTCGTTAACAGTCGTCAACAGGTTTACCACTCCTATCAGCCAATCACCCATTCCCACCACCTTTCTGAGTAATACCCCTCCCCACCCTCTGACTATACATAAGGGTCTGGTGACTTCTGTTTCAGTATATCTGAAGAAGTGGCAAACTTAGTTGGTCTCTAAGGTGCTACTGGAAGGAATTTTTTAATTTTTTGTTTCATCATGCATACAGCTACCCATGAGCTGCGGGTTCCACAAGAGGTCCCTCAACTCATTACAAACACACATGTACAAATAAAATTGGAAACAATTGATCATCTTTCAAGTAGCACAGCTCCCCCCCCCCAAAAAAAGTGATTTCAAGTGCAACCTCTCCTCTTTTCTTCTGCCCATCCCATTGACCTCATGAAAGCAAGGTGGAACCAAGTAGCAAAAAACATCACTTTAGGGCAGGCATGTCAAACCTGCGGCCCTCCAGATGTTTTGGCCTACAACTCCCATGATCCCTAGCTTGCAGGACCAGTGGTTGGGGAAGATGGGAATTGTAGTCCAAAACATCTGGAGGGCCGCAGGTTTGACATGCCTGCTTTAGGGTAACAATGTTATGCTAAGTACAGAAACAGGGAAGCACAAGTGAGTTCAACACAATGGACGTGATCCCTCCCATCTCACATTTGGCAGAGCTTAAGCTTTCAGAGCTAAACATTTCCATCTATCCATCCATCCCATAGTACCTCCCAGCTGGTCATGTTGCCATCTTTGGCAAGGTGCAGTGCAAAACAGCAAACCATTCCCAATACTGTACTGTGCAATGGCCCTGCATCTACCATAGTGTGGTTATCCTGCACAGCAGCTGGAAGCTGGCATGGGATGGAGAAGAAGACTTGGTCGCATGCAGAACCATGTATTGCAAAGAAAGTAATGTGCCCCCAAACATTTCATATACAGTGGTACCTCGGTTTATGAACACAATTGGTTCCGGAAGTCTGTTCATAAACTGAAGCAAACTTTCCCACTGAAAGTAATGGAAAGTGTATTAATCTGTTCCAGACGGTCCGCGGAGTACTTAAACTGAAGCGTTCATAAACTGAAGCGAACTTTCCTATTGAAAGTAATGGAAAGTGGATTAATCCGTTCCAGACGGGTCCGCGGAGTACTCAACCTGAAGCGTACTTAACCCGAAGCATGGGTGTAATTGGTTCCGGAAGTCTGTTCATAAACTGAAGACCTATACATAGTTCCACAACTATCTACTTTGTATGCAGACATCAGAGGGAGTATAATTGCATTTCCCCCCCTCATAAGCTTTGAGGATACCGAAAAAAGCATTGCTCATTTCCCCAACTTAACTTTTTGACGCTGGTCTTAATTTGTAACAATAAGCAGTGACTCAGATATTGCAGATAACAGTGAAATTAATCTCTTTAGAGCTGTGTTTGCTTCTTCCCTCTCTCCTCTAGCCTTTATATGTTAGCCTATTTATGAGGAATTTATACTGAGTAAAATTCTCCAGCTGAAATCTGACATTTGAAGCTATATTGATCTCTCGGTGCTGGGTGAAAGGAATAAATAAAGCACATTAATTCAAACATCATAATTTACATCCTCAGTCACCGTGTAATTGTAAGCCCTATGGATCTGCAAAGGAAACTAAATGCCCTTCTAATAATTTGGAGGCTTTGCAGCTTTTAAAAGATTCCAAATCCTATATTGATATACTGGTTAAAATTAATCTGGGGTTTTGCAGTTGGAGAATGCTTTTCTGGCAGAGCATTGGCAGAGGGAAAAGACTGGGGCGGCTGCTTTGGGATTATTGAAGAATGACTTAATTGCTATTTTATTTTATTTTTTAGAGAAATGATTGACTATTTAGCCAGGGTTTTTCTTCCTTTCCCTCCCTAGCCCACAGGCTACCGAGAAACCTCCTCTTCTACCCTTCCTATCGTTTCCATGCAACATAACTGATTTATATTAATATCATGCAAATCAGGAGAAGGGCAGTAGCTTGGAAATGGGGATATTTCTGCCTTGCTGAAAATTGGCATTCCATGTTGCAGATTCTTATCTGTAAAAATGAATGTGTAATGTTCACAAAAGCAGTGCTTTCTTAATTGGTTAGTTTGCAGCCTGGCTATAAGCGTGAATGGCTTCCTGCCCAAAGTTTTGACAGACTTGCTATTACTTAATGTTTCCCATTATTCCCATCCAAGTGCTGAGCACCTTGCTGCTGCTTATCCTAGATCTCCATCTCAAAGCTGATTGGTTTCATATTTCTCATCGTTTCACCCTGTCAAAAGGTCGACTGGCTTGCCCTTGTGTTTGGCGCTGGGTCAGAGGACCAAAAAATTGTGCCTCCTTTCGCATTCTGTGCAACTGACTTGCCGCCCAATCTTATGACACAGTCAGCCTACGGATTGCAATGGACTTAGTTGTGTCAGAGGATCACAACAGCACGCTCTACAGTAACTCACCGCTTTTCTTTCTGAGGTTTCCTCCTTTCATAGGGGCTTCCTGATTTGCAGCTCAGACTCAGTGCCACTACATCTCAATAGTTTTGCTAGGCTTGAATGCTGAGGATCAACCCATTGTCAGATCATAGATATGATTTTCTCTCAGTAAATAAATACACAGCTAATGAATGAGGGATAAACCCAATGCCTATTGCCATTGTTATTCCTTATACTTAGTGCTATTTGACCATGTTTTTAGCCAAATATCCTATCCCTTGGCCATCAAATGAATAATAACAGTGTCATAGACAACATTTCCTAACATTTTCTTCATGAGACATTTCAATTAATTCCATAATAAAATGGATTTTCTTGCTACATCATCCTTAAAAATGCCTGTGCTGTAAGTTGTCGTTTCTCTGGCCAAAGTCAACTGAACTGTGAATGTGATTCAATTGCCATTGATCTATTCAGTAACCTTTGTTTTCAGAGCAGAATTCCACCAGTCTGTATATTTAAGAATTTGTATCACCATTTCCCCTCTGATATATTGAAGCTAAATAATAACTTTTCTTCTGATTTCTTTCTTTCTTTCTTTCACCTTCAAACAATTAGAATTGTGTTTAGGCAAAACATCTCGCCTCCATAAGAGCAAATGTCTGTAGCAAGTAAGGTTCACTTATCCTTCATTACTGTGGTCAGATAAGTGGTCCATAGTGGTGCTGATCATTATCTGTGTCATTTGGGGTGGAGCAGAACAAAACACAACTCTTTCCTTCTGTACCCAAATAAATGATCTGTGGTGATTATCACACCTGAACTAAGCAAGCACAGGGGAAAGCTTATTGGTTAGGCCATGGTTTCTACACATAGCATGCCAATATATGTGTAGTTCCTCATCTAAGCTAGGCTTAGTATATTGAAGTGTACATTCGTGTGCATATGTTTTTAGCTGAAATGCTGGTTGTGTTCAATGAAGAGGAGGAGGAGGAGGAGGACAAGTAGAGTTGCAACCTCTAGCCAGAAACCAGTTTTACCAGTGGACTATTTTGAATGAAGATTGGTTAGTAATAGGTCAAGCCCATCCTCTCGCAAAATTGCTTGTTGACTGGTCTAATCATGACCCCCCACCTTTACTTCTCTTCTCTCTGTGCTAAGACTAACAGGATAGTCTTCTTCTTTGTTAATCCTTTTGCATCATTTCCCTCTTTGTTCTCCTTGATCCAGTACTACCTCATGCATTTTCTAGAGCAAAGGTGGGGAGCTTGCAAACTGCTGGTTGTTTTTCAATTCCCATCAATACTAGACAATATGATCACCAGTCAGGGATGATGGGAGTCATAGGTCAGCAACCTTTGGAGGGCCACAGGTTTCCCAACCCTCTTATACAGCTAAGTATGGGGGAACACTCCTGTATACATCTATGTACTACATAGATATGCTACATAACTCACTTCCTCCAAATGGCTTAGGGCTATCCCATTTTATCCTCTTGCAAGGCAAACTAAGGGATGGTGCTTTGATAATTTCCTTTTTTGCAACTTGAAGCCATTGGTTCAAGTCCTACCCTCCAGAGCAGGAGAAAAAAGCTTGCTCCCTCCTCCATGTGACAGCCCTTAAGATATTTGAAGATGCCTATCATATTTCCTCTCAGCCTCTTCATTTCCTGGCTAAACATACCCAGCTCCTTCAAGCGCTTCTCATAAGGCTTCTTTTCGAGACCCTTGATCATCTTGGTCACCCTCCTCTGCACATGTTCCAGCTTGTCAGCATCCTTCTTAAATTGTGGCACCCAGAAATGGACACAGTATTCCCTGTGTGGTCTGACCAAGGCAGAATAGAGCGGTACTATTACTTCTATTGAGCTGGCAGATGAGTCCCCTATGCATCTGCTACAGAATCTCTGAATATAGCAAAGAGTTATAGGGCTTATGCTCTGGTTATGCCCCCTAGCCCAGTCTCCTGGGCCTTGCTGTCGCCCCACATGAACTGACAGCCTGCCTTAGACCCAACACTCCCTTGCAACTGCTCATTGCATGGGAAGATACGCACTGGTTGACAACTTGTGTCTCAGTGAAAACTCTTCCTGCTTGCCTTAGATTAATGTCAGGGGGGGTTCCGGTTTCCGCCGGCAGGAATGGCGGACCTGTTTTCCATCCCTCTGACCTTCGTAAGGAATTTGGCGGTTGCTAGGGGAGTAAATGGCAACCCCCTACCCTCTCCGGGGGTTACGGAGAGGGGCCGCTGGCCCGCGATGCCCCCAGACCCACTCCGACTGTTTATGGAGTGGGGGGAGCTTGGGCTGAAAAGCACTTACGAGGGCCAGGACTCCCGGACGCTAATCTGCATGGCGGGGATTTCCATGGTTAAAGAAGATAATTAGGCTTAAATCTATGGACATACTTCAGAAGGAGGGGAAGAAGCGCTGTTTACTGCTGAGAAATTTATGCTGCTGAGGGAGAGGAGTCAAAGGCTGTATATCATCTGGAAGAAGGATTGATGGGGACGGAGCGATAAGGGAATTGAGTTTTTTTTATTTTTCTTCATATGAGTTACTTCGTACCTTCCCAGACGCGATGTCCTGGCTTGTTTGGAGTGAAAGAGAAGCAAAAGACTGTGTGAGTTGAACTTTATAAACTGTTGTTACTGAGCATATTTTTTAAAGATGTGGAGTTGCCGATGAGAAAAGCCCCCCCCCCCTAGTCGGACGGAAGGAGTCCTGGACGCGTTCGGAGGATTTATGAGCTGTGACGCACTTTGAATTGGAGCAGCGACCTGAAGCTAAGTTCAGCTATAGGGCAAGGAGATCCATTAATTTACCAAGAGTTTATGGTTTGATGTTTGGGTCTTCTGCCTGGAAAAGCTGTAAATTTTATAAAGATCGTTAATCTTCATGGCTATGAGAGAAAACGAAAGTGATTTGAGCTTTTTAAGATGGCGCTGCTTCGACGCAACAAGGAGCTCCAGACTAAGAAGATTTATGGGGAGGCTGGACTGATTAACCCACACAGGAGAAAGAACATTTGTGAAACCTTGTTTGATATTTATCTCAGCAGCTGGGAAATAATCGGTTGAAAGTGGAAAACATCTATGTGACTGTAAGGGGAAGATCTGGATTATTATGAACTTGGAGGACGATTTGAACTTTAGAAAAAAGACGGCAGTGGACGGTTGCGAGGAATCCCCAATTTCTTGAAGCATGGGAACCCAAATAAAAAATTCTCTAGATGATTTGGCATAACATTCGGTTTGATTGATATATATATGTGTATAATTTGAAATAATGAATGTGATATAATTGGTTTTAATTGGAAAATTAATAAAAATATATTTTTTAAAAAAAGATTAATGTCAGGGGGGGAAACAAGGTTCATTTCCCAAGCCAATCTGGAACATAATTGGAAAAGCACTGTTTATGATTTGCTTTATGTCATCTTGTAGAGGGGGTTCTGGAAAATTTTGTCTGCTCTTGCTCTGTACGCAGCATTAGCTAATGTTTTAGATATGTGTGCTACAGATTGGGTTCCATGACACTCCTGATAGTTTGAATGTTCGAAAAGTGCTATGAAAATGGGCACTGAGCCACGCTCACTGACTATAGTTCTAGGCACTTATTGTGCTGTGTCTCCTGACTAGCTCATTCTGCCCACCAAAGAAACCAAATTCTCTCAGAACTATGAGCTGAACATAGTAGATATGAGTAGGGAGTTGGTTTAATTAATTTAAAGTCCCTCCTACCTTCTCTGTCCCACCTACCCCACAAAAGGTTGGCTCCTCCTGTCAGTACCTTAGAATGATTAGTTTTTTTAAGTCATCCCCCCCTTAAACAGCATCAATAAATGTGTTTTATTATCCAGTGTTTTGAATTACATCATCTGATGACTAGCTGATGTTTGATTGAAATTACAGAATCCCAGTTAGCACATTCAAGCCTTCTCTTGGGCCTGTGGTTCAAAACAAGCACATTTGCAATGCAATGGGGGGGAGAGAGGTTGGCTTGAAAATATCTGATATACTTTGAATGTTCCAAACAGCTCCAGTTCGTTGGGCTGCTTACAGGTGTGGGGAAACTGAAGGAAAGATAGCCTCAACTCATATTTGTGAGAAGCCAAGTTGCAGGGAAGCAGGCAGAGGGCCTTCTCGGTAGTGGCGCCTGCCCTGTGGAACGCCCTCCCACCAGATGTCAAAGAGAAAAACAGATACCAGATTTTTAGAAGACATCTGAAGGCTTTTAATGTTTAATAGATTATTTTATTTCATTTTTCTGTTGGATGGGCAGGGTATAAATAATAAATTATTAATTAATTAATTATATATTCTTTTTACTTGTAATGTGTTATGAGTTAAGGTGGGGTGAGAAAGATGTGTGGCTGCTGCTTTTCGGAATCAGACATGCTTCTTGAAATTGATCACTTCTCCTCATGGTCTGCCAACAGAACTGCAATAAACTGAAAGCTGATTTGCATATCTTTTGAGATGTTAAAAAAAAAATGTGCTGTGCTGAACTCCTGTGCCTTTTGTAACCATTTCCCATCAATTTATGACACCAGAAAATTCTTAAAGGAGAGAAGAAATGTCAGTAGACTTACCAGCGGTGGGCTGCAGGGATTTTTGCATTCATTTTCAAGGTGATTGTGTGTATGTGTCCTTTCTTCCATTCTACAAACCCTTTCCCCAGTGGTCTGCACTGGGCAGCCTTCCTGGGTGCCCACATTGCTTGCAAATGCCATATTATCCTCAGCTGGGCTTCCTTGTAACCATGGGAAGTTCGGAAGACTGCCTACTGTGCACTTGACATATTTTCATTGTTCTTCTTTTAAGTGCAGTCCTTTGATTTCTAAAGAAATCAGTGTGCTTTTTTTAAGATAAAAGGAAGTACTTTCCTTAAGAATGAAATCTACAGTAGTACTGATATGATATTCTCTGTAGCCAATCTCCCTTGTTTCCATTGCTTTAATTAAAGCTCATGGGAAGACATCAGTTTCCCCTAGGGGCCTTTTCTAGATCATCTGGGGAGGCTGCAAAGAGCTGGAGAAAAGTTTAATGGAAAGGAAAATATGCACCCCACCCATGGCTACCTGACATGGATAAGGTAAACTCAGCTCTGCACCCACTGAAAATTCTGAAGAAAACCTTTTTTAAAAAAAAAATCCAAAGCGCCCTGAAAAAGAGGCCAGGACAAATTATAGAATTTGTAAGTAAACTTTTGATAAATTGGGTGTTAGACTTCAGTAGAGCACTACAAGAAATCACAACAAAGTGACTTTTCATTACTTAACTATGTGGTGAGGCCAGTTTGTTTTATCCGTGTTTTATCCCTGGAAGGATTGCACTCTTAATCTTACAAGATTTGCCTGTACACCAAAATAATATTTATTATTCTTAAAAGGAAAAGGAGTTTCAGTGAGTGGCAGTAGTTTTGCACAGGTCTTCAAAGAGAAGCAAAGCTCTAGGCAAGAATGTTGATTAAGTTGCAATGAAGAAGGAGAACTGTCCCAAAATTATTTATACCATATTGGAAGTGCTTTACATACATAGTACAGAATTAGCATTTTCCTTCATTTTGAGTCATGTTTATTGAAGCATGTTTAAAAGCCAACATTTCTATTCCTATCCAAAGAAGGCAGTAATCAAGGAATTGGTATATTTGAATAAGCAACGTTTGTCATAACACGAAATGATCAAGTTACAGGTAGGTAGCTGTGTTGGTCTGCCGTAGTCAAAACAAAATGAAAGAATTCCTTCCAGTAGCACCTTAGAGACCAACTAAGTTTGTCATTGATATGAGCTTTCGTGTGCATGCATGTATCTGAAGAAGTGTGCATGCACACGAAAGCTCATACCAATGACAAACTTAGTTGGTCTCTACGGTACTACTGGAAGGATTTTTATTTTATTTTGTTACGAAATGATCAGTCCACTTTATTGGCTTTTCCAGTTAGTATATGAGGGATCTCAAGAGAAATTGATATATGATGAAAGGTCACAGATAGAAGGACAACTTTAAGCCTAAAGGTTGAGTGGCTTCTAAAACGAAAGCAGTCAGACATGTCGTTCTTGGCTGAACAGACAAGAAGAAGCAAAAGGATAAGTTATTAAATTATGGCTCAGCTGTAATGTATTAATCACAAAGTGAGTTCACTTTCACACAGGTTAATGAGACAGTGTTCAAAGAAAGGCAGCTCTGCCAAAATGGGCAATGACACCACTGGAAGTGCAGCGAGTAGCAGTGCAGACATGAAAAGAGACTGTCAGGGACTGGCTTGATGAAGAGGGCCAGTGGGAGGCACCAGCCAGGGAACCCCGTAGGGATGCCTCAAAGGAGGGAGGCTCAGAGCCCAGGGAGTGGTGATGGGACACTGAGAACAGGTCAGAGGGTGATGGGAGGGGACAGAATAGTTGGATGTTAAACAAGCAAGAGGCTTGAGCGAGAGAAGAACCAGATGCAGAAAGCAGTGCAAACTCAGGACATGAAGCAGAGAAGGAGGGGACAGAGGCTGTAGAAGCATCCATGGAGCTTGCCTTTCCTGTTGCAGTAAGCTCCCCTCCCTGCTTGTCTCCAGGGTCATGAAGAGCTTTGTGTGTGGCAGAACAAAAAGCACAGGTGGGCCCTGCCCCGACATAGTTTAAGACTGATTGGGAGACATCCGGATGACATCCAGAGACTTAGGGGGAAGGAGGAGGCAAATACCTTAGTCCTGGCAACTGTTTCATGGGAGCCAGTCGTGTTTGTAGGCATTACTGCCTGGTATGCTCTTTTCTTGAATGAAGAGCAAACTTTTTCTGTTTGTCTCTGTATCTTGAGTGCTGACCTGCATCTGAACCAGCCCTGACAGAGACTGAATACTGGAGGCTGCATGTAAAACAAGGATCAAGCATTTACTTTTGACACACCTTTGAGAATGAAACAGGTGTATCATTGCAAAATGAAAATGCTGCTTAGGTATTGACACCCTGGTTTTAAGCATATTTAAGTTGGAAGCACCATATTCCACAGGGCTTACTTCCAAGTAAATGGGGGTAGGGTGGGAAGCGCCATTACGCTATCTATTATCTATTTTTCTGAATTTGTGAAATGCCCAACATTATGACAATAGGTCTCTGTGTGGAGGGGAGGGCCTCTCTGTGGTACTGCACATCTATGGTGCACTGTCAAAGATGGCAGGGAACTTTTGGCTCCCACCAGTGTTTCCCCATGCATGAGAGAAATGGAAGATAGATTTCAATAGGTTGGCAATTGAGGTCTATGGCTCAAAGGACAGCAAGTTTCCTTTGCCCCATAGAATATGGGGAGGGAACCACCGCTCCATTTGCATTGTCCTTTCCTGGGTATTTGTGGTTGTTTTATTTTACTAGCACTGTTACCATTTTAGTTACATTTTACTATTTTTATCACTTACTTTCTCTAATGGTTTGTTTTATTGTCTCCCTCTATTGAATCTATTTAGTTTTGTTCTCTCGTTCTATGTAGAATTCTGTCCATTTTTTCCCCCTTCTTCCCACTCTCTTTCTCCTTCCCTCCCTCCCTCCCTCCCTCCAAGAGGTGATTCTGGTGTCACTGGTGTGACCCAGCCGAGGTAAGGTTACTACCCAGTTTTGTGTCAATGTGCCAGAATATGATGGAAGCAAACAACTGCAGATCAAGCATGAAATATTACATCTTATGACAGAAATAGGGCAGAGGAACACTGAGGGCATTAAAGAAAGTTTCCTAAGGCACAGCTGTCACTGAGCTTGTGAAAGGAGAAGAATAAGAAAGCTGATAGACTTCAAGATGTTTGCGAAGCTACTAGGAACAGGAGGATCTGCAGAAATATGCAGACATACAATCTTTGCTGCACATTTAATGACTACCGTGGGGTGAGAAAGCGGCAAAACCAGAAAATAAAAAACCAATATCTCCAAGGGCAATATTGCCCGCTGGTATCACAAAAATTCAGTCTGGCCACATGGCTGAGAGGCAATTACTTACTGCACATATAATCGGGGCATTATCACTGTGGTTCTGAGCCTTAACTTAGTGGAAACTGTTGGCATTTCCTCATTAATGCCAAACGTTAAGAGCTTTATTTCTGGGAATTGAAAACCCTGCTGCCCGAGACAACCTGTGCTGTGATAATCTTTGGAAACAGCTCACTTGGGACTTGCTTGCCTGTCTCACATCAGCCTGCTTTATGCTTCTTTTGTTATTGGCACTAAGGGGGTGCTACACATGAGATAGGATATTAAGCAAGTTTGCTTTTGATTGTTTGGCAGGAAAATCGAGGCTTTGCATTATTATTATGGTATTTTTGCTGTGCTCTCGGCGCGTTCTGCAATTCTACTGTCTGGAATATGGGAGTGTAGGGGACCATGTTCCCTAGCTCCTTCCCAGTCTCAGGCCTACCCTGGCCAGCTTTGTGTTTTATTAAGCCTGTGCCTCAATGCTGCATTAAACCTTGAAGCACCTTCTCCTCCCAGAATGCAGAGCATAGCTGTCTACTTCTGGATTGGAAAATAAGGGATCAGCAGCGGCACGGCACCGGAAGTCACACACACACAAATTCCATATACAAAAGAAGTTAAGATTGGCTGTTGAATCTGTCTTCAGCATCATGTAATAAACATGAAAGCAACAGGGTAGCTTAGGAGATAGAATGCAGGCTGTATGGCACAGCTCTTCACTGACCCTCAACATCTGCTGCCTAAGGCAGCTACTAGACTCTCCCTAACAGTAGGGCCAGCCTGGATTTGGACACTTCGGTTCTACTGTATGTGTGGTCATGTTTATACATTTCCCCCATTCACTCTTGTTACAGCATATTAAGCCTGAAATAACAAAACAAAAAAACAAGCCAAAAAGTGGAGCAGATTGGTCATTAGAGTCATGAGTACAGACATGCTTTTGCAAATTCTCACTTATTGGTAGATTGTGCCGCAAAGCTGGTATGTAAGTGAGAGTCTTTTTGGCCCTCATCACACACATATCACAAACATGCAACTTTTTAAACCCAAGTACAGTGTCATCTCCCCTAATCTGGGACCTAATGAGTTAAAGGCAATTGGTACTTATAATCAATTGTCTTGAATGGCCTATCTGAATGAAGGATGAATCTGAATTTGCAAAAGCAGGGCATGTAATGATTAGGCTAATTACCACCCTTCCCTTATTTGGTTACCTGAGAAGTTTCAAGCTGTAATGAGAATGAATGGGAAGAATAAATATGAGAACATAAATCCTCATTATGAAACAACACTTTGTGTTCATAGTGCATTAAAGGGAAATGACTCTTGGAAAAGGGAGAAATCCTAAATTGTCAAAGTAAGGTAAAGGTAAAGAGACCCCTGGCCTTTAAGTCCAGTTGCGGACGACTCTGGGGTCATCTCACTTTACTGGCTGAGGGAGCCGGCGTTTGTCCGCAGACAGCTTCCGGGTCATGTGCCCAGCACGACTAAGCCGCTTCTGGCGAACCAGAGCAGCACACGGAAATGCCGTTTACTTTCCCGCCGGAGCGGTACCTATTGATCTACTTGCACTTTGACGTGCTTTCAAACTGCTAGGTCGACAGAAGCTGGGACCGAGCAATGGGAGCTCACCCCATCAGGGGGTTGGAACCGCCAGCCTTCTGATCGGCAAGCCCTAGGCTCTGTGGTTTAGACCACAGCGCCACCCGCATCCCAGTTTGTCAAAACAGATCATTGCAAATCCAGGTGCAGTGAAGCCAGGGGCAAGGGCTTGGGAAGTTGCAATAAACACAGGACAACCATTTCTGGGGCTAAACAGGCTACAAGTGCATTGATAACAGATGTTTGCTGGTTTTGGTGCAGGCACTGGGTGTGTATCCTGTAGCAACGAGCCTGTCTGCTGGCTGATTATTGGCAGGGTTAACCAAGGTTAAAGATCATCCTATGACACATCAAATCAAGGCTACCCTTCTGAGGTCACCATTTTGGGAGTGCTTTGACTAATCAGGCCCCCATCTTGGTGTCCAGATGGAAGTTCTCTCCCTGGATCCCTTTAATGAAATACCATGATTCCTTGGAGTGGAGGTGGGGCTCCCAACACACACCCCTGTCCACCTTGACTAGGGATCCAACGCAATGCCTTATCCACCACCTGAGCCAGCCCCTCCCCACAAACTCGCTGCCAAACTGCTCACTTCTGCAACCAATCCCTAAGGCTATTGCAAATATCCAGTAACCAGACCACATTACCCATTGACGCATTGGCGATAAATACACCTCATAAAGTCTGACCACAACTGCTGCTTTTCTCCAGCTGACAGTAAGAGGTCCTTATTGACCAAATTCTGCTGCACTCCAGTTTTGCTTTTAAATTCTATTTTCATTTTTCATTTGTAATGCTTATTTACAACAGGCAGCAGGGGTTAACTCAACAGATACTGTACTCTTGTAGCACCTTAAAGTCTAGTAGATTTATTGTGGCATAAGATGTACAAATAAAATCATACATCATGTTTATACATAATAAACTATGTTTTAATGGTACATGAATAAGTTTTCGATTTGCAGAATCCTCCCCCCCCCCCCATCAGCCATGAACATTTTTTCTCATTGTCAATTATGGTTTGTTGTTATGTCTGAACTAGGATAGATTGTGGTTAGTTTGAATAATGCTTTGCCCAAGCAAGCCAACTTCAAACTGTGATTTCTAATCCTGGCTCATTCAAATGAACCATAATTTAAACTCACAACACTTACTGGTTTGGATATTATGACAAAGTGTGGTTAGTTAAATACAAAAGTAAGTACTTCAAATCTCACAGCCATGCTATAGGAGGACAATGGGGGAGAAGCAGTTTTGTGGATATCATACTAAACTATGGTTTAGCATTATGTCCAAGTCAGACCATTAACACTTGTCTTAGAATTGCAGGAGGAAATTACTTCTGCTTGAGTGGCAGTATAGTATAACTATTGTCTAACATATTGTCTAACATAACACATATTAAGAACAATATTAACATATTGTCTAACATAACACAGGTGGCGCGGTGGGTTAAACCACTGAGCCAAGGGCTTGCTGATCAGAAGGTTGGCGGTTCGAATCCCTGTGATGGGGTGAGCTCCCGTTGCTTGGTCCCAGCTCCTGCCAACCTAGCAGTTCGAAAGCACGTCAAAATGCAAGTAGATAAATAGGAACCGCTACAGTGGGAAGGTAAACAGCGTTTCCATGTGCTGCTCTGGTTTGCCAGAAGCAACTGTCATGCTGGCCACATGACCTGGAAGCTATACGCCGGCTCCCTTGGCCAATAATGTGAGATGAGCGCGCAACCCCAGAGTCGGTCACGACTGGACCTAATGTTCAGGGGTCCCTTTACCTTTACCTTTAACATATATTGTCACAGAATTGGTTTATCTAGTGCAGTGTTTTCAGGAAAGCCTAGCATTCTTCAAAAGCTTATGTGGGGTTCTGCAATGACAACTGAGAAGAAACACATGAAAGAAATGAATTATTCTTCCCCCTCCCTGCTGTGCTCAGAATTCTTTGCAACATGTTGTGGTTCCAGGGCAAATTTCTGGGCATTGCTCAGTATGCAAATTGAGATAGTGCCCTGAAGGTAGAATGCTTGAAAACCCATCTATCGCAAGCACCTGTTTGTAGTGCCAATTTTGCCATGCTTCTTCTAAGTAGTGGTTTGTTTGTTTGGGTTTTTTTGCATTTTGGAATGTCCAGGACAATCAAAATGAAAAATATGCAGGAAGGTGAGGTTGGATACTAGACACTAGTTTTCCTTCCCATATTTGACTCTATCTGGGAAGAATGAAATTCCTTTCTTTTTGGGTGGACATTGAATCTCAGGAAAACTCCCTATGCCTCATTGCATGTATTACAGGGTCTCCTGCTTAGGTTGTCAATGAACATGCAAGATAAATTCAAGCTGGAATTCTTAAGACCAGTTTTCACAGCATGAAAGTTTGCAGAAACAAATATGTGGACTATAGGATCAGAATTTGTTTGCATTTGGCAGTGATTTCATCAGACATTTAATTGTACGAAGTGCTTTATAATGCTTAACTTGCACAATCTGAAATATTGATTTGGTGTTGAATGTTGTGTGAGGGTGTTCTTTGGTTTCTGCAAAGACTCTCAAAAGCAATAAATGAACACATTTTGTACCCGAAACTTGAATTTCATGCCTGAAACCTAGATATTGCAAGAATCATTCTGCACTGTGTTTCTCCAAAAACAAGACACCATCTTATATTTATTTTTCCTCAAAAAACAAACAAACACGGTGGCTTATTTTCAGGGGGTGTCTTATTTTTTTAAAATTAAGTATGGTACAGTTTAACCTACAAGGTTAAACTGCCTATCACTATGGCTTATTTTCGGGGTATGGCATATTTTTGGGGTATGCCTTATTTTCGGGGTATGCCTTATTTTTGGAGAAATTACTTAAGCTACTGTCCACACACAAGCACACACAGCTGGAGCTCTCTTACTGGTTTCAAGATAATAAATGTTATACTGTAATAAAGACAGTTCTCAAAATTCAAACTGTAGGTCTTACAGTAATAGATTTACCAGGGGATGTGAATTCTGTTTTGAAATACACAAACATTCATTTTGTAGTTTTGTCAAGGGGGAAAGTCATACTGGAAACAGATTTTCACATTTACCAAACTCTTAGGCTTTGTGGTATACTCAACCATTTCAGTAATTAGCAATTTCTAAAACTGTTATTGGAATCAAATGAAATTGCATTGTATCTCGTGGGACACCCTGTGGCAGCAAAAAGGGGCTGGCATAGGTATCTATTGACCATAATGGATAAGGGAGGGTAAAAAAATTGAATTAGAGTTATTCATCTATGATATACTTCCCAGGTTTCGGGCCACTGTAGCAGACACTGGTTGATATCATTACCAAGAACTGAGGTTGGTCTGTATTTGTATACCTTTCTTGATTACATCAAAATATGGATTTAATACATTCTTAAGACTTAGCAGATAGTAAGATGAAGGGATCCAGGGGAACCATTTCCACAATTGGCCCCTTGTGTCTTTTGAGATTGTGTCTCTGAATTTAGTGGGAGTTACTTCTGAGCCGACATGTGTAGGATTATACTGTAAATCAGGCATCCACAAATTGCGGCCCTCCAGATGTTTTGGCCTACAACTCCCATGATCCCTAGCTAACAGGACCAGTGGTCAGGGATGATGGGAATTGTAGGCCAAAACACCTGGAGGGCCGAAGTTTGGGGATGCCTGCTGTAAACCATCTGAATTTATGTATACTAGAAATCAGCAGGGCAAGTTAGTCGTGGCTAAATTGATTTTTGTGGGAACTAAGTCCAGTTAAGTAAATCTGAATCCAACCCTTTTAAATTTGTTTATTTAACATTTGTAGATTACGGTATGTTAAATCTTGCAGATTTAAAATTCAATGGTATAATCCTGCCAAAACTGAACAATTGGAAGTCCCATTGATTTGAGTGCAAAGTTTTCTGAGCTTTGGTTGCTTTACTTTGATCATGCTGTTTAAAATATTTATAAATTTCAAAGTAAAACCTCAAATGTTGAAAAAATACGCAATAATTTAGAACTAAGTAAAAATTTCTCAGGGAAAAAAATCAGATAATCCACCCCCCTCAAAAAAAAAAATTCAAATTCTTGAACTGGAAGATTTCATCCAACCCAAATATTCAGTGAAGTGACTTTGCCTGTTTTGTTGCCTGCAAGTAGTATGAAAAAAATAGAATACAACTGTGGATTTAGTTTTATTATTGTTCAATATACTGAGCCAGTGTGGTGTAGTGACTGGAGTGTTGATCTTGGACTGGGAGACCAGGATTCAAATCCCCACTGAGCCCTGAAACCTTCTAAGTGACCTAGGTCAAATGCTGGTTGCATCCACATCATTCATTTAAAGCACATTTTTACTACTTAAACCATTATGGCTCCCCCTAAAGATTCCTGGAAACTGTAGCTCAGGCATCCCCAAACTTTGGCCCTCCAGATGTTTTGGGCTACAATTCCCATCTTCCCTGACCATTGGTCCTGTTAGCTAGGGATCATGGGAGTTGTAGGCCAAAACATCTGGAGGGCCACAGTTTGAGGATGCCTGCTGTAGCTGTTCCTTACAGGGATTGAACCTGCAACCTTTGTGTTATCAGCACCACACTCTAATTCAGGCTTCCTCAAACTCAGCCCTCCAGATGTTTTTGAGCTACAACTCCCATGATCCCTAGATAGCAGGACCAGTGGTCAGGGATGATGGGAATTGTAGTCTCAAAACATCTGGAGGTCCGAGTTTGAGGAAGCCTGCTCTAACCAACTGAGCTATCCAAGAAATGTTGGCTTAGATATGGTCTGCCCCACGTCCTTCTTGTCCTCCTCTCTTAGCCCATTGCTTCCTTTACCCTCCAATTGGAACTAATAATATGTTTTCATACTGTATTAACCAAGTTGGAAATTCTCAGAAGGGTAGTTGAGTAGTTTTCTGAGGCCATTCTTTCAACCAGACTGTTGAATTCTACACCCCAACCCCCAGCAAATATGTAATGAAATTATCCCCTTTTACACCCACACCTGAATATCATGTGGGGGGTTTGGGGAGGGGGTAAGTTTTCACAATGCCCTCCAAAAATTTCATTCCCAAGATTTTGCTAAAATTACAATTTAATTTCATCTCTATAAAATACGGTGATCTGATACGGCAAGCAAGGCTGCTGTCTGTGAAAGGGGCAGCTTGAAAGAAACATCTGTACAGGTAAAAATGTCACACCGCTTGTATATATGAAAATGAATTCTATTGCTGCACTGTGCCAGGTGTTTTTAAAAGGAAACTTAGCTTGTTCTGTATAATACAGCAAATGGTTTTCCATTCCCTTACTCACTAGGTAACAGAAACCCGGACTGGTCCTCTTGGCTGCAGTAACTATGACAACCTAGATTCTGTCAGTTCTGTTCTGGTACAGAGTCCGGAAAATAAAATTCAGTTGCAAGGTACGTGGGTGGAATCTTGTTAATTTCTTGCAGGAAGATGTTTATAGGGATATTTGTCATTTTTTATTTTATTTTTGAAAACTTCTGCCTGAGCAATACATTCCATTGATCTTAAACTAGTGAGTGGAGAGTGAGTATGTGTTTATGTGTGTGTTTTGCCACATTGGGAGAGCCAGGCCTGTGAAATTTGTGGAATTGCCTGGGTTAGAGCTGGTATAGATCAGGTTTGGGGATCCCAGGGGCCACATTCCTTTATCAGCAACCTTCTGAGGGCCACATGCTGGTGGTGGGCAGGGCCAAGAGCAAAAGTGGAAGAGCAGCTGATATATACCCCCCCCCTTTGAACAGTGGGGTAGTTTCCTTGCCCCCACCTAGAGGTATCATCTGAGTATTTAATCCTAGACCTAGGATAGCTCAGTTGGCTAGTGCATGGTGCTGATAACACCAAGGTTGCAGGTTCAATCCCCATATGGGACAGCCGCATATTCCAGCATTGCAGGGGGTTGGACTAGATGATCCCCAGGGTCCCTTCCAACTCTACAGTTCTGTGATTCTGTTATCAGTGGCAATTGCTGGCAAGTCAACCACTTAATAGTGAGCTAAATGATCTTGTGTTCACCTGTAGGTGACAGAGAAACTCATCCTTGTGCTTCCAGTTAATAGGACTTCATCAAGCTAAAATACCCATATAATCTCAAGGAAGGGGAAACAGACACAGATCAAGCTAAAACACTGATAGGATCACGGGAAGAAAATAGCAATGGGAAATGTGAAACAAAGGCTCTGGTTGTTTGCTTTCTCTTTTTCAGTACGTTCTTCCTTGGCTGCTGGTTACAGCTGCAGAGAGGATTTTTAAAACTCAGAGAATTTGTGCCTGGCTTATTGAAATTCTTTTAGCTTCCCACAAAATTTCACATCTGCTTGGGCTCCTTCTGTGAAAGCTTTTGATGGTGTAAGACTTTCTCCTGAAAGCAGCCGCTGCCACCACCATCCAAATGGAGCTGTTCCTGGTGCTGAAACCTTTGCTGGTTTGGAATGTGAGCTGCCTGAAAATAACACTTTTTGGCTCTTGGGACAGGCGGTGAGAATTATCTTCCCACCGAATTGACGTATAAGCTCAACATCCACCCTCCCCTTCCCCTTCTCACATAATAGGACAGCCTATCTTGAATATCACATTGTACGCCTGATATTTTGGGGCATATAACAGCTTGATAGATGATCCTGTCATTTTCATTGGGGCTCATATCTCCACTGCGTTTATGGAAATTATTTGCCGTTCGGAAGCTGCTCTCCCTGCGCTAGACATAATATTTGTCAGTAAAATGCTTAGGAAATTGGTTGTTACATCAATCACAGACCTGTTTTGATACATGCCGTTGGATTCCTACAGAAAAATCGTAGCACACAGAACTGCCTTTTAAAACCATTTCATAGTCGATGTTGCATTGATGAGTAAAGCGTAACACACAGTCCCAAGTTTACTATGCTCTCCCGCCCCCCCCCCAAAAAAAATTTCCTTTACATATAAATGAGCACAGCCTCAACTGTGGTTTTGTTATGAACAAGAGCCATGTGGTTTTCAGACTTAAAACATTTTCATTACATGTCTTGTGAAGATTTTCCTGACCCATAAGATCAGACTTAGTTTTTTCCGAATTCCTGATTTTACCTCTTCCAGATTATATAACATTATTTTCTTCTTTTTGGTATACTCTTGTATTGTTAGTTTTTATGTTTATTTTTGTTATTTTTGTTACATTATTTTGTTGCTATGTTATGTTTTTATGTTATTTTGTGCATATCTCTTAGGGATTTAATATTAAGCAGTTCTGAAATGCTTTTAAGTAAATAAACAAATGAAATAATAGTATTCTCTCTGGCTTGCTGGCCTTCCACATCTAGGTTTTGTTTTTGTTTTGTTTTTGGTGTGTGAACCCTCCCTCTTGTATTTTGAAGTGGTACCATCCCAGGAGGACAACACCATATACTTCGAATATCATAAGAACCTTGTAAGGGAGACCTGGGGAAAATACATATAGGACATAGGGGTGCCATTGCCTTCCTCCTCCACCCTAAGCCACATTAACCCTACAACCTAGATGGAGAGGGAGACAACAGATATAACTGAATGGAACTAAAGCAGCTTAAAGGCCAAGTACTTGGATGGAACTGGCTCAAAAAAATTGGCTCCCATTCATTTGTAAACTCCTGCATTATATTAGAAAGGACTAGATGTGATGAGCTGGAAGGATGATACCTGCTAATATAGACTATACCCTTGATTGAATTGATTTCCTCCCTATTTAGTTTGCATTGCTTCCTGTGCATTACTACCTGCAAATGTTTCTTGATGCAAAGGCCCATGCATCAAAACACAGCAAAGCAGAGAGACCTAGGCTCAGCAATTCCCGATAGCACAAAGCCAGTTCTAAACTTTCCTTCATTTTTTGATAGTTTTCACAAAAGGACAGCACTCCAGCTAATCTTCTGTCTGATAAAAAAAAACAACATCAACCAGTTACCTGGGTTGATATGTGAAACACATGTAGACATGTACATACTTCACATTGGTATAGATGTCACCAGTTGTGTGGGTCTTTCCTATACTATCAACACCCCTCTAGGAAGCAGAATGCCCTATCCACATATTTCGGTTGCTGTAGTCACTGCCATTATCAACAACATTGACTCATTGTCATATTTATTGCTATTCCTACATATTCCTCAATCTTGTGACATTGTAGCAGGGGGAAGCAGCTCCCATGCTGTGTGTGTGTGTGTGTGTGTGTGTGTGTGTGTGTGTGTGTGTGTGTGTAGGTGATCTTCATCTCACATAACCAAGGGGTTAATCTAAAGTGGAAGCAAGCTAGAAACAAGGGCCATAGGGCAGACATCCCCAAACTTCGGCCCTCCAGATGTTTTGGAATACAGTTCCCATCTTCCCCGACCACTGGTCCTGTTAGCTAGGGATCATGGGAGTTGTAGGCCAAAAGATCTGGAGGGCTGCAGTTTGGGGATGCCTGCCGTAGGATAACAAAGGGCTCTTTGCACACCTTCATTTCATCCTGAACAAGTGTTTTTGCACATGCTGAAACATAATCCTGCGTTACTTTTGTGTAGGGCAATGCCATGTTTCCTGGGGAGTTGGGCCTTGCTTTCAGCCCTGCCCCCAATATTGCACTCCCCTTTCCTTTGATAATTTTGCACTGTGTTCAGCAATGTCAGAAAAGTGATTCTGAGCTGTGAATTCCTGCTCAAATGCAAGGGCTCTTGAGTGATTGGGATTCCCATTTGTGCAGCTTTTCTGTTGCCACAAAGCCCTTAGATGCAAATGTGAGCATATGCTTTGGAATTCTGTTACATACAACTGTGTGGAACACATGGGTTTGAAGAAAGGGGGTGCAATGGCCAAGGAATAGCTGGAAGTGTGAACATAGCATTCACTGGCTCCCCGGTGAACATGGGATTGCCCCATACGTGAGTAATGTGGGCATAGGGCTATAGTTGTTAGATCAATAATACCAAAGTGGGTACAGTTCAGGTTACTGTGACCTGAAATATGACTCTTTCATTGATTTAAGAAATACATAAAGTTAAGACAACCTGGCATTCCCTGTCTTGGCAGACAAGGTTTGTTGATTTCAAAAGCATCTCTTTGAAAGGGAGAATAAAAGCATATTGAATGTTAAATGCATGGGCAACAGTGCACTGCTCTTAAACATTTCTTGCATATTAATAAAGCTACTTTTATCAAGATTTCATTGGACCACCTGCCTGGTCACCTGTCAGGGCTGACGGGCTTCCTCTCTTCACACAATCACCATGAGAGTCTCCTGACGCTTTTATAGCCTTTATTTACAGTATTTACAACCAGTCATTAGCACATAATGATAATTCATCAGAGTCACTCAGTTCAGATCTCTGCTGAGGTCTGTGTTTGCCCTTCCAGCAAGCCAGAAAATGGCAAACCCTCTTGCTCCATATTTTGCCCCTCCTCTTCTCTACACGCCTTGTGAGAGCTGGCTGAAACCTTCCCCCTGATTCTGAACCGGAACTTAACACTTGTTGCTCCTGTGAACTCCCTGGCTCTATATCCCTCCCTGTCTGTTCATCTAGACCAGGCATCCCCAACCTAAATAAGCTTTCTTCCAGGAACGTCCCCCACTAGGTGCTGAGGTCCTGTGGCCCCAGAGAGTTGACTGTTTACCACCGCATTTCTTGCTTAAGGAAAACCACCCAAAGTGTAGACAAGAGATACAGTAAGCTTTACACCAGGCATCCCCAAACTGCGGCCCTCCAGATGTTTTGGCCTACAACTCCCATGATCCCTAGCTAACAGGACCAGTGGTCAGGGATGATGGGAATTGTAGTCCAAAACATCTGGAGGGCCAAAGTTTGGGGATGCCTGATCTAGACTGAGTTCAATAACTCTCTCCTCCTTATCCCCCTCGGGCACACCTCCTCCTTCCTCTAACCCTGCATCTCCCCCTCCCTCTGGGAAACTTGAAACGTCTGGCTCATCCCTGACATCACCTGTGGCAATTTAGAATCACCTCCATACAGCCTCCTTACAGTTTAGTAAGATGGATTCTGTCTTCTTCTTCCTCCTCCCTCAAGGTCTTCAGCTGATCCTTCCCGACTACTTGCAAGAGCGGTTTGTGCAGGCAGCTCTGAGCTATATTGCTTGCAACTCAGAAGGGGAATTTATCTGCAAGGACAACGACTGTTGGTGTCAGTGTGGGCCCAAATTCCCAGAATGCAACTGTCCATATATGGATATTCAAGCTATGGAAGAGAACCTGCTTCGCATCAGCGAGACCTGGAATACTTACAATAGCGAGTTCGAAGACTCAGGTGTGAACATTTAAAATATTTCAACCGTGTCAATGAATATCCTGTGATTTCATGAGAATACTTCTGTTGGCCATAGCAAGTATTGCCCATCTGCAAATTCCCAGTCATGTCAATGAATTTTGGGCAACAATGGTACACAGAGCGGATTATACTCACTGGCAGTCAGATGTGGTGACACAGCAAACTCTGGGCAGGGCTAGACGTCTTATGTCTTAGCTTATCCTGGATCCATTTTTGGTGGATCCCAAACTCTCCACAATCTGATCTGATTTGGCATGGCCTTAGGATCAAATTAGATGTCAGTGGGGACTGTCCTCCCCAGGCTCCTAGCCGTGGTAGTGGGTACGTGATTCTGGTTGCAGTGGGAGAGGAAAGCCTTCCTGTGCTTTGCTTTCCCAACAAGAATCAGCCCCCTCAAGCTTGTACTTAATTGTGGAAAAGCAAGATATGTAACCTGGACCGGAGCAAGACAAAAGAGCTACCTGAGGCAGATAGCTCTGCCGCTCCCACACCTCTTCTCCCACATCCCTCCACTTACATGTAAATAACACAGGAGCGGCTCTGACATTATTTCCTCCATCACCCTATTCTCCACCTCGTTTTGTGAGGGGCTGAGATTGAAAGGTGCATGGCTGTTGCATCCTTCTCACGCCGCCCTCCCCAGATCGCAGCCTCGCAAAGCAGCTCAGGGCTGGTGTTGTGTTGGTGGCAATGGCTGGGCTGGCACACAGCGAGCTCCTTTTGCCCTCCATACCCTGCACCCTGTTTCCCCAGCTCATGCACACACACACATGCCCCGGGCACCATAAAAACACACTCTGCCACTGTGAGGAAGTGAGCCCTTCCTCTGTGAGAGGCATTCTGAGCAAGGTGCCCTGGGAGAGTGCCTACTTTAAACTTTTTTGAAGTGGAAAGGTTTATGTTCAAGCTTTACACTTCCAGTTATATTTTGAAATAGTTTCTAGCGGTGGCAGGTAGGTGGCTGCAAACAAGAGAGACTCTGTTGTCTGAGGCAACTGCTTCAGCTTGTCTAATGAAAGGGCCAGCCCAATTATGTAGCTGCATGCTAATTAAGCAAGCATCTTATCTGGCCTTTAGTCTCTTGTTGCCGTATACTCTGGAACGTTCACGAACCCCCTGGAAACAGTTGCACATGTGTTATTGTTGTTGTTTTTCATGACATCACATGCATAGGTGCCTACTCCCAGATTGAAAAATCTGGGATCAGAAGTCGCACTGTGGCCATTTTGGAACTGGGCAGAGCAGCACCGGAAGTCGCTTATACGCATGCTCTGCCCATTTCCAAAATGGCAGCAGCGCCAGAAATCGCTTCTGCGCATATCCAGAGACTCCAGACATGCGCAGAAGGAGCCTCCCTGAGCCGGGGGAATCCGGGGGATTTACGGGGTTTTTAAAATCCGGGCTGCCAGTGGGAAATGGCTGGGAAAACAGGGGTTTCCCGGGGAATACGGGAGACTTGGCAGCTATGCATCACATGATTAAGGGGTCTATGGGAAACATAACTCTTGAACTATGGGAAATAACAGGAAAATTCCAATAGATACTTTCAAAATTCTTTTGCTCAGTATTTTCATTACCGGAGGCCTGGTCATAAGAACTGAGCAGATCTGAGGAGAAACAGAGAGATGGGAAGTTATGCAGAACGTTTTGGATAAAGAGAAAGAAGGGGAGATTTTTGGTCAGAAATGTGAAAGTAGCTGAGGACTGGGATGGGTGGAAGTAAGGAGGTATGGGTGAAGAAATGTGAAACCTCAAAGTGAATATGGGAGGGACAATAGCACAGTATTTAGTGTATTGGTGGGTGACTTTGGTGTATGTGATAATACTGAAGACATAGCTCTCAGCACTTAGAGTTGGTGTGCCTTCCACATAAACATGGAGATTCTATGTTTGGTGGTAGATAGGAACAAACTTTGTGATTGCAGACCCCCTCTGCATGTACAACTTCGAGTGGAACGCTGAGAGTATGAGATGAGATGTGAGTCTTAAAAGGAAGGCTGAATGCATTGCAAAATATGGCTTGGGAGACATTAAAATACCCATGACCAATATTGCTAGTTGACAGGATGCTGTCAGCAGCTCCCAACTGGTTGCCTAGGAAAGTATAAAGACAAGGAAAAGTTTCTTACAGGCCTTTTTTCTTTCAGTCTTTACAGAGAGATCTCAACCCTTTCCTTCCCTCCCACTTTCTCATTCGTCATCCTCATCATCTCCTCTAGGGATGCTACTAAGTGCCCTCTGTCTCCGAGCTCTTTGCCCTTTTACTTTTAAGGCTCTCGCTGGGTTCTGGGATATGGTGGGTCTGGAATGCTTTCTAGTAACAACGTGCCAGCCAGCTGCCTGCTCCTCCTCTCATTATTTTCCAACTTTCCCCCTCATTTGCCTCTGAGCTGTGACTTCCCGCAAACCACTGCTGTAAATCTGTACTGTCTTCCTCTTCCTCCTCCCTGGAAGGGTCAGGATAAGGAGGAGGTCTCCACCACTCCTTCTCCTCTACCCAGCCCCTGACATCACCCCCCTCTCCAGTGTCCTCCAGTCCCTGACACTATTGTAGACTTGCTCACATTCTAAACCAGGGGTCCCCAAACTACGGCCCCCGGGCCGGATGCGGCCCAATCGGCCTTCCAATCCGGCCCGCGACGACCCCCGCCGCCCGCTGCCGCCGCCCGCTCTCACGGCACGCGGCGCAGCGACGATCTAAAAAATCGGCAAAAAATCGCCGAAAATCCTTTGTGCGCATGCGTATGGGCCTCTCCCGACCCGGAAGAGGTCATTTCTGGTGCACTTCCGGGTCGGGGGAGGCCCATACGCATGCGCACAGGCGATTTTTTGCGATTTTTTCCCCGCCCATGTGCGTGTGCGCATGCGCACGGGCGCGCACTCCCCCGCCCTCCGGCCCGCCGCGCGGTAAGTCTGGGGACCCCTGTTCTAAACATTGGTAGTAGTGGTAGTCTTAGAATTTATTACCTTCCCTTCACCTCAAGGTCCAAGAATGAAAGTACGTATAAGTCTGGACATGTTTCATGAGAACAAGTTGATGGTGCCTGCCCCATCATGTGCAACGTGAAATCTTATTCCAGGGCCCCCTGCGTCATTATGGTGGCCTGGACATTTTCACAGTGTGATCTTTAAAGATGTGACTGATACTCCCATGCTAGCATACCCAGGGCATAAATCTGAAGGTTGCTCCTCTCCTGAATACTCTGCTGCCCCTAGTCTTCATGCCCTTTCACATGCATTTTATAGAATCATAGAATCGTAGATTCATCTAGTCCAGCACCTTCAATGCAGGAATCTGAGCTAAAACATCCATAACAGACGGCCATCCAGCCTCTCCTTAAAAACCTCCAAGGAAAGACAGTCTACAACAGGCATCCCCAAACTGTGGCCTTCCAGATGTTTTGGCCTACAACTCCAATGATCCCTAGCTAACAGGACCAGTGGTCGGGGAAGATGGGAACTGTAGTCCAAAACATCTGGAGGGCCGAAGTCTGGGGATGCCTGGTCTGCAACATCCCAAGGGAGACCATTCCACTGTCGAACAGCTCTTACTGTCAGAAAGTTTTTCCCTGATGTTTAGTCAGAATTTCCTTTGTTGTAACTTGAAGCCATTGGTTCGAGTTCTACCCTCCAGAGCAGGAGAAAACAAGCTTGCTCCATTTTGCTTGTGACAGCCCTTTAGATATTGGAAGGTGGCTATCATATCTCCTGCCTCCTCTTTTCCAGGCTAGACATACCCAACTCCCTCAACCGTTCCTAATAAGGCTTGGGTTCCAGGCCCTTGATCATCTTGGTTGCCCTCCTCTGCACACACTCCAGCTTGTCAACATCCTTCTTAAATTGTGGCACCCAGAATTGGATATGTTATGTAACTTGGCTTCACATTCTAGTAAACAACACTCCTTTAGCTTGCATTGAAAGTGTGTCTGTTGAGACCTCTTTCCTTTGAGACTGTAGTACTCAGGTACTGGTATGTGAAGACTATGCAAGATGATTGTATTAAGCAAAGAAAGATCCAAATGAGTGGGATTTGAGTGTCATGAGTCATCATCTCTAGTCCACACCAACCGCCTGCTAAATGAAGGTCTCCACCTGCTCCATTTTGCCCTTTCCAGACTCACATCTTGAGGGGAGCAACCTTTAAATACCAAGCTAGCTAACTGCACTAGGCTGTTATGACCTTTATGGCTATGTGATATACCTCTAAGGGAACTTGTTGTGCTCTCACTCCCCAAGCCTGTTCTCATCAAGGATACATAAAGGATTTGACAGAGGTTGAAAGAGAGACAGATTTTGCCCTCAGATATACAGCCATACATTTTAGTGAGTACTGGTCTCCCCTCTCACATACACATTATACCAAGTTGCTCTTCTTCACTAAAAATATAATAAAGATTTTAGAGTGTTTTTGTTTAGACAGAAGAGAAAGGAAAACTGGTGTTCCCTGATTATCATAACTTCATTGAATTCCAGTAATTTACAGATGAGAGAAGCTGTTCAGATCCACCAAGTGTCCCTATTTTCCAGGGGCGGTCCTGAAGAAGTGTGCATGCACACAAAAGCTTATACCAAGAACAAACTTAGTTGGTTTCTAAGGTGCTACTTGGCATTTATACATATACATACACACACACGCACAAAAACGCACACACACACACACACACACACACACACACACACACACACACATATATATATATATATATATATATATATATATATGCTTATTTATTTATTTATAACATTATTTATATAATGCTATATTATAAATGACCCAGGTGGCGCTGTGGTTAAACCACTGAGCCTAGGGCTTGCTGACCAGAAGGTCGGCGGTTCGAATCCCTGTGGCGGGGTGAGCTCCCGTTGCTTGGTCCCAGCTCCTGCCAACCTAGCAGTTCGAAAGCACGTCAAAATGCAAGTAGATAAATAGGAACCGCTACAGCGGGAAGGTAAACGGCGTTTCCATGTGCTGCTCTGGTTTGCCAGAAGCAGCTTTGTCATGCTGGCCACATGACCTGGAAGCTGTACACCGGCTCCCTCGGCCAATAATGCGAGATGAGCGCGCAACCCCAGAGTCGGACACGACTGGGCCTAATGGTCAGGGGTCCCTTTACCTTTATATTATAAATATATACCACAGTGGTTTACAATGCTATAAAAACATAAAACCAGACAGTAAAATCATAAAAACTTTTTTAAAAAGTTAAAAGCAAAAAGAAAGAAAGAAAGAAATTTTAAAAAACACATCAGTAGACCCTTGTGGGGGGCTGTACTCTCAATTGCCTGCATAGGCCTAGTGGAAGAGAAAAGTTTTCAGCAAGCATTTAAAAGTTGGCATAGAAGGTGCCCACTAAATCTCTATTGGCAGGGTGTGCCACAGGATTGGGCCAAATACACTGAAGGCTCAGTTTCTTGTTGATGCCTCACCAACTGAAGGAACAACCAAAGACAGATTGATATTGATGTGCCATTTCTGAAAACTCCTGTTTTTCATGGTATGATCAGAGGCGTAGCAAGCCCAGGTGGTACCCAGTGCAGAATTATTTTTGTCACACACACACACACACACACACACACACACACACACACACACACACCCATGCAGCTCTGGCTTTGTCGAAAAGTGAAAAAAATGAATTGCAAAAAAACTAGAGCTTACAGAACAAAACTGACTTCAGATATGAAATCAGCATTGAAAGAACATATAAGAAAGTTGAAAAATCTCATGCAACATAATTTTTTAAAAAAAGTTCCCCAGTGGGGGGGGCGCTGAGTGTCACCCCCCCTCCAGGGTGGCACCTAGGGCGACCCACCCCCATCACCCCCAGCTAGAATCAAGTTCCAAACCCTTCCAGAATTCCATTGGTCACACACACACACAGGTGCACAGGCAGAGCTGAAATTGACACCCACACCCCAAAAAGTCAGATGCCTTCCCAAACCAGTTTAGTCTTCTTTTCCTCCTGTTTCCACTGAGCACATATTCCAGCACAATTAAACCTTTGCTTTTCCCATTTCTTCAGAAAATGCAAATTATCCTGTTGCCACCTCACTGAACTGAAATTGGAGTGCTTTCAGACTGTTTGCTAAGATCCATCTGCTTGCTTATCATATCTTCTACAAACAGCCGTATCTTGTAGCCTTCGGATTTAGTTACTTCCTCTGCAAAATTAACAGCTGTTTTTATCAAAAATCCATACTGGTGCTGTTCGTCCTAAATTAGCATGCTTCGTTAGTGCTTCAAGGATCCTGGTTGAATTAAAACACTTAATTTCCTCCACTGGGGAGGGAGAAAATGAGGAACAGCCGTGGTGGAGTTTTTTGCTGATTCATCCAAACACTAGTTGAAAAAATAGCACTCTCTGCTGTGTGAAAAATGTTATATCTTTAGCTCCCTTTCTCCGGATGTGCAGATATTTTATAAGTTTTTTTCTGTTTCTAAGGGAAAATTGGATAGTACCAGGTTTGAAACTGGATTAATCATGGACTACAATACCAGGCATGCTGCTGGACACTATCTAGGGAAAGAATCTGCACCTTCCATAGCCTTGCAGAGATGCAGAGATGGGAATTGCCCTAACACTTCCCAAACAACACTGAACCATATGAGTAGTTCCCTGGGTGGTGCTGTGGTCTAAACCACTGAGCCTCTTGGGCTTGCTGATCAGAAGGTCGGTAGTTCGAATCTCTGCAACGGGGTGAGCTCCCATTGCTCTGTCCCACCTCCTGCCAACCTAGCAGTTCGAAAGCATGCCAGTGGCCCATGCAATTCTGGGCTGCATCAATAGGAGTATAGCATCTAGATCAAGGGAAGTAATAGTACCACTGTATTCTGCTCTGGTCAGACCTCACCTGGAGTACTGTGTCCAGTTCTGGGCACCACAGTTCAAGAAGGATACTGACAAGCTGGAAGGTGTCGAGAGGAGGGCAACCAAAATGGTCAAAAGCCTGTTAACGATGCCTTATGAGGAACGGCTTAGGGAGCTGGGTATGTTTAGCCTGGAGAAGAGAAGGTTAAGGGGTGATATGATAGCCATGTTCAAATATATAAAATGATGTTATACAGAGGAGGGAGAAAGGTTGTTTTCTGCTGCTCCAGAGAAGTGGACACAGAGCAATGGATTCAAACTACAAGAAAGAAGATTCCACCTAAACATTAGGAAGAACTTCCTGACAGTAAGAGTTGCTCGGCAGTGGGATTTGCTGCCAAGGAGTGTGGTGGAGTCTCCTTCTTTGGAGGTCTTTAAGCAGAGGCTTGACAGGCATATGTCAAGAATGCTTTGATAGTGTTTCCTGCTTGGCAGGGGGTTGGACTGGATGGCCCTTGTGGTCTCTTCCAACTCTATGATTCTATGATTCAGTGCAAGTAGATAAATAGGTACTGCTGCTGCAGGAAGGTAAACGGTGTTTCTGTGGGCTCTGGTTTCCATCACAATGTCCCATTGCAGCAGAAACGGTTTAGTCATGCTGGCCACATGACCCAGAAAGGTGTCTGTGGACAAACGCCGGCTCCCTCGGCCTGAAAGCAAGATGAGCACCGTAACCCCATAGTCGCCTTTGACTGGACTTAACCATCTAATCCTTCGTCCTAACATGGCAGCAGCTGAGTGCTCTGTTGAGCATTCCTGAATACGCTGCACTGGATCAAAGCCTATTCAAACCGTGGCAGAAAGGTATAATTTGAACAATGCACGTGTTAACTTGCTCTAAGATAGCAGGGATTCTGCGATGTCAGAAAATGTACTGTGTTCTTTGTACTAACTGGGCTTGTTGCTGGCACTATCTCTCTCAGCCCTTCTGTGTCCATCAAAGATAGGTAAGCAAACCTAAACATTTTCATATGTTCATAGCAGAGCTAGAATAAGAATAAGAATAAGAATTTATTATTTTTTCCCCAGCCACTCTGGGCAGCTTCCAGCAGAATAATAAAATACAATTATTCGTCCAATATTAAAATCTTCCCTAAACAATGGCAAGTGCTGGTTGAAACCAATCAAAATAGAAGGAATAAACATCAATTGAGGCAGTGGAGTGGGGGGGGGCACAGGGGCTGTTGCCCTGGGCCCCAGATTTTTAGTGGCACAAAATTTCGACATACAGTTGTGCTGTATGGGTTTTCCATGTGAACCAGGAAATGGCCTCTCCAGACAATGAAACAACTCTTATTTTCCTATCTCTGCAGCTGCAATCTCCTGGGTGACGCAGATGCCATTAGGCAGCTGAATGTGCATGCATACTCCATCTGTTTCCCTCCCTCCACCCAACCCCTCTGCATGGCCCTGGGCTCTGGCAACCCACACTATGCCACTGAATTAAGATCAAGGGCCTAGAAAACTTTTTTTTAAAAAAAGGTTTCCCCATTTGCCTAAAGCCAGCAAAGAGGGGGCCAATCAGGTTTGCCTCAGGAAGAAGTTCCACAATCTTTCCATCTCTATACTGTATTGCAAAGGAGTGGGGTACCATGTGGCGGTGGCCATTTTCAGCACCAAGCCTTCTTTTATCACCAAGTCTAGTTCACCCTTTATAGTCAAGTCATGTCTTTGCTGAAAGCATTTTTTGTTCCATTCTGAACTTTTATCTCATAACTGCGATTAGAATACTTCCTTTGAACTGAAATTGGCTTTCCGTGTGAATTATCTTCAAGTCCCTGTATTCACTGGATACAATGTTTAATTCCTTAATAACTGGCAAGTCTCCTGCTGTTGAGCACCGATGCGTTTTGCTTTCATTGATGGGCCGTCGTCAGATTCACTCAGACACCAGGAGGCTCACTGAAACCCAGCACCAACATCCTAACACTGGTTTAAATCTGCTTAATTCTCTATTGATGTCTGTGAATCTGCATCCATGCACCCAGCTGGGGAATCTATATTTCTATAACCTTACCTTTTTTTCCTCCCGTTGCATTCTCTCTTTTTTGCCCCACTCCTTCACGGTGATTGAATTATTAACATTCTCTTGCCGAAAACCGCTTGACTAAGCTGATGGGATTTAAAGCAATAAAGAAAATTCATAAAGAAGTTCTACTAGGAAAGACAATTTGCTACAGCCATTGACTGAATATTATATCAAAGGATTTAGAGGTAGAAGACTTCTTGCATCCCTCTCCCTTTTCATGGCCCGTTTGGGTGTTATTAAACTTTTTCATTAAAACCTCCTTGTTGTGAACTGGAGGAGAATGCTTCTGATATTTGCAGTCCTGCGTTTCAGAATAGGATTCCAAGATTGGCCATTTAACCAGGGAGATATGCAAGAGAATCTGATGGAGCATCCATCACCCACAAGGTTTTGAGTTGTTTTTTTAGCTGAGATGTTGAATTTGCTGGTCATTAATTACATTCCAAACCAGAAGTTTCCTCCCTTCCTTATCGATGAAAACCACTTGAGAGAGAAGTTATGACTGAAGAAAGTGGGACCCACAAATCTAACTGTGCCAGAAAACAATTCAAATGGAAGCAGGAAACAATTATTCCTTCCAAGCCCATTCAATAAGTCTTGAACTGAAATGGTACTTCTGCAGCAGAACAAAATTACATTTCCCAGAAGAAACTGTATCAAACTCCTTCCTACAAGGATGTCTCTTCTCCGAGGCTAAATCCAGTGGCTGCCATTTTAACCAATGAGATGACTGCTGCTGTCTCTTCTCGGGGAAGGCTCTTCCATGAGCCAAAGTGAGGCAGCTGCCTCAGCAAATTCTGAAGGGTGGAAAGTGGCTAGAAATGTGTGCCATGTGGTCTGCCCTGCAGCCCCTAAGCTAGCTTGCTTCCCTAAGGTGCAGTGAAGGACTCTGATCCATCACAAGTGCTGAAGTAAGATTCAGCTACCAGTCTAGGCAGGTTTTGAACCACCTTGTCCTTTGCCTCAGGCAGCAAAATGGCTTGGGATACTCATGTGCCATCGACAAACTTAACAATCTTTCTCCACACGGTCATCACGTACCCAACATACATGAAATTCAGTAAAACATGTTTAGAGGCTGTATCCTATGGAAGACCCAAACAACTAAGGGACAACTGTCAATTTAAAAAAATCCTAGCAATCAAAAAAATGGTATTGGGGAATATTTAAATCATGGGTAGGCAAACCAAGGCCCGGGGGCCGAATCCGGCCCAATCGCCTTCTAAATCCGGCCTGTGGACAGTCCGGGAATCAGCGTGTTTTTACATGAGTAGAATGTGCCCTTTTATTTAAAATGCATCTCTGGGTTTTTTAGGGGCCTGTCTAGTGTTTTTACATGAGTAGAATGTGTGCTTTTACTTAAAATGCATCTCTGGATTATTTGTGGGGCATAGGAATTTGTCACGGTGGCCGGAGTGGACTACTTCAGAGTAACGACGCTACGCAGCTCTGCATTTTATTCTTTTATTGGTGCTGCGTATTTACAGTGCTCAAGTCATTGCTATTTACACGGAGTGATGTGGTCAGTCGGTTTCAGAACCTCCTAATGGCTTTTGGCGCGTCTTTCTCCAACACAAAAGCTTTGGCAGACCCATCCTCTTGCCCCTCCTCTTCCTGCGTAATTCTGGAGTTGGGGGGATGGGTCTTCCCCCCTTGCTTGCCCCTTCCTGTCCCACCTGGGACCCTGGCTCCTCTACCTTGCCTGAGCCTCGGACACGACTTCCTGCTTCCCCACTGGAATCGGAACTCTCCCTGCTTTCCCCTTTGCTCGGGGACGGGCTTGAACTCAGGAGGGGAGGGACTTCGCGATATCCCCTGTCCCTCACATCCACCCCCCTCCCAAGCTCTCCTTCACCCCTCCCCAGGCCCCCCCCATGTGTCGGTGACGACTGGAAGCCTAAGAACTCAGTGCTCTCCGAGCCCGTTGGTGTGAACACCTCCCCCCAGTCCTGCGAGCCCCCCCCTTCCGCCTGGGAGGACGGGAATCCCAAAAAGTCCGTGGCTTCAGAGCTGGTGGGGGTAAAAACGTTCTGCCAATCTGCTCCTTCCTCTGACTGGGTGGATCTCGGTGACACCCATACCTCATCCTCTGGTTCCCCAAACTCCGCTTCCCAGCGCCATGGTGAGCTGCTCTCCCGTGCCTCCTCCTCCTCCCCCTCCCTTTCCATGTGCCAGGGCTTGGGTCTGTGGGGAAAGAGGGCGTGAAATTCTTCCACCAAGAATTCCTCCTGTATCTGAGTGGCTGGGACCCATTCATTTTGGGACGGTGGAGCATCCTCCCATGCCATGAGGTACTCCAGTCCCCCCACCCCCCACCTTGAATCCAGGATGGCCGTGGCCTCATTGAGTTGCTCCCTGCCTTCCCTCTCCCCCCCTCCCTCGGGGGTTTGTTCGCTGTCTCGGAGCCTGCTGCTTTCCCTGTATGGCGACAGCAGCGATCTATGAAACACTGGATGCACCCTCATGTCCTCTGGCAGTGCCAGCCTGTATGCCACCGGGTTGACCTGTTGCGTGACCGTGAAGGGGCCCAGCCTTTTGGGTGCCAGCTTTTTGCACCTCCCTCTGGTGGGAAGGCCCTCCGAGGACAACCACACCTTGTCCCCCACCCTGATGACCTCCCCTTGTCGCCTGTGGCGATCTGCCCCCTTTTTGTACGCTTCCTTGGCCCTCTCCAAGTGTTCTCTGAGCTGCTGGTGCACCGTCTCCAGTTCCTCTGCCCAATCCTCAGCCTGTGGGCCCTCCTCCTCCTCCTCCCCCTCCCTCTCTGGGAAAGATCTGAGGTCGCGCCCGTAATTGGCCTTAAAGGGCGACACCCCTGTGGAGACGTGCACTGCATTGTTGTAGGCAAATTCTGCTAGAGGCAGGCGATCCACCCAGTCCGTTTGCCTCTGGCTGACGTAGCATCTCAGGTACTGCTGCAGAATGGCGTTGACCCTCTCCGCTTGTCCGTTGGTCTGCGGGTGTCTAGCCGTCGACAAGCTGACCTCCACCTGCAGGAGGTTCATGAGCCGCCGCCAGAACCTGGAAACAAATTGGCGGCCACGATCCGAAATAACCCTTAAAGGTAATCCATGCAGTCTGAAAACGTGATCAACAAACAGTTTGGCTGTCTCTTCTGCAGAGACTGCCCTGGCACACGGTATAAAGTGGCACATTTTGGACATGAGGTCCACCACCACCAACACTGCGGTCTTGCCCCTGGACGACGGCAGGTCTGTGATGAAGTCCATGGACACTACTTCCCACGGCCTGTGTGGCGTGGCTAAGGGCTCCAGCAACCCTGGTGGCGCTGCTCTGACCACCTTTGCCCGCTGGCAGGTGTCACAGCCCCGTACATAGTCTCGAACATCTTCCCTCACCCCTGGCCACCAGAAGTGTCTCATGACTAGGTGAGTGGTCTTGTCCCTTCCAAAATGCCCCGCCGTTGGGTTGTCGTGCATCTGTTTGAGGACCGTACGTCTGAGCTGGGTGGTGGGCAGGTACAGTGCACCCTTGTAGAAAAGCAGCCCTCTGCGTTCTGCAAAGTCTTTTGCCTGCTGTGGTGCTGCGTCAGTGGGGGAGGGCACAACCGTTCCCGCCTTTCCTTGCCACTCCCTGCGATGTGGGCAGTCTCTGACGAGATGCTGGGGGGAGTTGCAGAGAAAGCAATTCCCACCCCTTCCCTCCTTGCGTCTTGGCGCCGCTGGGGTTTGAAAAGCCCGCGCGCGCGCGCTATCAATCTGCATGGGTTCCTGGTCCTGACTGGCCCCAGGCGTGGCTTGAAAGGGTTGTTGGGGGAGTGGCTTCTCCTGCGACCGTGGGAACCAAGCCCGCTTTGCGCGCGTTGCTTGCTTGTCGCTCCACCGGGATTCCTGTCTCACCCCCACCGCCAGAGCCGCTTTGCTCAGCTGATCCATATTACTGGGCTTTGGACCTCTCGAGAGCTCATCCTTCACCTCCTCATGCAACCCCAAGTAGAACGCCGCTTGCATTGGGGAGGACCCCAGTTCCCACCCCAATCTGTGCACCAGCATGGTGAATTTCGCCCAATACGCGCGAACTGTCATATTTCCTTGGCGTAAATTATGAAGTTCCTCCTTAGTCTGGTCCATATGACTATCGGACGAATACATCGTTTTCAAACCTTCTAGAAATAGTTTGACATTCTTCATGCAAGGATTCCTTGTTGCAATTAACGGTCTTAGCCACTCCCTGGCTGCCCCGGTAAGGTGCTCCACAATAAACGCTACTCTGTGCTCATCATCAGGGAACTCATCGTGGTGCAGCTCAAGAGCATACACAATCTCAGTCTCAAAGCCCTGAAATTCCTTCGGGTCTCCATTGAACTTGCTAACTAGGGTCCCAGCTCTCCTTCCTGGCAGCACTTGGACTTGGGGTGCCCCTCCCGCCTTGTTTTTCTCTGCATCCAGCTTGTTTTGGAGGTCTACCGCCACCGCCCTTAATTGCTGCTCTTTTTCCTGAAGCTCTCTCACCTGTTCCGCAAGTTGTAGCCGGTCGTCCTGGACCTTCTTAGTCTCCTCTTTAGCTGCCTTCAATTCTCCCTGCGCCTGCAGCGACAGCTGCTGCAGTTCTAGCTGGGCTTGCTCAGCGATCTGCCGCCACTTCTCCGCCTCTGACACGCTCATCCCGGCAACTCCAAAGTAGCCCAAAAATGATTAGGAGGTTGCTGTCACGGTGGCCGGAGTGGACTACTTCAGAGTAACGACGCTACGCAGCTCTGCATTTTATTCTTTTATTGGTGCTGCGTATTTACAGTGCTCAAGTCATTGCTATTTACACGGAGTGATGTGGTCAGTCGGTTTCAGAACCTCCTAATGGCTTTTGGCGCGTCTTTCTCCAACACAAAAGCTTTGGCAGACCCATCCTCTTGCCCCTCCTCTTCCTGCGTAATTCTGGAGTTGGGGGGATGGGTCTTCCCCCCTTGCTTGCCCCTTCCTGTCCCACCTGGGACCCTGGCTCCTCTACCTTGCCTGAGCCTCGGACACGACTTCCTGCTTCCCCACTGGAATCGGAACTCTCCCTGCTTTCCCCTTTGCTCGGGGACGGGCTTGAACTCAGGAGGGGAGGGACTTCGCGATATCCCCTGTCCCTCACAGAATTCGTTCATTTCCCCCCAGAAATATAGTCCGCCCCCCCCCACAAGGACTGAAGGACAGTGGACCAGCCCCCTGCTGAAAAAGTTTGCTGACCCCTGATTTAAATATATAGAATTTTTCATTAGAATAAAATAATGGCCATATAAAAGAACACTTCAATAACAAATCCTTAACAGGCCAGATCCTGTGTGGAATATTTCAAAATAAGCCAAATGTGTTTCAGTGCAAATGCCCTAATATGATATCAAAGAAACTAATAGGCTTTGATGAGGAGCCATGCTTCCTGTCCCCTTCCTTCAGAGAGCCAGTGTGGTGTAGTGCTTAAGAGCGGTAGACTCGTAATCTGGGGGACCCGGTTTGCGTCTCCGCTCTTCCACATGCAGCTGCTGGGTGACCTTGGACTAGTCACACTTCTTTGAAGTCTCTCAGCCCCAATCACCTCACAGAGCGTTTGTTGTGGGGGAGGAAGGGAAAGGAGATTGTTAGCCGCTTTGAGACTCCTTCGGGTAGTGATAAAGCGGGATATCAAATCCAAACTATTCTCTTCTTCAATTGCACCCTCCTCATTCTTCTCATGGATTAATAGGATAACCGCCTTATCAGCATTCTTCACATAGGAGCTAACTCCTAGGGGTCAAGGGGTCTTGCCCCCCCCAATAAAATGTTTGAGGGGGCCAGCACACACACACCCAAGTTGATGAGCATTGCCATTCAAATGGTGTGTGTGCACCAAGTCATGTTATCGATTAAGCAGGATGGGCTTTCCTGGAAACCCCTCCCCCCCCCATTTTTTTTTCCAAGTTGGCACCTCTGTTTCCCAACACAATTTAGAACCATGCTGCAGAAGTAACTCTCACAACATGTGAAATGTGCAGGCAACAGGGACACTCCAGAGCAGGTGGGACCAGTACAGGAGACCCCACTGCCCACCCCCAAGTGATTTTAACAATGTGAGTGGGAACTTCCAAATACAGTGGTACCTCGGTTTACAAACACAATTGGTTCCGGAAGTCTGTACTTAACCTGAAGCGTACTTAACCTGAAGCAAAGTTTCCCATTGAAAGTAATGGAAAGTGGATTAATCCGTTCCAGACGGTCCATGGAGTACTTACACTGAAGCGTACTTAACCTGAAGTGAACGTTCCCATTGAAAGTAATGGAAAGTGGATTAATCTGTTTCAGACAGGTCCGCGGAGTACTCAACCTGAAGCGTACTTAACGCGAGGTATGGGTGCAATTGGTTCCGGAAGTCCGTACTTAACCTGAAGTGTACTTAACCTGAAGCGAACTTTCCCATTGAAAGTAATGGAAAGTGGATTAATCTGTTCCAGACAGGTCCGCGGAGTACTTACACTGAAAATACTCAAACCGAGGTGTACTTAAACCGAGGTATGACTATATAGGAGGCGTTTCAGCCCTCCTATGTTGTCCTCTCCCTATGAGGGAAGACTCCTCAGGTCAGTCTTTAGGGCTCTGTTGAACTTTGCCAAATCTTCCCACCTATCATTTCCTTTCTTTCCACCTGGCCAGTGGAAAGGAGATTTGGTAATAACTCAGTCTTGCTGCATTTTGAAGCTGGAAGCATATAGCTGAAGTTCACATCAGGTTAATTGGAGGGAGGGTGTGTTTTCTTCCCCCTCTTCGGAAGGGAGGGCAGCTGTCTTGGTTGCTCAGCACAGTACGTTTTGTGACTGTTCTGACTAGAACAGACCAGTGCCTCAATCAAGAGAGGCAGCTCATTCATATGCAAAGCAACCTTCACTCCTAGTCTTAATTGAAAGGAGTGGAGGGGGGGGGGAGAGAGAGACTAGAAAAGAAGATTCACTGGCAGCTCAAGGTACTTGTTAATCATTGAGACAAAATATATGAATCAATACAGTCCACTCCATTGGCTGCCAGAGCTAGACAGAGATGGTCTCTCTCTCTCTCTCTCTCTCTCTCTCTCTCTCTCTCTCTCTCTCTCTCTCTCTCTCTCTCTGGGTTTCGAGCACAGCAAAAATAAAACTCTCAGAGCTCATAACTTCATTATTGTTTTCTTTATTATCTTACAGGGGTGTTAATTTGCCTTTGAGTAATTAACTCCCCCGTGTGATTGTCAAGAAATTTAATCAATAACAGGCCGTGGGGGGGGGAGTGTCAAATCTACCAAGCTGTCATGGCTTCAATTACGATCGTCCCCCTACCCACCCTGAGCATCTCCCCCTGTGGAGGTGTCTCTGTTTTACTGACGTGAACAGGTGCACCATATATAATTTCTTTGTGGAGCCAATATTTAAATTCCTTCCTTCCCATAACCAAATAGGAAGGCACAACCAACCCACGATCTGTAATCTAATCACCTCATTTTCATCTCTAAAAGCATTAGCGGCCACCTGCTAGCGCCGCATCTGGCAATCCTACTTATTAAAAGTCACACAGGTTGTTGCACGCTTAAGATAACATGGCGCTGTTTTGATGACACTTTAATAAAGCGGAAAGGTGAGAAGGGTGGACCTGAGAGACTCCTGCTTATGTCCACCAGGTACTTCGCAGCATATAATTTCTTGCAAACGTGGTAAAAATAAAGGATTGTTCTTGAGGGGATTACAATCTGCTTTTGCCTGCTGTTTTTCAAAAAAGAAAAAAAAAGCATCAAGATAAGAATCTATGCTGTTGCATCTCCCTTCCTAGTTGGCTATTACACTTATGAATTAAAATCTGCTGAGCTGTAGTCCCAGGCAACCAGTGATGAGAGATCGGGGGGGGGGGGGGAGGTCATGCAGCAGCAATGATCTCCCCCTCCCCCCAGCTACATAAAAAAAAGGCTGTGAATGAGGTAGGGCTCATTAGCCACAGATAAGGAGGTTGGTTACGTTTAAACCTTCTCCTTTCCTAGGGAGATGTGTTATAAGTGAAACTGCATGGTATATTAACTGCAAGAGCATAATCAATGTGCTTATTTTTTTACACCTAAATAGCTGCTGCAGGGATGCCCAAAGACGTGTGATTGTAGCATGTGAGAAGGTTGGTTTCGGGGGGGGGTTGTTTTTTTTACAAAAAACTAATTGTGATCCTGATTGAAACTCAAGCACCCGAAGCTGTTTTAGTAGAAAACCCTTTTTCCACCCCAAGGCTAATAGTATCTATAGGGTGGGTTTTTTTTTAAGGGAGTATGCTAGTGGGAGGGGGGAAATTATCACCCCCCCTCCCCATTTGCAATGGTCTCAATCCTCCTCCCCCCCCCCACCACCACCACCTGGCTATTTGAGCTATTGTACAACACATGAATTGATTTCACACCATTATTCTAATATCTGGGATGGGTGGATCATTTGATTCCAGTCTGTTTCAGTTTTGCATGCATTCAGATAGCATATTGCTTTATCAAAGTACCACTTAAAAAAAAACCCCTATTAAAAACCAGATTTTTAAATGCATTTTTTCCACATTTTCCCCAATTTGTGTATTTTGTATGCATATTGACCTATAATATCCTTTTTCCATTTGGGTATGTTTTTCGATCCAAAAATTGTACCACAAAATTCAGAGAAGTGGGAAAACTGAAAGATAAATTTGTACGAAACCACATATCTATCTGGGAAGCGTGAATCAGGTTGGTTTGCCGAAAATTGTAGTTTGGGCAAAATCCTGTGTAAAACCTCCATCTATCTTCTCAGAACAGAACAAAGTTTAAAAGTGAGCTGAAATGAATTTAGACCACTCTAGCGTTATATCTTTTGAATTATGGTGTTGGAGGAGACTATTGAAAGTCCCATGGACTGCAAGAAGATCAAACCTATCCATTCTGAAGGAAATCAGCCCTGAGTGCTCACTGGAAGGACAAATCCTGAAGCTGAGGCTCTAGTACTTTGGCCACCTCATGAGAAAAGAAGACTCCTTGGAAAAGCCCCTGATGTTGGGAAAGATTGAGGGCACTAGGAGAAGGGGACGACAGAGGACGAGATGGTTGGACAGTGTTCTCGAAGCCACCAACATGAGTCTGACCAAACTGTGGGAGGCAGTGGAAGACAGGACTGCCTGGCGTACTCTGGTCCATGGGGTCATGAAGAGTCGGACACGACTAAACGACTAAGCAACAACAGCAACAACAAGCATTTTATCTTTATATTATATACAGAACAACTATGCAGGATCCAAATGTAATATAATTCCCCCCCCCAACCAAATCTCAGAACAAATCTGTGACTTCACTTTCTATACGCAGACCTCTACAGATAGCAAAGGGTTTCAGTGAAAGGATTAAATGATTTATAGAAAGAAGTTTAAAGTTCAGCTTCACTGCATTTTTCCACAAAAAGAATAAGCCCATTTCAAGCTGACATATTTTTGTTGTTTTCAGTATATGTATATTTCTCATAGGAAGTCCTTTTGTCTTCAGAGAAATTAAATAATGCATCACGGACAACTGAAATTCACTGGAATGTAGCAATAAATATGTGGCCTTTTAAAGCATTGCTTTTTTTATTAAAGATTTTCTTGATTTACAAAAAATATGTGCAATGTCTCTCGTAACGTTTTTACAAATCAGTTTCATTTGTTGAGACATTGAGAAGAAAAGGGAAAAAGAGGTAGATGGGGAGGGTGGGTGGCGATGGGATCGGGTGGCAATGTTTCTATTTTGCTTAGTGTATGTGGGGTTTAGCATTGCTTTTCTAGCTGTTTGGAAATGTGAGGTTCTGCATTTTTTAAAGTCGCACATCTCTCCTAAATTTCTACAATGACACCCAAAAAATATCAAGGCAGAACCTCATTGAACACATGTTGTCTGGGATCATTGGAGAAACTGCTACCATTGCAGATAAAATGGTGTTTCTATGCGCTCTAGTTTCCATCATGGTTTTCCATTGCACCAGAAGCAGTTTAGTCATGCTGGCCACATGACCTGGAAATCTTTCTGCGGACAAATGCCAACTCCCTCGGCCTGAAGTGAGATGAGCGCCGTAACCCCATAGTCACCTTTGACTGGACTTAACCATCCAGGGGTCCTTTACTTTTTACTTTTAAACCTTTATGCTAAAAAAAAATGTGTTAATTATTTTAATTGGATGCCTATTGTTGTTTTGGAAAAGAAAATGAAAGGAATAATTGCAGTCACCATATCACATATGCTTAAGAATATAGTAGTGGGGGTGGGGGGGTGTTTTAAAACATAAATATCATTCAGGGACTTTTGTAATGTTGTGGCAGCTACTTTTGTTGAAATAATCTCCATGCCTTACACATATATGTGAAGAGTTATATAATTGCCAGAGTTATAATAAACCCTTTGCATCCCCAGGCAGAAGATGGAATTGCATTGTTGACCATTGCCAGATCATTAATTTAAAGACACAGACCTTGAGTTCTTTAGACGCTGCAAAGATAGTGGTGCCATTTATGATTTAGCCACTGATCTCTTGGACTATTTAGTGAATAATTCGAGCAGCCAGCATTTGAAGGGAGAAGCTTGTTTTGTACATCACTTTAGTAACACCCCACTTTGTTGATAGTGTACAGTGGTACCTCGGTTGTTGAATTCAATCCATTCTGGGAGTCCGTTCGGCTTCTGAAAACGTTAGAAAACTAAGGTGTGGCTTCCCTGCACCCTGCACTCAATCGGAAACCATGGAAGCCGCGTTGGACGTTTGGCTTCCAAAAAACGTTTGCAAACCAGAAAACTCACTTCCGGTTTTGCGGCGTTTGGGAGCCGATTTGATCAGGAGCCAAGCCGTTCGACAACCAGGGTACCAATATATGTGGGAGAACTGAAACCTGTGGAAGATGATTGTTGGAAATGATATGGCAGAGGATTTGCACCAAATCTGACCAGCCACATCACATAAGAACATAAGAAGAGATTGCTGGACCAGGCCAGTGGCCCATTTGGTCCAGCATCCTGTTTTCACAGGAGCTAACCGGATACCTGTGGGAAACCTGCAAATCAGGATCTGAGCATAAGATCTCCCCTCTGCAGCTCCCAGTAACTGGGATTCAGAAGCATGGATGCAGAGCATTGCATCTATAGTCCATGGAGACACAGCTTAGCCTTCACCATTACAAGTAGTCACTGATAGATGTTATAAAGGCCATACCATGAAGAATAAAGCTTTGCTCAGCAAGAGGGCCCCGTGTCCCAGCTGGTTAATACTTTATCTTCATGCACTGCTCAGAGAAAGAAAGAAAGGAGCATGTAGCATAAAACCTCTGGGTTGGTGAGTCTTGGTAAGTGCCTGAACTTCTGGTCTTGCCTGGTCAAGAGGTCAGTACCTTGTGCCCGCTGTACATCATGCTCTCTTGCTTCCAGCAATTAATCTCATGAATCCTAGAATGGAGAGCACGCGCTCCAAGTTAATGTACAGCTTGCTTGTGGCTTTGGCCATTGCCATTCATCATCAGGATTTGCTCTTGTAGGAATAGCGGCTAATATCCAAAGAGCAAAGCCACTCTCTGTGCTGCAAAGGCAGCTTTGCATTGATGTGACTGTCTGCCATGCTCTATGGCACAGCCCACTTGACACTAAGAGGTGTTTCAAAAGCAGTTTATAATATTGATGATGGTGATATGTATGTTTGTGTCAATCCAATTTAATGGGAGGAGAGCTACCCCTCCCCCCCAAAAAAAATCTCCAATTGGACACACTCAAAGCATATCTCTGGATCCTGGCCAATGTCTGTTTCTGGGAGATCTTGAAAAATGCTGAATTTGTTCAAATCTTTATGGCAGAATTAACCTTTTTTCTAGTTCTGCCTGTACAAATTTCGCTACCCCGTAGAATATGTGATCTCTCTCTATATCACTTCCTTTTAATAGCAAACTGAACTAGTGAGTGGTGACAGAAATGGAGTCGAAACAGGACCACTGAGAAAGAAGGGAGGCATATCAGGAAAATTTCAAAGCTTGTAGAAATAAAACAAATAAACAAACACAAAACCTAACCCACCACATTTTGTTAAGGCTGAAGAAGCACTTACACAGCCACCCATAGCTGCCAAGTACCCCGTTTTCCCCGGGAAACCCCCCGTATTTTCTTACCGTTTCCCGCAGGTGTCCCGAATGGCAAAATACCCCGTATTCCCCCGGATTACGGAGCTCCCGCTGGCGGCCATGTTCTTTTGGTGCCACGCCGGCACCGGAAGTCGCTTCTACACACTTCCGGAAGTGCGTTGAAGCAACTTCCGGTGCCGCTGCTGATCCCGGATTTTTCAATCCGGAACTTGGCACCTATGCAGCCACCGCCCCCAACAGCCCAATGTGGACAGGACATACTTGGCTAAACAAATGTAAAATGTCATTTGGAAAAGGGAAATGGAACCAGGGAGGCAGAAATAGTTTCCTGGGGGAGGGCATGACTGGCTGGAACCTTGAATGAGCCACAGTGGAGATGTATTGCAGCATTCTTTGGGAGGCCCCACATGCTACGGAGTATTTATGATGTTTTTTACATCCAGGGAAGCATATGATATCTTGACTGACAAGACTGAAAGAAATTGAAATTCATAATAGAATATTTTCTCCTTTTGCACTCTATTCTCTGTCAGTGTTTATTCATCTGTTATTCAAACAGAGCTTGGGTAAGCATCCTTTGGCTACATCCTTTGGCTACAATAATAAGGCAGGAAAATATCGCTGGAGTTTTTCTTAGCATTGTGCAAAGTGACAGACAAGGCCATTTAGATTGCTGCCTAGGCAGCCACTTTAAAATGCTGATTTTGACAGGGCTAATGCAAAGTACATTTTACACAGAGCTATATTTACCACCAATTGTTAAATCCAAGAACAGCCATCTTCCACTTTGTCTTCACGAGATGAATCAGTAAAACACAGACACTCCCAAGCGTTCGTAGCTGAAATGATGTTATTCAATGTAGGACTGGAGTTCAAATCAATTATCAAATGTTAATTCTTTGTAGCAATAAGCAGACCTTCCCTATCCACTTTTTTAAAAATCCAGAGTAAACAGATGAATTCTACCAGACACCTGGTAGAAGTTCACAAATTAATCCATGCTGTGGATTGAGTCTGGTGCGAAGAAAATTCTTAAATCCCTTTTCAATGTTTGCTGGAGTCCTCTTTGCCACTTCTCAAGCTTACTGGGGCGAAGGGATGGTTGGTAGCTGGGAAAGGCTCCTGGACATTCTGCAATAGGGCTTGATACCCTAGATGCATGGGTCAAATTGTTAGCATATTAGTAGTGCATCATGGAATCAGTTGCTAACTGTTGACTCCACTCACATAATTATGGGCACTGTAGATTATATTTCCCAGCAACCCTTAACAAACTACAGTGCCCACAACACCATAGCTGCCAAGTTATCCCTTTTTTTACAGGGATTTTCCCTTATGCTGAATAGGCTTCCTCGCAAGAAAAGGGAAAACTTGGCAGCTATGCACAACACATTGAAGAGGATAGTGTGTTTTAAAGGTGTTTTAAAGGTATAGCTCATGCATTTTCCCTCTCCACTGAACATAGGGGGAGGCAGGTTTGGAGTTTCCATTTATGTTGTGTAGCAAACTGCACTTTCCCATTCTATCCTAATATTTGGAAAGTGTAGTGTCAAGAAAATCAGCTTTTTCTGTTCTGGCCTTCTCCCAAAGCCTTTTTCTGGGTGAAGAAGGGACCTCATGAGAAAGCCGTTTCTTTCTCACTAATTGTATGAGATCTCATAGCTTGCACGAGTGAAGCGGGGTATCCAAGGTCAAGATGAAGCTTCACTAATTGGGTCTGGAGCCCTCTGTGGTGAAGTAGCATGTGCACTCAGTTCTGTAGACCTTGGTCTGATTGGCCAAGGTCATGTCAGTTGCTATGAACTATGCAAGCTACCCACATTCCTTTTGTGTGATGCCTCACTTCCTAGTTTCTGGGGTCTGTGCCTGACATTTTGCCTTGCCTTTCCATTTACAATTTTCTTCCTGGCATCCATGCTACTTGCTGTGTTTCTGCTGTATTTTTGCCTGTTGGTGATGTATTATTTCTTGTTGGAATTGTCTGCATTTGTGCCTTCAGTATTTCACCATTAAGAAACTGTCATCCATGTTGGACTCCCTTCCCTTCAAGTATTTTTTTATCATGGGATCTCATCCATTAGTTCCTTAGATTTTTTAAATCGGCTTTCTTAAAGCCCAGATTTTGTGTCTGACTATACTGAGCTTTTCCTTGCCTCTGTGTCATGAAACCCAAGAGGATACAATCACTTCCTCCCAAGGTTCCTACGACTTCCACTTTGTCAATCAGTTCCTCTCTGTTGGTGATAGGTCCAAGATAGGTGATCCCCTTCTTGCATCTTCTACCTACTGGGGAATGAAATTGTCCATGAGGCAATTGAGGAATTTGTTGGAGCTTGCATTCTTGGCAGAGTTTGAGTTCCAACAGATATCAGGGTAGTTCTAGTTAACTTCTTTTCTTGCCCTCATTCCTGCCTAGGCCCTTAATCACATTCCAAAGGATACCTGTGCATTTTGCTGATTAGAGTACAATAAATTTAATAATCCTTGAACAGTAAGAACTCGTGTTGCAGTTTCACAGCTCATGAAATGTGTCAGTTTAAGATATGAGACAAATACCGTTCTCTCCCTCCGCCACCGCCTTTTCTCTCTGTCTCTCTCTCTCTCTCTTGCAAAGCACTGTGACTTCACAGTAGCCTTATCTCTCATTACTCTGGATACAATGTGATATTCATTAGAAAAGAATACAGGACATGATTTCATTAAGAGTTAGCAAGTTCTCTTCTTAGCAACCTTCCCTCCTGCTCCCACCCCCCCCCCCCCCGGTTTTGTACTGCAAGAGAATATAATGCAAACCTTTCTTATCACATATAAACAGCACACCAACTTTGTACATTGCATGTTGTTCTTGAACAAGTAAGTGGAGATAGTGAAGGTTCCTTTGGCACGTCACTGCAAGATTATAGAATTATGGGATGGCTGAAAGTAGGGCACGAGCACAGTAGTGCTTGTATCTCCCTTTTAAAGCCATCCAAATTGGTGGCTGTTACTAGTAGTTAATTCCATAGTTGAGCTTCCTTGCATTTTTTCTAAACTCTAAAACCACATTATTATTATTATTATTATTATTAGGTTGTAACCAATATTTGCCCTACTCAGAGAAGATTCATTAAAAAGAATGACCAACTTAGGCCCATTAATCCCAATGTCTCTACTAGATACAACTCTTCATATTTATAAATCGTCCACTCAGATATTCAATTTGTTTTGCATACACTTCTTGGTAATCTGGGCTAGCACCAGGATTTGGCATCATCAGCCATGCTCCAGAAGGCGACCCACAATGAATCCTTGGAGCCTCCTGGCTCTGATGCTACCCTCCTTGCTTGTTGCCAGCCTTCTCCAAGCAAGCAAGCAGCGAGAGGGATGGGGAAAAGGAACAGTAATTCCCATGAGCCTGTCCCTCTCCCAGAAGTGGCAGTGGCAACCAGGAGGCAAAGTTGGGTGGACTCCATGTGAATCCTCAGACAGGCTCCTTGCAACAGCCTTGTGAAGGAAGTGAGCCTAATTACCTCTACGTCTCTGAGCTTTTAAATTGCTAAAGCATTGATAAATCAGGGGAAACTGTCAGGGTGTCTAGCAATTATAAAAAAATGAAACAATTCTGCAGTGGAAAATTGATAGCAGTTAAGAGGTTGTGTGTGGCATGAATAAGGTTTTCTCGAGACAGTGGTGAACGGCACCCAGGCCAGGCCCTATGGCCAGGCCGGGTGGCGCAGGGCGCCAGGGCGCCCACCCACCAGAGGGCGCCGCGCAGCTGTGCCCGCCCGCCGCAGAGCTGCGCTCGCCCGCCACACTGGGAAACGGGGGGGAGGGGACGCCAGAGGGATACGTCGCACCACGGCGCCAGGGCGCCAAATATACTTAAGACAGCCCTGACGGCACCACATACAGGAAAGAGTGGTAGAAAGAGAGTGAAAAGAGGTGGCCCCCACCCACTCTAGGTTCTGAACCCACTCATTTTTTTGTTCTGATCCTGCCCACTTTTGGCTCCAGCTACATCGTCCTTTTATTTGCAGCCCCCACCCCTGATTACACCCAAGGTAATGGAGCCCTTGACAGAAAAATATTGGAATATTCAAGCTAGTAGCAAATTCAGGGAATTTGGGGGATATTATTACTATTATTATTATTATTATTATTATTATTATTATTATTATTTATACCTCGCCCATCTGGCTGGGTTTCACCAGCCACTCAGGGCTGCTCCCAACATAATATTAAAAACACAATAAAACATCAAACATTAAAACCTTCCCTAAACAGGGCTGCCTTCAGATGTCTTCTAAAAGTCAGATAGTTGTTTATTTCCTTGATATCTTATGGGAGGGTGTTCCACAGGGCGGGCGCCACTACTGAGAAGGCCCTCTGCCTGGTTCCCTGAAACTTTGCTTCTTTCAGTGAGGGAACCACCAGAAGGCCCTTGGCACTGGACCTCAATGTCGGGGCTGGACGATGGGGGTGGAGTCACTCCTTCAGGTATACTGGACCGAGGCCATTTAGGGCTTTAAAGGTCAGCACCAACACTTTGAATTGGGCTCGGAAACATACTGGGAGCCAATGTAGGTCTTTCAAGACCAGTGTTATGTGGTGTCGGCGGCCACTCCCAGTCACCAATCTAGCTGCCGCATTCTGGATTAGTTGGAGTTAATATTAACTGCTGCACCGACACTTTGAATTGTGCTCAGAAACGTACTGGGAGGTGGCCAGGGCCCCCAAATTCAGTAGGGTTACTCTACCACATTATAAATTAGAATCATAGAATCGTAAAGTTGGAAGTGTCACCTAGTCCAACCCCCTGCAGTGCGGGAATGTTTTGCCCAACGTGGAGTTCAAACCCATTACCCTGCAATTAAGAGTCTCATGCTCTACCAATTGATCTTCAGAGTAATACTCATTACAACCTGGGAGACATAAGATCTTTTGAAGTGAAGGAACCATCTCAAGAGGAGAAGGTTACAAGACCATTTTGTACTCAAAATGCCCAAGTGTATCCCTTTCCCCAGTAGACAGGTATCGCCGCTGAGTTACATCAGCTCTTATATTTGAATGAGGGAGGCATACAGCACAATCCCAGGTATATTTACTCTGACGTAAGCCTTACTGATTGCCCTGGGTACTTCCTCCCAAGAAAGACTGGATAGAGTTGCAAGCCTAATGAAGCCATGCTCAATTTGTCAAATGTGAAGCAACAGGAAGCAGGCCTATGCGCTTCTGAAAAGCTCATGTTGCATTAATATTTATGCTGTGTACAACCTTTAAGAATATTGCATTTGCCTGCTGTACTACTGTCCGTTAAGGGTGACAAATCAAAGTGATAAAAATGGACACAAGCTAGAGGTAAGTGTTGTTTTGCTGCACAAAGGCTCACAGAAGCGTATCTTAAAAGAGTGTTGAATTTTGCCGTTTTTGCAGATGAATTCAAGTTCTTTATGAAAAGGCTGCCCATGAACTATTTCCTCAACACGTCAGCCATTATGCACTTGTGGACAATGGATTCAAATTTCCAGCATCGCTATGAGCAACTGGAAACCAGCACGAAACAGCTGTTCCTCAAGGCGCAGAAAATTGTCCACAAGCTCTTTAGCCTTAGTAAGAGGTGCCATAAGCAGCCATTCATCAGCTTGCCGAGGCAAAGGTAAGAGAAACAACAGAGAAAATGCAACCAACCTAGGACAGTGATTCCCAAATGGGATTAGCTTGCAGAGATGGCAGAAAGTGGTAACAATGTAAACCACTACAAACTCGCAAAGATAAGCCTACATTCTTTGAAATGCCCTACATGTTTAGGAATCACTGACCTAGCCTGCTGTTTTGACACTGAAGGGTTATTCACATGGACAGACAGGGCAACAGTTTCCAGTCATAGCTGCCAAATCTCCCGTATTCTCCGGGAAATCCCCGTTTTTTCAGCTGTTCTTAGCTGAAAAAATGGAGTTTTTTGTTTTTCCCCGGTTTAATCTGGCGCGGCAGCCATTTTGGAACTGGGTGGAGCATGTTCAGAAGCGACTTTTGATGCTGCTCTGCCCAGTTCCAAAATGGCTGCAGTGCGACTTCTGGCACGGCGGCCATTTTGGAACTGGGCAAAGCAGCATCAAAAGTCACTTCTGAGCATGCTCCGCCCAGTTCCAAAATGGCGGCAGCGCTACTTCCGGCCTGCTACTTCCGGCGCAGTCCCTTATTTCTCGGACAGCAACTTGGCAGGTATGGTTTCCAGTATTAATCCTCCATCTTGATGGCATATTGAGGGAGTGGCTGATACCTTACCTCGCCATGTGACACATGGAGGGGAGCATTCATTGTGGGGATGCCATTTTTAGTTGCATATCCAATGACTGGCATAAGATGCATAACATGTTACCCAGCTCTCTCACAGATATAAGGGGAGAGAGTTGGAAGAGAGGCCATACCACTCTTGCAATCTCACCAATTCACCATTTGGGGGCTCTGCAGATTTTAAAGCTCTGCATCCTCACTTTTAGGCTGCTTTTGCAATCACCTATTTGGGAGACGGTAAGGTGATGAGACTTGGGGATACCATTCTCTCCTGTTTCTTTGGTGAATTTGAACAGCTAGGAGCTGCCCAGTGGGTTCCAACCAGCTTCTGAAAAGTTGGGGTCATGTAAATCAGCCTTCTGAAGTGTAATACGAATAACTGGGACAAATCATTTTACTTGTGTATATTCCTCAAGTCAACAGGCACTATGGGCTTAGCTGCCAAGTATCCCGTTTTTCGCGGGAAACCCTGGATTTTAATCCGTTTCCCACTTTTCTCCCGAATTGAGAAAAATCCCAGAAATTCCCCGGATTTCCTACCTGCCGCGGAGCCTCCATTTTGGGTGCTGCTCTGACCATGTGTGGGCACCGGAAATAGGGCAGAGCGGCACTGGAAGTGGCTGCTGGGCATGCGTAGAACCGACTTCCGGTGCCGCTCTGCCCTATTTCCGGCGCCCACACATGGTCGGAGAGACCCCGGAAGTTGCTTCTACGCAACTTCCGGTGCCGCGCTGCTGCTGATCCCGCATTTTTCAGCGGAAGACTTGGCAGGTATGACTATGGGTGCATAACATGGGCCTGCAGGAAAATGTCAGAGTCTCTTTGATAGTGATTTTACATCATTATTGAACAAAAGTATCGCCAATATCATAATGATATTTCTATCAGAGTATAGCCAGAGGGTGTGACTCTATTCTACTGCTAAGCTGCGTAAATTGTCAATATGAGAGATTACAATTTGCCTACCATTCTAAAGCCGCAATCCTAAACAAACCCTAAGCAAGCAGCAGGGGAAGGGAGAGATCTGGGCTAAAAGTCTGGCCCTACTCTTCTCCCTACACAGTTACGCCCTATGATGAGTAATATGTGGATAGCACTATTGCAGAAAGGATGATAAGCTACACACCATGGGTGTTGACTTGGGCCCCACACTGTGGGGGCCCAGCGTGCTCCATGACGGCACTGCAATGTCATGACATCACATTGCAACGTCATGATGGTGTGGTGTGGGGCAGGTCACGTGATCCGGCACCATGGCAGCAACTGGACTGGGGTGTGGGGCCTCACTGGCAGGGACTGTGATTCCCCTCTCTCCCTCCTCCTTCCTTGCTGTCCCTTTCTCCCCCTTTTCCTTCCTTCCTTTCCTTCCTACCCAAGTGATCCTGACACAAAAACCTCACACTTACACTAAGTAAAAGAATGTAGGTTTACCCCCCACCTTATACATCAGTGTCTCGCATCAAACAAAACCAATTTGCAACAGGGGCAATGCGCCTATTTTTGTAACCCAATAAAATATTTAATACAGATTATATAAAAGCACACACACTTCAAAGGGCTTGGTTTCACACATTCAGTCATCCTAATGGCTTTTCCCAGCCAAAGCAGGCTGAAATGAGGAAAGCTAACTAGTGTGGTCTGAAAGGACAGTGATGATGAGTCAAGGAATGCTGAAGCATTCAGCACACCTGTCAGCTGGAAAGAGACACTGGTTGTCTCTCTCCCTCCTCTCTCCTCTCTCTCCCTAACTTCTGTCCCTGACTGAGGCAACCTGGGACGCAGAACTGCCTCTCTCTCTCTTCTCTATCATTCTCTATCACAGAGGGAAATAGAGAGGCAGTTCTGCATCCCAGCCACCTGCCAAAAGGTAAAGGTAAAGGTACCCCTGACCGTTAGGTCCCGTCACTGACGACTCTGCTTAATCTTTTCACATTGACTTTGTGGGGCCTTAACCCGCATAAATATGGTTACAGGTAGGTAGCCGTGTTGGTCTGGATCGAAGTAAAATAAAAAAATTCCTTCAGTAGCACCTTAAAGACCAACTAAGTTTTTATTTTGGTATGAGCTTTCGTGTGCATGCACACTTCTTCAGAAGAAGAAGAAGTGTGCATGCACACGAAAGCTCATACCAAAATAAAAACTTAGTTGGTCTTTAAGGTGCTACTGAAGGAATTTTTTTATTTTACCGCATAAATATATTATTGTGGGGCCTTAACCCAGGGGTCAGAAAAGTTTTTGTGGCTTGGGCCGGTTCACAGTCCCGCAGACACCACAGTGGGCCAGAGTGTGCGCGTGTGCATGCGTAAATGCTATTTCCGGTGCTCCTTCTGGTGCGGAGGAGGCATGCGCAGCTTCCCATTGGCTGCAAGAGCTTCCTGCAACCAATGGGAAGCCAGCCAGCATCACGGAAGGTGGTCCCACTCTGCTCCACGCCGGCTTAGCGCAGCACACAGGAGCCGATTGAGTGGGTGGCGGGGGTCCATGGGCCAGTGAAACGACCCCCACGGGCCACTTGTGGCCTGTGGGCCTTAGGTTTTCTTAGGTGCACACTCCCTTAGAATCAAAGTCCATTGTCCAAGGGTGTAGCCACTGGGCCAAGGCAAGTTAAGGCTTCCTTGCTTCCTGGTAATAATCACTTTCTCCCTCCAATGTAGAAATTAGCATTGGGTGGGGTTCTCCCTTTGTTGCCAATAGAAGTTTTTAATTCCCCCCCCCCCCAGTGCTAATTGGTCTGTGTTGCAAAGGATATTTGCTAAGATCATTCTGCGGAGGGAAGGTTGAAATCTCCTCTCCCCATGTTCTGCAGTGGATCATAAACACAAACACACAGCCTAGAGCTGTTTTAAAACACACTCACACAAACACAAACAGGCACCCCACATGATTGCTAAGCACTACATTAGTGTAATTTGTACTCAGGCCCGTAGTTTGTTGTAAATGCAATCACAATTAGGACAAAACTCCAATCCAAACACCCTTTAGTTGGAAGTCAGCCTCCTTGATTTTAGCAGAACGTTCTTCCAGGCACATATCTTTTCTCCCATAACCTAAAATACTGTTTATTTTACACACACATTTTCTATATAGGTGCCCTTGCTATACTGTTTTAAATGTCTGCTGGTAACTTCTTTGTTTTAGCAAGCCTACCCAGACATATAATTTAGTCATGTATATTTGTTTTCAATATGTTTTCTGATTTTATCCACATTTTGTTGATAACTATTTTATGTATACTTGTGTGTTGTTGTTGTTGTTGTTTTTTATAAAAAACAACAACAACCAGTTTTGCTGGTTTTATGGAGTGATAATTTTGTTATGTACACTGCCTAAAGAGTTTTGTGATTTTAGCAGTCTATAAATATATAAGAAATAATACAAACTTGGGGGTTACAGGCATTCATCATGTAGGAATTATGTTTGGAAACCTTTGATTTCTGCCTTTCAATTGCTCCTGGATGATGTGACCCTCCCCCTTTAAACCATTAAAAGCACCTACATTCCATGCAGAAAGCATGGCCAGCACATCTCAGGTTAACTCAAGTCTAACAATGAGGGATTACCACATTCAGAAAACGTTATCCCTTGGCCTTGACGAGCAGGGAATGGACCATGGCAAATCACTGGTGTGGGATGTTAGAATGCACTAAAGCCTGCCTGCAAACACAGAGAAATATATTGAATATAGAACAGGCAAGTCAGGCATAAGTGACTGTGATAAATTATGCCAAGGTTGGCTCGCCGATGAGGCAAGGTGAGATGATCGCTTCAGGCAGCAAGATAATGATGTTGATCTGTATCCCCGCCCCTGTTCCTGAAGTAGATCTACACTCAGCTCTTCTTCCCTGGCAGTGGGGGGCACCATTTGGTGGTTCAACTCAGGCGCCGTAATGTCTTGGACCAGCCCTGCATTATGCATTCATAAACCTGCCATCACTTGCTCTTCCAGTTGTAGAACAGGCATGATGTCTTTTCCTGTGGTGAGGAAAGGCTAGCAAGGGCTGAGATTGCCCTTGTGTGTTGGGAGATCTGACTATGCTGCCAAATGCAATGCCTAGCTTGTAGAAGACACATCCTGGGACTCCCAGTCCTAGTGGCAACTATAGTTTGTGATCTAACTATTGGCTGTGATGGTACTTTCTGGGGTGCGGGTGGCGCTGTGATCTAAACTACTGAGCCTCTTGAGCTTGCTAAACAGAAGGTCAGCGGTTTGAATCCCCGCGATGGGGTGAGCTCCCGTTGCTTTCGTCCCAGCTCCTGCCAACCTAGCAGTTCGAAAGCAGACCAGTGCAAGTAGATAAATAGGTACCGCTCTGGCGGGAAGGTAAACGGCGTTTCCGTGCACTCTGGTTTCTGTCATGGTGTTCCGTTGTGAAAGTGGCTTAGTCATGCTGGCCACATGACCCGGAAAGCTGTCTGTGGACAAATGCTGGCTCCCTCATCGCGAAAGCAAGATGAGCGCCACAACCCCATAGTCACCTTTGACTGGACTTAGCCATCCAGGAGTCGTTTACCCTTTTTTTACTTTACTTTTTGATCCACGGCAGCTCCTTTGCACATACAGGTCACCACTTGTTATTGCCATTGCCATTAGAATGAATGAATATGCATGGATAAACCAACCCTTAAAGGGAGCAAAAAGAATTCAAAAGAGAACTCGTGCCTATTCAAGCTTATATAAAATGGGATGGTTGGTTATCAATATTGATTTATCTATTTCCATTTATAAACAGCTTCCTATGAAACAACTTGAAGCCATTAGCAATGATAACATCGATGAAAAACACCTAAAACAATTTCAGATATAAAAAACGATTAAGCAATCCCACATGTAGAACCATTTCATAGAAAACCATTCAGTTACAGTGAAGTTACAGAACAGGATAAAACTCTCAACTTAGCAAGGCTTGTTGAAAAGAGAAGGCATTAAATAGGTGCTGGAAAGACAACAGAGACAGTGCCTGTCTGATATTTAACAGGGAGATCCAGGTGCCACCACACTAGAAGTCCAACTCTTTCAACATACAGAATGGACTTCCTAATTAGATGGTATCTGCAAGATGCCATCACCTGCAGAGTGCAAGATATACAAGGGGAAATATGATATCTCAGACATCCCGGTCCCAAGCTCTTTAGGGCTATGAACACCAGGACAGGGACCTTGAACTTAGCCTGGTATTCCCAGCCATATTTTCGTCTTGCTGCTTTTCCACCCAGAAAAATATATATGTAAATAATAAATAAATGAAGCTCTCTGCTCCATGCGCTTATCACTAAATTGCTTCCTTCCAGGACCACATTCCACGTTGCTCCAAAATCTGATTTGAATTTAACAAGTTGGGGTTGGAGCATCTGCTGCAATACATTTCGGTGTCTCATCTGCTCTAAAGCCATCTCCCTAGATTAGCTTGTCAGCGTTTCCTTTGGTCCAAGATGTGAAAAAGAAAGTCTGCTTGGGAACCTGGTGAAATACACCCAAGGCTTCCTTACTATATAATTCCAGGCTGTAATACCTTCCAGATGGATTTCTCTAATTATAGTATATCCCCGAAGAGAAGAACAATGATGGCTTTTAAGTTATGAAGGGTGACTTTAAAAATGCATTATGATGAAGTGACAGATCCGCCGCCCTCCAGAAGCGTTTTACTCATTGATAGAAGGTCCATAAATCATTGACACGGCACTTCTCCCAAATTATCTGTAGTGCAGATTTCCCAGATTCAGTTGGTCATTTTCCAAAGGTATTAAAAAAAGAAGAAGAAGCAGCCAACAGCCTAGACTGTTCTCTTCTTTTACAACCATGCTGTCATTAGGATTCCATCCAGCATCCATTGAAGCTGAGGGGAGCCGTAGTAAATAGAATATTCACTGAAACTATGCCAAGGCAAAATATGATTCACTATACCAACAGTTATTCACTAGAGGGACAGATTGCTGTCTTATGGCAACCATAAATTCAAATCAAGAGCATAATTTTTCTTATAGAAAATGGAGAATGCTTGAAATGCCTAGAATAAATCATATAGGTTTTATGAGAATCTTGCAGTATGTTATGGGTACCTTAGCCACCTCTTCTGTCAATCCACCTCTTCAGGCTGATCCTCTGAAGTATTACACAGCCTGAGTCTCCCAATTTCAACTGTGAGATTGAGCCATACAGGGTCAAATTACTCCAGCAGTAACAAAGCAAACCTTATGGTTAAGTCATTGGTCCTCCTGCCCTACCTCTTTCTAGCTTTGTGGGCTGTCGATCTCCAGTATCTCAGAAAGGAGTCCTGACTAGCCCTGCTACCTGAGATCTTTTAATGTGAGACGTCGTCCCAGGGATTGAACCTAGGACCTTCTGCATGCAAAGCATTGTGCGCATTCCATTGAGCAGTGGTCCTTTTGCAAACTCCTCTGCTGCTTTTCTCTTCCCCATCCCCTTCCCATAAATAATGCGGTCAGCTTTCATGACTCATGTAATAATTGTAGTTTCCATGTGATTGGTACAGTCATACCTTGGTTGTCGAATGCCTTGGTACTCCCGAACGATCGAAGCCCAGAAGTGAGTGTTCCGGTTTTCAAACTTTTTTGGCTTCCGCTATTGTTTCCGGCTCGCATTCGCAATCGGAAGCCAATCGGAAGCCGCTCCTTGGTTTCCGAACATTTTGCAAGTTGAACGGACTTCCGGAATGCATTCTGTTTGAAAACCAAGGTACCACTCTGATCCCAGGAGACGTTGTTGTTGTTGTTGTCTCCTCCTCCGCCACTGCCGCCTCCTTCATAATATACACTTCCATAACAGATATATCAAGGAGGATATATAAGAATTAAATGAGCAGGAAGCATCATTAAAAAGCATCATTAAAAACATCTGAAGGAAGGGAGGGGTGTTTCTACTAAAACAGGATACAGTGGTACCTCGAGTTAAGAACTTAATTCGTTCCGGAGGTCTGTTCTTAACCTGAAACTGTTCTTAACCTGAGGTACCACTTTAGCTAATGGGGCCTCCCACTGCCGCCGCACGATTTCTGTTCTCATCCTGAAGCAAAGTTCTTAACCTGAGGTACTATTTCTGGGTTAGCGGAGTCTGTAACCTGAAGCGTCTGTAACCTGAAGCATATGTACCCCAAGGTACCACTGTACAGGGTTTCCCAAACTTGGGTCTCCAGCTGCTTTTGGACTACGATTTCCCTCATCCCTGACCACTGGTCCTGCTAGCTAGGGATTATAAGAGTTGTAGTCCATAAAATGGCTAGAGAGCCAAGTTTGGGAAACCCTGTACTCAAAGAAGCGAAACAAGGAAGTGATTATCCTATTGTGTACGGCAGGCATCCCCAAAGTCAGCCCTCCAGATGCTTTGGGATTACAGTTTCCATCATCCCTGACCACTGGTCCTGTTAGCTAGAGTTGATGGGGGTTGTAGTCCAAAAACATATTTTGAGGATGCCTGGTGTAGGGTATCCTGGCTCCCATTTAGGCACAGTTGTGCATAATCATCTAGAAATCCACAACAAGAGTCAGCTGTGGTACAAATGCTCCCGGATACAAATACATGTGCACCATGTGCTTGTAAATTAAATGGGTCCACAGTATTCACCCTGATCCATTTCTGCCATAATTTGCTTGAAATCCTGAAGAATGCTTGGAATCCAACTCTTGAAAGGGCACCAAGGACTCTTTGTGTGATGTTTCTTGTCGCTTCAGAGAGCTGCAATTCCCAGGGCTCTTTGATTTGTGGCCATTAACATTAAACAGGCTTTAAACAGCTTTAAATTTGCAATGTAAACACGTCTAAGTCTTCTATTTGTTAAGGGATTTTCTACTCTAGGATTCATTTAGAGAATTGACCTTTTTTGTAATGATGTAACCTTTGAGCTGAGAGAACAGGGGGGAAAGGAGACTGCTTTTTGCATGAGATACCAGAAATACAATGGAAATCATGGTGGGGTAGACCAGGCTTCCTCAAACTCGGCCCTCCAGATGTTTTTGGCCTACAACTCCCATGATCCCTAGCTAGCAGGACCAGTGGTCAGGGATGCTGGGAATTGTAGTCTCAAAATATATGGCCAAGTGACCTTGTATGTCTGCTCAATCTGCTCCCCACATGCCTAACTGATGATGGGCAACTTCAAGGCCTTGGTTCTCTCTCCTTGACGTTCTTTATTTTAAAATAAGGTATAGACCAGGCAGTGCTTTGAATAGGGCTTGCCCCAAGAAGAGTGCATGAGTATGGGACCAATGACCCTCCTAATGTGGCTAGACTCCAAAATCCCACCATCTTCTTGCCTGCATCATCATAAGGATCAAATTGGCACAGAGGTGATTTTTATACAGTGGTACCTCTACTTACGAATTTAATGCGTTCCGAATGCACATTCGTAAGTCGAAAAAAATTGTAAGTCGAATCCCATAGGTATGCATTGGGAGGAAAAAATTGTAAGTCGAAGCAACCCTATCTAAAAATTCGTAAGTAGAAAAAATCCTATCTAAACCGCATCCAAGATGGCGGACGGAGCTCCATTCGTAAGTAGAAACATTTGTAAGTAGAGTTATTCGTAAGTAGAGGTACCACTGTATTTGAAGGGTATAGCCAGAACATCAGACATAATACCTATGGAAATAATCATCAGTCATAAGATTTGTCTAGCCTATAAAGTGATGGTGTGTGTGTGTTTTTTAATTGGAAAGATATGTTTTAGGCATTTCCCAAGTTTTCACTGTAAATGTATTTAATTATACAAATGAACTCATAAGAAGCCCAGTTGAATCAAGTCAATCCTACCTGTGTCATCTGAGCAGTGTGAGAGAGCATCTCCCACCTGATTCACAAACTTGGATCCACATACAACTTACACCTGAAATATGTGACTAGTGAATGGAAATGCAACTATTTGTTCACTAAGCTCCTGCACTAAAATATCTCCCTTCAATAGAAATGATTTATTTTTTTCAATTTTCAGTGGCTTAGAATTAATCCCAGTATGCAGACAGGTGCATTTTGTTCCATGTAAATAAACTTCTTGGCCTCCTTTTGTCTTTGTTTCATACATAGAATTTATTTGGTCACTTTATACTTCAAAAATCAGCCTGCATTGAAAGAAATAATCATCATCTTGAATTAACTGGAAAGTTTTGCAGTCTTTTATAGCATCCGAGCAGCACACAATTTATATTCATTCAATCATCTGGCTTTTCATTTTCATTTTACAATGTAGAAGCCAAAGTAACATTTGCAATCAAATGCAGTTTTCTGTATCTGACAGTGATCGTGCGAGGCTAAAATTCCATATGGAGCTTTAATGGGAGAGAGGAATAATAAGCAAAATAAAGTATCTTCTGTATGTACTAGTTTTGTTATTTTAATATTCATATGCAGAGGAATAAGCTCCCATTGCACCTTTATTGAGCACGCCCCATCCCTTCAATGTCCCTCTGTATTGAATATTATAAGAATGTTGCAGTGGTAGTTCTGGTGAAATCCCAAGCTGTGATTAGTCGACCTGCTGTGATGTCACAGAGGTGCAAAGAGTGCAGAAGGGCTACTAAGTTGTGTTCATCCTCCCAGAGAAGTGGATGGTGGACAAACTGGTATGGTAGTAGAAAAAGACTCCTGAGCCAAAAGGATGGCAAAAGAAGTGGGCATTGAGCTGGGAAAGGAAAAAAATGAGAAGAGGTTGTGTGGCCAGGAAGGTAGAAATAAGGAAGAGTGAAATTTATTTGATATATTGGTTTGAAATAAACTGTCTGTAGAGTGGACGAATGCCGGCTCCCTCGGCCTGTAAAGCGAGATGAGCGCCGCAACCCCAGAGTTGTTCGCGACTGGACTTAACTGTCAGGGGTCCCTTTACCTTTTAAACCAGGCAAATCTTGAGCTGTAGGTATCCACTGTCTTCAAACTACCTGTTGGTTTGATTCTGGCTTGTTTTCGACACTATAGATTTTATGGGAAGGAATGGGGGGGGAGAGACTCTAGAATAGAAGTTGAAGTGCTTGCACTCTGTACACATGTTTGGGGAGGGAAGCCAGAAAGCGCCTTCATGAGTAGGGATGCCTTAGGGTTGGGTTGGCTGGAGATGTCCCACCATGCCAGCCTCTGCCAGGCTCCTCCAGCTGCTGCGTTCTTTTCCTCCCCTTCCACCATGTCAAACATTGGGGAAGATGGAAGTGCCAGCAGCGACAGTCAGCAGAAAGCCCTGAGTCAGCCCCACTACCATCATGCAATTGCATCGGACCAAGTCCAGGCTGACTCAGGGATCTCCTTGCCAACCACCTCCCATCTTCCCAGGGCAGTAATTTCACCACTCCATCCAGTCCCATTGGGCAACAGTGGCAGGCAGGGTGCAGCCTAACCTAGGTCCATTAATTTTAAGTAAAGTGTATTTGGCCACAACCCATTATCTTTCTCGAAATGTCACTCGTAGTGGCGATATAGTCATAAGATACTGTAATGCTAGGTGCATTATTTGAAAAATGAAGGTGGTCCTCAAGAGTTGTTGATGTGGAGAGGAGCACTGGCTGAGGCTGGGAATGAGCTTTCCCCACCCCTAATTTTGTCCACCCCCCATGTAAACCTCTGAAATGTCCCCTCCACTGTGAATGAGGGAGCAAAATGAGAGGAGCTTACTCACCTCAGACCTATTTGTTTGGCTAGTAACTTAGTCGTAGGGATGGAAGACTGTCAATTTCAGTTTCTTTCAGTTTCTAATTTTTCTAACCGTAAGTTCAATTCTGCACATTTCTCCATTAGTGTGTAAGCTTAATAATAATAATAATAATAATAATAATAATAATAATATTTGTACCCCACTCATCTAGCTGGGTTTCCTCAGCCACTCTTTTAAAAGTCCTTAAAAGATTCACCAGCACTTTAGCATGAATTTATCCTAGCATACACATTACTTTTCTCTAATAAAATGCATTTCCTATGGGGTAATTATTTTCCCCATAGGAAATGCATTTTATTATTTTCCCCATATACCCTTATTTTTATGCAAACTTAAAATATACATTGTACAGATTACCTGAAAGACCAGCTTCACAAAATTCAGAGAAATGCACATTTCAAAAGGATAGCAACATTTCAGCTGACGTATTGCAAATGAACATTAGACTTCCTCATTAAAATACGAACCAAAGCAAATTTCTCCCCCATCATTGCTTGGTGACACTAAGGGCAAAGGGTCTTTCCTAGATGGCCACACAGAGGTTAACAGTCACCCGCACAATTTCTCCATCCATATTCCAAGCATTTGGTGGCTTATTTTGCTAGATCTGAATAATCTCTGATAGACTTATTAAATATACATATTAAATTATTAGAATGCTGAGCAAACTCATGTCTACATTACTATTAAAAAAAAAGACATTTGCTGAATGCATTCTTTATAATCTTTTGCTTTCATATATCTGCAAGTGCCTTGGCTAATTCCCTTTGGAAAGAACTGCAAATATTTCCCCATGAAGAAAAGACATTTGTAAAGGCATTTGGGTCTCTTCTATCACCCTCATCTCGTGAATGCATATTTACAAAAAGGCTTTTTAATCTATTTAAAACACAATGGCATAGTAAGTCAAGAATGGAAATGGTTTAAGTTGGCTTGTGATTTGTCAGTTTGTATGGAGGCTCTGTCTGTGCTAGCTAACTGCCCCTTATTGAAATAAAGACATGGATCGCAAACAAAGAAGTGCAGACAAGCAAACGCTAGGGGTGAGCAAATGTCACTGAAGTGAAGTAAGTCTAATTAAAACATTCATAATTAGCATTTATGTTGCGCTTTCAGTTTTTCAAAATATTTCAACCCATCTCCGTCATTCTTACCATAAATGCCATAAATTTAATTAACACATTTTGGGGGGAAATGGGACTAAGCGAGTGAGGAGAGTTGGAGAGAGGAAAAACAATGGCTTTGTCTAAGGCCACGCAGTGAGTTCCAGTTGAGGTGAGATTTGTATCAGAGACATACTGGCTCACCTTTGCCATCGCATTACACCAGGGACTCAAAATGCAGAGCTTCAAGTTGCATTGAGCTGAGCAGGACATGGGCACACCAAACTGTTTTAAGATTGATGTCCAAATCTCAGACCCCAACAAGTACATTCATAAGGAGTACACTTCATAGGAGGCAAGAGTCATGCACATGTTGTGTGTTCATTCCTTTATGGGTGTTCACTGATAACCAACACAAAGAGACAAACACCTCTTACTTAAAACTGCAGGGAAGTCAAAACTAATCAGCAGAAGCATTGTAAAAAGCAGCGGAAACAAGGGGGAAAGAGCTACAGAGGGCAACCCAATAGCCTTTTGAAGAGGACCACCTTAGTGTTACCTCTGTTGCTTAGTTGTTTAGTCGTGTCTGACTCTTCGTGACCCCATGACCAGAGCACGCCAGGCACTCCTGTCTTCCACTGCCTCCCACAGTTTGGTCAAACTCATGTTCGTAGCTTCGAGAACACTGTCCAACCATCTCGTCCTCTGTTGTCCCCTTCTCCTTGTGCCCTCAATCTTTCCCAACATCAGGGTCTTTTCCAGGGAGTCTTCTCTTCTCATGAGGTGGCCAAAGTATTGGATCCTCAGCTTCAGGATCTGTCCTTCCAGTGAGTGCTCAGAGTTGATTTCCTTCGGAATGGATAGTGTGACCTCCACCATGCAGTAAAGGAGATGCAAGACAGACGTCCCTTGGGAGAGCATTCTGGAGCACATCCACACCCATGTTATATTATGGGATTGATGGTACATGAAGCAGCCTTTGAGAAAGATCTCTGTGAGCAAGCTCATATACGAACCAGTTACCCTGGACCCAGACTATTTGGGCTTTGAAGGGCAACGTGAGCACCTTGAAATGAAATGAACTGGAAATCCATTTCATTTCATTTCATTTTTAATTTGTATACCGTCTTTCTATCTTACAATACTCAAGGCGGTTTACAAGCTGAAGAAACAAAAAATGTGCATATTATAACAATCTAATGCAATACAGAAATGTGATAATAAAACATAACTTTAAAATAGGCAGCCTACATAAAAAAATAACATTCAACAATCATTAGAATAGTATTCAACAACAACAACAACAACAACAACAACAACAACATATAAAAGTTAAACAGAAATCCACTCAACAGTTACAATCAATAATTTCTAAACTATAATCAATAAAACAATGTAAAACAATGGCAAGCCACAGTACATAAAATAATACAATACAAATTGAGAAGCAGAGACTAGAGGGGTGGCAGGTGAAAGGAGGGCTTGCCTGATGGAGTCTCTCCCCTCACCTTAAGTTCTTTGACGAAAATGGTGTTACAGGCTCCATGCAGTCTGTACCACTCAGCTCCCCAATAATCACGTGGTTTAGTGCATGAGGTTCAGAATCTGAAGCTATTATAAAATATAGCATCTAGGTTTCTCACTGGGAGTGGACATAAAAGAGAACCTCTTGCTGGGCTTAGTAGTGTGTGTGTCCATCCTGTCTCTTTAAGAGACATGCCTGGTATGTACTGGCAATAGAAACTTCCATCCCTTTTCTGGATGTTGTTCCCTCCACATTAGCTGGAAACTAGTTGGAGCCTTAAGTAGTAAGTTGCCTATGTAGTAAGTCCTAGCTCAGGCATAGGCAAACTTGGCCCTCCAGATGTTTTAGGACTACAACTCCCATGATCCCTGACCACTGGTCCTGTTAGCTAGGGACGATGGGAGTTGTAGTCCCAAAACATCTGGAGGGCCGAGTTTGCCTGTCCTAGCTGCTATGCTGACTGCTGTTCACTGATAAATACACCTGTTGGAGTTTCCCCTGACTCTTTCCGCTTCCAGGGATTAGGGCAGATCCATTGTGTGGTTTCCTCAAGTACCTTGCCCAAACTCACAAGATACTGCAGACTTAGAAAGTGCATGTTTCATTTGGCATTTAACTTATATCAATTCATCATAGAGGACTTTATGTTTTAGGGGACATCTTACAAATGCCACACAAAAAAGGGAGCTGGGTTTTGGCTCACTGCCAAGTTCACTTAAAGAGCTAATTTTAACCTTTAACTCAGGCATCCCCAAACTGCGGCCCTCCAGATGTTTGGGCCTACAACTCCCATGATCCCTAGCTAACAGGACCAGTGGTCGGGGAAGATGGGAATTGTAGTCCAAAACATCTGGAGGGCCGAAGTTTGGGGATGCCTGCTTTAACTCCTAAAGGCCTTCGGGACCAAGGCACTTCAGGGACAGCCTTCTGATCTGCCACACAAACCTGAAGAAGGCCTTTCTCAGATGGCCTTCTTTAAGTCCTTCTGTCTTTGGAGGAGAGGGAAGTGGTGAGCTGTGATAAGACCTTCTCAAGTTGTGCCACTCAGCCCCCGGGATGCTTTCCTCAGGGGAACCGTGGGTGTCTGTTGTCTTTTCCATGGCAAAGCTCCAACCTTTTTATTCATTCAGACATTTTAGAACTTGAGCTTTAATGCATATTTTCAATCTGATTTTTATTGCTATTCTGCTGGTCCTGTTTTATGCTGTATTTTTGACGCAATTGGTTTTTATGTGGTTGCTTTGGTACTTCCAATGCTAGAGCAGCTGCGCCGAGTTGCTACTGTCTGAAGAGCAGGTTAAAGGTAAAGGTAAAGGGACCCCTGACCATTAGGTCCAGTCGTGACCGACTCTGGGTTTGCGGCGCTCATCTCGCGTTATTGGCCGAGGGAGCCGGCGTATAGCTTCCAGGTCATGTGGCCAGCATGACTAAGCCGCTTCTGGCGAACCAGAGCAGCGCATGGAAATGCAGGGTATAGATATAAATAAGTAGGATTTTGCATCTATTGCAGTTTCTGTACCATTTGTGAAAGGCGGCCGCATGTGGAGACCAGGGCAGAATTGCCATTGCTGGGTCATTTTACACTAGGAAAGGTTACAGTTTGCAAACTCCTGGGTGCTGATGCCATCTACTATTTCAGGTACAGTGACGAGTCCAGAAGCATCTGTACGCTCTTGCTCTGCAGCTATATAGCACTTTTCGACTGTCCAAAATACTTCACATAGATAATAGTTGGTGGCTATCCTTATAGCCCTAATTAGTATGCTGTGGAAATCCATTGGTAATGAGAGACATCAACTGGTGCCAAGACTAAGCAGTACAATTTGTGGGTGAATAAAGTAAAAGCAAACAAAATATATTTTGAAAGGAAACAATGCTCAACATTATAATAAAATGCTGGAGCAAATGGTATTTTTCCCCTGGCACATTTGCGAAATGGAAGCATCTTGGCAAACAATGGCAAATCTACAAATAATTCAAAACAAGTGAATAAAATCCAAAACAACTGAATAAAAAGGGATAGTGCCTGATAAACACAGACAAACCATGTTTGATTCAGCAAGTGCCAGTGTTTGGATTTCTGAGAGCACTTCATTTGGCTCTCCATAAAAGGAAGTTCATTTGAAGTGCCCAAGTTCCGTGCTAGGAGAGCAGCTTGCAAAGTGCTCCCAGGTTTTAGGGGATAATGTGGGGAGCTCCGTAGAGGGCATAAAAAAGTGAGGTCAACCAGGTGGTTTTCTCCAGGTGATCCTCCTTCAAAGGTTTGCTCAGGATGAGGCTGAAAGCTCAAGTAAACTAACCAGAGTCTGAAATGAGCGGGACACAGTTCTGAATAAGTAGCTGGGGAAGACAGACATAACATGACAATAGTTGCGGCAGGTTCTCCATACCTGGGAGCAAGTCTAACATAGCAACTTGCACAGGGCCGTCTTAAGCAAATCCAGCGCCGTGGCTCAAAGGTCCCTCCGGCGTCCCCTCCCTTTCCCCAAGCTGCTCTCTCTCGCCCTGGCGGCCACCATCCACACCGGAGGAAACAAGCATGAGCGGTGAATTCCAGGTCCCGCAGTGTACTACTTGTTCCCCAGGCGGCTGACCGGTCCACTGCTGCCTCCGCCTGTGCTCTCTTGCTGCGCTCCCAGTGGCCCGAGGAGCAGGAGGTGGTTGCCACACCGCTGCCTGAGCCCTGGGAGTGGTGGTGGTGGGGCGGCAGACACCAGATGTGGAGGAGGCCCCTCAGGAGCCGCGACAGCAGCTCGGCGGGCAGCGGCTGAGGGGATTCCTGCAGGCAGAAGGAGAGGAGGCGGTGGCGGAGCCATAGGGCTCAGACATCAGCTGTCTGGCGGGTGCAGCAGCGCCCCTGGTGGCCAGGCGCCCTGGCGCATTGCGCCACCCAGCCCAGGCCTAGAGACGGCCCTGAACTTGCATACCTGCAAGTCAAACCTTAAGAGCTCTCTTAAGTCTTCCCTCCATGCATCTGGTGAGCAGTCTATCCTTAGAAGTCAAAGCATGCACATATTTTCCCCATTTATACTCAGCTTTCACATTATAATTAAAAACAGCTGCATATCTGTTCTGGGGTTTGGAGTGAAGGTGTGTTGGTGATGTCACCATTCCAAAAATGTGCAGGGTCGGTTTTTCCTCAAGACCTCAACTCTTAAGAAGTCATATCTCTCTTCATCTGCTTCTATGATTCCGCCGTAAGGATTCTGTCATCACTTAGATCCTTGAGTCCAGATTTTGCAGACAGGTTACCGGTAGTTATGGGTCATAGCCTGATTCTATTTGCCACTGTCCACAGGGGCATAGTCTCTCTGCGAGGGATGCTTTGTGAAATCTCCCTGTCTTGCCATATGCAAGGTGGTTCTTTTAAAATGAGATTCAGAAGCAATGCAAAATACACAAGTGAGTGAGAGGATTAAAGATTTTATTCTAAAACAGCAAGCAGTGTATATATACCAAGCAAGCACTTCAATCTGCCACTTGGAAGCCCTCTAGAAGCAGCAAAGTGACTCCCCCAGGCACAAGCTCCAAAGAAACTCTGCCCAAGCCATCCAATTTTATAGATAGCCTGTGTGGCTTGCCAGACTGGCTACGTGCAGATCATCCATTAGCCACCCCCTCCCAATGGCTCACTTTCTCAAAACAATGTCCAACATCAAAGAAGGTACCCAGCATTATCCTCCACAACTGATTAAGGCAGCTGTTGTGGGGCTTCACCTCCTCCCAACATTCTCAGGACATTAAAGACTGTTCTCACACCATCAAAAAAACTTAACAAGAGCGAGGGAGGGGGAAGGAACAGAGGCAGGAAGGGTAACTCTGCCAGTTCACTAACTCCTCAATACTTTTTTGTCTTCCGGAAGCATTTCCCATACACTCCCCTGTAGCACATTCAGTCTCGCCAGCATGTCAGCCCTGCGTTGATTTGGGGTGGTCAAATGGGAGAGATACAACACCATTGGCTGTGCACCTTGAAGAATCCCCAGACTTGCACATACGCTATTCCTGATTTGGCTGCTAGGTTCTTGGAATTCATTGTCTAACAATCTGCCTTTGATTATCTCAAAGTTACGTCGTGACGTAACTTACCTGCACAAAGAGTTGTTTATAATGATAGTCACTAAGTGAAGTTACTGAGTTGGCCACAGCTGTACTAGCGAAGAATCACACGGACTGTCTTGGTGTCCTCCCTAAAGCAGAGAGTTTGCAGCTTGGGCTCATGATGCCGTTAGATTGCACTCCATTTAGCGCCACTGCATGAAATATATTAAACTGGAAATGGTTATAACAGAGCTTACCGGTGTTTCATTTGGGATGTCTTCCTCTTTCACAGAACACAAACTAGGTGCAAAATACAAATTGCCTCGGGACCGAACAAAGCCAAGTGCTCTTCAGATGTGCAATGCTTTGAATCACACACGATAACACTTTTTGATCCGTTTCATTACTTTGTTGCATGTGGGAGTTAAACATGGATTTACAGGTTCAAATGCAAAGGAGCTCCCCCATTGTAAATCAAAGGCTTCTACCTCACAGACCCAGGTGCATATCAGAAAGCCAATTCCAACCCAAATGAATGTTGATAAGATGAAAGAATGGAAGGTAAAGGTCAGTTGCACTGTGATTGCTCTTTTAAGACCAAAAGGAGCCTACATGTAGATTTTGTACATCAAATAAAAGAAGATGTTGGTGATGAGGAGGAGGAGGAGGATAGTGAACTTTGATGCTATACCGCTAATTAAACTACGGAGAGGTTTTTAACAGGGTCCATTTTTTGTTAAGGCAACAGAAAACAGAAAATACATGCATTATTGACTAGATCTCAACATTTTAAAGGAGGGGTAGAGAACACCCAGATGTTGTCAGACACCAACACCCATCACCCCTAGTCAGCATGCCCAATGGTCAAGGGGGATGGGAGCTGTAGTCTGTCAATATCTGGAGAAGTACAGCTCTTTTGCCCCTGCTTAAAGACCGAAATATCTATAACCTTTTTACCATTGATTTGTTTTGACACTAATATATATTCACCAGAATGAAGTCTTTTATGAGATGATGTTGTGCAGTAAAAGAAGGTTGAGCGTCTTATTAATACAGCTGTCAATGGCATGCAACTTTTGGGGTATATAGCAGAGTGGGTCCGGTTGTGGTCCAGTCCTGCACAGTTAGACTACTTAAATCCTGATAGCCACAACCCCCCACAGGTAGTGCAAGTGAATCCCATTGCGTTCAGTCCTGTTTGCTGAGTAAGTCCCAGTCCAGTGCTTTCAATGAGCCACTCAGCCCAATGTATTAACCCATAAGTATGTGCCATTAACTTCAGTGGGGCCTAATTCCAAGTAGGTGTGAAATAGACTGCAGCCCCACATCCTTTCTTGGTAAGTTCACAGAGTCAGTGAAGATTTTTGCATCTAGATTAATGCACATGATTTATTCATGCGGTGCATATAGTGCCAGCAAAAATGTGAATAAATGCAGCTCATTTCCACCCCTGCAATCTATGATGTGTGCAAGCTACACCGATGCCATAGCTACTACAGCACCGAGTTTAGGGGGACTCCTTTGTTGTTGCACATTCCCTGAATACATACTTTTAGTTTCCTCTTCTCATCACCTTTCACATAATGATGAAACAGTTCAGAGGACAGGCAGGTTTACCAAACCATGGGACGTTACGCTACAAGCTTCAACTCTTTTTTATTGCCTTGCTTGTGTCTATATATGCAGCGAACTCCAACATGCACAGTCTCTGCATGGAGCATCTATATCTTCTATTTTTGCAGGGTATCTTGCATGTTCAGAACCTACATGTATTGGAGTGAGGCTTCATGCATGTTCCATGCAGACATGACTTCAAACATATGAGGTTGGTAGGAGACAGGGTTGATGGTCATGATCCTAACTGCCCACACGCATGTATCCTTTTGCACACTTTGAGAATTTTCACAGGACTTGTGTTGCGTTTTTGTGTTGTCCCAATTAGGGGTGTGCTTGGTGCTTTCTGAATATACTTACATGTTTTGCATAGGACAGTTTTGCTTCTACTCAACACATACACCATTGCTTCCTATGATTCCCAGAAATCCTGTGAGTGGAGTCCCCCCCCCCCATGAGCATTTTAGGAAAACCCACTGGCCACAAGAAGTTACCTGCTGATCTTCTGAGAGCTGGCATCATTTATTTCTAAAAACAAGCAAGAAAACAACAACCACTCCACAATAATTGCCCGTCTCTCAAGAGTTCCATAGGCATCTTTCCCAGGCTGACAACTTCCTGGAATGTCCGTGGGTGTGTCACATCTTCCAATAGGGGAATTCCAGGAAATGCATAACGTCAGGAAAACTCCATACAAAAATGGGAAATTTTAAAAGTCCAAGAAAGAAAACCAACTCCTCTCAGCCCCCTTGTAACTTCATTAAGGTGAACATATGCAAATATGCACCAGCCCCAACCAAAATTTCATTGAAATTCATTCCTTTCTTTTGGGGAAAAAGAATCTTTTCCTCTCTCCCCCATTGCAAATGTCCCCAAAGTGAATTTAGCCATCCTTTTTATCACACACACCCCCAAACACTTAAAATTACATTTCAGAGAAGTGTGATCTCCAAAAAAATGTCTATCTCACTGCACCTTTGCAGCTACTCACAGTATATTACAGCAGGCAATATATTATCCTGGAGAGTTTTGCCGTCCCCTGAAGATGCCGATGAGACCCCTGAGAAATTTTACGATTCATTTAGGCATTTTAATGCATACATTTTTATAAAGTATGTCGAGAAATGAAAGTGTGGATCATAATGTTCACTTAATGTCAGGCCAAATAAATCTTTTTCCATTATTATTATTATATCCCATTGATTTCTGCAAACTGTCTGCAGCATTGATTTTCATAAAGAAACTGCCTTTATCGGCCCCAGTAGTTGTCTGAGCAAGTACAACTACATGGACATGATTTTCCACTCTTGCACGGTAAAAGTGGCACCAAATTTTTACACTCTGAGTTTTCAAATCTCATTTTTTTCTTTTGTTCTGCCAATCAAAGTACCATCCAGCTGTCAGCATCCTCCCAAGTTCCTAATCCTTTCAGCAGCCGCATAAAATCTGAGTGAATTGCTGCCTTCCAGCTATCTTATCATGCAGCAATTCACAAAAAGCGTATCAAGCTGGAACTAGGTGCTATTGGAGCTGCTTAAATGCTTCCAAAAACAGCAGCCCAGCACTTCCTCTTTCCCCATCTGGCAAAATAAAACATTTAGCATGACATCACCATTTGCATTAAGAGTTTTCCCACCCCTGTAAGTGGCAGCCAATGACCTGGAACAGTAATTTGGAAATGCTTGATATGTTGCTGCCATATTATTTTATATTACTTGACACACAGAGAATTGAACAGGAAGCTTCTCCAATGTCTAGTTTTGGCCCCATTGTCTTGATTTCCCTACACGCATTTCATGCAACAAACATAAAACACAGTTGCATGGCCTTTGAATTACCACTCCCTCTAAACAGTGAACTCAGGTGGTTGTGTACTGACAGGATTAGAAGCAGAAAGGGGTGCTCAGAAGCAAGAGAATGGTATTAGCATGCTCAACTGAGCATCAACATATGTTGTTGTTTAGTCATTTAGTCTTGTCTGACTCTTCGTGACCCCATGGACCAGAGCACCCCAGGCACTCCTGTCTTCCACTGCCTCCCACAGTTTGGTCAAACTCATGTTAGTAGCATCGAGAACACCGTCCAACCATCTCATCCTCTGTCGTCCCCTTTTCCTTGTGCCCTCAATCTTTCCCAACACCAGGGTCTTTTCCAGGGAGTCTTCTCTTCTCATGAGGTAGCCAAAGTATTGGAGCCTCAGCTTCAGGATCCGTCCTTCCAGGTTTGATCTTCTTGCAGTCCATGGGACTCTCAAGAGTCTCCTCCAGCACCATAAGTCAAAAGCATCAATTCTTCGGCGATCAGCCTTCTTTATGGTCCAGCTCTCACTTCCATACATCACTACTGGGGAAACCATAGCTTTAACTATACGGACCTTTGTCGGCAAGGCGATGTCTCTGCTTTTTAAAATGCTGTCTAGCTTTGTCATTGCTTTTCTCCCAAGAAGCAGACATCTTTTAATTTCGTGACAGCTGTCACCATCTGCAGTGATCATGGAACCCAAGAAAGTAAAATCTCTCACTGCCTCCATTTCTTCCCCTTTTATTTGCCAGGAGGTGATGGGACCAGTGGTCATGATCTTACCCCGTAGTTTTTTTTAAAAGATAAGATATAAGATAAGATAAGATAAGATAATCTTTATTGTCATTGTCCCCTTGCAGGAACAACAATATTGTTTTGATGTAGAGCTTACGACCATATTTTGCGCTCTCCTCTTTCACCCTCAGTCGAAGGTTCTTTAATTCCTCCTCACTTTCTGCCTCAACATATAAGGAGGTTGCCTCAACATATAAGGAGGTATTAAAAAAACCAAGCTCAATGATAACAGAAAATACTCAGTGGCCTCCAGGAGGCATATAATGTTGAGTGCCAGCTGAAAAAAATGGGGGGAGGGGGGAAGGAAACTGAGGTTCATAGAATTGTAGAGTCTTGGAACCCCAAGAGTTCTCTAGTCCAACCCCCTGCAATGTAAGACTATTTTGCCTAACGTGGGGCTCAAACCCATGACCCTGATATTAAGAGCCTCGTGCTCTTACCAACTGAGGGGTGTGGGGTAAAGGGTAGTGTTTTCTCCTTCTTAAACACATACAGCTTCTAGTATTCTGGAAGAGGAGATGGCTGGCCAAAATCCTAAAAGGATCAGGAGTCCTGTTAGTTAGGAGGTGTGAACACACTGCAACTTTTTGCTGCATGGCTCATTTGTATTGTTTTAAATATCAAAACTTTACTTTTACCCACCCTCAGATTTAGAAGGACTATTCAGTGTATCGTACAGAATTAAATAACTGTGCATTTCACCACCACAGAAAGTAACACAAATAACATCAGCTTGAAGAATGGGGGGACATAATTCTGGCATCCGTGACTTTGTAGTTAAAAAAGAAACGAGGAAAGAACTGATGATTTTCTAAATTTAAGATGAAAGATTGCCATCTGTTTGAGCTTCGATTGCTCTCATCAGCATATTGTCTTCAAGAAGCAGCTACACTTTTTTAATAAAGATAATTCCTAGAGTGGAATAAATGATAGAACCAAATAGCTGGCAAAGCTACACAGGCTGCAGTTACTGTACCTGGGGAGGTAACCTGATTGTGTTCAATGGGGCCTTTCTTCTGAATAAACATGTATAGGATTGTTCTGTTAATGTAGTGGCTTAGCACAGGAGGAGATAGAAAGTTGTGGGTGTGCTGTAACTAGAAACTGGGTTTGGATCTGTCCCATATATGCATCATGCTTTTAAAAGCGGGGCCTGCAACAAAATGTTGTCTTGTGGATTGCACCTCTTCTTTCAGTCCCTCGGCTCCATTCCTCTTCCTGCTCCAGTGCCCTCGCCCTGCCCTGAGTGTTGTCAACAGACAGCCACTTTTCTACAACCATCCAGTATGCTAGTTCCACGGTCTTGCAATTGGGTGGTTCCATTTTGGCTGCCTACCAAACGGCACTCCCAGCCTCAACGTTGGCAACAGAGGCAACTATGGTTGTTGTTTCATTTTGCAGTACTAGATTATGTCAACAGCCTTGAAGATTACAAATGTAAGATGGCACCGAAATGTGTTAAATAAATTTTCAAGGGAAGGAAGGAAGAAAATATAACGAACGCAGAGTTTTCTTTCGGTTGACACAGTAAGCCAGTTTTGGGGGGAGGAAGGGGGACGGCGATGCTGTTCCTAACTTTTTATGTTAGGAAGAAGAAAACATTATCCAGGCAGAGTGTAAAAGTAATCTGCAAAAACCCTGTACAACCTAGGTTTGAAAGTTGCCTAATTGCTTCTCGTACTTAATGATATGATTAACCTCAGACATAAAAACAGATTCTCTGCCTGCAGAAGGCAAAGGGTTTCTTTTTTCCCCTTCTTGTTTTAAATCTCTGGTGAATAGAGATTAGTCTCCTGGAGGGGAGGAGTGAAGTATAATAAAGAATCTCTCTACAAGAAGCTCCTGTGAATCTTGGCAAGGCGGGGGGGGGGAGATGATTTCATAGCCAGCCTCTTTTTATTTTATTTTTTGTTTTGCTGAATAGCTTAGTTGTTTGAATAGAGAGGCCTACAGATATTTCAGATAAATGACGTCATATGATTTGAAAAAGCTGATGACACTGCAGTTCACATAAATCTTCAGAAATGCGTTAAGCACCTCAAGCAAGATGATGCACAAAGCCAAGTATTTTCTCTTGCAAGGAGTGATACCCTGTTCTGGCTAAAAATATATGGATTGTTGCAGGAGACCAAAAGAGCTCTGCAGGTGCCTCCAGGGACATGGACACTCCTGTCCCTGCCATCTCTTGAAGAGCAGATCTCAATGCCTCATTTCACACTTGGTGAAGTGTTGTGTCTCAGTGTCAGATGGGGATGAACTAATCTGTCAGTTTTGCTTTCTCTCCATTTCGCATTTTTCCAGTTTAGTTCCCCATGTTTCCACACCAATTTGTGGATTCTTATTTCAAAATGTGAATTTCATCTAATATAAACGTCTTTGCATGAACTTTTGCATAATATACATATATCTGCAAAGCATTTCCCCTTAACACAATTGACTTATTTTCACTAAAACGTGAAAATTTATGCATTCTTTACCCTGGTATATGCAGTTTTGTACGCGTCGCTTGACCGGAGAATTGCCTTGCAAAATTCGGAGAAGTGTGAACTTTGAACAAAGGTTGTGTTCTGGTTCCCATTGGAAAGTGAGAATTAGGTCCTTTAAATTTGAACTGAATTGAATTTCTTCCCCATCCCTAGTGATAGAGCACATGCTTTACATTCAAAATGTCCCAGATTCAATCTCAAGCGACTTCTGTCAGGGCTTAGAAGGACTGCTATGCAACACCCTAGAGAGTGGCAGTTAGTCAGAATACTGACGTAGATGAGCTAATGGTCACATTTGGTATCAGGAAGCATCCTATGTTCCAATACTACTTTTAGACATAATTTCATCCCATCCCCCCACTCACCATTCCTCTTCATCTTCTTCTCCCTTGTTTTTTATTCCTCAGCAAACCAAACACCCAATTGCATCTTCCACCAGCTGTGGATTTTCCACTCCTACCAAGTGAAAATACATTATTTGTCATTGGAGAGTCTCATCCGCAATTCTCTAAACTTCCTTGTCGTATTGATTTGCCATGTAGTTATTTGGATAGTGAGACTTCTGGCAAGGACTTAGTCTTTCTGCATTGATTAGTATATGATAAGCACTGCAGCCATTCCTGGACAGGGAGAGCCTGGCAATAGTGAAAATATGCACTGGTAACTTCAAAAGGACCCAGGTGGCGCTGTGGGTTAAACCACAGAGTCTAGGGCTTGCTGATCAGAAGGTTGGCGGTTCGAATCCCTGTGACGGGGTGAGCTCCCATTGCTTGGTCCCAGCTCCTGCCAGCCTAGCAGTTCGAAAACACATCAAAGTGCAAGTAGATAAATAGGTACCACTCCAGTGGGAAGGTAAACGGTGTTTCCGTGCGCTGCTCTGGTTCGCCAGAAGCAGCTTTGTCATGCTGGCCACATGACCCGGAAGCTGTCTGCGGACAAACGCTGGCTCCCTCGGCCTATAGAGCGAGATGAGCGCTGCAACCCCAGAGTCGGACACGACTGGACCTGATGGTCAGGGGCCCCTTTACCTTTAACTTCAAAATTGGATCTGGGCATGCAAGATGCTCTATGCAAGGCAGTCTTCAGAGCTGGTACAGAATCTACAGTCAGTGCAGAATGCTGAGACTGAACTTGGCCTATCCCAAGCACATGACATCACTTCTGAGGGAACTGTGCCAACTGCCCAGATGCGACCAGTCCCATTTCAAGGTTTTGGTACTTGTATACAACGACCTGAACAACTTGGTTACCTGCTAGAATGCCAGCTTCCCCATTGACCAGCTTGTATATAACGATCGGCTAGGGAGGCTTCCCTAGCAGCCTTGTCATTTACAGAGATTCATTTGATGGTGACGCAGGGGAAAGTCTTCTCTGTGATATCAACCACACATTGTTTTTTTAGATCCATACGTAGGGGATTTTTCCAGTGGTTCACTACTGGAGCTTTTGATCTACTTTGCAAAAGTCCTGCAGCGTTCCTATGGCAAAGGATCATTAATCATGCACAGTTATGTGTAGGAAGTTAAACTATTGATCGATGAAGCCAAATATACATCAGCTAGACATGAGTCATCGCGATTCAGCATGCATCCCAAGGGCGATTTTCTAGAGTTCAGTCGGAACGCTCAGAAAGTGCTCCTTTCCCCCTTCTTTATCAATCTCCCTTTCCTAAAGTAATAATAATAAATAATAAATCATATTTAGGGAAGGGTGGGGAGTAACAAGCAGTGGAGGTTTCCCTTGGTAACAAAGGATGTTACAGAATATCATTTCTGGCCAGGGATCTTAGGAAGGTTGTTGTTGTTGTTGTTGTTGTTGTTGACTTAGGAAAGGGAGGTTCCTTGCAGTGATAGAGTCAGAGTGCTTGAAGAGTGTTGTCCACCCAACATGGACTGAGGCTGCAATATTCAAGGGGAGAACTTCTGTTTTGAGCTTCCCACCTCAGTTTGAATACACTCCCCTCCCTGATTTTGTAGTGTCTTTTGTGGATTTCAAACTTTTTCCGGTTCCAGGTAACTTTGTACACACCAAAGGTTCTGCCAAAGAACCTCTCCATCATCCGCCACAAAACCCTGGTGTGATTTGAATGATTTTGGAAGGTGTGGCAGTATGCCTGCCGGGTTCCTGAGGTCCATAGATTGTGTGTGTCGCTGCACATTAATTGAATGCATTCAACATCATGCTCCAAATGCCTTTACATTGCAGGATTACATTACAATGCCTTTACATTACAAGGTTGGTAGCAGTGGGCAAGTTACCTTCAATGGAATCTTCTATGGATCTCATATAGGAACTTCTGGTGACATTGTTTGAGAAATTACTCTCCCATAGTAACTGTGGGCGACAACTTCATGAAGAAAATATTCTATTTTCAACCTGTTTAGGGAGGCTTTTAATGTTTAATAGATTATTTTATTTTATTTTTCTGTTGGAAGCCGCCCAGAGTGGCTGGGGAAACCCAGCCAGATGGGTGGGTATAAATTATTTATTTATTATTAATATTAATATTAATATTACTACTACTACCATAATTGCCTCTAATTATTTTTCTGATGTGTGGATTTTCAAAAGTGTCCTAAATAGGGTTGTGCTAAACCTTTCAACACATCTCTTATTTAGCATATCTCTTATTTAGCCAGGATGGGGGTAGGAAGAAATGTCCCAAAGATTGGGCTAGCAAAATTCTTCATTTTTTTAAATTAAAAAATGAGGTTAGCATACTTTTGTGCTATATCATAGAATCATAGAGTTGGAAGAGACCACAAGGGCCATCCAGTCCAACCCCCTGCCAAGCAGGAAACACCATCAAAGCATTCTTGACATATGCCTGTCAAGCCTCTGCTTAAAGACCTCCAAAGAAGGAGACTCCACCACACTCCTTGGCAGCAAATTCCACTGTTGAACAGCTCTTACTGTCAGGAAGTTCTTCCTAATGTTTAGGTGGAATCTTCTTTCTTGTAGTTTGAATCCATTGCTCCATGTCTGCTTCTCTGGAGCAGCAGAAAACAACCTTTCACCGTCCTCTATATGACATCCTTTTATATATTTGAACATGGCTATCATATCACCCCTTAGACTTCTCTTCTCCAGGCTAAACATACCCAGCTCCCTAAGCGGTTCCTCATAAGGCATCATTTCCAGGCCTTTGGCCATTTTGGTTGCCCTCCTGTGGACACGTTCCAGCTTGTCAGTATCCTTCTTGAACTGTGGTGCCCAGAACTGGACACAGTACTGTGTCCAGTTGACCAAATATGGGTTGACCAAAGATTCCCCACCCTTTTCAACAGTTAAAACACACACAGAGAGAGAGCTGCTAATGGCAGGCAACACTCTCTACAGGATGGGTAGCAAAGATGGTGCTTTTCAGATGGACTGCAGCATCCATCACCTCTGTCCATGGACCTTGCTGGGTGGGGCCGATGGGAGTTGTAGTCCACAGCATATGGAGAGAGCACCATGTTGGCTACAAGACACCCTTCATGGCTGTGTTGCCAGAAGACCGTCCCTAGAAGTGCACTTAGATGTACATAAGGAGATTGTTCACAGGTCTTCTCCATTTATTTCGATAAAAGGAATAGCTCTGCTCTCTTCCCCCTCATGCTTTCTAGAACATATAAATACATATCAGTTGGAATGCCTGCAGGTCTATGGATTTGTTGCTCTTGTTTTTAACTAATTTGAACTCGAGTAGAGCAGAAATCCTGGCCATTGTAAATGCAAAGGCAGCATTGATCAGATATTTGTATTGGACCGAAAGATAGATCACAGCAGGCTTTTTGCGGGGGGCTCATTGTGTACAAACTAGCATTTCCTTTGACTAGTCACCTTTTATTTCCATTTCCCCCCGTATTTGATCAGACAAGTGAAAAGAAGAAAATGTATACTTTCCTGTGTCTTTGAATGCCCCCCCTGTCTTTCCTATTATATGCAAGGCTTTATGGTGCTGTTTTTTATCTTAATGATATACTATCCTTTTCATTTCATTCAGTGTAGATGTCCACTGCAGAGGGGGGGGGAGCCATTTCATTTCTCTGCAGATATTATATTTAGAGGCAACATTACATACACATTGTTACATTGTCATCTGAATCTGAAAAGAAAATGAAAGAGTACAAGGGGAGATGAAATTCTCAGCAAGTCAACCCTTCAGTTACAATTTGCAATGTGCCCATGGTTTAAGTCAACACCGTATATAAATTGTCTTTAAAAGGTTGTGGAATTAACCACGCAGCAATTTCTGATCATTGCAGACTGAAGCCAGAGGTTGTGGCAAGCTGATTACCACTGCTGAAAACTTTGATGCAGTGTCTCCCTGCCATCTTTTCTCTGTAACAGCTACAAAATTATGTGTTGTGCCTTTCCCTGCCCCTGCTTCCCTATGTGGGGGAAGGAAAACACATAACATGATGATTTTCACATCACAGGCCTCAGTCAGCTGACCAGGTGTGATGGCATTGAGTATTCATGAACATTTCAACAGCTCATCAGAATGTTTGTAGTCCAACTTTTCTGAGGAAGAGAAAATTGTCAGTATGGCTGAAATTAAAATCTCACATAAACTCTTTTGACAGGGGTAGCTTTGCGTGGAGCATTCTGTGGAGTAGAAAGAAGCCTTGAGGAAGTAGAAAAGCTAAGTGGTCTGTGACAGAGATGAAGGATAGCTGAAGGGAGGACGAAGACTGAAACCCGCAATGGGAATCAAGGCAATTTCTTGGTTGCAGACTTTTATTAGAGTTTTGTAGTTGCAACCCTAGCAGCTGCTCTAGAAGCCTACACATCTCCTTCCAAGGCATGAACAGATTTCTCCAGCTCATCTGAACATGCAGTGTTTCAGAAGCACCGACATTTCTTTAAATTTGTCATAAAAATCAATTCTAGCTCTCCGAATTCAAGGTTGACTTGTGGAAAACATTAGACTAGAGATAGAACTGGTCTCTTGCTATCCTGTAGCCAGCGGAGAAAGATTTGGCAGCAGAGAAAATGTGATGACTCCTCAAAGCAAGAGAGTATGTGGCCATCAACACTTGTCTGTTTTATTATCCACCAGCAAAGCTTCTCAGCAATCCTAGCAGCCCAACATGCTAACTGCTGGGCATTGGAGAGAAGAGATTACAGCCTTGCAGGAAAATATCATAGGCAGGAACCGGCAGGAAAGATTCCAAATGAAATCTTTTGTGCAGCTTTAAATGTTCATTAAACAGAAATGCTCTTCACCAAAGAGAGGGTAAGCAGGACATCAAAAGCAGCTGGATAAATTGGATTTCTGATTGGCAAGCTAATGGACACGAGATTTGTGCCTGAGAACATAACCTTTATGCAGGGATTCATTGCTATTCAATGAAATTCACTCTGCCCAGCAGGAAATCCTCAACAGGGCAAGGGGAGTATTGAAGCTCCGGGATTGTAGTTTTAGCTAGTGGCTCTTCAATAATAGACTGCAATTATCCACCTCCAGTCCACATCATTGCCTTCCTAACCTTTCTGCCAGTTGGGTGTCCTTATCACAGCCACCCTGCCAATGAGTGAATTGCAGAAAATCCCCGGTAAATTGGAGCTGAGTTGTTAAATAAAAAACAACAACAGCTAAGTCCTCTGGCACCTTAAAGGCTAGCCTATTTATTGGGGCCTAAGTGGGCTGTATCCCACCATTCTCAGATGCCAATGTAGCCTGCATGTTGCATTCAACTGATTTGCCTTGCATTTACTTGGCCACTTCTGCAAACCTAAAACAAAAACAAAAAAAACACCTCCCTAATTCAAGTGCCAGCACAGGAGATTTCTATACACATAGTCTGAGCCACTGCTCTTTTTCTAGAAAAAGAGGTGCTGGAAGTCACCATTAACACTTCCTATGTTCTCTTATAACGGCAATGGCTCCCACCTGCAAGGTGCTGGAACTGAGTTCCGGCAAGTTCAGGAGAGCCACCACTAGTCACTGTACACATTACTGAGTCAGGTGCACCAATGGCCTGACTCAGTGCAAGGCAGCACCCTGTGTTCCTAAAGTGCCGCAAGACACAAATGCAATGTCCAGTACCTAGATTCAGCTCTGAATTGTTCTGAGGTGGTTCACCCGGGCACACTTATCGCTCCTTGACCGCAGGAGCAAGTGGATGAGACCATCAATAGAATAGACCATCTCCCCCCAATGTCAACATGAACACAATGCTTTTCAGTGTTCACCTACTGGAATGAAAGTCATTGAATGATGAGAGATCAAGGCCTGGATAAATATTTGGCCAGTTCTGCCATTCATCTGGTGAAGTAACCTCACACACAGAGTGGATGATGGGGTGTGGATCCTCCATAAAGGCACTTCTGCATGATTTGTCTGTTTTCCCCCATTCAAAAAAAAGGGGGGGAGTAGTCATTTGGTGCCAAGTTCTGTCCACCAATTGTACAAAACTCATCACCCCCTGCAAAAGAGATGATGAATGGCTAAAGAGTTTGTTTTTTCTGCCTCTTCCTTGGAGTGGGGGAATAGACTTTAAGTTAAAACAAAGAAACAAACAGGAGTTGTAGGTTGCTATTAAATTTACAAGGTGACTGAGGCATGTTCTCATCTCACTCTCTGGTGCTCCACAGCCAACCTTCTCGGACATTGCATTTGCTGGAATGCCAACAGAAGAACATTATTCTGTGGGCATTTTAGGGAGTATCTTGGCCGGGGAGGTTATAGCATGATGGAGAATGCAAGAGGACCCCCCCCCTTCCTTTTAACTCTGAGATGCTTGTGGGAAGACATGTAATATCCCTCCATAGATATTCTAGGATGCACACCAGGCAGGGAGGTGAGCTGAGGAGTGCCAGAGAATGGCATGAGGAACATCTCTCAGCCAGCTTGTAATGTTAGATATTAAGGTAAGCAAGTATGCTGATCCCTGAACATTGTGTCAAGCATCTCCTGCCTCTCCCCAATTTTCTGAGGTGAGATATATTTTTGCAACCCGCCCCAAATGGTCATAAAAGGGGGAGGGATCTGCCAAAATGATCAAAACAGCTCTAGATTGTGGGAATCAGGTCCAGGGCTCTAAGTGGAGCACACATATCACATCGTGTAAATAATGAAGGGATGAGATGTGGTCTTAACTCCTCCAACATACAAATTGTAGACACCAAGCCAGTTAAGAGTAATGTGCCTGTGTGGATTAACCAACCTTAACTGGGAAGGGTGGCATCTTCGTGAGTGACTGCAAAGTTGCTGCTTCAGGTCCAAGTATCCCCAGGTAAAGGGCCTCAGAGAGCACGAGTAAACAAAGACCCCAAAAAGACATGGACTGTCATAAAGTGCTATATCAGGGCTAGCTAACGTTGTGCCCTCCAGATGGCATTAGACTACAACTCCCATCATCCTGTCTTTGAAAATTATACTCAATATTGATCCAGTGTAGAACTTCAGTGTATAGTTAGCAGGGTAAAAACTTAAACACATTGCAGGATTCCCTAAAAAAAATAGACCAGAGGCAATTGCATTTCATCCAACAGAGCTTTACTGCTAGTGAAGGCAAATGAGCATCATGGTCACAAATCCAATACATTTAGGACTGGCAGTGTCCATAAGAAATCCAGTTGCAGCAGACTTATCTTAAACTTACAGAAATAAACAGTAAGTTGCAAGAACTCGGGCCAGGAGGAAGATGAATTTCAAGTAAGTCTTCAAAAGGTTTTATTTATGTAGTGATGAATTCAAATAGGAATCAATCCCAGTATGATAATGAGGCAAATAAACATAAACTCCAAGTAGGCAAACATACTCGGTACACTCTGACCATTACTGTTTATTTCTGGACTTCACCAAGAACTCCAATTTCTACAGTAACTCAACATGGCCAAATTATCTTAAACTTACAGCAACTTATAGTAAGACTAAACCTTAACACTATATACAGAATACCACACCAGGCGGAAAAGAGATAGAAAGAGAAAGTGAGAAACTCAGGCCTATTATAGTCAGCATGACCTTGACAGAAAGAGATAAGAGAACCAGTTTAAGCCAGCTGTAATCGGCGTCTCTAAAGGAATAACCCAAACATCATGAACCTTTTGCTTGTTTCTTTCACACAGGGAAGCTTCCAGAACCCTCTTGAATTACAGTAATTAGAAAAGGAAAGATCTCTACACATCAGATCAATACTTTCTGCACTAAGAAATGCACACTGTCACATCCCTCATCATTGGCTATGCAGGTTGAGGCTCATGGGAGTTTTAGTCCTACAAAATCTGGAGGCCACTCCTGAGCTGGATGTACCAGTTGGCCAATTTTGTATAAAACCACTTCAACTACCCTAATGTATTACAGGAGCCTCATGGACTTTTAGGTGTGATCCTGAATTCACTTGCACGGATGGGAGCTGGATGTGTTGGTGGGCAGGATTCCACAGCCTGTTATCTCTGTAGCCAAGGGCGCCTTATTTCAGAGATTCTGCAAATACAAATAATAAATCCATAGGCATAGTTTTCCTCTGAAAGTCAAAGATGCAAAAAGATCATCTTCCGCGCTGATTTTCCCCCAAGGTACTGCAGTTTGTCATCTAAAGTACTCAAGAGCCATTAAAAACAACTTTGTTGAGGCTCATACAAATGTGAGGAAGGATTTCACCCCGCAACATAACACATAAGTATATGCCACAGCAGGCTCGAGAATGTAGTCACCATATTTTCACTTGTCAGAGCAACATATTCTTTAATGGAATCCTTTTTTTCAAAGCGGCAAATGTTGACTTCTCCAATCCATTACCCCATTATTAATGGTAGCTTTTAAGAAAGCGCTATGAAAAGCAGATACATTCAATTAATCCTTTCAAGGGCCGCTCGTTGCTTCCCACTAAGGAGAAATTTAAAGGGTGCCTGAGTGCACTGCCTTTTTGAAGATTACACATCCCTGTCAATAAATTGCACTAAGTAAAAGCAAAATCTTATTAACACTGCTTTGGGGAACGAGTTAAGACTTAGTCTCTGTAGTATTCGTCAACATAAACAAGTGATAATAAACAGAAAATACCTTTCTGAGAGGTAGGGGCCATGGAATCTAGGAATTGTTATTTTTTTTAAAAAAAAATGCTGTCAAATGCAATCTATTCATTTTCCAACAACAAAAGCTGCCATTGTTAACACTGGAGTCATCAATACATTAAAAGGTTAAGTGCCCTTTCTAATACGTCATTCCTATTTCATCTTTCTCCCTATTGACAATGCATAGGGAACCTCTATGCATATAACTCACATGGGATTCCAGTTTGGCCCACAAGGCCATTTTCCCCAAGCCTCACCCACACCTGACATCATAGAATATCAGGTGTGGGAGAGGTATAGTTGCAGCTGTAAATGAACCATTAGGAGCATTACAGAACACTCCCATTTTTTTGTTTCCCAGCCAGGTTATTAATTTTTAATTACAACAATCCAATAAGAGCCACATTATCACGATACCAAATTACAATACAATTAAAAAAGCTGAATTCAAATACCAAATTAAACAATTTTGGGTGACTTCCCATGTGCTGGATTTTAGGGTACAAAGTTCTTCTTTCTTTCTGCTTCCATAATCTTGATTAGTTTAATTACAACAGTTCTGGTCTTGATCCTTTATTTAACAGCCGCTGGTTTCATGACTTTCATTCGTAATAGCATATTTCATAAATTTTAATTCTGCAAGAAGAGCTTATGGCCTGTAAGTTTCTGTGTGAGGTGTTTATTTTCCATTTGTTTCTTCATTCTTTCACTTTTTCGCGCTCTCTTTTTCTCTGATCTCAAAGGCTGTATTTTTCACTGCGTCACATGCCATCTTGTTTGTCAAAGTCTAACAAGAGGTCTGACGTGGCCTTGCTTTCAGCCCTTTTTATAATTCACATCAAATACAAGTCCTACCTAGACTATTTCCACTCAGGAATTCTCAAGGACAGCCAATCCCTGCTGCTAGTGAGTTTCCTTTTAGCACTGAGTTCAAATTCTGCATGGAATGCAAGTTTGCCTATGGAATCACCTGCAGTAAAACTCTCCAGTCCGAGTTCCCAAGTATAGTAAAGGGGCCCCTGACCATCAGGTCCAGTCGTGTCCGACTCTGGAGTTGCGGCACTCATCTCGCTCTATAGGCTGAGGGAGCCGGCGTTTGTCCGCAGACATCTTCCGGGTCATGTGGCCAGCATGACAAAGCTGCTTCTGGCGAACCAGAGCAACGCACAGAAATGCCGTTTACCTTCCCGCCAGAGCGGTCCCTATTTATCTACTTGCATTTTGATGTGCTTTCGAACTGCTAGGTTGGCAGGAGCTGGGACCGAGCAACGGGAGCTCACCCCATTGCAGGGATTCGAACCGCCAACCTTCTGATCAGCAAGCCCTAGAATCTGTGGTTTAACCCACGGTGCCACCTGGGTCCTTTATCCTTACCACAAACGGCTTGCTTTTCACACTGAATTCACTGGAAGTGGTTTAGAATTCTTCTTTTGCAACCACAGCTCACAACTACAAATGGAATATTTTCCTTTAACTAGCTGTGCCATTGCAAAAAAATTACATTCCATCATTCGGAATCCAAACATCCTGGGGAAGATTTGGATAGGTCTCATTTTGTAAGCCTCTTTGCTTAATAGTAGAACATCTTGCATCCTGCTGAAAATACGCTGTGGGAGCCTTCTGGCCCCAGAGTATATAAGTCAGCACACATACAATTCTGGAAGGTGCATTCCCCCCCCCCCTGCTGTGTATTGATGTACGTCATTTCACGGTGCATTTTAACGAAAGAGCATTTGCATCTAAAACATACAAATGGAGAAATTTGATATTAAATGCCACGTTCCCCCCAGAGTAAGAAGTTATGAACTTTCTAGGAGGTTTGCAAATTGTATGTGACTTTGTTCAATCAATAAGCAACCAAGGAGGGCAAATCTGTTGTTAAGAAGATAAGAGCGCACCATGATAGCTTCACAAACAGCTGCTCCTTATCTGTCTGATATAGTACTTAAGTTTGATGAGCTTAATTAAAAATAATGAAAACTACCTTTTTAAAGGTTAAATTGTCTCCTCTCGTTTTTCTGTTTGGTTTTTTTTTTGCTCTGACATCTTGGAGAAGTATAAGGCATTATCGCTCTGCCAGACCTTAGATAACCGGCAGAAGATCAGCACAAGATAATAATATGAAGGTCACAGGCTAATTAAGGCAGCTGCTTTGCTATGGTCTGGGAGAGTCCAAGGTCTTCAAATGTGCAGATCGGGGGCATTTTCCACTGAGTATAGGTAGAATTCGTTGGCAAGAAAGGTTATTACTTTAGCCAGTAAGACTGCCTTCCACCTGAAGAATTTAACTTGCATTTTAATAAATGAATCAACAACAAAATGACAATTACATTTCTATATTTAATGAAGAAAAGGCATTGGCACTGTTTTCTTTTTCATGCCCTGTTGCAGTAATAATCATAGAATTGTAGAGTTGGAAGGCACCATGAGGGTCATCGAATTTCAGCTCCCAGCGATGCAAGAATCTTTTGCTCAACTTGAACAGTTCTTGAACTCACGACCCTGAGATTAACACATTAATGTATCCTAGACTCTCAAACCCACATTATTTAGTTCATAGAATCATAGAGTTGGAAGAGACCACAAGGGCCATCCAGTCCTAACCCCTGCCAAGCAGGAAACACCATCAAATCATTCTTGACATATGCCTGTCAAGCCTCTGCTTAAAGACCTCCAAAGGAGGAGACTCCACCACACTCCTTGGTAGCAAATTCCACTGCCGAACAGCTCTTACTGTCAGGAAGTTCTTCCTAATGTTTAGGTGGAATCTTCTTTCTTGTAGTTTGAATCCATTGCTCCGTGTCCGCTTCTCTGGCGCAGCAGAAAACAACATTTCTCCATCCTCTGTATGACATCCTTTTATATATTTGAACATGGCTATCATATCACCCCTTAACCTTCTCTTCTCCAGGCTAAACATACCCAACTCCCTAAGCCGTTCCTCATAAGGCATTGTTTCCAGGTCTTTGACCATTGTGGTTGCCCTCTTCTAGACACGTTCCAGCTTGTCAGTATCCTCCTTGAACTGTGGTGCCCAGAACTGGACACAGTATTCCAGGTGAGGTCTGACCAGAGCAGAATACAGTGGTACTATTACTTCCCTTGATCTAGATGCTATACTCCTATTGATGCAGCCCAGAATTGCGTTGGCTTTTTTAGCTGCTGCATCACATTCCACAAACCCCACAAATGGATCTGCCAGGTTTGGACCACCTCAACAGAGGTAGCACAACTCTGTACAAACCAAAAGAAGACTTTTACCCACCCACCCATTCCATTCCATTCCTTTTTTTTTTAATCGATTGTCTTTCCCCTTCTCTTTATTAACCATGGATTTGTGTTAAATTTTGGTGCAAACAGGTTGTCTTGTTTCTGCCTCCCCTGCCTCCCCTAGCAGTGCTACCACCTCCGTGATTTAAGAGCTTATCTGAACACTTGAAAATTGTTTTATTTGTTATTTAAATTTATATAACACGCTTCATCAAAAGACCACAGAGTACCGGTAGTTTATAAAATAGAGCATAAAAGTCAATGCATAACATAATATCTAAAAACAGTTATATAAATTCAATTGTAATATTAATAAATGTGTAATAAAATACGGATCACACAACAGCAAAAGTATTAAAAAGGGAGGGGGGAATCGGCAACAGGCTATCTGAAATACAAGAACAGTGTACAAATACAGAATCTTCACTTTTTCCAAACGTAGCTCTTGATCCCAGTCCCCATAGAAAATGAAAGTATTTTAAAGGGGGGGGGGAGATGGTGTCTGCTCTTCTCCTAGCAATTAAGTAGTGCTAGTCAGTGTGGGTGTGATCCTTCAGGGAAAGGTCTGTTACTCAACTCCAGGTTTCTAATTTGAGATATTTATTAAATGATTCAAGAGCAGTACAAAGGAGAGAAATTTGGGTAGTGCTGAAATATAAGTCCCTATTGTCTAAATCAGGCACGTCCAACAGGTAGATCGTGATCTACCGGTAGATCACTGGACGTCTGTGGTAGATCACTGGTAGATTACTGGCTCCCCCCAAAGAAGCTCAACAACTTTGGCTCCCTTAATAAAAGCTCAACATTTTTGCCCTGCACCCCAAAGAAACAGGGCTTTATTCCCCCTAAAAAAAGCCTTTGACAAAAAAAAAAACCTTTGACAACTTTTACATGAACCCCTAAAAAATGGGCCTTCCTCCTTCCTGAAAAAAGCTCATCAATTTTGACCTGAACACCCCAAAAAGGGGTAGATCACCGCCAGTTTTTAACTCTGTGAGTAGATCACAGTCTCTTTTGAGTTGGCCACCCCTGAAATCATCCTTACATTTAATAGAGACCGTCACATTATTTTCAGTACCTTACAGGTGAGAGAAGCGTTCCTCTGCATGGCAACAGAATGGTTTCTGTTCTGCTAGGAACCAGGCAAAGTTTCCCCAGGCCAATTAAGATGGAGCCAAAAGACACATATGGAGCTATTTCTTTTAGATTTGTAGGAAGAAAGACCTGCAAGCAACCAATCGGATAGGGTCCTGGACTTTTCAGATTCTTAACACATTGGCTTGATACACACATAAAATTAAGCCATGGTTTAACAAACCAGGAGATCATGGCAGGTTGCCCCAGAAACAATCAAACAAACCATGGCTTGTTTCTCCAAAGTTTTGGTTTGTTTATCAGCTAGTCTTGCCTCGTGTCCTTGTAGCAATCTTTGTGATCATCTAGGGTAGGATAGCCAACCAAACCATGGTTAAGGAAGTGTGATGGGTTCATACATAATGCCACGCCATAGTTAAAACAAACCAAGGTTTTTAAACCAAGAACAAACCATAAAGCAAGCAAATAACCATGGTGTTATGTGTGAACCAGGCTATTTAGTTCACAAAGTAGCTTTAAAGGGTTTGCTTGAATAGAATCTCCTTTCTTTTAGTTAAAACTATTTCATTATACGAGTGTACTGACACAAACCATGGCTGATACAAATTGTGCTTCCTTTATGAACCATGGACTGAAATCAGTGTAGGAGTGGATTTGCAAGTATTGGCTACAAGTTAACCATCATTGGCATAGAAGCACATGTAACATGAAACCATGAATGAATAGCAATAGAAGAGAGCAGAAAAACACATTGGAGGAGGATTTGAGATGGAATACATAAACCTGTAGGCCACTCGCAATCTTTTGATTCATCTTAAGAGATTTTCAGGAGTAGAATGGGCTTGAAGAATATTGGCACACTTCTCTTGTCACAGAGCGTGACAATGGAGAGCATATGACAAATGGGGTTGCTCAAGGTAAGACCACAGACCACACAATGAACAAGAAACATGTAAATAAAACATGTGCCATGGCATTTTTGTGCTTTAAGGTATTTCAGACAGCGGTTTACGTTTTTCTGAGGTTTCCTTACCTGATAGCTTCTATCTTTTATATGATTTTTCACATGACATAAAAGCCAATTCTGAGAATCTAGTGGAAGTTTAGGAGTGCTCATTACCATGTTCATTGCTTCTAGGGGATGAAGAAAATCTTTTGCAAACCCTTTAACTTGGAAAATTGCAGTTTTGCATCTGTAATTTCACAAGACGAAAAATGGAACAGTGTATAGTTCTTTCCTGCCACTTGAAATTGAGTGCGACTTGGCAGCATATCGGTCAAAAAGCAATAATGCAACATGTAATGTGGTGTAAAAGGAATATTCGATAATCAGGATAAAAGCACTAACATTATAACTAAAAAAAACCCGAATGCAATGAACCTCATGTCTGAATGCAGCTAGATTCCTACTCCATGGCATTGGCTGTTGCTTCCAGGATCAGGAAAACTTGGGATATGATGATGTCATGTCACATATTTTTATTTACTAGAAATCGCAGAGGAGAAAGAAACAGGAGGTTACAGCTCACAGTGACAGCTAAGTGTTCCCTGAAACCTCCAATTTGGCCTTAAGTGGCATCTCTGACCTTGGAAGACATCTTTGTGATGTCTCTTTTTGTACCTGTTTCCCCAGGGGTACCTTGTACCAATGAGTATTCACTGTGCCAATGACACAATGAGTGTTTTCGAAGCTAATGCACCAAGAAACCAATTCTTTCTAATTTATATAAGATACCTGACCTGATTATGACCCAGTTCAGTTAGCCAGGATGTGGCAGTCTTCAAATAGTGGAGGCTAAGCATGGTGTGACTCCTGCTACCATGTACATAATCACATGTGTGACGTGAAGCCTAATAAAAATGGCACCCTGATTCTTCCCCCTTCCTCATAAAGGAAAAGGGAGGTTATGTGCATGGAACTTTATGTGGCCTTGTGGAATGCCTTCAGTACATATTAATTTAGATGTCTGTAGAACATCATACAAAAAAAAAAACACCTGCTATTATCCAAGTGAATACCTGAGCTGGTCTATTTCATCTCAGTTGTAGTTTTTTAGCTTTCCCATGTTCTGGTCTTGTTAACATCTCATTTATGGTACAGAAGAAAAACTACAATTCCCTAATGTCAATTATTGGAGCAGTTCCATGCTGACTTACTCACCTCTTAAATCAACAGTGCATTTGGCCTCTTGTATTTTCTGCACCACAGCATGTTTTGAACAGCAAAAGAGCATGCAGAAACCTTCATCAATATTAAACAGAACCGACACAGCCACTGCCAAAATATGCTCTCCAATCCATGCAATTCTATCCTGGAAAACTACAATGAAGATCGCTGTTTCTCTCAACCATTGTCCTTCCACATGGTCTGTTTTCCTGGAAACTCTCCCTTTCCAATCTAGACTCCAGATTCCATTGTTGGTTCCCATTGTCATTTAATTTTGGACTTGGAAGGGGGGAAATGAGATGGCAGAAACATAAGAGTATCTTCATCTGTTTTGCACATGGGGGGGGTGTGCACAGACAATGCTCATCTGCCCATCAATAGGATCATTGTGCTACGATTCATTCAGGAAATTATGCCTGGGACTACTAAAATAAACAATATGGAAATCTTTCAGCAAGCACGATGAAATTCACTATCACAAGACATTGTAATGGCTGCCAATTTGGACAGCTTTCAAGGGGGAATCGACGATTTGTGGAGAATAAAGCTATCAAAGGCTGCTAGTAAAGATGGCTATATATTTACCATAAGTGTAAATATGCCCCTGGATACCAATAGTTGGGGAACCCCACCAGGAGAGGGCTCAAGTTCTGCTTGTTGGCTTCCTGAAGAATCTGGTTGGCCACTGAGCAGAGCTCAGGATGACCCAGACTTTGACTTATTGAGGGTGGCTGGGGAGGGAACCACATGTATTCCAAGCAACAATTTGTTCCTTAACATGTTGCAAAAGTTACAGTTAAGTTTATGTCGCAGCTCCACCCAACATGTAGATCTGGGTCCTTCAGAGTAATAACACCACCAGTGCCCACCATATGGCCGTTTGTGTCTTTTTCTTTGTAGAACAAAAGTGATTAGAATCTTGGTACTCTTTTGCAGGGACAGGGGGTAGGCAGGTGTGGAGGACTCCCTAGTCCTGAATGGAGTAACTGTGCCCCTGAAGGCGCAGGTTAATTCTGTGTCCAGGGCAGCTATCTACCAGCTCCATCTGGTACGCAGGCTGAGGCCCTCCGCCCACAGACTGTCTCGCCGGAGTGGTTATCTCCTGCTTGGACTACTGCAATGCGATCCACGCGGGGCTACCTTTGAGCACAATTCAAAGTGTTGGTGCTGACCTTTAAAGCGCTAAACGGCCTCGGCCCAGTATACCTGAAGGAGCGTCTCCACTCCCATCGTTCAGTCCGGAGACTGAGGTCCAGCGCCAAGGGCCTTCTGGTGGTTCCCTCACTGTGAGAAGCCATGGTACAGGGAACCAGGCAGAGGTCCTTATCGGTAGTGCCCCCCCCCCCGCCCAGTGGAACGTCCTCCCATCAGATGTCAAGAAAATAAACCACTACAGTGGTGCCTCGGGTTACAAATGCTTCAGGTTACAAACTCCGCTAACCCGGAAATAGTACCTCGGGTTGAGAACTTTGCCCCAGGATGAGAATGGAAATTGTGCTGCGGTGGCAGGGCAGCAGCGGGAGGCCCCATTAGAGAAAACATGCAGTTTCAGCTTAAGAATGGACCTCCGGAATGAATTAAATTTGTAACCCAAGGTACCACTGTATCTGACTTTTAGAAGACATCTGAAGGCAGCCCTGCTTAAGGAAGTTTTTAATGTTTGATATTTTATCGCTTTATTCTTATTATTACTAATATTCTGTTGGGAGCTGCCCAGTGTGGCAGGGGAAAGCCAGCCCGATGGGTGGGGTATTAATAAATTATTATTCTTATTATTAAATTATTATTAAATTGTTGTTGTTGTTGTTATGGTTCCATCTCACTGTGCATTTTGCTTTTTTTCCTGCTTCACAGGTCTTCTACCTACTGGCTGAACCGCATCCAGTCCTTTCTTTACTGCAATGAGAATGGCCTGCTGGGCAGCTTTTCTGAAGAGACTCACTCCTGCACATGCCCAAATGACCAGGTCGCCTGCCTTGGCTCCTTGCCCTGCGCTGTGGGAGATGGCTCTGCCTGCTTAACCTGCGCCCCTGACAACCGTACCCGCTGTGGGACCTGTAACACCGGGTATATGCTGAGCCAAGGGCTTTGCAAGCCTGAGGTGGCAGACTCGACAGAGCACTACATTGGGTTTGAGACAGACCTCCAAGATCTGGAGATGAAGTATTTGTTGCAGAAAGCGGACCGCCGGATTGAGGTCCATGCAATCTTCATCAGCAACGACATGCGTCTCAATAGCTGGTTTGACCCCTCCTGGCGCAAAAGGATGCTCCTTACTCTGAAGAGCAACAAATACAAATCCAGCCTGGTCCATATGATCTTGGGTCTCTCTCTCCAAATTTGCCTAACAAAGAACAGCACCTTGGAGCCTGTCCTGGCTGTTTATGTCAACCCTTTTGGAGGCAGCCACTCCGAGAGTTGGTTTATGCCTGTCAATGAAAACAGTTTCCCAGACTGGGAGCGGACTAAACTGGACTTACCGCTTCAGTGTTATAACTGGACGCTGACTCTAGGCAACAAGTGGAAGACCTTTTTTGAAACGGTCCACATCTACTTGAGGAGTCGTATTAAGTCGAATGGCCCCAATGGCAATGAGAGCATCTATTACGAACCGCTGGAGTTTATCGATCCCTCCCGGAACCTGGGCTACATGAAAATCAACAACATCCAAGTGTTCGGCTACAGCATGCACTTTGACCCGGAAGCAATCCGGGACCTGATTTTGCAGCTGGACTACCCTTATACTCAGGGATCCCAGGACTCTGCTCTCTTGCAACTACTAGAGATAAGGGACCGTGTAAATAAACTCTCTCCACCCGGACAACGTCGTCTAGACCTTTTCTCATGCCTGCTGCGTCATAGACTCAAGCTGTCTACCAGTGAGGTGGTGAGGATTCAGTCCGCTTTGCAGACCTTCAATGCCAAATTGCCAAACACAGTGGATTATGACACAACCAAATTATGTAGTTAACCATAAGTGTGAAGCACAACAGAAAAAATAAAAACCATGACGGAGTTTTTACAGTGCTTTTGTGGAACAGTTTATGTTTGGAAGAGTACATTTAAATTGTCTTTTCAATATCTGTCTTATATCAGTCAATAACGTTGGATGGCAATTTACACCCATGAACTCGCTGACAAATGAATATATTATACCTGCAAACTTTTTTTTGGCTTTGTTTTATGAATGAAAATAAATACTGACACCAGTCTAGAAGACATTCTACTTTTTACAATAAATTTCATTTGTAATTTTATATGTTCCGTGGCAATGCTTTTGTGCATTACATCCTCTAGAGGGAACATAAAAGGATACCAATAAAATTTTGTAGCTGAACAGTTATTAAAAAGAAACGCTGTGGGATTCATTATTTTCCCCTCTCAGAAAAAATAATAATGAATAGCATCCTTGATTTTGCATTTCTGACCAGAAAGGGGTGGTGGACAAGATAGAGGTATTTGGTTTTGATACAGAAGCCAGCCAAGACAAAGCTAAAAAGTCATAACATAAAGTTATTCTTTAGCACTTGAGTCATCTGACTGTTCCTGTTTTATTTAACAGGATTTAGGCACCATTTAATCACCAAAACCTCTAAGTAGTTTACTATATATATATATATATATATATATATATATATATATATATATATATATATATACACACACACACACACACACACACACACACACTAGATAAATCCAGATGTTAAAAACAAGTCAGCCTCAAAAATGGCAAAATAAAATCAGGTACTAACATCAATGGCCAGGGAGTTCCAAAGTGTAGAGGCTGCCACACTAAAGCTTCCATTCCTTGCATGTGTAAAAGCAAAATCATGCAGCACTTGTGAAAGTGCCATTTCTGCAGACAGGAGTGGTCAGGTGGGCATTTATGGGGCAAGGTAATATACTTAATGATGGATTGCTTGACTAAGAAACTTGAAAAGGGCCTTGTCTTTTTCAGTATGCTGTGCTGAGTTGCACGTATGGCTCGTGGGGAAGACTAGAAAGCTTGTGCAATCTCACATGGGATACAATAAGAATGGCAGTAGGGTAATTTCCTCCCAGAATGAAACAGGGTAATCCAGGGCTCTGGTGAACACAAAGAGGCTACAGTACCTTTTCCTGGTTTAGCCAGTCAGTCAGAGCCTTTTCCCAAGGTGTAGCCACTGTCACATGCCGACAGCTTCTTGAAGCCACAGGTGAGAGCTGAGTGGGGACCAAGGTGGACAAACTATGCCAGAAAGAGTACAACATTTCACCCACCAGAGGTGCTAAAGGTAAAGGTAAAGGGACCCCTGACCATTAGTTCCAGTCGTGACCGACTCTGGGGTTGCGCGCTCATCTCGAATTATTGGCCGAGGGAGCTGGCGTACAGCTTCCAGGTCATGTAGCCAGCATGACAAAGCCGCTTCTGGCAAACCAGAGGAGCATATGGAAACGCCGTTTACCTTCCCGCTGTAGCGGTTCCTATTTATCTACTTGCATTTTGACGTGCTTTCGAACTGCTAGGTTGGCAGGAGCAGGGACCAAGCAACGGGAGCTCACCCCATCACAGGGATTCGAACCGCCAACCTTCTGATCAGCAAGCCCTAGGCTCAGTGGTTTAACCACAGCGCCACCTGGGTCCCTAGTGAAGATAAAGCTCCATAATTGCAATGCAGCTGCCACCCCTAAGGGGTCTAACCAACCCCTCTAGGAAGTCTGATGCAATGGCCAATGGTGTAGGTAAAAAGGTAAAGCACCCCTGGATGGTTAAGTCCAGTTAAAGGCGACTGTGGAGTTGCGGCTCTCATCTCGCTTTCAGGCAGAGGGAGCCGGTGTTTGTTCACAGACAGCTTTCCGGGTCATGTGGCCACCATGACTAAACTGCTTCTGGAGCAATGGAACATTGTGATGGAAACCAGAGTGAACAGAAAATGCCATTTACCTTCCTACTGCAGCTCACCCCGTCACAGGGATTCGAACCGCTGACCTTCTGATCAGCAAGCCCTAGGCTCAGTGGTGTAACCCACAGTGCCACCTGGGTCCCTACCAGAGGTGCTAAAGGTAAAGGGACCCCTGACCATTAGGTCCAGTCGTGACCGACTCTGGGGTTGCGCGCTCATCTCGCATTATTGGCCGAGGGAGCCGGCGTACAGCTTCCAGGTCATGTGGCCAGCATGACAAAGCCGCTTCTGGCAAACCAGAGCAACACATGGAAACGCCGCCTACCTTCCCGCTGTAGCGGTTCCTATTTATCTACTTGCATTTTGACATGCTTTCGAACTGCTAGGTTGGCAGGAGCTGGGACCAAGCAACGGGAGCTCACCCCGTCACAGGGACTCGAACCGCCGACCTTGTGGTCAGCAAGCCCTAGGCTCAGTGGCCCAACCACAGCGCCACCTGGGTCCCTACCAGAGGTGCTACCCTTCCCTTAATACAGGCATGGCCCTCCAGATGTTTTACGACTACAATTCCCATCATCCCTGACCACTGGTCCTGTTAGCTAGGGGTGATGGGAGTTGTAGTTCCAAAACATCTGGAGACCAAGTTTGGCTATAATACATCATACACACCATAGTATGATTGAGAATATGATGGCTATACCAGAGAAATACATGACTTCTGAGTATTATCATAAAAACCTGCTCAAATTGTACCAGAACATGAGCTCCCATCAGCACTATACATTTAAAGGAGTCTTATACCACTTTAAACTATTGTGAATTCATACTCTCCAACGTGTTGAGTCCGTGTTCCCATGTGAGACCACAGAGCCCAAAAGACGTGCTTTTTTGAGGCTGTGCTCTTTTTATGCAGTGTGCAAAGGCAGTTGGTTGCAAAAGTGAATGCCAGCTTGCAACCCGAAGCTTGTGCTCAGTTTATTCATACACTTAAATCATTTATATGCATCTAATGACATGAAGAAGCACTAGAGAGAATGCCCATCACATTTTCCCTCGATCGTGGATGAACTTTTCCCAGCAGTTTCAATCATGAATCTGTCAATATGCAACTTGGTGTTCATGCTAGTGTTCATGTGGAGAAAATGAGTCTGGAAAAATATCTAGGGTTCAATAGAATTCTTTCAATGTCCCTCCCAAAACCCTCAGAAGATTTGCCTGAGGGGACATCTAAAAAAAAAATGCTTCAGATTTTACTGGGGTAGCAAGGAACAGTCACAACCTAAACAATGTGCATTTCTGCCACTCTCAAAATTCTTCAGCACCTGTGCCTGAGGAAGTACTGTAGTGCCAAATCCACTTTAAATTTCATTTAACAACAGTTCGTTGATAACAGTTCTTTACTCCCTTGTCTGTCCCTTGGCTTTTTTCCTGAAGACCACTAGTTTGAAATTAAAATTTGACAACCCTACTAGCTGTTGCTCTTCATTGCCTCCAGAGAGCTCCTTAAAACTCAAGCAAACCCATATTTTTGAAAACTCAAGGCGGCGGCGACAGCAGGCTGCTTGGGCACATAATTCTGCCTTCCCAGAAAGTTTGATAAATTATGTCAATGATAAATCTTCCACATTGGTGACAATATGACCCACCTGATGAGATGATGAACTAATAGGGATGCAACCCTAGATCACATTCATAATGCATGGTTTGATTTATTCATTTAACATTTCTCTGATGAAAACAGGGACGTCTTATTCAATAATAACAATAAAATTTATACTCCACCTATTTGACTGGGTTGCCCCAGCCACTCTGGGTGGCTTCCAACATACATAAAAAACATAATAAAACATTTTTTAAAAAAACTTCCCTATACAGGCTGCCTTCAGATGGGAGTTGGAGTTCAAGAATATCTGGAGAGACACTCTTTAACAGCCCCTGATTTAAAATACAGTGGTACCTTGGTTTAAGAACAGCTTAGTTTATGAACAACTTGGATTAAGAACGCTGCAAACCCGGAAGTAGGTGTTTTGGTTTGTGAACTTTGCCTTGGAATAAGAACATGTTTCGCTTCCTGTTGAGTGTGTTCCATTTGTAAATGGAGTCCCCCGCTGCTATGGGAAAGCACGCCTTGGTTTAAGAATGCTTTGGTTTAAGAACGGCCTTCTGGAACGGATTAAGTTTGTCAACCAAGGTACCACTATACTAATAACTTGTCTGTCGGTTGCAAAGATTCTTAAGATAACTCGCAGTGGCAGCTTTTGTCATGATCCAGTCTCACCCTTTTTAATAAAAAAACAAGCCTTAGGTGTACAATAGCTTTTTATTGGAAGTCAAAGGTGAATATGTGTGTGTACATTTCAAAAGTGTGTCAAAAGCTCTGCCTGGGGCTCCGTGTAAGACAATGGGACTTTGGGAGATTTTGCCTTTGACTGGAGTCACTTAACAGATCTGCTCTTACAAGGAAGTCTCCGACATGTCTCTCTTTCTCTCCGTACACACACAATTCCACACCTATGTTGTCAACTGCCGTTGCGAAGGCAAGCTTGTTTCTTTAGAGCATTTACAGTTCTTTGTTCCACAGAAGTTCAGCGAGTTCATTCATTTCTCTTTGGGATTGAAGATTCTGAAACAAATCCAGCGCTGCTCAAAGATGCGAGTTTGACAGTCCCAAAAATCAAATGGTGATGTTCGGGGTGGGGGGCTGAAGACCAGAACAGACAGGTGAGTGGTGAACATTTATACTCCGGTGTAAGAAAAGAGATGGAGCTCAGTTGTCATTCAGTATTTATGTTTCTCAAATAAATGAAGGCAAACCCTAAAGCCTTAAAGGCTAGCAAAATATAAGATATTATGGCAAGAGTGTAGAGGGAGGTATTGTGTATCACAAACAATCCTGGGAGATGCCAGTATCGAACTAGGAATCACTCCACTGCCACTAAGGTTCTTCAATAACAACCCTCTGAATATTTTGAGGGCATTATTTGGAAATCTGAGGGCCAACAAAGGCTCGTGCATAATCAGAAATCACAAACCGAGGGGCTGGGGAGCTCATTAAAGCATGAGCTATGTTGAAAGAGGACAGAAAGGGAGTCAATGAATAACGCTTGATTCTTCTCCCTGTGTAGTCGGGTGTTGCGTGGTGTTGTTTTTCAAGTTCAAATCCTGAGAATGTAAGAGGAGTGTGGCTGAATTAAACCCAAGGCCTTTTAGCACAAAGCTTGCTGGCTTGCAGAGAGATTTAGAGCCTTCCTGCAACCACACACCTATTCGCGATGAACAGCATAAAAGGAGAAGGAGAAGAGAACAAACCTTGCCAGCCTGGTCACTTTCTGCCTGCAACAGGCGTTCATGCTACATTGAGAACTTGTAGGCTGAGAGTCTGTGGCTACCTAGTGGTGGTGGTGGTTCACAACTGTTCTCTGTCAGTGCCTTATTGCTAAATTGGAACTCATTACCAAGATTAAATCCATGGAGCCACCTGGGATGAACAAAGACATAGGATTCTTATCTCATTATGCATGATCAAGCTTTCTTTAGCACCTCAGCCCTTGCTTTTCCCCCGCAGGACCTATTGCAGCCATCAGCAGTCATTAACAGCCATCAACAGGTTTACCACTCCTATCAGCCCATCCCCCATTCCCACCCATCCCCACCACCCTCTGTATATACGTAAGGGTCTGGCTCTTCTGTTTCAAGTGTATCTGAAGAAGTGTGCATGCACACGAAAGCTCATACCAAAATAAAAACTTAGTTGGTCTTTAAGGTGCTACTGAAGGAATTTTTATATTTTGCTTCGACTCAGACCAACACGGCTACCTACCTGTGCCTTATTTCATTACTCTAAAAAATAGTGGGCTTTAGCTAACCTTTGAGTTGGTCCTTTGAAATTAATGGACTTGACTTGACTTAGTTGGATGCCTCCCAGGGTTCCTTGCAGCAGCACCTTTATTGTGCTGAAATGCAACAGACCTCTGTACATACCTGCTTAGTAAATCCCTCGTATTTGAGGCTGGCAGCGATAACAGAGATACTCAGATGTAACCAGAAATGCAGGCAAGCTGCGGCACCAAGTTACTGTTAGAAGGAAGTTAAACAGAAGCATCTCCACAGGGGAAACATGGGAGAAAGCCAGTGTGGCATAGTAACCAGACCTGAGTTCAAATCCTTATGCATCCATGGGACTTGCTGGGTGATGTTGGGTAGTCACTGTCTTACCAACTTTTGCGGGGTTGTTGTGAAGACAAAAAAGAGGGAGGGGGCGGGGTTCATTGCTTTGCTTGTCTTTGCAAGTCGCTATGGGTTGCCTTAGGCAAGATAAAGTGACTAACAAATTTAATGAATGAATAAATAATAAATACCTTTGGGAAGCCTGAAAATGGGATGTGGTCCAAAGCTGACACTATACTTGTTCCATCCCAAACCTAAGCACCATGCTTTCTTTATTAGGATGCAGAAGGGAGCTTTTGTTTCTTAATTCTTCTATTCTGTGAGCCAGTGGCCATGAGAACAAATTAGCCCTACATTTCTTGAGCTTCCCTGTGATGTCACTTTCTTTTATATTAGTACGATATTGCTGTAAATAATTAACAAATCATTTTAAAAGGCCCTTGAGCACCCAGTGAAGCCAACGCAATGAGAAAGCGGAATGTTTTTTATTTTTCCGAATTATTCTAACAAGATTTTTCTAGGGTACACTTATCTGCGCAAGACATTGAAAACACGCAAATTAACCTCGGAGGAACATTAAAAGCTTAACAGGACCTCCGTCGCTTCCAGTGAGATGGCCTCTTTCCTCTTTTAAGTGGAGCAGGCATCCTTTCCCCATACATTTCCCAAGTACTTCATTAAGTTTAAAAATGTTTCATTAAGTTTTATTAAACTCATTAAACTGAGAGAGTGAGAAGTTCCACTTTACAGTTGGCAAGAGCCACTTCAGGACAAATGCTTATTACCATTGCTAATCCGCTGTGAGTGCTTTGAGATGCTTGGCTAGGGTTGGATTTTGTTGTTCTTGGTAAAACAAACAGAGATGAGAGAAAGGTGAACTCAGTGTGACAAAATACCGCCCCCCCCCCAAAAAAAAACCCCACCCTGAATTCATTCAAGAGAAGCCAAAACTAAGACTAAACAGAATAATTAAACCACAACGTTATATGCATTTCAAAAATTAATAAACAATACAAGTGACATTCAGTGCGATAAACAGGACACCGTAATAACTTAGTCACAATATTACACAGATGCTTAAGAATTATGTGGCACGGTTCAGAATTCTTAAGCCCCCCAAATCACACACAGATTTGACTGGCAATGAGCTGAATCTAAGAAGAAAGTATAGCTGCTTTGTTCAGTTGACTAAATGAATGTTTTGGTTCCAAATCCACTGGGTAAGAAAGTACTTTGTTGTTGTTGTTGTTTAGTCGTTTAGTCGTGTCCGACTCTTCGTGACCCCATGGACCATAGCACGCCAGGCACTCCTGTCTTCCACTGCCTCCCGCAGTTTCGTCAAACTCATGTTGGTAGCTTCGAGAACACTGTCCAACCATCTCGTCCTCTGTCGTCCCCTTCTCCTAGTGCCCTCCATCTTTCCCAACATCAAGGTCTTTTCCAAGGATTCTTCTCTTCTCATGAGGTGGCCAAAGTATTGGAGCCTCAGCTTCACGATCTGTCCTTCCAGGGAGCACTCAGGGCTGATTTCCTTAAGAATGGATAGGTTTGATCTTCTTGCAGTCCATGGGACTCCCAAGAGTCTCCTCCAGCACCATAATTCAAAAGCATCAATTCTTCGGCGATCAGCCTTCTTTATGGTCCAGCTCTCACTTCCATACATCACTACTGGGAAAACCATAGCTTTAACTATACGGACCTTTGTAGGCAAGGTGATGCCTCTGCTTTTTAAGATGCTGTCTAGGTTTGTCATTGCTTTTCTACCAAGAAGCAGGCGTCTTTTAATTTCGTGACTGCTGTCACCATCTGCAGTGATCAAGGAACCCAAGAAAGTAAAATCTCTCACTGCCTCCATTTCTTCCCCTTCTATTTTCCAGGAGGTGATAGGAAAAGGAAATCTCCCCAACGTATCCTTGCACCTTGAAAACTAACCTGTTTAGGTGACGTCTAGACTAGAACCCTCCTCTTTGCCATCTAATTTTCTACATGGAGGGATTTAACATAAGTTTATACAGTGGAACCTTGGTTTTCGAGCGTCTTGAAAGACGAACGATTCGGAAGCCGAACGCCGAAAACCTGGATGTAATTGCTTCCGTTTTCGAATGCGCCTCTATTTTTTCAATGGGTTTTGCTGACTGCCCATTGATCTTCAGTTTTGGAAGTTGAACGATCTTCCAGAATATTAAAATACAGAAATCCATCAAACATTAAAAGCTTCCCTAAACAGGGCTGCCTTGAGATGCCTTCTAAAGGTCTGGTAATTGTTGTTCTCTTTGACCTCTGGTAGGAGGGCATTCCACAGGGCGGGTGCCACTACTGAGAAGGCCCTCTGCCTGGTTCCCTGTAACTTGGATTCTCGTAGCGAGGGAACCGCCAGAAGGCCCTCGGCGCTGGGCCTCAGTGTCCGGGCAGAATGATGGGGGAAGAGACGCTCCTTCAGGTTTACTGGACCGAGGCCGTTTAGGGCTTTAAAGACCAGCACCAACACTTTGAATTGTGCTCGGAAACATACTAGGAGCCGATGTAGGTCTTTCAGGACCGGTGTTATGTGGTCTCGGCAGCCGCTCCCAGTCACCAGTCTAGCTGCCGCATTCTGGATTAGTTGTAGTTTCCGGGTCACCTTCAAAGGTAGCCCCACGTAGAGCGCATTGCAGTAGTTTGAGCGAGAGATAACTAGAGCATGCACCACTCTGGCGAGACAATCTGCGGGCAGGTAGGGTCTCAGCCTGCATACCAGATGGAGCTGATATATATGCATAGTCTAAACTGCTATAGCCTAACACCCCCAAAAGAATGGAAGCTAAGGATGAACCCTAGGCATTGCAGGGGGCTGGACTAGATGAACTTCATCATCCCTTCCAACAATTCTGTGATTCTATGTGCTAGCTTTCTATGTGCAAGAATGCCCCCATTCCCTGTAGAAGGGCATAAAAACAAATAACCACTTGTATTCTGATATGGTTCAGTCCAGGGAAAACTTCCGTACTTGCTTCTGCTTATGGTACCAACTGGCCCCTAGTGAAACCGCAGTGGAGTCTTTTTGCATTTCTCACACCTGTAAATTATACAAACAAGTTGGATTGGCTGGAGTGTATATACTGGATTTTAAAATTTGCTCTCCGTTCAGCACTTACAACATCCGCACTCAGGTGACACATTCCAAACGAAATAAGTGCTCATAGCATGATTCATTAAAAGCACCCATAGGGTTGTTAGGCGGACCGACATGACAACACGTTTGGCTTATAGCTTTGTAATTGGATTTTCCAGTTAAATCAGCAGTTAAATGCCTAATATGTGGAGTCTCGTGTAGGTAGAGCATTCTGTATTGATTTTTCATCCGAGGTGCCCTCTGCATTTATTATTTATTCCATAAAGTAGTGGCAAATATATTGCACTTTCCCCAGTAGCACTGCATTAGCTCAAAAGAGGTTGTAAATCTCATTTTTAAAATCCCCCGTTCAGAACTTTATACGGACGTATTAGCCATGTGTGGTCACTCACACATCTTCCCAAACCACAAATCAGTATTTGCTTTTTACATACACCAGTGCCTTTTTATCTTATGGGAGCTCTGATTTGTTTTACCAAATAACCAGGCTCGTGCACACATTTTGCATACACATTAGGATTTTTGTCCTTGGCAGTTGTAACAAGAAGCAACTCTTGCGCTCGCCCCTGCGTCCTGAAAAAGATATGTACAGCAACAGAATTGAGATTAAACAAAGACACGATGTCACTGAATACAAAACTGCCTAGCAGTTCCTATGTACTCCTCTTCTGTCCATCCATCTTACCAGACAGCTATGGCCACTTAGGGCGAGAGAGGAGACGTTGTCCCTGCTGCTGTGCATCGTATCTGGACCAAAGTCTGGTTTGGAGTCTATAGTACTCTATCGCAGGGGTACTACAAATTAAGGAGGATAATAACAAGCTGGATTTGTGTACAAAGGAGGGTGACCAAGGTGATAAAGATTCTGGAGACCAAGCCTTATGGGGAACGACTGAGGGAGTTGGGTATGTTTAGCCTGGGTAAGAGGAGACTGAGGGGAGATACAATAGCCATCTTCAAATATCTAAAGGGCTGCCACATGGAGGATGGAGCAAGCTTGCTTTCTGCTGCTTGGAGGCCAGGGCACGAGCTGATGGATTCAAGTTACAAGAAAGGAGATTTTGGCTAAACATCATAAGGAACTTTCCGATGGTAAGAGCTGTTCAACAGTGGAATGGACCCCCTTGGAAGGTGGTGGACTCTCCTCCCTTGGATGCTTTTAAGCAGAAAGCAATCTGTCAATGATGCTTTAGATGAGATTCCTGCATTGCAGGGGGCTGGACTAGATGACCGCCAAGGTCCCTTCCAACTCTACAATTCTATGATTCTATGAACATGGTGCGGCTCAAATGTTGTTTGACTACAGTTCCCATCAGCCTCAGCCAGCATGGAAAATGGCCAGGGGTGATGAGCCACCTGCAGGGCGCCACATTGGATCCATCTACCCCAGGCATAGGCAAACTTGGCCCTCCAGATGTTTAGGGACTACAACTCCCATCATCCCTAGCTAACAGGACCAGTGGTCAGGGATGATGGGAACTGTAGTCTCAAAACATCTGGAGGGCCAAGTTTGCCTATGCCTGATCTACCATATAGGTAAATTGACATCTGGAGGGCCAAGTTTGCCTATGCCTGATCTACCATATAGGTAAATTGTCAGCAAGGAGGGTGCCGTTAGGGTTCCGAGGGCCCGCGGGGTTCGGCGGGAGGAGACCGGCTGGCCCCGACACACCGGGGCCATGGACGGAGGCGGGCCCTGGTTCCCGAACATTCCGCTCAGGCTGGCCACCATGGCAACAGAGAGACAAATCTGCTCCAAGGTGGTTCACTGCCCGCAAATCATCAAGATCTGCAGAGCTGCCTTTAAGAAAGTTCCTCAACAGTACAGCATTTTGTGCACTCACAGATGGGATTATTTCTGAAATGGTACCAGATTTTTCAACTGAGTCTGCTAGCAACACTTAGCTCCCTTCCCCTCTCTACCCTTGTGGACTCCTTAGCCTCTGCAGGTCATGTTGCGAACCAAATTGAATACGATGCAAACCTTCTTGACTAATTTCACTCAACCAAGGATGTGGGCTGCCATAGTCTACACCAAAAGATTACAAGGTGTCCCTGGATGAGTGTGCACGTTAGGCTCATCCATGCCTGCAATGCAGTAATTTCAATAAGTGTCAAGGAGCTGTCGACAAGCCAGGTCATCCACAGGGCAGGCACACAAGTGGGTGAGCTCCTCCTCTGGGCCTTTTTCTGGCCCTTGCTCTGCAACGTGTAGGACTCTCCTCGAGTGGGGTATCAGAGCTGGAGAAATCTAAGCAGGACTGGAACAGCTTGCACTCACACTGAGACTCTCAGCCTCTAACCCTGTCTTGGGAGGCCCTCCTTCTCCTGACCTCCCTTGATCACTCAAGTCTCCTGCTTCTATAAGTTCCCAGCTCGTTCCTTCCGCTGACTGCTCCTCAGTGTCCCACCACCAGGGTCCGGGCCCTAAGGTGTCATCTTCGGAGCCCTCCTTGTGGGGCTCTTGAGCTGGTGGCTCCCAGCCCTCCCTCTCAGCCAACCAGGCCCTGATATCAAGGAATGAATGGGGAGTACTTATCCACCCTCTGTAACACACAGGGAGCAGGGATTGTACCAGAAACTCCAAAGCATGTGAAGTAAACTCTAAAACGACGGGCAGAAATGACAGTGCTTTTTAGGCTGTTCATGAAGAATAAATTATGTATTGCCATCAACGTTAACAAACCACTAACTGGTGTAGATCCCCCCCAACTAGTGAGATTTGGTTCCAGGCGCACATCCTGATAAAATCCTGGCTGCTAAATTTTGAATTTACTGCAAAAGGAATTTTAGCAAGATGTCTGGGATTAAACCCAAACCTTTAAAAGCAAGGCATGGCCATTTTCTAAAAAACAAATCTGTTTTTCATAAAAGGCCATTGTGGGGTGATTGGGTGGTGGTTTTGACTGCTGGATCCCTGCTCTCCCCCCCCCAAAAAAAAGAGCTTTCATGACATTCAATGCACACTATTTCTAATAAGATAATCTCCCATTCTTTCTCTCCCCCACCCCCCTGTGAATGTTTGGTCACTGAGTCTGAAGCCAGGAACCCTGCTTGAAAGCATCCACATTCATTACTACTCATCAGCATTAATCATGGTGACAGCTTCTGTTAAAGGCCCTGTTTATTTTGCACTCACCTTTTCAGCGCCGCTGTCAACGGGACCCTTTTTATGATCCCCCAGAGGGCGATCCTTTCTCTCCAAGTAGCTGTTGGGAGAGCAGCTTTGCCTTCTGCAGTCCTGAGCCAGCTATCTTACCTCTTTGCAGGTGACTGGCAGCAAATGACATAATTTACATCCGCCTTGGAATTTGCAGCTCTGTTGGTAACGAGATAGATTTGGGTTGTAAACGCCGCTAAACACAAATGAGGACAAAGTCTCTGTAGCACCACAAATCTTGTCGTTCTTCCAAAGCTCAGGGTTTTCCATAAAGACTTTAGCACTTGTTCGTCATGGTGTTTATTTCCTGCAGGAGCTCCAGCCTCATTCTGTACATGGGGGCGGGGCGGGCGGGGGGGACTTGGCCTCCATTTTGAGAGGAATGAAAGTAAGGTTACCAGACGTCCCCGTTTCCCAGGGACAGTCCCTGGGTTTACACATCAGCCCCCATACAAAATCCATTGAAGTTGAAGTGTCCCCGGATTCCTTGAAAAAAAAAACCTGTTAACCTTAATGAAAGGGACATGTGCATTTGGCAATGTGCAATTGGAACGTATGAATGCAATTTTCTATTTTGTTGGTTGGTTTGTGTGAGGGGGAAAGGGTACAGAGAGCCCCCCCCCCATCCTGAGGAGCAGCTCATCCACCAGCAGTAGCGCCAGCAGGGAGGGGGAAGAGTCCAGTGAGGAAGGAGGAAGGAGGAGAGCCCCTGCTGCACGTGGGAGAGGAAGAGAGAGGGGGGGAAGAGGGGGAGAAGGAAAACATGGAGAGGAGACCCTTTTTCCCTCCGGTTCCGGAATTACGCAGGAGGAAACGCGGGAGGAGATTTGGGGTGCCCAGACTCTTATGTTGGAAGAAGACGCGGAGCGCGCCATTCCAGGGTTCTGGGTCAGACAGAGCGAATGTATCCTGTACAGCTCTAGCACTGTAAATAGCCTGCACTTAATAAAAGCATGAAAAGGCAAAGGTCTGGAGAGTCGTTACTCTAGAGTAGTCGCAACGCAACCCCTGTGACAGTTTGCATTTATAACTCCCCTTTTCCTCCAAGGAGCTCAAGGTGGTGTATATGATTCTCCCCTTCCTCATTTAATCCCCACAACAACCCTGTGAGGTAGGGTTAGGCTTAGCAAGTCTGGAAGCACTCCCTGGTGAACCTGCAGGATCCCTGCCCCACCATCCCACCTAAGGATATGGTATTACCATTCTGCAACTTGGAGGACTCCGCTGCAGAAGATCCAGGAAGACCTGAGGATCCCCAGCCAGTGGTGGAATGTGTCTTCATGGCGCCCAGGGCAGGAACGCCCAGGTGTGCCAGGGTGGGGCCCAGAGAGTGACATGAGGAGGACGGAGCAGGGCAGGCTATTCCAATCAGTCTGGATCAGACTAATTGTAAGGGCGCACACCTGTTGCATCCTCCTGACACCACCTTCCAGTGACATGAGAAGGATGCAGCAGGGCAGGTACTTGCCCTTCCAAACAGTCTGGATTCAGCTGACTAGAAGGGCAAGTGCCATTTGCATCCCCCTGATGCCCTGACAAACCCCCCCCCCCCGCTGCTTTGCCCGATTATCGTCTTCCAACACAGCTACTCTATTCCGAACTTTAAAATGGAAAGCGTAATGCTGGTGGTCAACAAAAGAGGTTTAAAGACTCTCTGAAGGCAAATCTAAAATGGATGTACAGTGGTACCTCGGTTTATGAACACAATTGGTTCTGGAAGTCTGTTCATAAACTGAAGCGTTCATAAACTGAAGCGAAGTTTCCCATTGAAAGTAATGGAAAGTGGATTAATCTGTTCCAGACGGTCCATGGAGTACTTAAACTGAAGCGAACTTTCTCATTGAAAGTAATGGAAAGTGGATGAATCCGTTCCAGACGGGTCCGCGGAGTACTCAACCTGAAACATACTTAACCCGAAGCATGGGTGTAATTGGTTCTGGAAGTCTGTTCATAAACTGAAGCGTTCATAAACTGAAGCAAACTTTCCCATTGAAAGTAATGGAAAGTGAATTAATCCGTTCCAGATGGGTCCACGGTGTTCGTAAACCGAAAATTCGTAAACCGAGGTGTTTATTAACCGAGGTTCCACTGTAGTATAAACACCGACAATTGGGAAACACTGGCCTGTAAGTGCTCCGATTGGAGAACAGCCTTTAGTCTACCAAAGGTGTCATGGACTTTGAAGACGCTCAAACTCAGGACGCAAGGGAGAAACGAGCTAAGAGGAAGGCATGCTTGGCAAACCATCACCGTCATCATCTCCTGCCTGGAAACCAATGTCCCCACTGTGGAAGGATGTGTGGATCCAGAATTGGCCTCCACAGTCACTTACAGACTCACTGTTAAGATCGTGTTCATGGAAGACAATCTTACTCGGCTATGAGTGATCGCCAAAGAGGAAAAAGAAATAAGAGCTTTGTGAGCCTGGGATGTGTGATTTGGCTCGCAAAGCAGCACGGTGCTGGCAGGGGCAGTGTGAGAAACAAAATACCCTCAAAGAAAATACGTCCAGGGCAAACCCCTCCCCTTCACTCTGCCCCGCTACACCTGTTTCCTGCTTCATCGCAGTAGGAGATCGCTGGAGAAGGCCGAGCTCTTCATTTCAGCACACCCTTCAAGTCTTGCCTTATTACAAGCTTCAACAGCATGAGCGAGTTCATGAGTGTACTTTTCTCATGTACAAGCTCTGTGAAGCACACGCCTGTGTTTTGACGTTTTGCCTAGACCCGAGGCACGCTCAACGCTTTGTTCTCATTCCTCATCCTTAGGAGCACTTTCAAAGCATTGTCCTACAATAGTGAGAGCCACTGAAGTATTCCTTCCTTTGTCATTTGAGTGGGATTACTTCCCCCCCCAGTCAAACAATGCCTTGTCATGTAACTTCCCTTGTGCCTCACCACAGGAGTCCTTGCAATGATAAAGCTTCTCTCTGCAGGAAGCGTCATCCATCCATCTTCTCTGCAGCATCCCAGACAGGAAGGCCTCCTCCTCACTGCCAAGCTATCAATATTGATTGCCACAATCCTACCCAAGAGACGCCAATCCCTTGTCTTCATTCTTTCTGTAGCGCCTGCTCTAAAATATATCTCCATCTGGAGGCACCCCACAGTCCCTTCCCCAATTTGGTGGGAACTGGCTTCTGACAAGAAGAAAGTCGGCGCGGCAATGATGCAAAGTGCATATTCTTTCCATTTTCATTGCTAGACTCTCTTTCTTTCCACTCATACATGGGGAATGGGTGAAACATCTACAGCTGTTTCTGTGGCTATTTCCATTTCACTCCAGAGTAGCGCTGTGCCAAAAATTTCTCCCACATTTTTGGACCATAGCCTATCAGTCAATGAAAAAAGAATTTGCATTCAGAAATTATCAAAGGGAAGGGAATTTGTGTGAGAGAGGAGTTTTCATGGGTAGGGCACAGATGTTTTCATGAACATTCTTTCCTTCTGAGGTGGTAACTGAAAGGTGTTTGCAAGTGTCCTTTTTATTGTAGAAATCTGCATTACGCAGCCTTCCTGGGTGCCCACCTTTCCTGAAAATCTCATGACATCTTTAACTGGACTTTCCTCTTAAGCACAGGAAGGTAGGAAAGTTGCTTTTCTTTAAGTGAAATTTTATTTTTATAGAACCCAGTGTGGGTTTTGTTTGTTTTTTTAAGTAAAAGGAAGCACTTCCCTTAAAAACAAATTCAGCGGGCAAAATGGGGCATTCTTTTGCCAGCCTCCTGGTTTCCTGGGCTTTGATTAAAGCTCAAGGGAAGATAACATCAAATAATTTGTCTTATGGGGTTTTCCAGATCAAGAAGCATAGGCAGCCAGGGAGGCTGCAGTGGTAGAGAAATGTTCAGTAGAAAGGGGGGAAACACACACACTACCTGCGACCACCTTGCGATGATATAGTAAACTCAACTCTGCACTCACCAAAGTCCTGAAGAAACTCAAAATAAAATTAAGTACTGCGAAAGTGAGGGAGAAAAACTGAAGTCTTTCACAATGGAATAAAGTCGTTTGAGAAATTGGAGGACAGGTTTTGGAACAGCATCTTCACAAAGCAACATTGGAGATTGGAGATATTGAGCCACAAAAGTGTATGAGCAACATATATTTTTATATTTAGTCTCACAGGTTTGTTCCCTGTTCAAAGTGGCAACTGTTGCTTACGCTTGTTCACCATCTAAGTGTTAACTGGCTTGGGGCTATTTATCTTTGCTTCCTGCAAATGTGCAAACTGGTTTGTTACTGTGTCGACCTGTTTACTCAAGAGATGTGACTACAGCAAGCCCTCCCCCAGCAACTTTTTTTTTTGCAAGTGTCACATCTTTTACCAGTTTCTTGCCTTCTTTGTCTTGCTTTTGCAAGATTAATAATCACTATTCAGAAACCTGTTGCTTTAGTCAGGACACTTATATATATACCTGTGAATATGTAATTTTCACTTCATGGAGCGAAGACTCGTTTTACCACCACTACGTGTAACTTAAGAAGCAGCCATCGGTGAATTTGGGTAGAAAGAAAGGCATTGTGGATAACAAGGAAAGAGATAATGAGTTTTTATATGTGCAACTCCTGGGTATGGCCCTTACTGTTACCAAGCAGGAATCAGAACAACCTGCTTCTTTTTCTCTATGACTTCCAAAGCTATTCAAGTTTCAGGAGTTCATAAAATACAGTGCTGATTATATCAGACAGAACCCTCCTAAAACTTTTTTAGCAAATGATATGTAATAAAACCTCTAAACTTGCTATACTTATGCATGATATTTTACTGTCTAGTATAGGAGAAAATATTTTCCATCACAAGTTCTATCTTATATTTTGAAAATTTATTTGCTTCTCCTGCAATATCCCCCCCCCCATGAGATCGTAGGATTGATTATTTTGTTTTCCTGATTCCCTAGTCCCACTCTCCTGAGATGACTCTATTGTCTTGAGATAAATTATTGCTGAATTTATAGATTTGTGATGAAATGTATGAACCGTAGATAGTGTTTTTGGATAATGGGAGATCCTCTTACTGTAAATAGATTGATATTATGCTATAGGGACACGGGTGGCACTGTGGGTTAAACCACAGTCTAGGGCTTGTCGATCAGAAGGTCGGCGGTTCGAATCCCCGCAACAGAGTGAGCTCCCATTGCTCGGTCCCAGCTACTGCCCACCTAGCAGTTCAAAAGCACATCAAGGTGCAAGTAGATAAATAGGTACCTCTACAGTGGGAAGGTAAACAGCGTTTCCGTGTGCTGCTCTGGTTCGCCAGAAGCGGCTTTGTCATGCTGGCCACATGACCTGGAAGCTGTACGCCGGCTCCCTCGGCCAATAACGCGAGATGAGCGCACAACCCCAGAGTCGGTCACGATTGGACCTAATGGTCAGGGGTCCCTTTACCTTTTATGCAAGTCTGCTGGGACAGCTCAATCGGTCGAGCATGAGACTCTTAATTTCAGGGTCAAAGGTTTGAGCTGCACATTGGGAAAAGATTCTTGCGTTGCAGTGGGTTGGACTAGATGACCCTTATGGGTCTCAGCTAGTCAATTTTAGTTTGCAAATTCATTGAAAGCTCAGGCCAGGGCCAGTCCACCCATGTATAATAATAATAAATTTTTATTTATACCCCGCCCTCCCCAGTCAAAACCAGGCTCAGGGCGGCTGACACCAGTAAAATTACAATAAGACGTAAAAAAGAAAGAAAAACAATTAATTAAAATACGGGTTAAAATACAGTTTAAATTTTAAATTTTAAAATGCAGCCTCATTATAAAGTAGCCAAAATCAAAACCATAAGGGAGGAAAACATAGGGGTCAGACTGAGTCCAGCCCAAAGGCCAGGCGGAACAGCTCCGTCTTGCAGGCCCTGCGGAAAGATGTCAAATCCCGCAGGGCCCTGGTCTCCTGTGAGAGAGAGTTCCACCAAGTCAGGGCCAGTACTGAAAAGGCCCTGGCCCTAGTAGAGGCCAATCTAGCCACCTTATGGCTCGGGATCTCCAAAATGTTGTTATTTGTGGACCTTAAGGTCCTCCGCGGGGCATACCAGGAGAGGCGGTCCCGTAGGTATGAGAGTCCTAAGCTGCATAGGGCTTTAAAGGTCAAAACCAGCACCTTAAATCTGGCCCTGTACTCCGCCGGGAGCCAGTGCAGCTGGTAAAGCACTGGACAAATGTGGTCCCGCGGCAGGGACCCCGCAAGGAGCCTCGCCATGGCATTCTGCACCCGCTGGAGTTTCTCGATCAGCTTCAAGGGCAGCCCCGCGTAGAGTGAGTTACAATAATCAAGCTTGGAGGTGACCGTCGCATGGATCACTGTGGCCAGATCAGGGCGAGAGAGGTAAGGGACCAACTGCTTGTTACGGCGGAGATGGAAAAATGCCACCTTAGCTGTGGCTGCAACCTGCACCTCCTTGGAAAGGGAGGCGTCAAAGGTTACACCCAAACTCTTGACAGAAGGCGCTGGCACTAATTGAGCCCCTGCAAGAGATGGGAGTTGGCCCCCCAACCCCATGTCATCCCGACCCAGCCAGAGGACCTCTGTCTTCGAAGGATTTAACTTCAACCGGCTCCCACATAGCCATCCAGCCACAGCTTCCAAGCACCTGGTCAGTGTATCCGGGGCTGAGGCAGGGCGGCCGTCCATCAACAGATAAATCTGGGTAGCAGGGTGAAGCTGCCATTCTGGGTGCGGAAGTCCCCGAGGTGGTACCCCTGGTGGCAACCTGCCTACCTCGCCACCTCTGCCACTGGGGAGAGATGTGGCGCTAGCATCAATGGCGATTTCCAGTGAGATCTCACCAGAACCTGCCACCACTGCCACTTCACACTATAATGCCACACAACCTAGGCGAGAGATGTCCAGGTGGTATGCCGAATTGAAACACACCAGCCATGGTTCAGACATTGCCAGTGATACAGAATAAGGGATGCCGGAACTCACCACGAATGCCTCCCTTTGTTCTCTTATAATGACAACGGCACCCACCTGAGAGGTGACAGAAATATCAATCATTTTGTTATTTACTGCTAAAAATAATACAGGATTGAGATTGAGGGGGTACTTTGTCCTTCACCCAAAGCAAAAAAATAAAAATAAAAATAAAGCCTTGGACTGGGCCTGGCTCAGTAATCTTTGGTGTAACACAGAGTTTACACAAGTGTGCAAGATTCTGCTTTGAGACACTGGAGTACCCGGGAATAGTCTACAGAAAAGATTTTGCAGAGGTCTCTCTAGGCATACTGAGAGTATAGACATGATTCTCTTCCACTGCATAAATCATTCCTCTGGTTTATTGCCCATAACTTCAAGAGGGAAAAAAATCTCCAAACTGTGCACATCAGAAATCCTACTTTTATATATGATAATTGATTTAATCTCCCCCGGGGAAAGGTTGTAACTTGTAAGCCTGATTGTAAAGTCTACTGTTGTTAGGCAGGTACAGTAGCCTCATGATTCCACATCACTGCAGAATACATCACTATTTAGATGCATTAAACGCAACATGTAGAAAATGAAAACAAAACCTTTCCCAAGCATCTCTACATTTTTACAAGCTTCCTCAGCAGGGAGCTAAATTTGTCTACAAGCCCCATCAAGCTTGCATGGCTTTTTCCTCAAATGAGAACCATAATTTTCTTTTCAAATATACTGATTAGATCTCAATTGCTAGCAAAGAAATTGCTTATACAGTCATGTATCTTTTACTGTATGGGATATGCTTCTACTTTAAGTGGAACTGATGGCAAACTCTGCATATATACCTGGACTTATTCTTGGATTGTGTGGGTTTTATTAAAGGGAATTCATTTCAAATACCTGGCTGGGGCTGCTCTGCATTCCTAAACAGATCTGAACTGTACAACTAGAAACAGCCTGGGATTCTTAGAACCCCAGCATGCTCAGGAGTCGACCAAACATAGTATTTAATAAATTTTATTATTTTTTAATTTTGTATAACCACCCTTCATCCAAAGATAGCAGGGTGGTGCAAAATAGAAAAATGCGCAGGAAAATCTTCTCAAAAGTCGGGGGTCGTCTTATACGGCAGGTCGTATTTCTTATATGGCGAGTAGTTTGACCAAACTGCGGGAGGCAGTGCAAGTCAGGAGTGCCTGGCGTGCTATGGTCCATGGGGTCACGAAGAGTCGGACACGACTAAACGACTAAACAACAACATATCCCAAACTCTATATTTTAACTGGAAAAGTTGGGGGTCGTCTTATACTCCCAGTCGTCTTATACGCCGGAATAGATGGGTAACTAAAAAAAAAACCCAAATAACAATGACCCCCCTCCCTCCAACATATTTAAAAGGCCATAGATTGTTTAATCAGCCAAAGGGCTGGTTATAGAGAAACGTTTTCACTTGGCGCTAATGAAATGTAATGAAGGCGCCAGGGGAGGGAGCCACCACAGAAAAGGCTCTTTGCCATGTTGCCACTCGCTTGACCTATCATGGAAGTGGCAGATAAAGGAGGACCTCAGATGATGATCGCAGGGTCCTGATTGGTTCATAGGAGAGGCTGTTTAAGGCTTTATAGGTCAAAACCAGCTCTTTGAGCTGAGCCAATGCAGTTGGGCCAGGATTGGTGTAATAACCGTCTTACCCCAGTGAATAACCTGGCTGCCAAATTCTGCACCAGCTCAGGTTTCCAGTCTTCAGAGGCAGCCCTACATATACTGTGTTACAGTAATCTAACCTAGAGGCTACCAGAGTGTAGATAATAGACATTAGGCCAGGCATCCCCAAACTGCGGCCCTCCAGATGTTTTGGCCTACAACTCCCATGATCCCTAGCTAACAGGACCAGAGGTTAGGGATGATGGGAATTGTAGTCCAAAACATCTGGAGGGCCGAAGTTTGGGGATGCCTGCATTAGGCTGTCCTTGGCCAGATAGGGGCGCAGGCTGGGCTACCAGCCAAAGCTGATGGGAGGCACTCGTCCCCCATCAAGGCCACCTGAGCCTTGAGCAACAGCAAAGGATCCGGAATAAACCCCAAGGTTCCTTCTCACTCCTTCAGAGGAAGTGTAGCCCCATCAAGAACAGGCAACCTGCCATCCAACAGGTCTAGGGGACTGCCCACTAATAGGGCCTGTCTTCATCAGGACTGAGCCCATTTGTTGGCTCTCATCCAGTCCATTAGCAAGGCAAAGCAAGAGTCCATGTACTGCCACACCTGCAGATGTAAAGGAGAATATTCTGAAACTATGTCTTACCCGTGAGCACCCTGGCCACTCAGTTCTGCACCAGTTGACGCTTCCAAACTGTCTTCAGAGGCAGCCCCAAGTACTGTATAATCATTACTGTTTATATTAGGGTGTCATGACTTCTTATATGGTTTAGAAAATGGGTAGGCAAACTAAGGCCCGGGGGCCAGATCCAGCCCAATCGCCTTCTAAATCTGGCCCTCACGGTACGGGAATCAGCATGTTTTTACGTAAGTAGAATGTGTCCTTTTATTTAAAATGCATCTCTGGGTTATTTGTGGGGCCTGGTTTAATTGTATTTGGTTGGAGTAAAGAATTTCCTGTTAACAGTTCTGTTCTTCAGTTGTCAACAGGTTTACCACACCTATCAGCCAATCACCCATTCCCACCACCCTTCTGAGCAATACCCCTCCCCACCCTCTCACTATATCACCCTGGGTCTGGTGACTCGTTTCAGTGTATCTAAAGTGTGCATGCACATGAAAGCTCATACCAATAACCAACTTAGTTGGTCTCCAAGGTGCTACTTGAAGGAATTTTTTATTATTTTTGACTATGGCAGACTAACACGGCTACCTATGACCAGTTCTGTTCTTGTTTAAGATAGGGAGCCTGAACTCTTGAGCTTTCCCTAAAAAAAGAAGTTGCTAGCCACTTGAAAGGAAAGCTAAGACACAAAATGCATACCCTTCTAAGTGTTTTCCAAGTTATCTCGGTGGTTTTGTTGTTGGGGCAGACCAGTGGTCCATGTGCTTGTTTAAGTGAGCAACTGGGGCAAAAATACTCAATTGAATACAAGTGGAATTATTTAAATCCTGCAGAACTCAGGCCAAATTAAGACTGGCTGAAGCCTTGAGATGCAATTTGCAGAGTGAAGAGGCCACAGAAATATAGCATTTTATATTTTAAAAAATATGCATTACTCTGGGTTAAAGGAACCAAAATTTGATGCCTACCATACAAACAGCAAGCTTCCTTTTTGCAGTCTTCTTATACCTCCTTCCGTTTCCATAGCCATGTGAGGCAGGTTAGGCCGAGTTGGGAGTGACTTGCCCAAATCAGGAAATGAGCAAAAATAATGGTGGCTTAAGGGAGTTTAAAATGTGAAGCTGCATTCATTTAGGGTATCTATTGCTGTTTATCAAGGTGGGCTTTTGTTTGGATTTTACTATAAAATACCAGGAGGGGATGGTATCAGTCAAAGCCTGGAGGATGAGGGATGCCTGCTTTCCTAGCGCTATCAGCAGCAGCAATCCTGGAGTGGCAAGCTATTAATTGCAAAGTACTACATTAACTAAATGGTGAGAGCATTTTACACTGCTGAGTATGTTTTCTTTGAGATGCATAGGTCAAGGCAGGTAAAGATCAGAGGAGGTATCAAAGTACATCACACCCTCAATTTTTCCATCCTTTCCCAATTTAAAGTAGTAACTAAAACTCGAGTCTTATAGGGTTTTGTAGGTGCATGAAGTGTGACGGAGAAACGATAGTAAAAGATGTAAAATATATTTATTCCTCTGGCTATCACCCTGCACATATTTACTTTGAGATCAGCAGCGCTGATTGCAATAGGACCTACCCTTTGAATGGACATGCATAGGTTTTGGCTGCAAGTCAGCATGCCTTCAGTGGAAGAGTAGGAGATAAGTTTCTGCAAATACATGTGCACCCATCGGTGCTAAATTGGCAGGCCCTGCTCTAACTACAGCACCAAACTGACTCGGCACTATGTTTTCACTTCAGTAGCAGCGAGGAAGGCGGCGATGACATCTCTCACCATCCTTCGAGACGCACAATGCCTTTGCTGGTTAGGCTTCTTGACTGAGAAATTAATGGCAGAATCAAGCGACTAAATGAATCGGAGGGAAGAGACAAGATGATATTTCTTCTTCAAAAGGGACTCTACTCAAGTCTTCTTGAATCGGAGACCTGCCTGCTTCTTTCCCGAAGAACCTGATTCTGTCACCGGAACAATTTCTCATAGGCACCGGTCATTTGTCACGTGATGAAACAGAGCAGATACCATCCGTCCCTTTGTTCTGGAGGCACCCGGATCTGGGCCTCCTCCTCCTCCCTGTAGATGAGGGGATGGACTTTAGGGTTGCGACAACAGGTCAACAAAGTGATTTTAAACCTAGGACAGGATGGGGAGAAGATGAATTGGACTGAGTTAAATCAAGCGACTAAATGAATCAGAGGGAAGAGACAAGATGATCTCCCTTCTTCAAAAGGGACACTACTCAAGTCTTCTTCTTTCCCAAAGAACCTGCTTCTCTGTCACCGAAACAATTTCTCATCGGCATGCTTGCCTGCTTCTTTCTCAAAGAACCTGATTTTGTCACTGAAACAATTTCTCATTGGCGCCAGTCATTTGTCACGTGATGAAACAGAGCAGATACACCCGTCCCTTTGTCCCATCTGGATATGTAACGCCTCCTCCTGGTAGATGAGGGGATGGACTTTAGGGTTGCGACAACAGGTGAAGAGATTTTAAACCTAGGACAGAATGGGGAGAAGATAAATTGGACTGGGTTGTCTTCACACACTATATCGCTTCACTGAATTTGGGGGAGATGACAACTGAAATTGCTGCCATGAGCATCTTGTGGAGAGGGCAGCAAGGAGCTGGACTGGCTGAAGGCATCCTGTCAAGAGAGCCTTCAAGGGAAGCCGTTTCACTTCATGTATTTAAACTGACCTTGAGAGAAATCTTTTGAAAAATAGATTATTTTGAAATAACAGATTGGTTCCATCCCCGATTGGGGAGGAACGGTCCCCTGGGGTTCTAAATCGTTACAAACAGGCAGGGGTGTGAACTTAGCAATGTCTGGGGGCATCATGCATTCACAGAAGCAGAATTGGCTCCAATCTGCTGAAGTCTAGATACAAACACAACAGACATGCTAAGTATTGTGTTGTGTTGACTGTGTGATTTCACTCTGAAGTGTTCCCTGCTGCAGTGTTTCTCAACCTTTTTTGGGCCACGGCACACTTGTTCCGTGAAAAAAATCACGAGGCACGCCACCATTAAAAAAGTTAAAAAATTTAACTCTGTGCCGCCCTATATTATAATTATGACTGTAAGAAACACTTGCCAAATATTGCTTTCCGGCGGGTCAGTGTTGGCGGTATTGGTGGCCGCCAGGCTCGTTTGCACTGAGCTTTGGGAAAGAGGAGGAGAAATATTGCTTTCCGGCGGGTCAGTACTGCTTATTGGCGGCCGCCAGGCACGTGACAATGCAAATCGCCCTTCCCGTCGCGGCACACCAGCCAGCGTCTCGCGGCACACTAGTGTGCCGTGGAACAGCGGTTGAGAAACGCTGCCCTGCTGCTTCACATGGTATTTTGTTTTTGGAATGGACTTTTTTTTAAAAAAAAAAGTTTTTTATTAAAGATTTTCTTGTGTTATGGAACAAACAAGGAAAAGTACATATAGTGACTCCTCTTTCAGTTCATAGACTTTTCCACAATTCCTTTATTTATTCACTTTTATTAGCATGTGAAAGATTGGAGAGTCCAGACCATAGCTGGTTGTGTTCAGTTAGTTGCATTGTGGTTTGTATGCATGGGGGAGGGGGGCAGCAGGGGGTTGTTGGATCAATTAGCCATATTGATTTGTATGCTGTTGGGGGGATAGGTCTTGTGCTGTTTATGTGATACAAGGGAAGTCTTTTCAAAGTAAATAAAGCATTTAATGGTCCATTAAGAGGCCCAGTTCAGTTGCACTGGAGAGTCATACTAACGCAGGATTCAATCCCAAACATGTCTACTCAGAAGTAAGTCTATTCAAGACCCATTGAATTAAGCATACACCTCATTCCTGGCATGGGTGTCAAATTTTCCTGTCCCAAGATTTCCTCTAACTGGCTAACTGACAAACATTAGCTACTTCATTTCCATTGAAGAGGAGACAGGGACAGAACACAAGAGCTACAGGTATTAAAAACTGTAAAAAATTATTGTAAAATCTGTAACCTAAAAATAAAAAATGTTGGAACACTCAAAATTGTTCAATTCCTTCCTGATGTGTAAGCTAAACAATACAGTGGTATCGTGTATTGCAGACACGATCCATTCCAGGGTTCCATTCGCACCCCGAAAAGTCCGTAACCAGAATGGCGCTTTCGCGCATGTACGAAGCACGAAAGAGCACTTCTGCACGTGCGCAAACCACGCAGATCGCGTCTGCGAGTACCCGAAAAAACCGCAACATGAAGCATTTGCAATAAGAGGTATGACTGTACAATGATGCACATGCACATTTTAAATATTCCAACAATTTCCTGTTGTGCAATAACCCTTCCCCTCTCCCTTTGCTCACCTGAAAGAGTTGGTCTTACCACAGTTTCCTGGCAGGAAAACCAGCAGTGCGAGGTGTCACAATGGTGGACATGTCATCATGTTTCAGCCAGTGGATTCCAGCAGTGTCTAATTATAAAATATAATACGTAATAGCTTTCAGAGGTAGATGTGGTGTCTTCCTCGTTTTTATTAGGACTAAAAATTCCCACTGGCTCCAGCCAGAATTGGGCAAGATGATGGAAACTGTAGCATCTGATAAGGATGCCTTGCCCAACCACAGCCATTCAATATTGCCTAGTAGTAATTCATTTTAAGTCAAATGGTGTGACATACCAACTTTTATACAAACATACCTGGGAGTAAGCCCAAAGAGGCTTACATTAGATTACTGTTAAAAACTCAAAACAGCAATTGGGCTAATGGTACGGCATTGATCACTTGGTGATCAATTAAGTTGAAACATTTAAAAACTTATTTAAATTTGCATTTTAAAAAAATCTAGCACATAGAAGCTATCTAATTGGCTAGGTTCCTTTTGGTGAGTAAAAAAGAAACTTATTCCAGAACACCAGTAGCATTTTATGTACCAGTATATGTGTGTGTATGTCTGTGTGTATATATATATATACATATATACATATACATATATGATAAAAACTTTGTGAGTAGTCAAAGCAGGGAGGCTAATTCCGTTGGAAATTGGAAAGGAGACAGATGATTTCCAGTTAAGTGGGCTATAATTTATTAATTCATTTTCCTGCCAACAGGAGAGATCAAATCCTTTCAGTCCTTCTCGGAATAATCCAATATATAAATAAATCATAGAAATGATAAAAGATACATCAAATGGGGATTTGCTTCAGTCCTGCAACATTTTTAAGGATGGGAGTTGAAGTATATAGCTTTTGATTGCCACTTTTGAGAGACAAGTCAAATTTACAGAACTTCGTTTCCACCCTTTGGGTGTTCTTTAGATGACTCAACCTTTCATTGACTAAAATCTGCCACCTGACACTGGTTTGGTTGACAGTCCTTTGAATGCACATATGGTTGACTAATCTCTGGCCAGCTGCTAATTTCCTACACCAATAATAATAATAATAATAATAATAATATATATATTTATTCCCCGCCCATCCGGCTGGGTTTACCCAGCCACTCTGGGCGGCTTCCAACAAAATATTAAAATACAGTAGTCCATCAAACATTAAAAGCTTCCCTAAACAGGGCTGCCTTCAGATGTCTATATTAAACAAGTTTCCTCCCTTTTTCAGCTTGCTTAGCGCTAGAAGGTCAGGAAGCCTTAAAGAAATATTTCCCACCTGAACGTTTCAGATTGCTCATCTCCCGAAAATCAGCACCTTTCATTTTAAAACGATCGCTTGCCCATCGGCTTATTTAACCTTAACACATAGCTCATAATTTAAATGCCACTGGTGGGTTCTGTTAAGTGAAATCAGGGGGGGGGGGCGTAATGGGAGCCAAGCACATTTCTTGTTTTAGGAGACTTGCCAATAATTGTCGCAACATTAGATTGTTGTCTTGCGTTATGCAGAAAGTCATGGTCACGGCCAAATCTCTCACAAATCAATGGGTGCGACAGCCGACGAAGCGCACAGGGATAAAACGGATTGCTTCGCATCCACGGGACGGACAGATTAAAATGGGAAAAGTAGAGAGACCAGGGAGCCCAATTTACCAAGACTTTCGGAAGCTCAGAATATTAAGATTATGCCAGCAAGAATGAGTCCGTTTCTATCCTGTGAACCACCCTGAGATCTTAGGGTGAAGGATGTTACATAAATCTAAATCAAATTAATTTCCTGCGATTCCCTTTTCAAAAAGGCCTGCTCTCCAGAGTGTCCTCCCTGTTCTGCCAACCAATTCTTTTGTTATGTTTTATGTATTTAATATGTCAGGATTGTGAATGTTTTATGGATGCTTCGTTTGTTTTTCGACGCTTTTGCGATTTTTTTTTGTCTTAAATTAAGCCCATAAAGGCTGAACAAACTCATATGGCAACTGAATAAAGCAGGGACCCCCCCCAAAAAAATAATAATTGTGGGGTTCGTGGGCCCATTTGAGAAAGTGTTGTGGGCCACAGGGTAGATTTGATTTAAATCAAATCGATTTAAATCACAATTTAAATCACTAGTCAGTAAGACTTCATTTAAATCATTCTTTTACAGAAAGACTCATTCTTGCTGGTATAATCTTAATATTTGCAAGCAGATGAAGCTTTCATTTTTGGAATAATAAATTTTCAGAGCAGTTTTTACAGTTATATAAAAAATACTCATTTGGTTATACTATTATAAATAAATTGACAGATAATTAAGAAATGATGGTGAGGTTTAGTAAGTTAACTGTTTATATTTGGACAACTTTTCTGCCGCACTTCATTGGAAGGAGAAAAATAATCATTTCCTTGAGAACAAATTTAAACAATTTATTTAACTAAAACAATAGCATCATAGCATATGTATCCATGTTTGTTAACTGATGTGGTTAAATGTTTTTTTTTTTTTTTTAACAAACCCTTAGACTGAGTTTTAGCACACATGAAAAACTTAAAAAACAAACCCTTCTTTTCATTATAGCCTTTGGACTATAATGTAACTTAAGTAGAAAACTATCTTTAGAAAGGTTTATTCCTCCAAAATCATTTTATTTTAAAAATCCGATGTAAATTTTAAAAATATGATTTAAATTTAAAAAATCCGATTTTTTTTATTTATTTTTTTAAAAAAAAATCATTGATTTTTATCCACCCTGCATGGTGACCATTGCAACTACTGGGGATTTGGGGCCGGCAGGAACAATGGCTTCATTGCATCCATTTTCTGTTATTCTGTCCCAAAATGGCTGCCAGGGAGGGAGATGCAACTGCTATTTTATTTTTTAAATTTAAAAAGGCAACCGAGAGTGTGAGAGGAGGGGTTAGGGTTAGATTATTGGTTTGCTGTCCTTCAATAAATTTTCTGTTTTTCTTTAAGTTGAGACCCGCCCTTGGATCTTAGGTTTGAAAGGCGGTTTACAAATTTAATAAACAATAGTTTAACCGAAGGCAAACTGCGGTGGTTTGGGGGGAAAAGATCAACACTGCAAAAACCAGCTTTTCCCCCCTACCTCGGCCGGTTTATGGGACAAAACAATTGTCAGCCGTCATTTTTTTTTTTTTTTTGCTTCTTGGATTTATATACCGCCCTAAGATTGCAGGTCGGCTCACAAGAATAAAATTCAGTTCGAAGTAAAACTGCAGGCAACCAAGCAGGAAAACCGCGTATTATTTTCCACCCCCTATAGGGGGGTCGTGGGATTGCAGAGTCGTGGGAAGGGGAACCCTCGCGGTCATCTAGCCCAACCCCGTGCGAGGCAGGAGGTTTTATTTTTGCGCCCGTTTTGCGAGTCAAACTCCGGACGGCGAGATAAAAGCGATTTAACAAGCTTAACAAATGGTAAGAAGAGCAAAGTCGCTTGGGAAACCCAGCCAGAGGGGCGAGGTATAAATAAATAAGTTTATAGGTATAAATGATGATTAATAAAATTAATAAATAAGTTTATTAATTTTTTAATCATCATCATCATCATCCCATTCTCTTCTTAAACCCTTTCCCTCTCTTTTCTGCCCCACCCTTTTCTCTCCAAAACGCCCTGGCTTAAGCCCCCAACCAGGTTTTGCCAAGCACTCCGGATTGCAAGATAAAGGCGACTTAACGCAAGTTTAACAAATGGTGATAAGAATAAAGTGGTATTGGAAACCCAGCCAGAGGGGCAAAGAATGAATGAATATATGAATGCATGAAAATAATAATAATAATAAACCCATTTCACGGAAGGCATACTATACCCGCCTGCCCCTCTCTTCTAAACGCTTTCCCTCTCTTTTCTAGCCCCACATGCAGGCATTCCCACGTTTTTCTCTGCATTTTCTTCCCCTTCTCCCCAACTTAAGCCCCCAGCCTCCTACCTGCTTTCTTTCCCTTCCTTTGTCTAACTGCCCTGCAAAGCCCATCCCTTGCTCTGCCCGTCCCAGGTTGTCCAATGGGAACACCTCTCTCTCCCAGCAGTGGAATGAGAACAGTCATCTCTCTTCTCATTGGATGCCACCGGCATTGAAAGCCAGGGACGGAGGGAGGGAGGGGCAATTCTATTTGGGAACCGCCCCTCTCTCCCCTTTGGCCAAGTCTGCAGGCCAAACAGAGAACCATTAAGACTTGGAAAAGGGACCCTGGGGTCATCTAGTCCAACCCGCTGCAACGCAGGAATCTCACAGCAGTCAGAACGTCAAGGCAATATGTCAAGTTTTGGGGGAGGGAGGAAGAGAGAGAGCGTGTGTGTTTGTACAAAGTGGAAACAGTGCCATTCCATTTATTTATTTTGTTTGATTGTTTGATATTATTCATGTGCTGCTGCATAGTGCCAGATTTACGTATGAGCTAAACAAGCTATAGCTTAGGGCCCCACTCTCTTGGGGGCCCCCCCAAAAAAAATAAAGGAAAAAAACAGCCTGGATGTACATTTCCAAAAGATAAGATAAAAAAACGAATAAAATAAAACCTACATACAGCAACAGTGTTTTGTGTTGTGTAGGCTTCCTATGATGTGAGTAATGGGCCACGCCTGCTAGCTTGCTCCCTAAAATATCACATATAAAGGGCCCCATTACCTTCACTAGCTTAGGGCCTCAATTTGTACCGGAGCTGAGAAGAACGTTGCGATCTGGCAAAACTCGTATCTGGGAAAAATGTTATTACAAACTCTGAAGTAAGCGTACGTGTTCAGAGAGATTCACATGCCTCTGTTTCTGAGAAAAGGATGCAATTAGGAAAGGAGCAATTTGAGGCATGGTCCCCTTCCTCAAACTGTGATTCTTGCCTTTACCCAAATGCATTTTCCATAGATTGTAGAACAGCAGAGCACATACCTGTGTCTTACCTACCTATAGGCAGCAGGTAGCATGGGATGCAGGTAGGACATTTTAGAAATCCTCTGCAGGTACCATATACTGCAATTATCTAGACCACTGTTCTCAGATGCACATAAGCTTTCACAATTACTCTCCTAATGAGTTAATGTGCTTCATTACGAATTTATTCATCAGCCAGAAACCTGGAGGTTTTTTGTTTTTGCTGTTTTTCAGCATATAATCATCTGCAGGGGGGAAATATCTAATTTGAAATAAGATGATACATATGTGGTGCTAGCTCAAACAATCTGCCAATTATCCTGTTTCTAATAACACGAACTATTTCTGCAGACTAAATTAGAGAGGAGGCTGGAGCCAAATATAATCAATTAATCTTGTAAAAAAAAAACTAAACTAAACTACCAACGTCTTACTAAAAGGAGTTTTGTGCCTTTTCCTCTCCCCTAACATAAAATTGCAGCATGCAATGGCATTGATTCAACAGACATTACTGAAGAGACGTAAGAGAAAGCCATGAGGAATTGCTTCTCTTGATAAAGCCAGTTTGAATAAGCTTTTCGTACATATTATGTCAAACTAGCTGGCCCTGTCATGCGTTGCTGTGGGTCCCCAGCTCCGTTCCCTGCAAACCTGAGCTGACATGTTTTGGGACGTAGGTGGCTAGGGGCAGGATCCTGGCATGGCCCTTTGTGGAGGAATGGGCGTTGTGGCATTTATAGCATATTGGTTGCTGAGACGCAGGTTCAGCTTTCTGTTTTCCAGCATGCATTCTGTCCCGCCCTTGGAGATGCACTTTTGGCTGAGCGGCGTGTTACGGAACACAGTGTTTTGGGGGTTTAACCTGGCGCTGTTGTGATGTCTGTCTACGCAAACGGTATGTGTAGAATCGCTTATTCGCATGTGACGTTGTGTCCAAATTAGAACGCAATCGGTCAAGCGGTTTTGGCGAAAAGTGGAGACAAACAAACATGGTCGGTTTACATTTATATATACAGTGGTACCTCGACATCCGAATGACTCGACTTCCGAAGGTTTCGACTTCCAAAGTCGGCAAACCCGGAAGTCTTTTCGCCGCGCATGTGCAGAAGTACAAAATCGCACTTTGGGGCACTTCGACAACCGAAGACTTCGACTTACGAAGAGCGCCGCGGAACGGATCGTCTTTGTAAGTCGAGGTACCACTGTATATAGATATGTGGTTTGTGTGTGTAGAATCATAGAATTGTAGAGCTGGATGGGACCCCAGGGCCATCTAGTCTAACCCCCTACAATGCAGGATTCTCATGCAAAACCTCTGCTTAAAAACCTCCAAGGAAGGAGAGTCTACCCTCTCTTTGACACCTGATGGGAGGGCCCTTACTGTCAGAAAGTTTTTCCTGATGTTTAGTATTAGAATCTCCTTTCTTGTAACTTGAAGCCATTGGTTCAAGTCCTACCCTCCATAGCAGGGGGGTGGGGGGCAGAAAACAAGCTTGTTCCCTTACTCCTAAGCTGTTTGCTGTTATGTACTGTACAAGTTTTGCTTTGCTTTGTTTAACTTTCTATCTACAGTACTGTACATGATTCCCTGAGGTCTAATTGTATAAAGCTCTTTGTGTGTGGGGTTTTTTTCCCCCCAGGCTGCGGGAGAATACCAATATGCTGGGCACCACAAAACAAACTCTGGTAACCATTTCTTGAAGATAGCAGAGCTAAGCATGAATATGTGCTACATATTGGTCCTGCCATATGTTCACATTTCATAACACTGCCAGGGCTGGATTCTTTGCCCCCTTACTTGCTACTTTGGTAACAATGCCAGATGGAAGAGCTAGCAACTACAGTGCCATCTTTAACACTTCCTTGCTCTTTTTACAGAGAGAGCAGTGAGTTTGGAGTTCCAATTTTTTAACAGTTTATTTCCCTACAATCCATGTACTAACTGGCTCCTTTTTATATGCCAAGCAGTCATCCCAAAACCTTGCTATCCATGCAAATACTAATCGAATAGGAACTACAAAACTCTCAGAAACCCACATACACATCAGCTATGCTTATTTATTAATTGTTTCCAACAATCAGCCACGCGTTCTCATTCATTTATTAAAATTTATTACCCATCCTTTGCCTTAAGACTCCACCACACTCCTTGGTAGCAAATTCCACTGCCGAACAGCTCTTACTGTCAGGAAGTTCTTCCTAATGTTTAGGTGGAATCTTCTTTCTTGAAGTTTGAATCCATTGCTCCATGTCCGCTTCTCTGGAGCAGCAGAAAACAATCTTTCTCCCTCCTCTATATGACATCCTTTTATATATTTGAACATGGCTACCGGTATCATATCAGCCCTTTACCTTCTCTTCTCCAGGCTAAACATACCCAGCTCCCTAAGCTGTTCCTCATAGGAAGAAAAACAATTCCATATATAACAAGACCCCCAAAAATTCTATTCTCTATATAGAAACAATACAAAACTTTGTTGGCACCTGTCTGTCTTGGGAGACAATAGAGGGGTGGCCCTTTGGAAGTACAGTAAAGTCAAATCAAATGAGGGTTACGTTGCCTGCTTTGGTTGTAGAGACAAAAAGGGACTTTTCTGAAGCAGGGTGCAGAGTGTAGGGTGGGTTTTTTTCAGGCTGTAAAAAGGCAGAGAGTCAGAGCCATGGCCGGGGCGAAGCAAGAACTTCTTGGGGTGTCTTGCTGTAAGCCCCTCCGATGTAGGCTGTATATATGTTGTATATATGTGTCAGCCATATATCACAAAGACACCACAGTCTCTGCTGCACCTTATTTCCAAAGGGGAAAGAACCCCCAGATGAATGGCACTGCTCAGAGATTGGGGTGGCATGCAACAAAATAGTTAGGAAATTGACTTGGCACTAGGTCCTGCATAAATCAAAATTCAGGGGAGGGGGGGAGAATGTGGATGCTCCTAGAGACTAGGGACATTCCCAGAGGAATTTTTCACATTCCTAAAACCAGTAGATTTGGGGACAGATTCCTTGGGGGGGGGCTTTGCAGTCTCTTAAAATATGCAATCCAAAAAATTCAGCCAGAGTTCTGTAGGCTGATGATTTCAGAAGCATGCATTTCAACGTCAGTCTTTGCCTGGATCCAATAAGTGAGACCTAGTTGAAAAATAATCCAGTCCTGGCCAGTATAAGGTCATTATAAATTGGTCTACTATATTCCCACCTTGTATTTTCAAAGGTATTATATTCTGCTGTCTTTATCTTATTTTAGCTGCTGTTATCCACCCTGAAACTGAGGATAACTTTTAAAAACTTCAGTTAAGAACAGAGAGAGAGAGACAATGCAGCTGACAAGAGATCTCTGAGAGCTGTTTTCATGCTATCCAATTAAGCACATGCAATTTAGCTCAGTAAAATTATTTCTATTCAGTTATGCTTTAAACAAATTAGATTCTAATTACTACCAATTGTTACGTCTCCCCCACATACAATGAAGTACTATTCATTTAACAGAAATATTTCAGTGTTCATTTTTAATTTGGATAGGTGAAGTGTTTTGCAGTTATTATGTTAGAGAGCTTTTCAGCTCAGCTAGTGGAGAACTTTTGGAAGAAATTGGATGTAATTGAACACAGACAAGAGTGCTAAATTGGTCCTCTATCGGAATTACTCAGTGGTTTCTAGTCAACAGGCAAACATGAGTATTGGAAATAGCGAATAATATAGGAACCTACAAACAGCAGACTTCAAGAAAAATCAATGTAAATAGAAAATAGATGTGGGTGTGATCCTGAATCATGATGTTATTCCACAACTCATATCATGATGTTATTCCACATATCGTGATGTTATTCCACTAACTACATATCATGATGTTATTCCACATATCGTGATGTTATTCCACAACTCATATCATGATGTTATTCCACATATTGTGATGTTATTCCACAACTCATATCGTGATGTTATTCCACATATCGTGATTGATGTTATTCCACATATCGTGATTGATGTTATTCCACATATTGTGATGTTATTCCACAACTCATATCATGATGTTATTCCACATATCGTGATGTTATTCCACAACTCATATCATGATGTTATTCCACATATCGTGATTGATGTTATTCCACATATTGTGATGTTATTCCACAACTCATATCATGATGTTATTCCACATACTGTATCGTGATGTTATTCCACAACTCATATCATGATGTTATTCCACATATCGTGATTGATGTTATTCCACATATTGTGATGTTATTCCACAACTCATATCATGATGTTATTCCACATATCGTGATTGATGTTATTCCACATATTGTGATGTTATTCCACAACTCATATCATGATGTTATTCCACATATCGTGATTGATGTTATTCCACATATTGTGATGTTATTCCACAACTCATATCATGATGTTATTCCACATATCGTGATTGATGTTATTCCACATATTGTGATGTTATTCCACAACTCATATCATGATGTTATTCCACATACTGTATCGTGATGTTATTCCACAACTCATATCATGATGTTATTCCACATATCGTGATTGATGTTATTCCACATATTGTGATGTTATTCCACAACTCATATCATGATGTTATTCCACATATCGTGATTGATGTTATTCCACATATTGTGATGTTATTCCACAACTCATATCATGATGTTATTCCACATACTGTATCGTGATGTTATTCCACAACTCATATCATGATGTTATTCCACATATCGTGATTGATGTTATTCCACATATTGTGATGTTATTCCACAACTCATATCATGATGTTATTCCACATACTGTATTGTGATGTTATTCCACAACTCATATCATGATGTTATTCCACATATCGTGATTGATGTTATTCCACATATCGTGATGTTATTCCACAACTCATATCATGATGTTATTCCACATATTGTGATGTTATTCCACTAACTACGGTACATATCATGATGTTATTCCACTATACTGATCTTATTCATTGGACTGTTTTCCATTCCAGACAAATAACATCGTGATATGTAGTTCAGTGCTTTTCGCTGCTGTTTCCAATTCTCCAATACCACTGGTCATGAGCTACTGGCGTAAGGCTTGGCTATAAAGAAGTGTGAACATTTCCCAGGGTTTAGATATTACAGTAAAAAGCGAACTGGCCATTGAATTCCTGATAGAAAAACTTTTCTAGGATTGCCTTGCAATTAGCTTGGATTTACAGAGCTTCCTCCGGTAGTGATTTGGGATTTGCTCAGAGGGTTTCTGAGAATTCTACAAGAAATCTAAAAAATAAAATAAAAAGGCTAAGTCTGGCCAATCTCTTCACAAAATCTTCTTCCCAGTCTTTCATTTTCCCAAGCTTAACCTGGCTAGAGAGATAGTTGGTTGGGTGGAGGGTTTGCCGCTCCTATCGGGGAGGCTATTTTCTGAACCGGGGAAATTCACCATCTCTCTTCCAATACTGAATTTTGATGCCATCAGTAATCATAATCCTAGTTAGCAGCTCTGAAAATCACATAAATTATTCCTGGCTTCTTCAGACTGCACCTGTCTCATGAGCTTTTCTGACATCTAAGCATGATAAAATAATGTCATTTCTGAATGTGACCTTTCATTTCAGCAGTTTATGCACTGCGTGTCCATTGCAGCAGTGTCAAGAATGTGTGTCAACCCTTTATAGCGACTGTACTTCATTCGGAGAATAATGAGCGTTCATTTTCAAGTGTGTGAGATCATTTTCAAGTGCTTGCTGGCAAGACGGACATTTTTACTTCAGATTTTTTTAACTAATTGCAGATCGCTCAGTTCGTACAATTATCTTTCTCTGCCTCATTATGAAACTAATCAGGCTTTTTTGTTGTTGAGATTTTCACTTGTGCAAATACATTACTAGACACTCGAGCTTCTATTTCTTGGCTATCAGTGGCCATCAGCTGTAGAATTGGTCATAAGTTTTTGTTCTTAACAAAAATATTTATGAAGAGTGTATAGCTGAACTGTGTGAAAACAGAAGTTCCAATATATGTATAGCCAATAGCCATTATGGTCAGGGCCGGATTTAGGTTTGATGAGGCCCTCAGCTACTGAAGGTAATGGGGCCCTTTATATGTCCAGCTGTCCTTTGTCAACAACAAATTGTCGCTGTTAGAAATGAGCAAACCAGTGATATTTTAGGGAGCAGGCTAGCAGGCGGGGCCCATTTGTTACATCATAGGAGCCTACACAAAAGGGACCCAGGTGGCGCTGTGGTTAAACCACTGAGCCTAGGGCTTGCTGATCAGAAGGTTGGCGGTTCGAATCCCTGTGACGGGGTGAGCTCCCGTTGCTTGGTCCCAGCTCCTGCCAACCTAGCAGTTCGAAAGCACATAAAAATGCAAGTAGATAAATAGGAACCACTACAGCGGGAAGGTAAATGGCGTTTCCATGTGCTGCTCTGGTTTGCCAGAAGCGGCTTTGTCATGCTGGCCACATGACCTGGAAGCTATAATGCGAGATGAGCACGCAACCCCAGAGTCGGTCACAACTGGACCTAATGGTCAGGGGTCCCTTTACCTTACCTTTAACCACCTACCCATAGTACGGTATGGAGAATTTAGAGTTCCCATTTTTTACCAGACATATCTAGAAAATGCCATAAAACAAATTGTCAGGGGTCCCCTTTACCTTTACCCCTTTAGGAGCCTACACAACACAAAACACTGTTGCTGTATGTAGGATTTACTTTATTTGGTTTGTATCTTATATTTTGGAAATGTACATCCAGTTTTTCCTTTCCTTTAAATTTTTTGGGCCCCCCAAAAGAGTGGGGCCCTAAGCTATACACTGGTACCTCGGTTTAAGTACACAATTGGTTCCGGAAGTCTGTAATTAACCTGAAGCGAACTTTCCCATTGAAAGTAATGGAAAGTGGATTGATCCATTCCAGACGGGTCTGCAGAGTACTTAAACTGAAAGTACTCAAACCGAAGCATACTTAAACCGAGGTATGACTGGAGCTTGTTTAGCTTATACAGTACATAAATCCGGCACTGATTATGGTGACAGTTGTGTATGTGGATGAAGGGTCTGAACATGGCAGGGACCCCTGGAAAGGCATTGCATATCTCTGTCTACTCTATACGTTGCACTCTCCCTGCTGTGCAGTCACCAGAGGGAAAGAACTGGGCCTTGCAACACAAGAAACGAGGGTGGGACAAGGTTACAAGGTACGCTGCTGAACCCAGGGCCACCCAGAAATGTCTTTAAAGGCTTTGGGATATAGTTATTGTACCCTTTCTAGAATGCATCACAACCCCAGCTTCAGATGCTCCTACTGCCAAACACATCACAAACATCATTTTGCTAAAAGGATCCTAATTACATAATGCACTAGCGAAGATGGGTGCAGAGTGGATTTAAAGTCTCCTGTTTGAATCAGGAAAATGGGCAATGAACATACAGTAGGTGTATTACACTCATTTGGACCAGTATTGTTTTCCAGTATGCTTGGCACTGAAGAGGCTTGCTATGGCAGCAATCCTAGGGCCAGAGAGGGGGGCGGGGGTTGGATAAAGAGAGAGACCTTAATTCCTTTTCTTGCTACAAATTCAGCCACAGCCAAAAAGACCAGGGGGTGCAGATCCTCTCCACTAGACTGGTGACTGGGAGTGGCCGCCGAGACCACATAACACCGGTCCTGAAAGACCTACATTGGCTCCCAGTATGTTTCCAAGCACAATTCAAAGTGTTGGTGCTGACCTTTAAAGCCCTAGATGGTCTCAGCCCAGTATACCTGAAGGAGCATCTCCACCCCTATCATTCAACCTGGACACTGAGGTCCAGCACCGAAGGCCTTCTGGCGGTTCCCTCACTGTGAGAAGTGAGGTTACAGGGAACCAGGCAGAGGACCTTCTCGGTAGTGGCGCCCACCCTGTGGAACGCCCTCCCATCGTATGTCAAGGAAATAAACAACTCTCTGACTTTTAGAAGACCTCTGAAGACAGCCGTGTTTAGGGAAGTTTTTTATGTTTGATGCTTTATCAAGTTTTTAATATTCTGTTATCATCATCTTACAGAAGTGGACCATGTGAAATCAGGCTACATTTGAAGTTCAACAACATTGCTAACCAAAGTTGCCCAAATCCTAGGGGCCAAACCCTTTTGCCCCCCCTCTCCCAATATAATGCAGCCCCCTGTTCTCACAGTGGACCCCAGATGCAAGAACATGAACACTGTCCCCTGCTGTGGGTTCCAGCAAGATTAAGAGATAAAGTGGTGGGGTTTTTTAGGTTTAAAGCAAGTCCCATCACCTCAGCAATTGTCACAAATAAGATAGGTCAGTATTACTGTACCCATTGTTTTAGATGGGTGGCAAACCTTTGTTCATCTGGTTGTGGCTGAACTATACTACAACTTGCATCATCCTTGACCATTGGGCCAAGCTAACAAGGGCTGATTGGAGCCCCATTGAATTCAATGGGGCTTAATATACTTGTATATGCCATCAGCCAGGTAGTTGCTTCTAGAAACTATTCTAGAATATTTTTTAGACTCTTGGAAAATATTCTAGCAGATTTCTACCCATGCAAATCGAACACTATTGCATTGTAAACATTATTGCATTAAACGACATAGTGAGGAGAGCTTATTCTCTTCCTTAGTGCATATACTAGGTTGCCTCCCAGCACATTATTCTCAACTACAAGGCCAGGAACTGTAATGAAATAAGATTAAAAGGGGGGGGAGTTTTAGATGCGATCTATTGCTTTCATTATAACAGAAGGGGGGAAACTGCTGCAAGGATATTTTTGTAATAGAACAGATAATAAGCGGTTATTATGAAAATGAGACTTTAGTGAGAGATGGGTATTTTGCTTAATCATTCCCAAGCCCTCACCTTTATCTTTAACATTTCAAATAATTTCTAGATTTAGCTTCTTTTTTCACTGAACTGTCACCCAAAAAAGTAACATTTTTAGAAACGCTTACATGCATAGGATTAAGCTGTGTGCCAATGTACCTTTGAATAATTGAAGGGGTAAAAATTTCTATGCCACTATTTTTGTGGCTGTTCCTTAAAAGCACGGCTATCACCCTGCACATATTTGCTTTGAGATTAGCAGTACTGACTGCAATAGGACCTAATCTTTGAATGTATAGGTTTTGGCTGTAAGTTAGTATGACTTCATATAATGAAGGGCATGCAACTGTTTTTAATGGTGGAATGAACTCAATAATTATAGAAAAATCCTGAAAGCCAGAGTAAGTTTATAGATACCTTTATTAGGATCAACCAAAATGTCACAAATTCGTGATTAAGCTGGAAGGGGGGGAACTCTTTCTGGAGTACTGAATCAGGCCCCCCAGCCACCTTAAGCTGGCCTTGTTGCTGCCCCAAAGCCTTCACTGATAAGGTCATCTACCTGGAAGAGAAAAGACCAATGTTTTTATTATTATACTTTTCCTTCAAGGAGTTCAAGGTCTTTATTTAATCGTCACGAAAATTCTGAGCTAGGGTAGACTAAGAGACAGTGAGAAACCAAGGTCACCTTTAAGCTTTCATACATTAGTGGGGTCTTGAACCCTGGTCTGACACCCCAACAAAGGAGTCACATTGCAAATTGGAAAAACCTGATGTGGCGACGACTCAATTTCATTTCATTAATTTCACTTATTCTATTTCTACGCCACTTTTCACTCACACGAGTCACAAAGCTGCTTATTTACAATAAATAACATGGTGGGACATCACTACCGCAACATAAATGATATAACACGATTTTAAAAAATCAGTAAAACAAACACCTTCTATAAAAAAAACCCCACTAACAAAACAACAGGCTTCTGGGTGCAGTGGGGCCCAACAGAGACCCCCATGATGGAACACAAGCCCCGGCCCAGTTGCCACCATGGCACCAGAACACACGGGCACCTGCCCCATGCCGTCATGGTACCATCATGACATCACGGGGTGCGCTGGGCACCCACAGTCTGGGGTCCAAGTCAGCGCTGCAGCACCACAAATACCCTTTATGCCTAGAAAGTTAAAGGCAAGAAAAATACTCTTTAATTCTATCCATCTCTAAGACAATCCAGCAATAGACACATCATAATGGAGGCGTGTCCCTCTTCATTCATTCATTCATTCATTCATTCATTCATTCATTCATTTATAAACCATTTAATATTTCTAAACATCTAAGCAGTGAATCGTATATAAACATTATCATTAAAAAGGAAATGCAACATAAAACTAATAAACAAGTTGTCTAAAATCATATACAAAGAGGGTTCAAACCCATAAATCTGTGCCTTCTCCTTGCAGATCAGCGGCAGTTCCCATAGGATTTTCAAGCTGTGACAGGATGGCGAGGAGAGAAATTGGGTTTACTCTGAATAAAACTAATGTTGGTGTTTAATATACCACCCAAAGCCCTTGCACCTTCCCCCTTAACATCTACACCTTGGTTCTGTTCAGATGTTGTTCATGTGAAAAGTGCTCACAGTTCGAAGAAATAGCTCCGTTGGTGATGCATGAGACTGTTAATCTCAGGGTCGTGGGTTCGAGTCCCACATTGGGCAAAGGATTCCTGCATTGCAGGGGGTTGGACTAGATGACCCTCGTGGTTCCTTCTACAATTCTATGAGCACACTTTTCACCCTCCACATAGCACTCTGATGTAGCCCCAACCTCCATCCATAGTGCACTTGAGCACATTTGTCTACAGAAGAACCCCTAAACGGGAGCAGCTGTTTGTGTACAGGGCCTCCACACCATTGAGAGAGCTGCATGTCTCGATTGCATGGCTTCCCCACACATATCGGTTCCTTTTGTAGACATCCACTGCTTGAGAGTAGGGCTAGATAACCCCTCTCCAAACCATGAGCGCTCTAAGCCATAAATATTTATTGAAAGTATTTATTTATTTGAAAGCACAGGGACTATTTAAGCCTGCTCCACTTCCCTCCTAAAGCCTCTTTAGACTTCAGCGCTCAGAGAGGTTGTATGCTGGGATAGCTCAGCCGGTAGAGCAGGCTTCCTCAAACTCGGCCCTCCAGATGTTTTTGGCCTACAACTCCCATGATCCCTAGCTAGCAGGACCAATAGTCAGGGATGATGGGAATTGTAGTCTCGAAACATCTGGAGGGCCAGTTTGAGGATGCCTGCGGTAGAGCATGAGGCTCTCGATTTCAGGGTCATGGGTTCGAGCCTAACTTTGGGCCAAATAATTCCTGCAATTGCAGGGGGTTGGACTAGATGAACCTCGTGGTGCCTCGCAACGCTACAATTCTAGGATTCAGCACTCCTGAGAGTATGGATGTTGGGACTCTCCAGCCAAGGGCTACTAGACTTTTGGGCCAATGGTTTGGCAGTTGTTTTGTTTTGTGTGGGCAGAAAAGAACCCATTGGATTATGAGCAGTGCTGTGAGAAGTCTCAGGTGGTGGTTTGACTAAGCTTTGGTTGACTTCGGCATATAAGAGGAGATGCAGTTTAAACCTTCCCATCCCATCTGGGATCCTGATGAGAATCTCTCTCCCCACATTCACAACATTTAGCATTTACCGGGGCAGGGGGAGAGGAATAACCCATTTTCACCAGGCATCAAATATCAATTGAACCATCACAACTTCAAGTGACATAGGTTTTTGTTCCCACGGATTTCATTAAAAAAAAAAAACACAACCCAACTGCCTTTAAAAATAATATATTTAACCCCCTGCAGTGCCATCCACACCTCATGGCTGATCTCACATTGTAGAGAGGGAACAAATTGTATCTTCTTTGCCCTTGGTCATTTCAGGAAAAATGCCCCGGCCGATATCTCCTCCTAGACATAATTCAAAGCACTTTTGTAACCTGAGTGTTTAAGGGAATATGTTAAGCAATGGCTTTAAGCTTTTAACCTCATTCATAAAATATATGAAGTGTAATATATCTTTGCAATTTAAATGCAAATAATCTTCAAACAAAGCTAATCCCGGGGGCTTTTGTGCAGAGAATGATCTAGCAATAGGAACTTTTCTTAAAAAAATAATAATCATCTAACCTTAGTTTGATTTCTTTTTCACTATTAACCATTGTGTCTACATGGGTGTAATCCTTCAGACCTGCACTAAGGGACAATAGCAAAGCTGTTCATTTAAATCAGGCACCCCCAAACTGCGGCCCTCCAGATGTTTTGGCCTACAACTCCCATGATCCCTAGCTAACAGGACCAGTGGTCAGGGATGATGGGAATTGTAGTCCAAAACATCTGGAGGGCCCAAGTTTGGGGATGCCTGATTTAAATGTTTTACAAAATAACCTTTGCGGGTGAAATGATGGGTGACAAAAGGGTGTGTGCTAATTATTAACCGGTACTGGGAATGGAAGCATCTTTATGCTGCAGTCTGGACTCCCAGAGTTTACGAGTTCATAAAAATGTAATGGTTCTGCCTATAATCCCAGCCATGCAGTGTGCATTGAAAATGGCCGCACAATTAAGCTATTCATTTCAACTATTAAATGCTGCTGAACGGGATTAATGCTGTTTGCGACTTCTCTATACTGGGAAGTTCCTCCATACTTCAGGAAATGGGGAAAGGCAATCGGTTCTCTGTGGAAGGCGGAGAAGACCGGGGTGCTTCTCCTGCTTGTTACGATTTCGTGACTTGGTCTACTACTGCTAAGGAGGGCTTGCATCTCCAGGGCTTTTGACCAGAGTCACATGACATCACCCCCAATTTTTCTCTCCACTGTCAGTTACCTGCTCTTCCTTCAGTCAATAGAACCTCCAGCCAATCAAGAATCTGTTGCCTTGATCTTTTGACAGTTATGCTATGACATCAAAGCGCGTTCTCCTATCTGGGAGAGCAAGAGTTGCGGCCGGGCCAAAAGATATTCCTCTGGGTGGGGGAGGGTCTAGTGTATGTAAGAGCGTGACTGATTGGGGCTTTTTTGGTTGCTGGGGTAAAAGTATGTTGCCATTTTTTTGATTGACAGGAGGTGCCCATTATATTCTCAGCATCTTGCAGTCCAGTTTCACTTTTGCAAAGTGTTTGAATCTCCCGCCCACCCGCTGCTTTTTCTGAAGGTTTAACCTGACATTGCTTTGCCTTTCATGGGGTCGCCTTTTGCAGGGGCCCAGTAGGAATTTTGCCATTTGGTTTTTGCCATTTGGTTTTTGCCTACTGCTTAGCAAATCGTCACAACTTGTTAGGTTGGCGGTTAGTCATTGGTTAATAATTCCTGGTTGGTGAAGGGGTATGGTATGGAGATACCTACCCCTCAATAAAATGCTCTTCATAGAAGTATTCTCTTAAAGGAATCCTGGGGCTACGGCTCTGGTCCGTACACCCCCACAACGGTGCGGGGGCTAGGGCCATTACAGAGCACGAGCCTTGGGGAACATTTCTGGTCGAGGGGAGAGTGCCTGGACACAGCTACCCCCTCTCCCACGAGGTGTTTACTTGACTTCCCTATATGGATAGGGAAGTCGGAGCTGGTCCTGTCCCAAGCGGGGGACAGAAGATTAACCAATGCCTAAGCCAACACTCAAATTCTAAAATTGTATTTAAATAAAGTTGTGGCCAAAAAATTAATGCCAAAAACCCAAACAACATTTATGTGTGTGGTGTGAGTTATTTAGGGGGGGATGTCTGATGGCCTCGGCACGCAACTGGTTTTAAACATATTGTTGTTGCTGCTGCTGTTGTCATTATTATTTATACCCCGCCCATGTCACTCGGTTGCCCAAGTGGCTTCCAACATGCCGTATTTTTTCCGTGTATAAGACTAAGTTTCTCCCCAATTTTAAAAAGTTTAAAATTGGAGGTTGTCTTATACACGGGATGTTTAAAATATTTACTTCCTAATTTGGGGCTCAAAAAATAGGCGTCATCTTATACAATACATGGAGGCATCTTATAGATGGAAAAATACGGTATATAAAAACACAATATAAACATTAAACATAAAGAAACCTCCCCATACAGGGCTGCCAACAGATGCTTTCTAAAGGTTGTATCTTATAATAAGTCACTTATCATATATATATATATATATATATATATATATATATATATATATAAAACATTTTATTAATTTTCCAAAAACAACAAGAACAACAATACAAAAACAAAACAAATTGACTTCCCCCTTTCTTGGTTCCACAATTAATCAACATACTGCATGTCCATGTTAAATTTGAAAACCATTTGAATACCCTATTGTCCATTCATAGTCAAATTACGAGTATTTCTAAAACCCTGCTAATGTATTAAATTGTGTGCAATGCTCCTGTACATATGCAATAAACATCTTCCATTCTTCCTTAAACTCGTTGTCGTCTCTTCCTCTTAGTTTCATTGTCAACTTTGCCATTTCAGCATATTTCATTAATTTAAGTTGCCAATCTTCTTTAGCTGGGACACCTTCTTCTTTCCGGTGTTGGGCTAATAGTGTCCGTGCAGCCGTAGTTGCATACATAAATAAGTTCTTTTGTGATCTTGGTAAATCCAATCCTGTAATACCCCTTATCTTATCTAATAATGTAATAATAATGCTTCTAAACCAAAACAGTTGCACACATGAATTCACACACACACACACACACACACACACACACACACTCAGCCACCTCTTAATATTACAAAGGCTCAGTGTTTTTTTTTTCGGGGGGGGGGGATGCAGGGGTATGTATACCCCTAAACATTTTGTGAATCATTGTACTTTTGTCCATTTACTGTGTTTGTTCTTCCTGATTCGAACTATAAAATGGTGCTTTTCTTGAGTCAAAATTAGAGTACCCCTAAACATTTTTTAGGGGGGGGGGGAGCACTGCAAATTCTCAAGGTTAGCACAACGTTTTGTTTTGTTTTGTTTTTTGCCCTTTTTCAGCTCCTGCAAATGGCTGAATTGTGAAGGAGAGAAAACTACATGTCCCGGAATCCTTTGTCAATATGTGCACCCTGGAAATCCTAGAACTATAGAACTGGAAGTTCTGGAATGGAATCTCTCTGGGGTCATTTTTAATCTTTGATGTTTTATCGTGTTTTTAATATCCATAACAAACCCAGGCATTATGAACTGGAAGAATTTGTATTCCAGACCAAATGAATAAGAACTCTGGTAGAATTGGGAGGGGGAAAACAGGCATTCAAGGGCCACAGAAAGCAATGGTTAGGGAATATAATGTCAGGGAAGATATTGACGTCTGTGCTACAAATAAGTAATGATATTCTCTGCGGTATATGACGAAATCTGAGTCTCAGCTTCTTTCTGGAGGGCTCCCTGGATTAGGTCGAAACTGGTGACAGAAATGTTAATATCCTTTATGTTTTCAACATCTCCACTGCATTGCATTTATATTAAAGTAAAATACAACACGGTGGGAATGTTGAAAACGTTTTTAAACGTTTTTACATAAACCTTTTTAAACATAAAGAGTTTCAATACTTATACTAAACTCTTACTTTTGGTTTTTCATGGTTTCTACCTTACCATATGAGCCCAGTTTGGATAGGCAAGAAATACTGAGAAACAACAAAAGACGCTTTTGACAAATGCTTTTTCCGCGCAGCAGGTATCCCTTTCAGAAGCTTTTCTTTCTCCTTGTCATTTACAAATCTGCCTACCCTTCTACAAAGTCACCGAATTCATCCACGCGGTTAATCTTTATTGTGTGTGCAGCTCAAAATCCTGTTATTTTTTTTAAGGGATCGGCAGGTCTAATCTTTCATGCACCCACTCTTTTTACAGAATGCACTTCAGGAACGCTTTCCTGGTGTAAGGTAACTGCACCCTCATTTATAGAGGGAACGTAAAAAAATAAAATAAAAGGGAAAGTGGTCTCCTGGTGTTTCGGCATAGCATGTAGGCTTTCGCAATGCTTTCAACTACAGTGGTACCTCAGGTTACAGACGCTTCAGGTTACAGACGCTTCGGGTTACAGACTTTGCTAAATCCAGAAGCAGTACCTCGGGTTAAGAACTTTGGTTCAGGAGAACAGAAATTGCGTGCCGGCGGCAGCGGGAGGCCCCATTAGCTAAAGTGGTACTTCAGGTTAAGAACAGCTTCAGGTTAAGAACGGACCTCCGGAATGAATTAAGTTCTTAACCCGAGGTACCACTGTAGTGATGTGTGGCTCTTTACACTAGAGTGTTGTTAAATTTAGTTTCTCTTGCAAGAAAACTTGGACAGAAAATTGAATTACGGTACTTTAGATTCGCAGAGTGCCGTACTGCCTGGATTTTATTTAATAAACTTGCACGTTTGGGTGACCAGGAAACCTGGAGATTTTTTTCAACATTCATTATTAATGTTTTATGCATTTTAAACATTTATCCTCTTTTTCTATGAGAAAGCAGTTTCTTGTTAAAAATTTAATAGCAGGCAAAGCAATCCTATTTGGTGGGTTGGAGGGGGAACCGATGGCAGAGGATCTGCTTATAGATGCAGTTTGGCGGTGGAAATGGACAGATTGTGTTTTTTTGTATGTTCTTAGCTGTTTCTGTTTTATCTGATTCCCTGCCAGGGAAGAAAGTGCAGTATAAATAAATATAAAAATAAACTTTAAGCAGCGGCCTTTTTGTTTATGCCATGTTGATCGAGTTTGACAGACAACTCAGAAATATTTTCTATGCAAAAGGAGGCTGCAGGGATATCAGCATAAAAGAACCCAACCAAAAGTGAAAAGTCACCGCTTTATTTCCTAATTAAGTGAGACACAGCTTAGGACTTTTTCATCATCATCATCGTCATCATCATCATCGTCATCATTAACCTGCCCTGCAAAAGCAAACAGAGATAGGAGCAAAGGAATTACCCTACTTAGGGCTGGGCGATATCTGGTTTTCAGCTTCGCGATATCACCAGCCAAACATTGTGATATACTGATATACTGATATATCACAATGTCCAAAATAAGGATGGTCCTGGTTTTCAAATTTGTGGTATATTACCGGTTCAACTTATCTGAAATAAGGATGGAGCTATGTAGAAACAGCTTTCTAGGTCATGTGGGCAGCAGGACTAAACTGCTTCTGGCGCAACAGAACACCGTGATGGAAACCAGAGCGCATGGAAACACCGTTTACCTTCCCGCCGCAGCGGGAAGTAGTATTTATCAACTTGCGCTGGCATGCTTTCGAACTGCTAGGTTGGCAGGAGCTGGGACAGAGCAATGGGAGCTCACCTTATTGCAGGGATTTGACCCACTGACCTTCTGATCGGCAAGCCCAAGAGGCTCAGTGGTTTAGACCACAGCTCCCCCAGCACTGACTCCTTCATGTCTGGATTGAGCAATTCCCTGGAACTTCTTAATGTTAGGGATGCTGAACATTTTGAGGGAGAGGAGAGCTTCTTGCAAAGTGAAAAGAACATGAAAAGGCACATTTGTTCTTCCAGTGGACTTCCATGGATCGGATGAGGAGGCTGGGAGCAAACGGCAACGTATTATAGAAGATGTTTTGCAGCGAAGCCAGCAATTATTCTAACAAGCGGTAGGCAGGCCTGTGCTTTTGTTGGACAGTTGCAATAGCTGGGTTTGTGAGTTGGAATGGTAGCCAATGCATAATAACAGTTCTGTTTGTTTAAATGTTAAATGATGTGGAATAGCCAGCTCTCTATGGTTGAAAATGGAGAGTGGTGTGCAATAAAGTTTGTGTCTTTGAATGGGGAAGCAAGCACACAGTGCCATCCCCCTTCTGCTTTTGAAGGTAAAAAACACTCATAGAAAACTATGGTGCCAGAGAAAGCTGCATGCTCCAGGTTCGTGCTCTTTTTGCTAGGTTGAATCTCCTTTCCCTAAAACTGCTGCTGTGGCCTGGAGTAAAAATCAAATGGTTACTTTGGAGCAGGCATGGCCAAACATGGCCCTCCAGCTGTTTTGGGACTACAACTCCCATCATCCCTAGCTAACAGTGGTCAGGGATGATGGGAATTGTAGTCTGAAAACAGCTGGAGGGCCAAGTTTGGTCATGCCTGCTTTAGAGGCAACTGAGCTTGCTGTGCTTGGAAGTAATAATGATATTGCATATTTTCTAACTAGTAATCACTTTGTTCAACGTACTTGTTTTCCCCCAGGCACTCAATGCTCGGCAGTATTAGGAATCGAGCAGCACTTAGTCCAGAACTTTTTCTCTGACCCAGAAAGTCAAATGTGTCAAACTGGAATATCAATATGCACAGCCATTAGGTGCCCAAGCCGAGGTGTTCCGTAGGGTTTTGTAGAAATATTCTTCCACGTTAGCCCCTTGCTCTCAATGACATTCCTCAGTGGTTCCTGTGAACTATGGGGCCAGAGAACCCAATCAATCAATGTTTCATCGGGTGAGTATCTTATTTATTTATGCAAATGTTGGTCAGTTCTTGCAAGCACTTGATTTTGTGTCCTTCCCTTGCTAATAGCATCTCTTTTTGTGTCTAGGGGAGGTTTTCAAATTCAGGATTAGAAAACAGGGCTCCTTCAGACCTTAGAAAATCGCTCTGTTTGGAGTAATGAATATATTGCACTGGTTGTGGCTGTCCTTGTTGGTCCACCGATCTAGTCTTAGAAATGGAGGTCAGTGAAGGAAAATGAAATGGAGGAAGCACCTAATTTCATCAGGTTTGAAACCAAGCAAGAAGTAATCTTCCAAGCCATTCTTTAGGAATAGAATTTTTTTTCACCCATCCCAACGTAATACACTACGAACTGATGTTCTTTGCTGTCTGAAGGTGAGGATTGATGGGGGGTGTCAGTTCAGAATGAATGATTCCCCCAGTAAAACAGTTAGAGAAAAGGTTATATCCTTGAATGGCACCATCCATGTGTAAATAAAAGATAGATGTGAAAAGCTGCCAGCTCGTTTACCTTTCCATGGGGAAGGAAAACAACAACCTATGCTTGCTGTAACAGATCAGGTGGCATAATTCATGATATCTCTCTTAAAATATAATACACGTGGCTCTGAAAAATATATATGCCATAAAAAAATATGGGGGGAAATCCATGCATTCCAGTGGTGAGCTATAGAGTTTGACAATTGAATTACTAATAGAAAAACTAGTGCTGGCACAGAATTTCAACAACAACAAAAAAAGGTTGAATTTGGAGGATCCTGCTCTGACGAGAATATCTATAGGAAGCAGTGTTAGAAACTCAGGTATATAAGCTAGGCGCAAAAATGGCTCCGTAAACCAAGGTTGCAGTCACCAAAACAGAACGCCTAGCTTCCATTTTGGGGCTAGATGGCTCTAAAGTCTTATTTTTCAAATGACCGTGATTGATTCTCAGTTAAACATCTGGCTAGTTCAGATGACAACCTCGAGCTAGGTTAAGAACATGAAGAAGAGAACTTAAAGAGGAAAAATTGCTTTATCCAGGGACAGCCCACAAATATATTGGCCTATCCCTACCTCTCTCTCTTAATGGTGACACAGACCATTCATAACATAAGGATATTTTTCACAACTGTGAGCAGGGCGGTGGGGTAAGTGAAGACAAGCGACAACCATTGCTCCTGCTCCTGGTCAGGCTGCACAGAAGAATGGTTTTGGTTCCTGAAATTCATTCCAAATGTGCAGATAAAATATAATGAATAGAATTCTACAGGATATGGTATGAGTGTGTGAAAGCAATCGAAACCCAATGATCCCCAGGCATGCACCTCTAGATGGTGGAGATGTCAGGCACCATCCTGGCACCCAGGCATCTTCATTTGGTCGCAAGTGGCTGATAGTCAGGTGCAAAATGCGCCTGGCACCTGGCTAATTTCAAACACTTATAGGAAGCACAGGGAATGTGGTTTTTCAGAGGTTTTGGACTACAATTCAAATCAGCCATGGCCATTGATTATGTTATTTGGGGTTTGTGGAAGTTCGAGTCCAACAGCATTCGAAGTACTGAAAGCCCCCCCCCATTCCATTATAGGAATTCTAAGGAAAGGGAATAGAATTCCAAAATGACTAGGGATTTTTATTTATGTAAAGGGTAGGCTAAGGCAGTGGTCTTCAACCCCCGTGGATCAATTGGTACCGGGCCGCCTAAGGATCATTAAATACAATTAAATTAAAATTATTAAATCAAAACAATCTAAATAAAATATAAACAATAAACGCCCCCCCCCCTCAGCGGGCCACAGTAAAATTATCAAACGTTGACTGGTCCGCGGTGATAAAAAGGTTGGGGAGCACTGGGCTAAGGGACCCAGGTGGCGCTGAGCCTAGGGCTTGCTGATCAGAAGGTCGGCGGTTCGAATCCCTGTGATGGGGTGAGCTCCCGTTGCTTGGTCCCAGCTCCTGCCAACCTAGCAGTTCGAAAGCACGTCAAAATGCAAGTAGATAAATAGCGGGAAGGTAAACGGCGTTTCCATGTGCTGCTCTGGTTTGCCAGAAGCGGCTTTGTCATGCTGGCCACATGACCTGGAAGCTATACGACGGCTCCCTCGGCCAATAATGCGAGATGAGCGCGCAACCCCAGAGTCGGTCACGACTGGACCTAATGGTCAGGGGTCCCTTTACCTTTACCTTTAAAGGGTAGGCTATAACAGAATTCTGAACAACTTGTGTCCCACTAACCTCCCCTTATCCACGATTGTGATTTCTCAGGTGCTAGAGAACACTGTTGCTTTTATAGCCCCGAGCAAGCGGCAAAAAATGGAAGTCCCCCCCCCCCCAAAAAACCTTGGTACCATGCATGGCTGATGGGCTCTATTTGGGTTGGCAAGTTAGCAAGGCCTGGAATAACCTATCTTTAAGCTGCCACCAAATTTCATTCAAAGCAAAATTCTAGGCATGTTTGATTGGTTCCACTCAAGCAAAACAAAAACGAAACAAAAAAACCTACAGGAATTTTGAGGGAAGAATATTTGTGAAATTTCTCTTAATACAACATGCTAGTATATTAATTAAGAAAAGATGCACTTACATCTGTATAAGGCCAGAGGGTGCTGGATGAGGAATAGTTTTAGTTGGGTAACTTTGATGATTATTATAAAATGTCATTTGCATCTTAACATCAGGCATATAATAAAGTAGAAAAAAATGAAGGTGGGGGGCAGGAGGGCCTCTGCTAACATACGAAACGTATTGATGGCTACATCAATTATTTACAACCTGGCTGGAGGAATTCCTTTTAAAGTGAGAGAGATCCATTGCAGGAATGTAAAATCAATACGTCATGCAGGTAAGAATCACTCCTTGAAATGTTATGAATATTTATTCGTTCATTGGGATGAGTGGCCATGACTCACTCATCATGACCGATGATCCTGCAACTTGTCCTTTTAAAGCCCTTTGTTTTCCACCAGGAACTGAAGTGCCTTAAAAACCGCTGTGATTGCTTGCTGTCTCTTCAACCTGTCAAATATGAAGTACCTTCCCTATGATCTTTTCACCCACGTCGTTTGATTCAACAGGTTTATGGAGTGCTGTGGCTGTTTTGATCTTGGAAGAAAGTGCTCAAAAGCTGTCCTTCTTGAGCACTTTCTGTAGAGAGTGTCATACCGTTAGGCTAGAAAAGGTAAAGGGACCCCTGACCTTTAGGTCCAGTCGTGACCGACTCTGGGGATACGGGGCTCACCTCGCGTTATTGGCCGAGGGAGCCGGAGTACAGCTTCCAGGTCATGTGGCCAGCATGACTAAGCCACTTCTGGCGAACCAAAGCAGCACATGGAAACGCCGTTTACCTTCCTACTTGCACTTTGATGTTCTTTCAAACTGCTAAGAAAAAGCGATGATAACCTAATTGACAACGGTAATAAATGTTATTGAAAAATATTTCCTCTTGCTCTCTTTCCATTATATTCTGCACTTTGTTCAAGAGGGGAGGGTCATATTTCCATTTCCATTTGTGTTTTAATTAAAACTTTATTGAGTTTTGTTTCCTATAAGAGGCTTGCAGTCATTATGTATGGGGACACTGCATGCATGCATGAATGATAGACCTATAAAATGTGTCAAGAGATGAGAACCCCTTCTTAATAATAGGTTTGCACTGTCTAAATGCTAAAGCATATATAAAGCTTGCCCTAGCCGAATCTTATTCACTCACAAAAGGGACACTAATCGTTTGGAAAATATTACCACATTGGTGAAAAACCAACGTCATGTGGAATGATAGGATATACATGCCTTGTACGTGATCTCTAGGTATCCATCCCTCTTGAGCGCGTAATCGTTTAGTTGTACAAGTTTTCAAATGTTGGCACAGCAAGGCAATCCGTGGCCTGGGGGCTGTCAGTTTATATTTGAAGTCTGCACTGAGGGAAAGAGGGAGAATGGATAAATGAAGAGGAGAGAGGATGGATGCTTTGGTGCTTTTGTGTTGTGTGTGCAGGAGAAAGAGGGACTGAAAGAATGGGATGATGGGTGAATGAAGTCGAGAAAGGAGGGGAGGGAGAGAAAGTGCTCCACTCACTTTTTGCTTTGGCCCAGCTCACTACCACTGGTATGTGACCCCCAACCACTTTTCTTCCGAAAACTGCTGCCGGCAAGCCCAATTTATGGCTTGTTTGAATAGGAATTGGCCAAGGGTGATGGGAGCTGCCTCCCAGTAACACCTAGAGCAGGCATCCCCAAACTGCGGCCCTCCAGATGTTTTGGCCTACAACTCCCATGACCCCTAGCTAACAGGACCAGTAGTCGGGGAAGATGGGAATTGTAGTCCAAAACATCTGGAGGGCCGAAGTTTGGGGATGCCTGACCTAGAGGGCAGCAGGATGGAAAAGGATGTTTCATGCCATGGCAAATGCTACAATTCCTTTCCCCATTTGCCTTCCCCCATAGTGCAAGCTAGAATTTGACGCATTGCTTTGTAATGGCTAAAAATGCGGCACGAGAACCTCGCATTTTCTGGTTTGCATCCTCTTTTTCACCTTAAGAGTAATGCCTTTGGAATGACTCTCATCTTCTTTTATAACAACATTAATGGCAATTCCATTAAGTGAATTAACATTATCAAATGGAGTCAAAGTCAAAGCAAAGTATCTTAGTTAAAGGAGTCACTTGCAGCATTAATGCAGTGTGAGATGCTTCAAACTCACACAGCTGGGGGGGGGGAATGAGTTTGAGGGTGGGAAAAAAGACATAAATGGGTTGAATGCTCCTGTAGACGGTTTCCAGGTGCGGATTTAGAAAAGTAGACATTCTACTTGGTGCATTTGAATTCCACCATTATTCCATACAGTGGTCCCTCGGTTTACAAACACAATTGGTTCCGGAAGTCTGTACTTAACCTGAAGTGTACTTAACCTGAAGCGAACTTTCCCATTGAATGTAATGGAAAATGGATTAATCCGTTCCAGACAGGTCCGCGGAGTACTTAAACTGAAAATACTCAAACCGAGGCGTACTTAAACCGAGGTATGACTGTATTTGGTAAAGCTGGGAGAGAAATATCTTGGAATCCTCTACAGTGGTACCTCGGGTTACAGACACTTCAGGTTACAGACTCTGCTAACCCAGAAATAGTACCTCGGGTTAAGAACTTTGCTTCAGGATGAGAACAGAAATGGCATGGTGGCGATGCGGCGGCAGCAGGAGGCTCCATTAGCTAAAGTGGTACTTCAGGTTAAGAACAGTTTCAGGTTAAGAACGGACCTCTGGAACAAATTAAGTTCTTAACCCGAGGTACCACTGTACTTCAGTCCCATTGCTCAACTATTTAGGGTTGAATTCAATGTGCTCTAGTTTCAATATTTACTTTTTAAGGAAAACATTTCATACAGCGAAGCAAATGGTTAAATAAATAAAGAACCACTGATCATAACAATCTTGCTTTGCTAGTCTTTGGGGCTCTTTTGTTCCCCTGGGCGCTAGCTCATATTGCATCGCTTCCTCTTTCTATTTTGACCTCGTTTTCTTTGGCCTCCGTTGGCCACGCTACCATCTATTCCGGTGGATGCCAACCTGTCAGGCAATGTGGTGCTTCTGAAGGCCTTCGTTTGCACCCTAAGGCAGGAGTCCCAGACTCTGAGCTTTCATTTAAAAGAGAGAGAGAGAGAGAGAGAGGAGAGTTGATATACAGGCAGGATGGGGAAGACTGAGGGCTTCCACTCTTCCCTGGCAACTCACTGATTCCTCTTGCTAGTGCATATTTTTATAACCCCAAGCTGACTCAGGTCCTGCCATGTGTGAAGAGCTCACTGTGGCAACTCTTAATGGTGTTTCCGTCTTCAATCATAGGTGGCACTCCTGAGCAATCTTAATTTTAAGCAGGGCCCTTACTTCTAAGTTAATCTGCAGAATAGCGTGCTGCCTGATTACTTTTCATTCCCAGGGTTTAATTACTCGTTTTATTAAAAAACAAAAACAGAGATAAATTAAGATAGTGGAGACATACTTCTTGCCTTTTTGTGGAACTTGACCTCTTTGAGACTAATGTGCAATGATACACACACAAACACAAACACACACAACTGCACACCACCCCAATCTTCAAGTGGTGTGAGATTCCAGGAGTTCCAGGCACCCTTACACAGGATTCATGTTTCCTTTTGGGAATGAGGCACAGTGGAGACTATGGTGTCTTTATGATATATGGTTTACACAGATATACAACCTGAGCCTATGATGGAGGGGTTCACAGCATGGACATTTTAAGAGGGTATTATTTCTCCTATATCCGCAGTTTAGGAATAGAGTCAAAGCCAAAGCAAAGTATCTTAGTTAAAGGAGTCACTTAAAGCATTAATGCAGTGTGAGATGACACTAGTCATCATGCTCTTACCCTCTCTCTGGCTTGCCGCATTTACCAGACTGCAACCTTTTTGCTCCAGGCCACATTCCAGCCAATGCTAAACCCTGGCTTTTGTTCTAACTTGGCGCAGATGGAGGGGTTCCACAGGGCCCCCAACCACCTGCCATCTGGTACAGAATCTGTACCTTCTTCATGGTTTCCTTCGTATGTCACCACCTTTCTCCCCTCCCCCAATGGTTCATCTCCCAGGCAATTACCTTATATTTTAACGCAGGCATTCCCAAACTTCGGCCCTCCAGATGTTTTGGCCTACAATTCCCATCATCCCTGACCACTGGTCCTGTTAGCTAGGGGTCATGGGAGTTGTAGTCCAAAACATCTGGAGGGCCGCAGTTTGGGGGTGCCTGTTTTAACGCTTGCTGGGTCATGGGATTCAGGAGGCCTGATTACTGGATCCAGGAATTTAGGGAAATCTGGCACCCACAAACTCATATGTATCTGGGCTGTGAATGTGTTTCTACTGCAGGAAGGAGAAAGGTTAGGCAATTCTAATAAAATGGATGGTTTCAGTTTTATGGTTTGGAAATCTGCTTTTCTTGTCATTTTTATCTGATATTTCATATTATACAAAAGAAACATTGATCCAAAGCTTCTGAAATTAATGGCAGCATAGTGTATTTTAATATCACAGGTGAGAGCACCGTGGGTCTCTGCCATTTGTCTAGAGTGAGAGCATTTTCTGTAAGAAAGAGAAAATGTGAGCAATGTATGCTTTTTGTAAATTCTGAACATAACTCACAAGTAGTGTGTGTGTGACTACCAATCTGTCAACATTTTGTACATTTTACCTTAGGAGACAGAAGATGTATAGGTTCCTCCCCCTCCCACTTTTTTATTTTAATTTTTTACCACAAGCTATTATATCTCTATAATATATCTCTATAAGCTATAATATATCTCTATAAGCTATATAGATATCTCTATAAGCTATATAGATATTATATTATATCTCTATAAGCTATTATACCACAAGCTATTATATGCTCCCTGGAAGGACAGATCGTGAAGCTGAGGCTCCAATACTTTGGCCACCTCATGAGAAGAGAAGAATCCTTGGAAAAGACCCTGATGTTGGGAAAGATTGAGGGCACTAGGAGAAGGGGACGACAGAGGACAAGATGGTTGGACAGTGTTCTCGAAGCTACGAACATGAGTTTGACCAAACTGCGGGAGGCAGTGCAAGACAGGAGTGCCTGGCGTGCTATGGTCCATGGGGTCACGAAGAGTCGGACACGACTAAACGACTAAACAACAACAAATTATATCTCTACTGTTTAAATGCCTAAAATATTAAAATCAAACAAGGGGGGAAACCATGATTAGTAGTCGAGTTGAGGGCTCATCAATAATTTTATTATGTACACCTCTTAGCAAGTTTTGTGATCAAGCAGTCTGTAAATCTTTCTAAATAAAATAAATGAATAAAATACCATGTTTCCAGTGAGGAAATAATGGTGTTTGAGAGTGTGTGGGAAACTTTCCCACAGAAGCAGTACTTTGAGGAAACATGCCATGTTCCCTCACAACAAATGAGGAGCCATGGTACATTTGTTTTAAAGAAATGAACCATCTGACAAGGGTGAGGCACAACTTCTCCAAAAAAGAAGAAGAAACTATTCTCAGAATTTTTCTCTTTCACCCCAACCCAAACTTGCTGCAGAATTCCACTTCCCTGCAGCCACTGAATTTAACCTAATTTAACTACCTACCCATAGTATGGAGAATTTAGAGCAGGCACCCCCAAACTTCGGCCCTCCAGATGTTTTGGACTACAATTCCCATCTTCCCCGATCACTGGTCCTGTTAGCTAGGGATCATGGGAGTTGTAGGCCAAAACATCTGGAGGGCCGCAGTTTGGGGATGCCTGATTTAGAGTTCCCATTTTTTACCAGACGTATCTGGAAAATGCCATAAAACAAATTGTTATATTCTCCAGGTAAAGTTACATAAACTGAAGTGTTATTGTATGTATTTCCATCTCTACATTTAATATGCTGGCTGGCAGAGCCCATTTAAATTTGGACCCTCTGGGAAACAGTACTTTTGACTAAAGGAGCCTGAGGTAGTTTCTGCTGGGTAGAAAGTGGTGCTTTTTGTGGAAATGGATAATTATAAGTACCTGATAAGCCTGGTACCTTTTTTTTTGTTAGGCCTGTTATCTTTTTAAAAAGGTAATATTCCCCAAACAATAATTGCAAATTAATCAATGTGTCAAATATTAAAGTATAAAGTTGTATGCTATGGTGATTTACTGTACAGAAAACATTAACGTCCCAGAGACGTATTTTTATGACAAAATATCGGGGTATTTTATTACTACTGCAAAATCCGTAATGAGAACAGAAAGGAGCGCAATATATTTTGGTTATTGTGACAAACCTTGTTCGGTAGCAGAAATAAGAGGCGACACTAGCAACTGATTCTCATTACATTATTGAAAATGCAGCGCTCTCTCGGCATCAGGTTCCATCCACTGGGTTTGCTGTTCCTCCACATAAATTGTTAATTTATCTTTATTGAATATAACTACTTGAGAATCTAAATTACGTGTGTAGAATTCATAAGCTGCATTTCTCGAAAGGCAGATTTATTGCTGGCATTATAGAACCAAAATGAAGTTCATGGGCTATGGGTATGAGGATTGTAACAGGTAATAGTGTGCTTCACAGTCACTAATATCATTGCATATAGCAAGAGTTTGTATCCGAATCTCCTAAGTCCAGCCAATCATCTTTTCCTTAAATCCATGGCTTCGCCATAGAGGTCCTCGGCCCATCCAAATGTCCCTATTTTCCAGTGATGCCCCTGATTTAGAGAAGCCGTCCCAGTTTCTGATTTGATCCCGGAATGTCCCACTTTTCATTAGCATGTCCCTATTATCGTTGGAGAAATGTTGGAGGGTATGGAGTTGTCCGACCCCTGAGCCACCTGAAGGCAATCCTGTAAAGGGAAGTGATTTTTAATGCTTAATGTTTTATTATGTTTCGATATATGTTGGAAGCTGCCCAGAGTGGCTGGGGCAACCCGGTCGATCAGGAGAAGCTTACACTGATTATCTGCTAGCTGACACAGATATGGAGACCACTAGGGCTGTAGCCAAATATTGCTACTTGGCGACAAGAATAAGACATGCCATGACGAAAGCAACCACCAAAGATAAAGTTCCTAGTTAACCCATAGCAAATGGAGAGGTGACAGGGGCTCAGTTTTATAACAGCCATGTAATATGTTATAAAATTTTAAAATTGTGTAGTGCTCAATATTATTATAATGTATGAGCTGAATTGTATTATTCTTTTGCTGGTCTTTGACCGTATTAAAGTTTACTTACTTACATTATGGAATGGGACTTCACTATTTTTTCTAGAGAAATGTTGGAGGATATCAGTCCTGCACAGCTGAAGCGAATCAGCAGAAGGGAATCATGCTTCTGCTTTTCCAGCCTCTCTTGCAACTTGAAATGTGTAACTCTGGTCCAGACTGGACCTTTAAAACCCCAAATAGTCACAGTTATCATACAGACCATCTCCTCTCATACCTCTGCTGAGTCTTTAATATCAGCTTCAGAAGGCTTACTTTCTTTTACCCGTGCTGTGTGCGGGAGGAGCGAGGGGCCAGAGTTTCCCAAAAAATTCATTGAAGGGGCATGCTAACGTCATGTGTGCAGGATGCACACCCTGGGGCGTGCTGATGTCATGTGTGCATGCCACGGGGCGTGCAAGCACGTTGCTATGACATCATACAGTCTTGGGCCCCATCATTTGTGGGAGAAAGGCGACGCTTGTGCTGTCTTTCACTTCATTTCATATATCACTTTTAATTGGTATACCGCCTTTCTATATTACTGCATACAAGGCATTTTACAGCAACAAAATATACAACAAAGTACACACACTTTATAATAATCTGATCCAATCCGAAAAGTCATCACAAAACATAACTTTAAAGCAGGCTTCCTCAACCTCGGCCCTCCAGATGTTTTTGGCCTACAACTCCCATGATCCCTAGCTAGCAGGACCAGTGGTCAGGGATGCTGGGAATTGTAGTCTCAAAACATCTGGAGGGCCGAGGTTGAGGAAGCCTGCTTTAAAGTTATGTTTTGTGATGACTTTTTCGGATTAAATTAATATTCAATTAGTAGAATATAATAGTACACAATAAAATTAGCTCTCAAAACATCAGAAGTAATAATCAAACAGAAATCTTAACTAATACAATTACTATGCTATGTTCAAGTAGAAATAACTGCAAGTCACAACTCATAAAATACCACAATGCATACAAAATACCATGTAAAAGGATCAAATTGAGAAACAATTGAGAAACAGCTGCCATCAAATTGGGCCTTTTAGGTGTATTTGCTTAAGGTACAGGGTCTCCTCAGTGGTGGTATGTACATTGTTGTGGAAAAGGAAGCAGGCTGTATGTGAAACCTTATTTTGGACTTTTTACCATAATGCAGGGTTATGTTGCAATGACGGAATCAGTATCTCTATCTCTATCTCTATCTCTATCATCTCTATCTCTATCATCTCTATCTCTATCTATCTCTATCTCTATCTATCTCTATCTCTATCTCTATCTCTATCTCTATCTCTATCTCTATCTATCTCTATCTCTATCTCTATCTCTATCTCTATCATCTCTATCTCTATCTCTATCTCTATCTATCTAGCAGCTACCTAACTGGGCGTCCTCATTCAGTTATTTACCTAGTCAGTTCTCTGTGGCAGAAGAGTAAGTGAGCAAATTCCATCATACAGATAATGGCTGATACGAAGCAGGTGTTCCCTGTCAATGCTTCCTTGAAAGGAGTACTGGCCTGCACAATTCTTCCCTTGCGTGTGTTTTGCTCAGATTGAGCCTCAGTGCAATCAGGTTGTATAGCTGTGCCATGCATGTGGTACACTAGAGACCACCATGAAGAATGGGGTACCTTGTTGTTGTTGTTGTTTGTTTGTTTGTTTGTTTGTTTAGTCATTTAGTCATGTCTGACTCTTCGTGACCCCATGGACCAGAGCATGCCAGGCACTCCTGTCTTCCACTGCCTCCCACAGTTTGGTCAGACTCATGTTGGTGGCTTCGACAACACTGTCTAACCATCTTGTCCTCTGTCATCCCCTTCTCCTTGTGCCCTCCATCTTACCCAAAATCAGGGTCTTTTCCAGGGAGTCTTCTCTTCTCATGAGGCGGCCAAAGTATTGGAGCCTCAGCTTCAGGATCTGTCCTTCCAGTGAGCTCTCAGGGCTGATTTCCTTCTTGCAGTCCATGGGTTTGATCTTCTTGCAGTCCATGATGGGACTCTCAAGAGTCTCCTCCAGCACCATAATTCAAAAGCATCCATTCTTCGGCGATCAGCCTTCTTGATGGTCCAGCTCTCACTTCCATACATCACTGCTGGGAAAACCATAGCTTGAACTATACGGACCTTTGTCTACTATACACAATTCAGAGAGTGGCCTCATCAATATGTGAACCAAGGCAAAGTCAACGGCAACATACGGAATTGCTTTCAAGTGGTGCTGTTCGTGTCTGGGGAGGAGATCCCATAGGAGTAGCTGCTCCCAAACTCTCGGAGGCTTTCCCTGTGAATTTCCTACAGGATTGCATCTGGTCTACTGTCTAGTTCAACACATATACGAGGTTTTGGGCTGAGACCATCTGCAAATGGTGATATTAAGTATAATCAGTACGTTGGTGACACACAGTTGTACTTTACATTTTCATCTGATCCAGGATATAAAGTCTCAAGTAGTCCTATTTGGATGAAGATAATGTCAGGAGAGCAGGGCTGCAAACACCCTCCATGTGACAAACCCACACACTATCCCTTCCTCAATGCTGTTTGCACATTTGGGAGCATGTCTGCAGCAGATCATCCTACCAAGTGGGAACAGAATATCCCAGTGAGCTTGAGCCGGACTGTACAAAGCCTGTATCTTAAAAGAGTGGCATTAGGCTTTTGCTCAGTTCTTGAGAAAATGCTGGATCTGTTAGGTGCATGACTTGTCAAAATGCCTTATTCTGGTCTTCGTTCAGGGATGTTTCAAGAGGCTGCAGCCCAGCCTGGTAGAGTATAGTTGCGCTCTCTCTCTCTCTCTCTCTCTCCCTCCCTCCCTCCCTCCCTCCCTCCCTCTCCCCCTCTCTCTTTCTTTCTCTGTGTGTGTGTTTAAGGTGCTCTCTTTAAGGTGCTACTGAAGGAATTTTTTTATATTGTTTCGACTCAGACCAACACGGCTACCTACCTGTAACTACAACTCTCTCTCTCTCTCTCTCTCTCTCTCTCTCTCTCTCTCTCTCTCTCTCTCTCTCTCTCTCTCTCTCTCTCTCCCCCCCCTCTCTCTCTCTGTGTGTGTGTGTGTTTCTGTATATGTACTAGTGAAGGGTGACTTAAAAGGTTTTAAATAATAAATAAAATAGAGTAAATGTGCTGTACTTCTAGAGGCAAAAACAAAAAGGTAAATATTGTAAAAGCGTTTTTTTTAAGACATGCATTTCAAAATTAGGCAAGGAATTTGTATTTTCTGTTCCCTGGAATCTTTACTGATGAAGGCTGGGCTATAAATATGGTAAATAAACTGAAGTATCTGTGCTTTTAAACACAAAAAAGTAAATATTGTAAAAGAGCTTCAGATGACATGCATTGCAGAATTCTGCAAGGAATCTCAGACATTCAGGTCCACTATATTAATTTCCTTTTAGAATAACCATGTTTTAAGACATTTTGGCATGATTTTTCACACTAATGTCTTAAACTGTTTATATTCTTGTCTTCCATATTCTTGGCTTTCACATGGGGTCAATAGCAAGTGAATGTTGATGTGTATTTATTTTAATAATAATAATAATAATAATAATAATAATAATAATAATAATAATAAATTTATTTATTTATACCCTGCCCAAACTGGCTGAGTTTCCCCAGCTACTCTGAGTGGTTCTCAACCAAGTGTTAAAAACAATGCAGCATTAAATATTAAAAGCTTCCCTAAACAGGGCTGCCTTCAGATGTCATTTAAAAATAGGATAGCTGCTTATTTCCTTGACATCTGATGGGAGGGTGTTCCACAGTGCGGGCGCCACTACTGAGAAGGCCCTCTGCCTGGTTCCCTGTAACCTCAATTCTTGCAATGTGGGTACTGATAGAAGGCCCTTGGCACTGGACCTCCGTGTCTGGGCTGAACGATGGGGGTGGAGACGCTCCTTCAGGTATACTGGACCGAGGCTATTTAGGGCTTTAAAGGTCAGCACCAACACTTTGCTCGGAAACATACTGGGAGCCAATGTAGATCTCTCAGGAGCGGTATTATGTGGTCCCGATGGCCACTTCCAGTCACCAGTCTAGCTGCCGCACTCTGGATTAATTGCAATTTCCAGGTCACCTTCAAAAAAGCAGAATTCAATTTGAATTTCATTCCCTGAAGTCTATTGATCAAATAATTGGGCAGAATATGTTTCTAAGATGAGGCACCAATAGGATAATTTCAGGAGATATTATCTTCAGTTCCTCGTCAGTTCTGTGCCAGCTGGTGATGAAGCTACACCAGTCCAGCAGTGTTTTTCATTTGAAGATTAGGTTATTTCAATGATAGGCTTTCAACAAAAATCCCTCTCACTATGAATTAAAGTGGCAGCTCAGATGACATTCTTACAAAACACAACTACACTTGGCTACATTAGATGTGAAGGGTTGAAAATGTCCTGCTAAATCTCCAAAGGTGAATGGATTGAAATTCAAAATAATTTAATGTATGTTCATTCTTTGATGATTGATAGGGCAATTAATGGCATTAAAAGATCAATAATTTCAAAAGTTCACCTCCAGCCCTAGAAGTCTGGGACTATTATTATTGTCACTATTATTACATATTTTAAAAGGTAAACCTAGGCTTTCAATTTAGGGCACAATTATGTCATCTTATGAGGCTACCTTGTTTCCGAACTCTCTTCTCTCTGCCCCCCCAACCACGGGGCCTTTTCTGAGAGCTACCTCTCACTGCAATAAAGTTTAGACATTAGGGACTATCTAGCAAATATGAGTCACCACTCAATCCCAGTCTTTATATATTCCAACCCACACCACAGCAGTTTTCATCATGAAATAACATTCAAAAACATTCTAGCGATGGGACAAAGGGAGAATTTAAAAAGTTGCAAAAAATAAACCTTGCAAACATACAAATTAACACATTACTCTTAAACAAAGTAGCAATGTGGTCCAGTCTTCCTTATGTCCTTAATTCAGTCCAAGAACATTAAAGGTAAAGCCCCCTGGACAGTTTAGTCCAATCAAAGGCAACTGGGGTTGCCACGCTCATCTCGCTTTCAGGCCAAGAGAGCCGGCGTTTGTCCGCAGACAGCTTTCCGGGTCTTGCGGCCAGCAGGACTAAACCACTTCTGGCACAACGGAACACTGTGACGGAAACCAGAACGCACAGAAATGTCATTTATCTTCCCACCACAGCGGTACCTATTTATCTACTTTCACTGGCATGCTTCGAACTGCTGGGTTGGCAGGAGCTGGGACAGAGCAACCGGAGCTCACTCCATTGTGGGGATTCGAACCGCCGACCTTCTGATCAGCAAGCCCAAGAGGCTCAGTGGTTAGACCACAGTTCCACCAACGTTCCACAGGGTGTGGCTAGGGTGTGTTTGTTGTGGTTCTCCTGGACTCTCTATCTGGCCCATAGGCTCTACACCTCACCAGCATTTAATATTTCCTGGCTGGAACTTTCCTGGTTTAGACCACAGCGCCACCCACTCCCTCCAAGAACATTATGCTCTCAGGTCCCAGAGAGAGATCCTATGCAAGTAACTTGATTGTTTAACAATCAAGCTGAGACTCGATTATTGTTGAGACACAGAGTTCCCAGGTTTCCCAGGGATGTTGCATCGTTTAGCATACCCACTGAAACAGAAACTAGCACCCTCTCCTGCTGCATTCACTACAGTTAAACCCCTTGCAGGACCGGGCATCAGACTCCAACCCATATAAATAAGAGACCAATAAGAGTGGTTTTAGGTCAAAACAGGCCACAACTTTATTGAATACAGGTGGAAGAGGTTTGGCTTGTTCATGGGGCAATCTAAATACTTCTGGCCCGCCTGCCAGAAGTGACGCATAGTCAATCCAGTTGGGGGTTCCTAAGACTTACATCAAATAAGGTGACCCCTGCAGGGACCACCGTCTAGGGGAGTGCCTTTGGCCCTGCCCCCCCTGGCCATGCAGACATGGCCACTCCTCCTGGATCCCTTTAACAGGATACCTCAGCATTTGGACGGGCAACTGGAGACCACAACCTCCCCTCTGTCCAAAACAAAGGACTGCCCCAATGCCCAACCAGTTGTGACGATTGCTATGAGGTAGGCAAAATCACTGGGTTAGAGCCAATTAGCCCAGTGGTCAAATTTCTACCCAGCCCCATAAAGAATGCTGACTACCGTCACCACAGCAAGAAACCTGGAGCAGGAACAAACAGGTTGAGCCCCAGGTGCTGGCTGCTTAAATGGGCAAGGGGCGGATCTGCAACCCCATTCGCCAAATCAGGGTGCAGGCTGGAATCCTGTCCTGATAGGTGGCGGGGGCTTATACCCCCTCCAGCTATCAGGAAGGGCCCTGCAGTTTGAATTCCCTCGTCGGGGCACCCCAGTGAAGCTTCCTCTGTCCCGCAATGCCGGTGCACCAAAAGGGGTGAGCGGACTTGCCTAATGCAAACCACTACATAAGTTTTCAAATACAATGCATGCATACATAACATTTTATGCACAATAAACTTAGATCTTTAACAGCTATGAGTTAACAAAGAGAGTATTTATTTTGGAATTATTGACACTCACTTTGCATGTAAGTGTAAGGGGAACGAGAACACATCTCTGTCCGGGAATCTATATCTGTGACAAAAATAAATAAATCCCACCCTTTATCAAAGTAGTGACATAGCATTTGCATCCTTCCTGTTTTTCGGCTGTGTGTGGGGTGTGTTTGTGTGTGTGTGTGGAGGGGAGACTAAGAAGCTATTATCTGTATATTTCTGTAAAGTTATTTCTTCTTAGAGATCCAATATCCCTTTCTATTGACTGGGAATTTCAATTTAGTCATAATAGTCAGCTGAAATAAACAAAGCATCGGGTTATTATTATAGCCAGTGTGAGAAATGCAGCAGCTGAAATGATGAACAATAGGATTTAGATTTATACTCAGAACAAATCAAAATTACATTCTGGGCAAAGTTATCCAAGTGGAGAACAAAAAAAAGCTGAATCAGTTTAAGTTAGCGCTTAAAGAAAGATGCACTATGGAGAAAGCTGGGACTAATCTAGCTATTGTTAAATCAAATCAATACAGGACACAGCTCTTTACTGTGAAATGGGACGGTTCTGTATTTAAAGAGACAGGTGGCAACCCCACTCCCATAATTCTCTGGAACATATTTTGGGGTGGTATGTAGGGGACAGGTAAGGGAATTTCTGTTATCCTTGCAGAAGTTGTTTTGCTCATTAATCTGGATTCAACCACAAGGCGAGTCCTTTGGAAGATTATGAGTGGCTCCAACTCTGGAAGGCCAAACTTTATTTACAAGGAAGTGGCATGGGACTCTTTGGGCAAACGACACCAAGTTATAGTGTGAACCTCTTCCTGGTGATTCTTGCCATCCCCAAATGCACACATATACCATAATGACCGGTATCTTGCCAGTTTCCAGTCTATGCACAATGACATCAATCCAGCTCTGACCAGATGCCATTTGTGTGCAGCAACTAGTGGCTCAAAATGAAATACGATTGCTCCCAAAGGTATATCAGACCTGCCCAAGGGGTCCTAGGTGAGCTTTTGAATGCAGATTCATATCCATATATGATCTGCTTCCACTTGGCAGAACTCCCTTGCTGCACTGGGGCAGACAGATATTTAAAAATGTGACGTGACCCAGATCGAATTCTCCTGCACAAAACCCCAAATTGGCTTTAGGGCTGGTTTCTGCTGATCTTTTAAAGCACAACAGTTAGGGAAGAATGCTTTTTTTAAATGACCTATATTCCTTGCCAGTAATTTCCTTTTGTTTGGACTGAAAGGAACATTGAATCAGAATGAATGCCTCTCTGGGATCAAGGTTTTGTAGCCCAAATGGCTCTTCCATGTAATATTTTTTTTTACTAAACGAGAAGCATTCATGTTTTGGCTGAGAGCACACTGAGTTTTGATTAGCCCATTCAAACTTAAACACTCCCAGTGGGCATTTCAGAATGACTGTTACTGCATGAATATTTATCTGAGCCACAGGAGAATGCTATTGTCACCTTAGGGCTGTATTTATGATTGTCTTACTGTCAATGTTTCACTGTTTTTAAGTCAGGCACTCTGGTATGAGTGTGGGAGGTCAGATAAGGTTACAATCTGGATGAGGCCTGGAGCCATCCTGGCATTTTATCAAGTTGACAGTAATATGTTTTCTTCTGTAATTATAACTTGGACCCTGAGTTGCTCTGGGAGATGAGGGTCATTTTAATATTTTGAGACAGTAGAGAAATGTCAGAACTATAAGCTGAACCAGCCACATCTAACCAGTTAATAGCAGATAACACCAAATATTTTTTGCTGAATTCTTTTTTCTCTGCCACTATAGTCTACAAAATTTCCAAGCGACTTTAGAAGTCCCAAATTGATCAGCATTGTTCTATCTCACTTTCCTTTCCTTTCCTTTGTTTTGGAGCAGTGGTTCCCAACAGGTGGTCCGGGGACCCCCAGGGGTCCGCGAGCTATGCCAGAGGGGTCCGCAAGATGCTATTAGAATAAAAAATATATTAAATATATTTCGTATGATAACAGATTTTTTGTTTTGGCCGCTCCCTACATGAGCAGAGTCTAGCGCAAAACTAGAATTAGATAGAGGCAGTAGTTCTGCTGTATGCCGTTAGGTGGCGCTTTACAAACACTACTGTTTTGCAAAGAGGCAGCGCGCGCATTCTACTAACGCTCATCTCCCCAAGATGCTTTGCGCGCGTCGGCTTCATTTGTGCGCTACGGCGCAGGTACCCTGTCTTTTCCATTCCCCTCCCTCCTCCCTGGCGCGCGCTGCCTCTTTGCAAAACAGTAGTGTTTGTAAACAAAACATTGTTTTTCGCGGAAGCTACAGTTCGTGTAGTTAAAAATGGACCGTTGGTTAAAAAGTGGTTCATCTCATTAAGAACTGAAAATTAAAACTAACTGTATACTGATGGAGTACTTTGTTGTAACTGTAAAAAACGTATAAATATAAAATATAAAAAGATTCTTAATTTGGCTCTCACTTTTTAATTTTAGGATTAGGAATTAATGGGGGTCCTTGTCACAATAGCGGCTCGATGAGGGGTCCTCGAGAAAATTTTGTTGGGAACCCCTGTTTTGGAGGCTTCCCCCTTTGCTCATATATATAAGGACAGTAAGAAAAGGCATGACTTGAGGTGGAGGAAGAGAAAAGAAAGACAGGGCAAATAGGGACTGTATTGAAATCTAACAATAAAATAAAATATTGTTAATAACCAAGTAATTAAGAATTTTCAAAGGAAATATAGTTGCTTTTTTGGTTTAGTAATATTACAGTGATACCTTGGTTCTCAAACGCTGAAAACCAGGAAGTAAGTGTTCCAGTTTATGAACAATTTTCAGAAGCCGAACGTCCAATGCAGTTTTCGGCTATTGTTTCCGGGGCACCTGCACCAATCAGAAGCTGTGCCTTGGTTTTCGAACATTTCGGAAGTCAAACGGACTTCCGGAATGGATTAAGTTTGGCATGTTTGTTTTTCTATTTATTTTGCGTTTTTGTTTTTGAGGTCTTTTCAGTTAATATGTTTAAGTGGCTGTGTGGAACCCAGTTCAGTTACTGATTGATTGTGTGACTGTGTAAATGGATAAAAGCCCCCCCTATCCAAACAATGACTATCATACTGCAGGTAAGAAGAAAATTTAATTTTAACTTTTATCATCTACAATACTGCCTTATTTATTTTATAGTACAGTACATTGATTATTGCTTTCATTTTATGGATCAATGGTTTCATTAGATAGTAAAATGCATGTTAAATTGCTGCTTTAGGGGTTGTTTTTAAAAGTCTGGAATGGATTAATCCATTTTGCATTAATTTCTATGGGAAAGTGTGCCTTGGATTTGGAACACTTTAGTTTTGGAACGGACTTCCGGAGCAGATTAACTTTGAGAACCAAGGTACTACTGTATAGAAAAGTCTCAGATTTCTCTACACATCTCTGCTTTAGAAATTGTAAGCTTTTAGTAAAGCTGCAGAGTGGATGAGTGCTAGATTTTTGGCAGTGTGTGCAGTTTATCAGCACAGAGCACTGAGCTGAGAAGGTGCAAAGTTGAGAAGATCCATTTGGGGTGCAAATTTTAAGCTCAGGGCAGCATACTACTGCAGATTACCAAAGTCCGTCCCTGAATGGATGCCCTCTACCTTTTACTGTCACTGGATGTCTTGATACTGAAGAAACCCTCAAAGTAGGGGCAAAGTTAATATGACCCACAGCATAAACACCACTTTATGTGGAAGTATAAGGCAAATGTGGAGATTCCTTTTTCGGGGTGGAGGGTTGGTGTAAATGTGTAAGCAATTTCAGGGGGATTTGCTACTGGGAACACCTGATAAGGGGGAAAAAAGAGAGTCTCCGTTCCAATGACATATGATAGCTAAGTACATAGGGAATAGGAAGAGAAAAAGAACATGCTCTGCATGCAAACATTTCTGGGTCTGTCATCATTATCTCAGGAAGCGGGGCTGGGTCAGACCCAAGTCTTGAGAGCTTCCACTAGTCAGCGTAAATAGTACTGGACTAGATTGATCAATTCTCTGAGTCAGCCAAAGCAACTTCATGTACGAGTTGAAATCGATACTGGTGTTGAGCAGTTTCTTCTTCCAAGCTTTGCTTCTAACATGATTCTACTCCAGAATTCCTAGAGTTGAGTCTTGACACTGACAACCCCTCCAACATTTCTCTGATGAAAATAGGGACATCCTAAGGAAAATCAGGACATTACAGGATCAAATCAGAAACCAGGATGGCTTCTGTAAATCTGGGACTGTCCCTGGAAAATAGGGGCACTTGGAGAGTCTGCACTGATTATTTTATTGAGGATATTTGCAAATTCCATAAATGTGACAAGAGAATATATCCATTTAACAGTATTATTCCATGGTTTCTGCTGATTTATTATATCTGTAGCAAACATATACTTACTTAAGATTAAGCCCTTTGGGGGAAAATGGACCAATACAAACGGTTGTGCTGTAATTTTTAAACAGGGCCTTAGAGCTTATTATGACCCTACAATGGTACCTCGGGTTACAAACACTTCAGGTTACAAACTCCACTGACCCTGAAGTAGTACCTTGGGTTACAAACTTTGCCCCAGAATGAGAACGGAAATCACGCACCGGCAATGGGAGGCCTCGTTAGCGAAAGCGTGCCTCAGGTTAAGAACGGTTTCGGGTTAAGAACAGACCTCCAGAACTAATTAAGTTCATAACCTGAGGTACCACTATATTTATGTTTACTCAGAATTAAGTCCCACTGTTTAACAAGACTTACTCAAGTTAAGTCTGCACAGGATTTCTATCTTAAGAGCTTCTTCTATTTTGATAAAATACGGATGTTGCAAGTGATCATACACAGACAGACAGAAGTATCTCAAATTTGGAAAGATTTTCATAAAATATGATGCATGGAGCCATCCAGAGGAGATTTGCTGATTCTGACAACCCCCCTTTTGGCACTCCTCAATCTTCCTCAGGAGATCCACGTAAAGGAGACTGCCAAAATGTGCCAGAGGTTTCACCGCAGGCAAAGTTCAGTGGCAGTTTAATATGAGTAATACCGCCGAGAGCTTTCACTAACCGTATCCAAACCCTTTTGGCTCCCCTTGAATTTCTTCACATGTTTGTGAATGCCTGAGGTAGAATCCCAAAATTTGCTTTGAGATTCACTTTAGATAAAATATTTACGGCAAGTGTTGAAAGTATGGTAACATTTGTTCCTTTATTTCATGTCGTATTGAACATAGTTTGCTTTACTGACTGGCTGACAAACAGTGATTTCTCACCTTTGTTGCTATTTGTTGGGGATACAGGTTAGAATATAACGTTGCATGAGAAGCTGTACTCTGACCTCCTGGAGAAGGTTTTGAAGGGGACACCGAGAACATCCGGGCAGAGAAGAGGAAGGGGAAGCCCCATTGCATGCGCAGATATCACGGAACACACAGTTCCCAGAACCCTGGGCATCCATTTCTGAAGACCACTCCATTGAGATATCCTGTTTCAGAGGTGGCAATTGAACAAGGTTGTGGAAGGCGCTGTCTCAGCACGACTCAGCACCTTGATTTATGTCTTCTTGTATCAAGGTTGGAATACTGTAATTTCTCTCTAGCACACGCTCTCCCTCTCTAAGTTGTTTGTTTTATAAGATTCGGTTGGTGTCAAATTCACCATACAGACTGCTTGGTAGAACTCAGCTTTATCAGCAGATTGCTGAAAACATTGCCTTGGCCCCCTGTCAAACAGCAAATTGGATCTAATACTTGCCCTTGCTCAGGTACTTAGCCAGTTAAATAGCCTGGTACCCATGAAACTCTCAATTACTACAGCCTTTACCCCCACATATCTAAAAGTAACTGATTACAATGCTATGGACGCACTTCAGTCAGGTTATCCTTTGCCAGATAAAATAATACACGCTAGCATTTCTTCAGTATGGTATATAAGAAAGCAGTTCATTTATTTTCATAGATTTTTCTACCTTCCTGAACACCAGAATCATGGGTTCAAGACTCAAATGTCGTTATTAAAAATATACGCCTGATCCACACACACACACACACACACCGCCTGAAACATACTCCTACTTTGCATATGCAGTTAATTGATTTAGTTGGGCCTCATTTCTCATTCCAAAGGACAATCTCTAAAAACAGTAACAGCTACAGCAATTTATATCCCGCCCTTCATCAAAAGATCTCAGGGCGGTTCGCAGAATAAAATACAAAATAAAACACAAGCAAATAATATTATATTATGGGACTATAATAGTTGTCCCCATAGCTTAAGTCTCCCCCCCCCAGCTCGAAATGGCAAGGTCTATGTGGGACAATCATCTACAAAAATGGGGTGCTCCAGTATCCAGTAAATATTCCTTGTTGACACAGTGATGAACTTAGCTCAATGCCTACCCATCCAGTTCTGCCTCAGATCCTGTATCACCTTTATGGCACAGTCCAGGCTTCTGAGATCTCCAGAAGCAACACCAACCACTGGAGGTGCATTCCAAGCCATCTGCTCATCTGTTGCCTGAGGTCATTACTCCCCCCAGCCCTGCAGGCCATAGCTGACACCCCACTCCATTCTAGTGACTGTGCTAATACTCAGTTGTGACCCACAACTCGAGCATCAATGCATCCTGCTGCTCTAGAAGGTGATGTTGCACTGCTACTTTGTGAATGGGGTGGTGAATGAGGGACCTCTTTATCTTAGCCTTATTTTGTCTGACGTTGGCAGTCTACGATGAGTTCCTGGCAGCAGCCCATTTTGTAGGGATAATAATAATAATAACAATAATAATAAAAAATTTTATACCCCGCCCATCTGGCTGAGTTTCCCCAGCCACTCTGGGCGGCTCTCAATCGAGTATTCAAAACAATATGGCATTAAATATTTAAAACTTCCCTAAACAGGGCTGCCTTCAGATGTCTTTAAAAAATAGGATAGCTGCTTATTTCCTTGACATCTGATGGGAAGGCGTTCCACAGGGCGGGTGCCACTAGTGAGAAGGCCCTCTGTCTGGTTCCCTGTAACGTCACTTCTCCCAATGAGGGAACCGCCAGAAGGCCCTCGGCACTGGACCTCAGTGTCCGGTCTGGACGATGGGGATGGAGATGCTCCTTCAGGTATACTGGGCTGAGGCTGTTTAGGATTTAAAGGTCAGCACCAACACTTTGAATTGTGCTTGGAAATGTACTGGGAGCCAATGCAGAGCTCTCAGGACCGGTGTTATGTGGTCCCGGCGGCCACTCCCAGTCACTAGTCTAAGCTGCCGCATTCTGGATTAATTGCAGTTTCCAGGTCACCTTCAAAAGTAGTCCCATGTAGAGCGCATTGCTGTAGTCCAAGCGGGAGATAACTAGAGCATGCACCACTCTGGCGAGACAGTCCCATATTCAATATACTCTACTGAAAGGGAGATGTGGTGAAAGAGGCAACATCCCATTAGGTTGCTGTAGAGCAGGCTTCCTCAACCTCGGCCCTCCAGGTGTTTTGAATCTACAATTCCCGTCATGCCTGACCACTGGTCCTGTTAGCTAGGGATCATGGGAGTTGTAGGCCAAAAACAACTGGAAGGCCGAGGTTGAGGAAGCCTGCTGTAGAGAAAGTTCACTATATGGCTAACATGGGGGATTGCAACCTTTCAGATGTTGTCAGGGCTTCCAAGTCACAACAGCCCATGGCCAATGGTCAGGAGTGAAGAGAGTTGTAATCCATCAACACCTACGGTAGAGGCCACAGTTAGTTCCCTGTGTCTGCTGTTCAGAGATCTTATAGGGCACGTTCCTTGCTGTTCAAGGCTCAGTGAAGCTGTAGGCAGGAGAGTGCAAGTACCATTCAGCCCCTAGAAATTAAGTGGAGGGAGTTGGGAAGTTTCAAGAAGAATGAAGTGCTTGCACTCTCATTTCTTCAACTTCCCCTGACATTTTCCTAGTTCTGTACATTCCCCTCGTATGTTTATAAAGTTAATTGTTGGCTGCACTCCCAAGAAGCTGTTCTTGACTTGAAAAGTCCATGCATGTGAGGAAAGGGTTTTGGGAAATGGTCATTGCAAGGTCAAATAAACCCTTAGTTAGCCCACATTCCAGATTATTCTTTAATTGTGCACATTCATTTTCTTCCAGTTTCAAGCACTGCACATGTGGAATCTCGTTTTGCATTCAATATCAAATGTAAGTGATCGTCACAAACAGATGTGGCACTCTCTTTTCCTTTTGGCGTTTTCTATTTTTGATTTGCAAGAAGGATGAAAAATGGGATACCAATGCAAGTTTATTTGCACTTTAGCTATTTTCTTGCAGCCAATATAGATCTTGCAGTGCTGTTGAGGGAGGAGATGATGGAATCCAATGTGAACTTCTGCGTCTATTCATTCTTCTCTTGTTCTTTCTCTGTAGACTCCCTACTCCCACCCTTTTCATCAACGTCCTCCACCTGGAGACCAGTGTTCAGTCTTTACTGATGAGAATGCACTGCAATTCTGAAAGGGGGAGGATTTCAACATATGATTTAATAGCTCTATTACCCCAGTTCCATTTAAAGCCAGTCATGGAGCCCTCCAGAATCTGGACCTAAATGGATCATTTTTGGTTACTGGCCACCCTGCTGCCCCTTTGCTTTCCCATAAAACGTCAAACATAATAAAACATCAAACATTAAAAAAAACAACACAGAATATCTTACACAGACTAAAACAAAAAAATCAATAGAAATGAAGAAGAAGAAGGTTATACCCAACAGGGCCGGCTCACCCATTGATGCTAGTGGCACGGGGCGCCTGGGCGCAGGGAGCGCCCCAGCAAGTGGGGGAGCTGCGCGGCGGCCTCTCTTTTCCGCTCTGCAGCACCAACCTTCCGGCGCTTGTCACTTGCTGCTGCTGCTGCTGCCTGGTCCGGCGCCGCTCCGGCTCTGGCTTTGCCTCAGGTCGGCTCGAAGCGTGTGTAAAGGGCGGCCAGCTGCGCGCCCGGGCCAGCTCCGGCTCTGGCTCCTGCCGCGGCGGCGGTGGCGGCTCCTGGGGAGGATGAGGCCAGACCGAACAAGAGTTGCATTGGGATCCAGGGGGCTGTGAGTGACCACACAAAAGGTGCCCCCCCATTTGATGTGGGGAGAAGTCATTAAAGAAAGAGGAGGGCGGGTTTCTGCCCCAGCCAGATTTCTGCCCCAGCAGCCAATGGGGTGCTGAGGCTATCCAAAACGGTCCCGCCCCACAACAGGGAGGCAGTTTATGGTGATGTAACCCCAACACGTGCCCTCCACGATGGAAGACACGATTTCCCTCAACAGCCATGCATATAGATGTGATCACAATGTAAATGTGAACTGTGCATTTTAAGAATAGAGTCAGTGTTTAATGATTGGGCAAAAAAAATATGAAAGGCACAAATACAGGATGGGAGACACCTGGCTTGAGAGCAGTACATGTGAAAAGCATCTAGGAGTCTTGGTAGACCACAAACTTGACATGAGCCAACAGTGTGATGCAGCAGCTTAAAAAGCCAATGCAATTCTGGGCTGCATCAATAGGAGTATAGCGTCTAGATCAAGGGAAGTAATAGTACCACTGTATTCTGCTCTGGTCAGACCTTACCTGGAGTACTGTGTCCAGTTCTGGGCACCACAGTTCAAGAAGGATACTGACAGACTGGAATGTGTCCAGAGGAGGGCAACCAAAATGGTCAAAGGCCTGGAAACAATGCCTTATGAGGAACGGCTTAGGGAGGTGGGTATGTTTAGCCTGGAGAAGAGAAGGTTAAGGGGTGATATGATAGCCATGTTCAAATATATAAAAGGATGTCATATAGAGGAGGGTGAAAGGTTGTTTTCTGCTGCTCCAGAGAAGCAGACACGGAGCAATGGATTCAAACTACAAGAAAGAAGATTCCATTTCAACATTAGGAAGAACTTCCTGACAGTAAGAGCTGTTCGACAGTGGAATTTGCTGCCAAGGCGTGTGGTGGAGTCTCCTTCTTTGGAGGTCTTTAAGCAGAGGCTTGACAGCCATATGTCAAGAATGCTTTGATGGTGTTTCCTGCTTGGCAGGGGGTTGGACTGGATGGCCCTTGTGGTCTCTTCCAACTGATTCTATGATTCTATTTAATATATTGCTGTAGGAAGCATTTCTGAAGTTACAGCGCCAATGCAATTTGTGGTCTCAGGGCCATTTCAGTTTTCTTGAGAATTTTCCATTCCACACTTTCTCTTTTGTCCCCATTTGTTTTAATGCTAGGTGATTTTTTTAAAATAAATATAAAAAACAGGTATTTTAAAGCTCATGCTGATCTATTTAAACAACACTCTGCTAATGTCACTCGATCAATTATGCATTCGCATGGTTATTCTCCTCCCCTCATCCACTTTTCCCTTAAGTGTGTGATTCTCTTTTATTATACGGGCCTGCCTCATTTTAAAATATGTATTGAAAGAAGAAATACCAAAAGCAATTTCACACACTGTTTCCTTAGTGTACTCATTTTCATTACTGGTTTGTTTTTTAAAAAAAGGTTTTTAAAAAGGGAGCACAATTTCCAATTAGAATTCTTCTTTTGGAAATTTGCTGGGTCAGTAAACATTGGTGAAAATAACAGAAGAGGCAATTGAATCGGCGTGTTAGTCTTCATTTCTTTTACCAGGTCTGCCTTACAAAACGGCAAATAATATGTAATTAATAGAAGAAAACCTGCAGCATGCATTGTCACATTGCGAGTTACAGATATGAGGGACAATGAGGATATGCTGCAGAATTTATCACAGCCACACTTTGCAAAAATAAACTTATTTGTGTATCAAATTAAACACGGCACCAATTTGAAAGCTGTTGGGAGAAATATCTGTGCAGACGTACAAAAGCTGAATACTCTTCTATGTAGATTGCTCATGAAACATCCATTTGGCGTATAAATGATGAATAGCACTCCATCTTATTTAGAAACAACTGCATCTTAAAATGCACTATAATTACAGATACTACTCTTTTTAACAGGTGAAGAAATGCCCATAAGTGACTAATTATAGAGATAACAATTATGAATTTTGAATTATGGTGCTGGAGGAGACTCTTGAGAGTCCCATGGACTGCAAGAAGATCAAACCTATCCATTCTTAAGGAAATCAGCCCTGAGTGCTCCCTGGAAGGACAGATCCTGAAGCTGAGGCTCCAATACTTTGGCCACCTCATGAGAAGAGAAGACTCCCTGGAAAAGACCCTGATGTTGGGAAAGATGGAGGGCACTAGGAGAAGGGGATGACAGAGGACGAGGTGGTTGGACAGTGTTCTCGAAGCTACCAACATGAGTTTGACCAAACTGCGGGAGGCAGTGGAAGACAGGAGTGCCTGGCGTGCTCTGGTCCGTGGGGTCACGAAGAGTCGGACACGACTAAACGACTAAACAACAACAACAACGGGTTTCAGCCCATATTTACTTATTCAGTTGGCAATTGACAAATGGTTCTCTGTACTTTGAATATGCAATATCCCTTTCATCAAATTTTATTTATTTATTTTATTTTATTTTTTAAAAAATTATAAATCACCCTGGACCCAAAAAAAAATTCCAGAGTGGTATGCAAAGAAAAATAAAACTACAGAAACATTATAGCAAGAAACCAACAATGAAATAAGGTTAAAATGAATAAAACCATTCAGCCAGTTCAAAATAACATAATGTAAATTGCATGGGCAAATAAAGAAGGTTTAACCTGTGTTAAGCAGTGTTGGCTCCCGATGTGCATCCCATGGAAGGGCATTCCACAATTGGGACACTGCATCAGGAAAGACTCTCTCTTCTCCACATCTATATGTACTTCTCAAGATGAAAGACACAGAAGTGCCTCTTCTGATGAACATATGGGCAGCCTGGTCTGGGAGGAGATGCTGTTTCAGATATTTGGGCCGCTGCTAGTTCAGACCCCGTTCATGTATATGGGAGTTTCTTAGTAAACTGGTGCGATAACTAAGAAGCAAAATAGCACCCACTGATTTACAAATTTACAATGCACCTTAGAAATTGAATTGACTGTGTTTGACATGACCATCTACTAGCGAAAAATAGGTATCAATCAAAAACTCCTATCCTATTTTCCCCTACAGTCTTCCTTTGATGCAAGAAGTATATTAAAGGGGCAGGGGGAGTTTCAATTTTGGTGATGTGTGGTTTATCAAACACATTATGGCAGGTTATACAACTACTTCAAATTACATAGCCTGTGCTCAAACAATAGAACAGAAAGGAATAAAAGTGTGCACTAAATGGGACAAGGTTATAAAAAAAATGGATGCCATAAGTTCCAGAGGGTTTAGAAACCAAGAGCATCCATAAACTCTAAGCTGCCCCTCTGGCTTCTGAGTTTGGGTGGATTTATTCATTTTTTGTTTGTTTTTCTGGTGGTGACAAGCCTCTGAGCTTGTGTTTTTAAGTCTTGAACCATATTTGGTCTTTGTCAGAAAACAAAATTCAAATCTTCTGCTACACCTTTCTGTCATTATTTCCTCCTCCTCCTCCTCCTCCTCCTCCTCCTCCTCCTCCTCCTCCTCCTCCTCCTCCCGTTCTTCTTCTTCTTCTTCTTCTTCTTCTTCTTCTTCTTCTTCTTCTTCTTCTTCTTCTTCTTCTTCTTCTTCTTCTTCTTCTTCTTCTTCTTCTTCTTCTTCCTGGTCCTGATGCTGGGGATAAGGGTAACACAAGATAAAACCCAGTGTTAGGGCTGTGTTGAAGGCAGCTGTTGGTTTTGAGCATATGGAACTGAAACCCAAAAGAACCCGATCTGCATATCCAGACTGAGGACATTTTCCAGTGTCTTGTGACTTGGGTCAAATTCCACCCATGAGTTTCCAAGCTAGTTGAGTTTGTTTCCTATTGCAGGCCAGGAAAACCCCTGTGCCATCCTTAACCTGAAGGATCAGGTAGGTAGTGTGGCCTTCCAAACCAAAACCAACAGCAACGATACAAGGAGCTGATGCACTTAGAGATCTATAAGCTCAGCTAACTAGCAAGGCTAGAGGCCTTGTGCCTTATCTTGTGCTAGGAGAAGCTTTAGTCCCAAATTTGTAAACAACATTCCTAAGTGTCTACATTTGACAATGAGACATGCTGTGCTCAAATGTGCTGACCCCCTCAGGTAGAAAGGAATGGAAAGAGACCATGTGCAGAGCGGGGCTGCTTAGAGAGAGAGAGAGTCCTTTGTTTCCTTGCCTAATGAATATGTAATGAAGGAAAGACCATAATGGTATACAATGGTACCTCTACTTACGAATTTAATGCGTTCCGAATGCACATTCGTAAGTCAAAAAAAATTGTAAGTTGAATCCCATAGGAATGCATTGGGAGAAAAAAATCGTATGTAGGAAAAATCCTATCTAAACTGCATCCAAGATGGCGGACGGAGCTCCATTCGTAAGTAGAAACATTCGTAAGTAGAGTTATTCGTAAGTAGAGGTACCACTGTAATTAGTATTGTGTTGTAACTTTAGATTGGAGGAAGTTTATGCATATGTATTGCTTTAACAGATAACAGCTATGTACATTAAGCAGGCCCCACCCTTTTGGGCTTGCTCAGCTTTCGGAGAGTGATCCCACTGAGCCATTATTGCTACCAGTAGCAATAAACACCCTTTGTTTTCTCACCACCGTGTGGAGATTTCCTTCAGCCTCAAATGTTAATTTTGCTAAAGAGCTATGTCACTGAGCTTGTCGACACCTTATTCTCATCTTGCCCCCATGCTTCATTTTGTATCTCAGGGCTCATCCACTCTTCTGCTTGTGCCATGCCTAGAAAGCATTGTCCCGAGTGGTTCTCTGTTTGACCCACACTTTCTAGGCAAGGCTCCAAATAATGTTTCCCTTAATCTGCTCCTTCTATGCTGTTACAGAGGGGGGCCCAAATGCCACCCCCTTTTGCTGGCAGCAGCATCCCACGAGTGAAACTTTGCTTATTGAACATGCCCACTAGCAGAACCTTCGTTCGGATCTTATTTCCCTAGTTTCTGTTTTCTAAGACTATAACTCATCTAGGATCCCTGAACTGTGCTCTTCTGGTATCCGCAATGCCCATTGGTCCATCTTTCAAACCAGTGGCCTGGTGCCCAGGGCCGGATTTAGGTTTGATGAGGCCCTCAGCTACTGAAGGTAATGGGGCCCTTTATATGTCCAGCTGTCCTTTGTCAACAACAAATTGTCGCTGATTTTTTGTGTTGAATATATGCTATATGGAAATTTATGCACCTAATAGGTATCTAAAGCCATTTTCACATAACAAAATATGTCTTTTATCAAAGTAATTGTTGAACTGAAATACAATTAAGAAGTATATTAATAGTGAAATACAATTAAGAAGAAGTATATTAATAACTTTACTTACATCATAGGCGCCTACACAACACAAAACACTGTTGATGTTGTTGTTTAGTCGTTTAGTCGTGTCCGACTCTTTGTGACCCCATGGACCAGAGCACGCCAGGCACTTCTGTCTTCCACTGCCTCCCGCAGTTTGGTCAAACTCATGTTCGTAGCTTCAAGAACACTGTTCAACCATCTCATCCTCTGTCGTCCCCTTCTCCTTGTGCCCTCAATCTTGCCCAACATCAAGGTCTTCTCTTCTCATGAGGTGGCCAAAGTATTGGAGCCTCAGCTTCAGGATCTGTCCTTCCAGTGAGCACTCAGGGCTGATTTCCTTCAGAATGGATAGGTTTGATCTTCTTGCAGTCCATGGGACTCTCAAAAGTCTTCTCCAGCACCATAATTCAAAAGCATCAATTCTTCGGCGGTCAACCTTCTTTATGGTCCAGCTCTCAATTCCATACATTACTACTGGGAAAACCATACTGTTGATGTATTTAGGTTTTTTTTATTTGATTTTTACCTTATATTTTGGAAATGTACATCCAGGGTTTTTTCCCCTTTAATTTTTTTGGGGCCCCCCAAGAGACTGGGGCCGTAAGCTATTGTTTGTTTAGCTTATATGTAAATCTGTCACTGTTGGTGCCAGTTCTTGCACCTCTGCATTCTGTATCCTGACAGGTGGCAGCTATGTTGTGGAACACCTGCTCTCCCTGGTTTGGGATTTTCCCTGCTGCTGATGCCTCCCCTGCCTTCATCTTCGCATTTCCCCCTTCTCAGTCTCTCCCACCTGAGCCCACTCACTCACTGTCTTCCTTTCCTTTCCTTTGCTCTGCTTCTCCCTCTCTCTACTGGATATCTCCACGCAGCCTCCATCAGCCGCATCTTTCCTCATTCTCTGCCACATATGTCTCTGCAACAGCCTTAATTAATTGGATCGCCGTTTGTGCTCAAACTTTTTTTTTAAAAAAAGGTTATATTTATCTGTCTATCTACACATGCACACACATATAGGCTGCAGTATACACTTAACACTTTATATGAGCTCAAACTTTTAAGTAATTAATTGATTGATTAATTACAAACGCATTAAGCTACTCCAAGAACATCTTAAATATCTGATGTTATCAAATTTTATCATAAAATCTTAAAGCTGTTTTGTGTAATTTCTATAAAAACTGCAAAAAAACATGTACTGTTAAATATTTATTCTAAAGTTCCGAGTAGAGTAAAAAAACGGAAGAAAGGGGCATCTATGATTAATTCAAATACTTTCCCATTGATCCTAGTAAATTCCTCTTAACATTAATTATACAGTCAATCCCCAGATCAGTTGTGCTCAGTCCTCCCCTCCCCTCTCCTTTCATATATTGAATCATTGGGTTCCATTTGTTCATTCCAGCTCTCATTGCTTTAGAAACTCAACATACCGGCCGGCTTACTGTTCCCAACTTTTTCCTTATTAATTCCTTTTTCATACTGCAACTCTGCTTCCATGTCATTTCATTTTCTTGGTCGGAGCGGGTGACAACCCTTTGATTTTTTTGGGTCTGTTTTGCTGCCTGAGGGACCTAATGCCATCATGCACATCCATGCTGTGCTTCTATCAATTGATGAAATATTCTAGTTTCTGGGCCAGCTCTGTCGAACAGTCCACCAGCAGGAATATTGCCAGGGTCACATTGAGAAGAGGTTCTCCTGGCACTTGAGGTAAATTCCCCAGTCACCTGTTGTCGCTGAAGGGCATGCATGCTCCCTGGATGCGTACGTAGAGTGTGCAGATACATACTTCGCAAAGAAGTGTGCCATTCTTGTCCATGGTGTTGTGGTGCCTTATAGGAAAGTTGGAAAGGGAAGTCATTTACCCCACTTTTCCAATAAAGAAGTTGCTGTTTGGGGGACATTTGAGAAAGTGGTAGGCAGCTGGACTGGAGATGGATGAGATTGCTCGGTGGAACTGACAACCAGATTTGGTTTCCCATATCAGCAGGATTCCTGGCAGCCCTTCCATCTTCTGTTAATCTAAGCTTGGCGGCATCTGCTGCGATCTATTCCCATCAGGTGGGCTGGAAAGCCCACAATAGCGGCTATGGTGGAACTGAAATTTAGACAAAATAGAATCAAATCTCATTTGACTGAATTCCGTGTCCTGTTTCTTGGTTGCTCATAGCACTGGCTAAATTAGGAAAGAAAATTAATCACTTATCCTTTTAATACATTCATTCATCACTTTCTAATTCATCAAGCACCTTGGTCACAATGTAACACAAATGTAACTTACCAGGGAGGGAGCTCTGTTGAACACAGCGGCACTTTGCTTCAAAGTAAACATGTTTTGGATTGTGCGACACTGTGCTCATTGGATGGTAGTATCATTAGCTCTGCAATTAAGTTAAATTCTTCCATCATACACATTCATTGTCATGTTCTCTGCACTTCCCTGAATGGTGAAAATTCCAGGGAAAGCAATAAGGCTTGGCTTCCTTTTGGAGGAGATATCTCTGTAAACTTAAAGTGTTTGATTCAATTCAATCAAACTGAATACTTGATTCAATTACAAATATGCAAATAGAGTATAGGTGGAAAGAATCAGGGAGTGGTATCTGCGCTCATAGGTGCTTCCAGAATTCACAGTTAGCCCTCATCACTTTCTCCTTCTGCTGTGTTGTTGGTGTGTGTGTGTGTGTGTGTGTGTGTGTGTTCGTTCCTCTTTGGGAAACTGAAGCTTCTTTCACGACACACACACACACCTTTTCTTATATTTCCTAGAAATATTCAACTGTTTGCTAGCCTTTGGCTCCCATTCAGAGACATTCCCTTAGCCACCCAAGATTATTAAAATGCTATTCCCCCCCCCCAAAAAAACGTGACTGGCAGGGGTAAAGGACCCCTGGACGGTTAAGTCTAGTCAAAGGTGACTATGGGGTTGCGGCACTCATCTCACTTTTGAGGCTGAGGGAGGTGGTATTTATTCACAGACAGCTGTCCAGGTCATGTGGTCAGCAGGACTAAACTGCTTCTGGCGCAATGGGACACCGTGACGGAAGCAAGGGCGCATGGAAACGCCATTTACCTTCCCGCCACAGCGGTACCTATTTATCTACTTGCACTTTTGGCGTGCTTTCGAACTGCTAGGTCGGCAGGAGCTGGGGCAGAGTGCGGGGATTCAAACCACCAACCTTCTGATCGGCAAGCCCAAGAGGCTCAGTGATTTAGACAGAAAGATAGACAGAATGTGCCTGGTATACAAATAACTAGTACCTGGGTAGATTTTTGTCATACTAACTTGTCTGTGTTATAGATCAGTTGCACCTATGAGCTTATTATTTAATTAAACAACAAAAGGTCATTGCTTAGGAATAATAACAAAAAGTATGCCTTCCCTCTCCCTTCATTTACTCACATACAACTGGTAAATTTGGCATAACTGTAATTCTTGGCATTTTAAATTTTTTTGTCTAGTAATAAATAGCCACTGGAGAAGACCAACATGAATGTGGTGTGTGTACCTGTTAGTATCTTTAATTTACAAGAAGAGATCACTACCCATGATTGTATGCTTATTTGGAGTAATGTTTGACCTCCTCTTAGATTAGAAGGAAAAAAAATGGTGGGGTGCGGGGTGCTGTTTCCTGATGTATTCCCATATTTGAAACAAAACAGGATTTTCCGTACTTCCTTGGAGGGGTTTTAAGAAAGGTGTTTCAATTACAATTTCACGTTCAGTTCTTGACAATTGTAGATCCCATATGCTTCTTGCCACTGCCTATAATTACCCTGCCAGTGGCTGCCAGTTCTCCTAAGTGTTACTTAGGTATTACCCCCCCCCCTTTTTTATTTTATTTTATTTTAAAATCAAATAATACATTACTGCTCTTGTAAAGACAAACGCAATTATTTTAAGCTAAGGAACGATGTTAACTTTTAAGGTAAGGGGAGTGGCCATAGCTCGCTAGGAAAGCATACATGCAAATCCCAGTTTCAATCCATAGCTTCTCCAGGTAGGACGGCAAAAGCCTGGAGAGTTGGTGCCTATCTGTGGAGACAACAGTGAGACAGATGAATGAGGATGTTTTTTGTATGTCAACTTCCTAACATCTACTTTCCCTTTCACCAGGATCTCTGTATGAGTTCTCCATTATGTCATTTGATTCTTACAAGCATTGCTTTTGCTGCAGGGATCATTGTCTCTTTGAATTGTAAAGATAGTGCATATCAACACAACAAACACATACTGGTTTTATATCACTATAAGGGTTAGGACGCAGGTGGGATGCAGGTGGCGCTGTGGGTTAAACCACAGAGCCTGGGCTTGCTGATCAGAAGGTTGGCAGTTCGAATCCCTGCGATGGGGTGAGCTCCCGTTGCTCGGTCCCAGCTCCTGCCCACCTAGCAGTTCGAAAGCACGTCAAAGTGCTAGTAGATAAATAGGTACTGCTCCGGTGGGAAGGTAAACGGCGTTTCCGTGCACTGCTCTGGTTCTCCAGAAGCGGCTTAGTCATGCTGGCCACATGACCCGGAAGCTGTACGCCAGCTCCCTTGACCAGTAAAGCGAGATGAGCGCCGCAATCGCAGAGTCATCCGTGACTGGACCTAACGCTCAGGGGTCCCTTTACCTTTACCTAAGTGTTAGGACTTAAATAGCTCTAATAAATAAGAGCAAGTAAGAGCACTGTGAATTCTTTGTTGGTGGCCCTAATTCCCTCTCACAGAGTTTTTTTTGGGAGAGATTGAATGAGTGTCAAACCTGTGGAAATTGGTGGGGTCTAGTTCCCTGTACTGTAGAGTGATATATAATTGCTTGTGCTGCAAACCAAACTGATAACCATCAAATATTTCACTTAATGTGGAAATGCCCCACAGCCCAGTTGAGAAACCTTTCACCCCTTACACTGAATCATAAATAGCCTCAAACTTTTTCTTTGTTTATTGCACAAATAGTTGACGCTGATAAAAAACAACAACACTGAAATCATATCCCAAAGAGGATCTTCAAGACTCCAAACAAGTGGACAGGGGGTAATGATGATTTCCCACCAAACCTTGTTTGTCCAAATGCTGGAAAATCAGACTGTAACCTGTAGAACGGCATTTCATACAGGTGGGTTTCTTGTCTTTGCGGCCTATAATTTCCTCACCCTTTCAGCTTATGGCAAGGCTAAGAAAAGCTTTCCTTCCAGAAGACTCAGTTTGTCAATCAGTGTTAGAACAGAAATTGAGCTAGACTTGAATTTAAAAAGCACTTTCTGTATATGTGATGAACCCTTGTACATCTGCAGTGACGAACTGCAGAAAAGCTTATGGGGAGAATTATCTTTTGTTTGTTTCGTGTTACATTAGGAAAGGGATGGGAATGTATGATTACCCTTGAGATGTTGTTGGGACTCCAGCATCCATCAGCGCCAACTGGCATGGCCAGTGGTCATTTTATCATGTATTTTTTATTGTGTGGCTCACCCTGAGATTTACGGATGAAGGGCAACATACAAATTTAATAATAAGCTGCCACCAGCAGCTAAAGGGTATCGGGTTCCTCATCTCTGCATTATCAGCCAGTCAAATCTGTAGTCCAAGCCAGCTATTTGTAAATTTTGAAGACATCACTACATCATTGCCATATGTGCTTATTGTATCCAAATGTTTGCCACATTGGGGTAAAAGCCAAGTGAGTAGGAAAGAAAGAAAGACTTGGCAATATTAAGCATATTATTGCATATTCTTTTGCTACTCACTACGGTAAAATTAACATCAAATGAGTTTTCACGGTTAATAGAGAAGTAAAAGTTTACTACATTGAAAAAACTTTTTTTTTGCGAGCATGGCACTTAAAAGAAACTGCTTGCAATAAACTGATAATAATCTCCAATTATTTAAATGGTACAACTGCAGAGCAGCTATATAATACCGAACTCATATGGCATGATAAGGTAACAGTATCAAATATATCTGAAAAATGGCCATTATGACATGTCTTCTCTGGAATGCAGGTTTCTTTTTCTACAACCCTGTAAAAATGAACATTATCCTTATCATATAAATGCAGTACTTTATTTCTGCACTTGGTTCCCCCCCCCTGTGGTTTTAACTCGCTAGATAAGTGGTCAGCATCTAACTTTTATGGGTAGCTCTTTGGAAAATGAGGGCAGGTGGCCAATAACTTTCCACCTCAACACCTGTATGTGTCTTACACACACACACACACACACACACACACACACACACACACACACACACTTTCCATGGTGATGTACTGGGAAGGTTGGTCCTTCCCCACTTGGTTTTGGTCATGTGTTACCAAATAACACTCCTTAGCAAGAAGAATATTTATATAGCCCCTACTGGCTTCTTTGTACAGTGGTACCTTGGTTTACAACCATAATCCAGTCCGGAGGTCCGGTTGTAAACCAAAACAGGTCGTAACCCAAGGCGAGCTTTTGCCAATGGGGCCTCCCAAAAAGGGGGGGTTGTAATCCCCCCAAAAAGCATTTTAATCGAGAAAAAAAAGACATGCACTTCCGGGTTTGACGTGGTTGTAATCCAAAACGGTTGCAAACCAAAACGGTTGCAAACCAAGGTACCACTGTATTTCAAATCTTATTACACATAAGCCTTTCCATCCCATCATAAAATCAGTAAACGTTTACGTCAGCAGCTCGTACTAAGAATGTATTTCAATTCAGCCCAAACTTCTCATCAAAAAGCTTTTGGCTAGTTTCATAAAACAAATCAAAGCTGTCTGCACCCCTCAAGGAAGGGAGTGACACGGACATCAAGGCACAAACTGTGTCAGTTCGCCTCCATCCCCGCCCCCCCAACTCTCATTTTTGCATCTCCCCATCCAAATTTTGTCCATAACTGTTTGCCAGTGAAGGGATGGACTGGCTCTCACCAGCATTTGAAAAAGGTATCCTAGACCCTTGTGCTGTGGGCTAAGCAACTCTTGGACGTGCCAAGCCACATCTCCCATCCATTCAGGACAACAGCTTGCCTCTAATAAATTGAGAAGTGAGACGCTGAGCAGGGGCATAGGAAGGGGGGGTTCGGGGGATGCTGTCCGCCCTGGGTGACATTCCTGAGGAGGTGACAAAATGGCACACTGAGGGAGGGCAGCACTTACCGCAGGGCCTGGCCTGCAGCGCGCCTGAGCCATGCGTCTCTCCTGGGAGTGACGAGGTGGGTCGGGGCACCGCGCTGCCCCAAATGGCAGTGTAGGGCTTGCGTCCACCAGGCGGACTCTGCAGGCAGCTCGCCGCAGCGCCCCTGTGTGTGGATCGCCCCGCCCCCACCGCTCCGGGTGCCGAAGCAGCTAGGTATGCCTCTGACCCTGCGTTCTTAAGTGACCTACCATTTAGCACTCACCTAACATCAAATTTTCTTTTCTTCAAAAACACACAGGTCACCTCCACTTTTGTTTGCCCAGGTATCCTGCTTTCATTTCAGTTACCACTTTGGTTTTCCTATCCTGTGAGTATAATTGGTTTTAGATCCCTGAGTTAATGATAATTTTACAGGGATTATTTACATGAAACCCATATATACCCTGTTTCTCCGAAAATAAGACATACCCATCAAATAAAATGTTCCAACTTGGTTTTGTCAGTTTCAGTGCACTGGGCAGCAATCTAAAGCCAGAAGGAAGCTGGTGGTGCCCAACATGATCCTTCTAATGGGACACTGGGGCAGTGCCCTAGCCAAGGAGCCGCAGTACCTGCCACACCTTCTGGTTGGTGACAGCAGATGACAGGAATGAGCAAGGCTGACTTTCATTCGCTTAACACAGGCTTCCTCAACCTCGGCCCTCCAGATGTTTTGAGACTACAGTTTCCAGCATCCCTGACCACTGGTCCTGCTAGCTAGGGATCATGGGAGTTGTAGGCCTACCTTAACACTTCCCCGCAATCAGGCAGGGTACCATTGGCAGCAGGGACACTGCCATAATGTTTTGGTCTTTTGCCTATGCCATGCCAATATCCATCCGGGAGCTATACATATACAAGCATGGCAGCCCGATTTGCCTCAATTCTTCCATCTGCTCTTGTTCTTCCCCCTGTCCTGCTCCATTTCTAGCTGTGGCCGAGATGTTAAAGAGAGAAAAATGAACCAGTGGTTACCAGCAGTGAGTTATCAGTCCACTGAAGGCAGTAAATAATGTACATTGACTTCAGGAGAAGGAGTGCACTACACATTTTATTTTACAGCCTGTTGTAATGCTTGAAATAGAGCACTTGGCCTCCTACAATATGTGCAATCAAGACAACAGCCCCATAAAACTGGACAAAGGAAAAAGCCAGCTGATTTTTATTTATTTTGCATAGAGAATTTCAACAGACTTTTTTTGGAAGGAAACGACAACAAGTAACCAGCAACCAGATAAATTACTTCTGGTAGCTGGGTGGTGAACACTATTAATTTTATGAATGCACATATGAAACGTTCCTCTGGTTTGGCATAGCTTCTCTGCTACATATTGCCACATTTCCTGTTTCCACTAATATTTCTCTCTTCCTACATCTGTTTCAAGCCTCTCCCATCACCTCTTGCAAGTGAAGAGATGGGGAAACTATACACTTGTGTGATCTGGTTTCTTAGCAACCTCCCTGCTATCTCTCTCTCTCTCTCTCTCTCTCTCTCTCTCTCTCTCTCTCTCTCTCTCCCCCCAACTTTTCACATATTCTAGAAGCAGCTAAAAAGTATAAGATCGAACAGCTGCAATGCCTTTGTGAAATTCCTTCTTGTCCTCAGCCTTCCAGAAACCAGAGTTTCCAGGGATATGTGAAACTCTACAGAGAAACTGCGATAGCCTTTAAAAAACCCATTTGCTTCTCTGCAATCACGTTCGCTTCAATGTTGCTTCATCCCCCCCCCTTTTCTTTTTCAGTGTTCCATCAATGCAGAGGTGGGGGTGCAAATGAGCTGAAGGAAGCAAAAGCTGCAGGAACCATATGTTTCAATTCCAGAATTACTTTTAGATATTTTCCTAATTAAAACAGAATTGACGGGAACAGAAAACAGGGCAAAGTGAACCAAATATGCAATAAAGAAGCTGAATGGGAGAAACAGAAGACCATTGTTTTGGATTGACTCCGGAAATGTTACTTGTGTACATAAAGAAAGCAGCTTGATGTAGATTTAGCACAAAAATGTGGCCTCCAGTCATGGTTTGTGATAGACTTGTGACTAGGTAAGTTAAAGTAAAGGACCCCTGGATGGTTAGGTCCAGTCAAAGGTGACTATGGGGTTGCCGTGCTCATCTCACTTTCAGGCCTAGGGAGCTGGCGTTTGTCCACAGACAGCTTTCTGGGCATAGCTGCCAAGTCTCCCGTATTCCCCGGGAAACCCCCGTTTTTCCGGCTGTCCCCAGCCGAAAAAAACGGATTTTTTTGTTTCCCCCCGGTTTATTCTGGTGCGACGGCCATTTTGGAACTGGGCGGAGCATGCTCAGAAGCAACTTTTGATGCTGCTTTGCCCAGTTCCAAAATGGCTGCAGCACGACTTCTGGTGCGGCGGTCATTTTGTAACAGGGCAGAGCAGCATCAAAAGTCGCTTCTGAGCATGCTCCGCCCAGTTCCAAAATGGCGGCAGCGCTACTTCCGGTCTGCTACTTCCAGTCCAGTCCCTTATTTCTCAGGCCAGAACTTGGCAGGTATGTTTCTGGGTCATGTGGCCAGCAGGACTAAACTGTTTCTGGCAAAATGGGACACCATGACAGAAACCAAAGTGCACGGAAACGCCGTTTACCTTCCTGCCACAGTGATGCCTATTTATCTACTTGCACTGGTTTGCTTTCAAACTGCTAGGTTGGCAGGAGCTGGGACAGAGCAATGGGAGCTCACCCCGTCGCGGGGATTTGAACTGCCGACCTTCTGATCAACAAGCCCAAGAGCAGGCATCCCCAAACTTCGGCCCTCCAGATGTTTTGGACTACAAGTCCCATCTTCCCTGACCACTGGTCCTGTTAGCTAGGGATCATGGGAGTTGTAGGCCAAAACATCTGGAGGGCCGCAGTTTGGGGATGCCTGCCCAAGAGGCTCAGTGGTTTAGACATGAAATCACAGCTTGAAACCATAGTTGGAAACAAATTTGTTGCTTGTGTGTATGTGAATTTCACCATAGTTTTGAAAAATATACTGGTGCAGACAAAACATGAACTATTGTTATCTCCAAATCTGGATGGGAGCGGGCAAAGGAGGAGGAGGGAGGGAGAAGCCCAGATGATGGACAGCCAAGTCACATTATTCCTGCACCAGCACACTGAGTCAGCTACAAACTACTCAATTATAGACGTTTGATGAATGCTACTAAAGTAGAAACTTGGATAGGTCTCCCCCCCCCCCTGCCCACTATATATATTTCCACTGTTCCACACCGTAATGCCTGTTTGTGCAGAATCTGACTGCAGATTGATGTCTTCATTTAAATGGAGAGTAGCCGGTTTTAAGCTTTAACTCTTCTCATAATGGCACCTCCAGGCAACAAGAGAAAGATTCAAGAAGCCAAGCCAGGTCTCGGTATTTATGTGCATTGTGTCCTTGGGTGATGTAGACTTTTGTACCTTCTGTATATTTAAATATATAGCCAGTTTCACTGGCAAGATGCTTTAGGAAAAGTACATAAGAGATCCCTTTGTGGATCGGTGAAATATTTATTCACCCATCATCATCAGTTTTGCAGTTACACAGAGAAGCAGGTTTAAGAATGGGAATATATGGGAAATGATCATAACATACAATATTTGAACAGCCCTGACAATGGGAGGGGAGGCACTTGACACAATCCAGCTCTACATTGGGTTGGTTTAATTAATAATGCGATACTAACCATGTCAACTCAGAAGTAAGCCCTATTGGATTCAATGGGATTAGTTCTTAGGTAAATGGGGTTAGACTGTTAAGGGACGGGGGAAAGAGATTTGTTTTGTTCACATCTTAATATGAACCTACCAGAAACCCAAACATAACTCTCCTATAAAATATGCATTCCCCCAATTTGGTCCACCAAGGATGTGTACAAAAATGTTCATATTAGTGAAAAGTGCACACACAAATGCATATATTAGTGAAAATAATGTTCATACAAAGGTGTTTTGTATTAGGGAGAAATTGTTGGCATAATGCCTTCAAAGGTGCACATGAAAACGCATCGAGATTTTCAAGCAAACTTCTTTCTTTTTTCAAACCAAATCACAAACTGGTGCAGAAAACGGAGCAAGCTGAATTGAAGATTTGAAAAATGAAAAGCTGGGAGAAATGGAAATGGATGTTTCATTGATCTTCCCTATTCATATTGGATGACATTTTCCCCTGATCAGCTTTCTGGCAATAATCGAATAAACCAGCATAATATGCCAGACCTTAAACCACTTGAGATTTCCCACCAGAAAATCCCTTTGGATGCCAATCTTGCTTATTTTGTGTTCCCTGTCTGTAAGCATTCAAGCATACCAAGAATACTGACAGGAATGTTCCTGGGATCAGGAGTTTTCAATAGCAGAAAAACTTGAGCAGTAGTTTGGCCTCTCCATGGAGAACATCCTCACCAGTCCAAAACTCAAATACAAGCAACCAGTATGAGGGAGAAACAAAGCATATCTTGAACAGCAGCCTGGGTCAATGATTTCTCTGGATATGAGGTTGGCATGTGCAGAAACCACATCCTTTAGAAATTTTGTTAGCACTGTGCTGACACTTTTCTTTGGTCCATAAGTAATCCATATTCTTTACCCAAGCACCAACATCCGAATTGCCTCAAAATTTCACTTTACCTGAAGTTTGGTGGAAACTCTCGTTGTAATATATTGTTATAGATTGAGGAGGGGGACCCACCCTAAACCCTAGAAATTAATAAATGGTAGGATTTTGATTATCTGAAATGTGAAAGGAGAAATTCCGGCTGCATAGGCTTGCCTATGTCAAACAACCTGGCCAAGCTAGGGCCATTAAGAAACAACACAGTGTGGGAATGTTCAGGGAGGCAGGAGAGGATATATTGTTTATTAATATCCTTCCTAACTTGCGCTAGCAAGTTCCTTTACTTAGCAGAGTTTTCACATTCCCCTTTTAAACGCACAGCGGATAACTGGTTGCAGGCTTGTGTAAGCCTTTCTCTATTAGGTTCCTGGTAAGTTCCCTTATGGGACGCGGGTGGCGCTGTAGTCTAAACCACTGAGCCTCTTGGGCTTGATGATCAGAAGGTCGCTGGTTCGAATCCCCATGACAGGGTGAGCTCCCATTGCTCGGTCCCAGCTCCTGTCAACCTAAGCAGTACAAAAGCATGCCCAAAAGTGCAAGTAGATAAATAGGTACCGCTGCTCTGGTTTCGGTGTTCCGTTGCGCCAGAAGCGGCTTAGTCATGCTGGCCACATGACCCGGAAAAAACTGTCTGCGGACAAACACCGGCTCCCTCGGCCTGTATTTTTTTTTAAAAAAATAAATCTTTATTGTTTTTTTAAAAAACAAAGCAAACAGATTGAAACAAACAACTTCACATTTACGGACATAAAAACTCACCATACTAACACTTAACTAATTCATACATACCTACACGACTAACTCATACATACATACCTACATAATTCCCGCACCCAAACATACGACTCGTCACAAAAACATACACATAAACCCACACTAATCTTAAAAATCACGTTATTCTATTACTTTCATCTTCACACTTTCTTCACCAGATTCTGAACAGACTTCCAATTAAACTTGCTGGTTTTTAAGTTATTTCCTTTATATTTTGCACAGTGATATATATGTTGTTTAAAGCGAGATGAGCCTGTAAAGCGAGATGAGCGCTGCAACCCCAGAGTCGTCTGTGACTGGACTTAACCGCCAGGCGTCCTTTACCTTTTAAAGTTCCCTTATATCCCTCTTAAAAGAATAAACATGTCACAATCTTGTTTAAAGTATATAAAAGAAGTTTACTCATATTCAGTTCACAGTTGGATCCCTGAAGGCAGACTTAGTTACAAAGTATTTACATCTGGAACTGTGCTGGTCGAGAACCATAACAATTAACTAACTAACTAACTACATCTGGAACTATCCCAGTGTCCTAAAAAGCTGCTCCAACGATGGAGGAAGACAAAAAGAGAGTGCTGTGTGCCTTGTCTTTTTGTTACCTGGACAGGTAAGGTCACGCACACCTCTAGCCAAATGCAAAGGAAGTATGTCCCAGTCAGGAGGAAACAGGAAGTTTTCGACTGGCTGGACCAAACATTCCCCCGCATGTCCACTCTAGCAAAACAAGGAATGTTGTACTTGACTGCTTCTTATGTATCACATCCCACACACAGGACCATCAAGGGCTACTGGCAATGCAAGAGAAATATCCTCTCCCCTTGCCCTGAGGTGTGAACAGAGGCTGGGGGTTTGGAAGGTTGCCAGGGTAACCGGGTGTAGGGTGAAAGGAAAAGGGAGTGTTGAGCAAGTGGGGCTGGGAAGAAGGAGGAGGAAGAAAGAGTGGGACAGCTGGCTGGAAGAGATGCCTTGGACTCCATGACTGCATTGCTGTGGGGGAATCCCCACTTGAAATGACCACGCTGAAAGATCTGGACCCCTTCCATACATACTTAAGTTGTAAACAGGCAAATGAACTATATTTCTTAAAGCTACGAGAGTCTCCGCCGTGTCTCAATTCTCCAAAGGAACATAGACCCTGGGTGAGTGCCTGGAACCCCTTGGAATCTTGCTGCAGCTTGGCAGAGAGTGGGGACGGCACCCAAATTTTATAACAATACCATGCTCTCTTGGCTACTGTCTAATTACTATGGTAGTTCTATTTGTTACTGGAAGGTTTGTGGAAGCTAAGAAGTCCGCATGCAACAAGAAGATGACCACAGTCAACTTTCTTTCTTTTTTTTAAAAAAGACAATTTATTAAATTTTCCAATTAGACACATTTAAACAAAAACAAACCATACAACTTCAAACACAACACAACACAACAACACATAAACAAAATAAACATTTTTTTTTCATCTTAACATCTAATCAATTATTACAATTTTCTTTGCTCTGCCAAGCTTTGACTTCCCTCCTTCCCCCCAATCGGTTTTCTTATCCATTCCTATCTCACAGTTTCTTTATTCCTTCTACTTAAAGTCAATTCATAGGATTTATTTCAGTCCTGCAAGTGTCTTTAAACTTCTACAGTTTTTCTCCATATAGTCCACAAATTTACTCCAATCCTTTTGGAACTTTGACTCTCCCTGGTTTCGGATCCTGCTGGTCAGTCTTGCTAATTCCGCATAGTCCATCATTTTCGTCTGCCACTCATCAATCGTCACAGTCAACTTTCTTTTGATGTGTATTTTGCAGGATGCAACTGCCACGGAGCCCACAAAATCTAAACAGTGAGTGTGTGATCACAATCTGCTGCCTGTTGTATATATTTTGCAAAGTCCGGCTGAATTTTAAACAATCATGCTTCAAAGCACAAATATTGCTAGATATTATTTAAATTTAGGTATAAATATTTTAAAAAACATACTAACCAATGTTTTGTTTTACCAACACAGAAACCTGCTTAGTTCAAGCTTAATCCCTGTTAGGGATTGTAATTCATATTTTGGCAGATTTTGAAGTGATATTAACAAACTCATCTTCTACAGAGCTCCAGACACAAATTATCAGAGTGAATATTTAGTCATCCTTGTCTAGCTGCAATTTTAATATTGAAGTGCCAGGAAGAAAAGACAAATGAGTCATCATGCAATAAACTGCAGTAAGATTTAGTTAGCCAATTTCTGTAGGGGTGTGTGGAAATGGGTACAGTATTTCATATGGGATGCTTCATGAGGGAAAAAAATATATCTGGATTCTGTTCACTGAAGGTAAGCCGAACTGTTTAGCAGAACCAAATGTGACTGATTTTCCCAATTCATGTTATACTATCTGACTTTACATGCCGTGAGCCAATTTACAATTTACTTTAATGCAGTGATAAAACAGTATTAGAAGATTTTACAAGAAGATTCCAATCAGGCATTAAAATGATTTTGTTTGCTTGTTCTCTTGCTATCTAAAACACATGAATCACCGTTCAACCTGAAAGGTTCTTAAGGTGATGTACAACTCAAAAGATAAGGGCAGAGTATCAAAAAAATGAAGGGGGAAAACACCCAATAAAATGACATAGAAGCATAACCTCCAGCATTTATCTGATAAAAATAGGGATGTCCTATTCCATCATCATCATTTTATTATTTATACCCTGCCCATCTGACTGGGTTGCCCCAGCTACTCTGGGCAGTTTCCAACGTATATTAAAACATAATAAAACATGTTGCAGGGTATTGAGTTATGTAACCCCCAAGCCAAGGAGATAAGTAACAACCTTAAAAAGTCATCTGAAGGTAGCCCTATCTAGGGAAGGTTTTTAAATGTTTAATGTTTTATTATGTTTTTATATATGTTGGAAGCCACCTAGAGTGGCTTGGGCAACACAGTCAGATGGGTGGGGTATAAATTTTTACTGTTATTTATTTATTTATTTATTTATTTATTTTTGAGTTGTTGTTTGTTGTTTAGTCGTGTCTGACTCTTCGTGACCCCATGGACCAGAGCACGCCAGGCACTCCTGCCTTGCACTGCCTCCCGCAGTTTGGTCAAACTCATGTTGGTGGCTTCGAGAACACTGTCCAACCATCTCATCCTCTGCCGTCCCCCTTCTCCTTGTGCCCTCCATCTTTCCCAACATCAGGGTCTTTTCCAGGGAGTCTTCTCTTCTCATGAGTAGGGCATCCCTATTTTCATTGGATAAATGCTGGAGGGTATTCAACAATCTATGTTCAAACTCAGCACTGTCTTCTCAACAGCGGAAAGTGAGATGTGTTTTGGAAACTGAGAAGCAGGGCATGAAAGTAACAAACCTACTCCATTGCTTCTTCCCAGCCTGCGTTATTCAAAGACATTTCGCAGCTGACTACGGGGCTTCCTTTGAGCTATTGTGCTTAATGGTTCTTGGGCTCTTGCCTATCTTGGCTGTGCAATTCAGACAAAGTTTTGTTTGTGTTCAGTTGGGTGTGTCTCTGGTGTAGGGTAAGAAAGAGCTAGCGAAAGGGCAAAAGCAATGCACTTGTTTAAAAATCAAGAATGACAGGGTTGCCTGGCAACCAGGAAGCAGAGTGATTTATTGTGGGATGGGCTCTGGAGCAACACAAGAGAATCAGAGATCCTTTCAGATGGGCAAAAAAAGAGAGGACTTAATTTTCAGCAGTTTTAATTAAAACACCACCACAGTAACAAAAAAAGCAGGGTGCTGTGACTCTGCGACACTTGCCCTGATTAACTCATTAAAACGTAGTCAGATTGTCATTCCCTGCACGTGGATGGAACAAAGGCCACCCGACCATTGCCTTCAGTGTGTGCGAGGAAGTCAATGATCATTTCCGCTTGGAATTAATCTTCTTTATATGAATCTCAGCTCTTGAGACCAGCAGGGCAGAGCTTCCTCTGCAGACAGAAGCAAAACGGGGCTTGACTCCTTGCATGCAAAGCTGGGCATGCAACTGGTTTGGTCTCCCTGACAAATGTCTCTGCTGCGATATCCTTGTTTTCGTTTTTAGGGTTGCTATTAAAGCAGCTTCCATGTACACCCGCTGGTTGACCATTTCGTGCCTTAGCCTTAGTTTAATCACTGTTTAATCATCCAGCTCCTCAACAGGAGCTAATAGTTAGAAGAAGATTGTCTCTTTGTATTTCACTTTTTTTTTGCTGTGGTTTTTGAATGAAATTCCTGGCAGGTTTCTTATGCAGGGACAACCCCTTGCATATCTGTAGATTTCAGGCCAGCTGCCGACAAAATACCTGGGGAATTATAGGATCGCTGAATAGTAGAGTTGGACCATAAGAATAATCTAGCCCAGCCCCCTGCAATGCAGTTATTTTTTGCCCAATGTGGGGCTTGAGATCAAGTGATTCCTTTTTTTTAACATATGTAAAACTGTAACTGTTACCCTTGCAATAAAATCTGACATTTGTCAGGATTCATCTGCTCAGAAGGAATGACCTTGCCATTTTTTATTTATTAAAAAAGTTACAGCTGTTGTGTTTAATAATAATAATAATAATAATAATAATAATAATAATAATAATAATAATAAAACTTTAAAAGTGCTCAGCACAGAAGTACCTAAGCCCGTTTACCTGGGTGGAGTTTACTTGCATATTTTATACGTGTCTGTGAGAAGGATGAAAAGTTAAAGCCCTTTTTTAATTTCCCAGTTAGAATGGGGTCAGGGCAGACTTAGACCCTGAGCTAAACTGGGAAGCCTATGGGCAGGCAGTTTTTGCAGACTTGGGATCCAAACAAAAACTTGTGGTTGGTGCACACTTCTTAAACAAAGTTTTCAGTAGGATGATGACATTTCTTGAGAGGGTATCCAAGATCCATAGAAAGCAGATGTACACTGGCTTTCGCCTTCATTCCGAGTTTCTCGTCATTAAATATTTGCTATATTGTAGGATCAAATGCCTTGTTCTTTCAGAGGGAGAAAAATATTTTAGTTTTTCACTGTGGCTTTTGAGTGAGAGGTCATTTATTCAACAAGGCCCAGAAACTTGCCTCTCTCTTTCTCTGTTGCTGATGAATGATACGCAAACCTACCTGTGCGGTGTTTTCAAGATCTACAGGACGCTGGAGGGAACATGTTTTGAAGAATGAGATATTCTAGAACAGTGGTTAAAGTACAAAGGTTACAAGATGGGGCAAAGACAGGCATGGCAGAAGAAATATAATGGGTGCTATGGAAGATAAAAGCTTTAAAGGGAGAATAAAATGGGTGTGTTGGAGGCAGAATTAACAGTGGTGTTACTGGTGGTGAACCTGTGTTGCCTTTGGAATCAACTTGTGGGTTCTATGCTTGGCATGTTGTGTCTTTTTCCTGGTTGTAAATGCTGGAGGAAAATGGGGGGGGGCAGGGGAGATATTTAACTTTGATAGAGCAGTCCTATGCACATGCAGTCAGAAATCAAAAGTAATTTGCGATGTGTTCAGCAGGACTTAGTCGTGGTTGTGTTTATGATACTAACTAAAACTTTTTAGATGGGAAACCGTTTTAGGGTGTAAGCTGAATTCCCAGCCCTCACCATTTCTGACTTCAGTGTCCCTCGCGGACAACGAGGTCAAAGCCATAGCAGCATACAAAGAGTTATCAAGGATCAGGAAAAAGGTCCATGTTCTCTTAGTGACCAACTGGATGACGTTGGATATGTAAAAGGCACACACACACATGCAATTAATAAAATAATAATGCCCGTTACAGAACGTTTAACTATTCTGCTGCCACACTTATCCTTCCTTTCAAAGGTGTGCGCCCTCTTGTCAGCTTTTAAATTGATTCACTATAGTTTGTATTGCATTTTAATGCTTTGCTTCATGAGCCTCTCAGCAATCTCTTGTTATGGAGTGGCTATAAAAATGTAAGAAATGAGCTGACTCAGAATAAGGTAGCTCTGTATATATTCATATGCTACTGCTCAATTTGCAATATCTTCATGGCAGCTACCCAGCTGTATGTTAGATCTCTCTCTTTGTTTCTACCAACCAGTTAAAACAAGATTCAGACTTCTGTCTTGGTGTACTTAAGTTCAGCCCAGTTCACATTAATTTTTGCGAACCGAATGGAGGAGCAGGGGACACATATCTTGCTGTTGTGCTGAGAGAGGCATTTATCGGCGTGAATCATACGTTTATCAAATGCAATCTGACTATAAAACGACAAGTGCATATTCTGCACAATGCAGGTGCCTCTTTCTGACAAGTGCAAGCTTTCCTTTGAAAGGGTGCAAATTGTTCCCTAACCTCCCGGTGATCAAAGCCAGCTGTTTTGCTGTGAAAGTGCTGTGAAACAAAGATTGTTGTTTCTTTGTCTAAACCTTTAAAGCTGTATCCTTTGGCAGACAGTCTGGAAGTCCAGGCTCTGGGCTTTTATCCCTGATTTTTGCAGGGTGTGGAAGATATTTTCGGAGCCTGTGCACCTTGAGTTGGCCACCAAATATTGTTTTAGATTATTATCAGTAGTGGTCTACTTCACAGCATGGGAAGGGGGCATAGTTTAGTGCAGAGGTGGGGGATGTCCTGGGTCTGATATGTTGCCTAGGTTCTAAATCCAGCATTTAGATTGCAAGCACCTCAGGGGAAACAGGTCTTGGCATACTTGGGTGTTTTCATTAACAGGAGACGAACCTGTCCTTGCTATTTAGATCTATGCTAATGCCTAACTCTGATTTGTTTGCTAACTGCCTACGTGAGCATGCGACTCAATTTGATAATCAATTCTTGCTAATCCCTACAATTAATGGAAGGATAAAGCAACATTGTCATGGATCGCAAGGACTATGCACCCTTGATCTCAAAGTAAGTGGAAGCTGCCTTCACTCATTCATACAATCACATAAAAGTCTTCATCTGTTCAGCGTGCAGAAGTTAATTTATTTTACCATCGGTGTAGCTCCTCATTTGAACACCTCGCTTTTTTTTATTTTGCCATTTTACTATAAAAACTCCTCACAGACACTTTTAGTAGAATCAGTGCGCAAGAAACCCTCTAAAATTAAAGAAATGCCTGAAAACTTTAAAAAGTGACACTGGAAATATATTCCTTTTAATCTTGTTAATTTTGTACTGTAATGACTAATTTAAAGATATGCCATGCTCCTCATCCATGTTTATGGAAGCTCAAATGGATGGCCAAGGTTAAATTGTGACAAGTCTTAGGGTTTATGAGAAGAGTTGTCCTAGGTAGCCTGGTCTAATTACCGAGCCATTAGATATTATGTAATTTCATGAATCATATATTCAGAAAAATTAGATCACCACTCAGTATGCTTCTGAAAATGCTGAGTTGTTCCTAGGAACACAGTCACCCTGATCCAATTTCAAAGTTATATATCTTAACTAACAAGAGTAGTCTTAAAGATTTCCAACAGTACCATCATCTTGGCTCTGATTCTGCAGATCGTAAAGAAAAACTGCTAACCTGGAGTACATAAATAATATACCTATCTCTAGTTAAAATTAGAACATGCATGTTGACTTGCTGTTTTCCATATCACTGAGGTGTATGATTTGTGGGTTAAAATACCTTGGTCATCCATGCTGAAGGAGGAATTTAGTTCGAATACTAATAAGACCTGGTTTATACCACCAGTGAATGCACTAAACATAACTGAAAGCACAAGGAGAAACTACTGAAGAAGCCCGTCATATGGGCGAAACAGGCGAAAAACGCCAGCAGCCTGTCTATCATTGACACTTCGTTTGACCTGCTGCCACTTTGCTGACCGCTATATAGCCTCAAAGACCATAAAGACTGGTTTGCCTTTTGGTATTTATTTGTATATGCTATCTGCTTAACGTTTGATTTTGGCTTCTGTGTCAGCACTTGTATATGGTTCTCTTATTGTTTTCTTTTTGGATTAATAATACTTGATTGAAACTTGATTGAATCTTGTGCCCTTGCGTGCTGCTTGTTTTGTATTGGACTTTTGAAGGAGAAATGGAGCCTAAACCTTTAAAAAATATGGCCATGAAGATATGTCACAATATGGTGGTATGGGTCATATGTATTACGTACATGCATAAGGTCCCAAATTCAATCCTGGCATCTCCTTTTAAAAGGATATCAGATGACAGGCCTTAGGAAACTCCTGCCAGGCTGAATAGCTGCATAAACCTATGGCCTGACTTGGTTTAAGCAACCTCCTTTGGGGTATGGAGTCCAAAAGTGGGTGATCTAAACCCAAGATCTCCTGGGATGAGCAATTTTTGGTCTGGTAGATCTCTAGCTCAGCCAGGGCTACACCGGTGTAAGTCCTCCATCAGAGATATGCCAGTGTAATGGTCTTCATCCTGGTTCAGCAGGGGCTCAGCCAAAGGGAGACATTCTGGGGGGCATTGTAGGGCAGGGAGGAATTCAAACCCCATTCAGTTCAGTCATATACTCTGGCAACCCAGCAAACTGCTTTTCCTCTGCCAAGCTTGGGTCAGTTCAGTCAGCAGTAGTTCTGCTCGTGAACAGAGTTTGGAATAGAGGTTGATTGACACTGCCTTAACTTAAACCAGAATAAGCCCAGCCAGCCTCCTATATGTAGGATTGCTCCATAAGGGTGTGATCCTAACTACGAAAAGTGAGCATAATTCATGTCAGCTAAAGTTAAGCCAGCATAAAGTATGCTAGATCCAAATCTAGTTCAGGAGTGAGATGGCTGCCAGTTGAGCCAGCCCAATGAAGTTCCTGAACAGGCTCAATCCACAATGCAACATTTTGTTGCAAGTTCCTCTGGTCCCCTAAATAATGATGATCATGATGTCTAAATCACTAGTTCCCAATTAGCCAAGTACTGCAGACCCCTTGTTTTTCAAAGCCAAGCCATGGACTTTCAAAAATGTTGATATCTCTATGATAGTTTTTTGTTATGTGAATGGTGCTGTGGACCCCTTGGGTGGGTTAGGGGGTCCCCCTGGGGCGTGTGCACTAGAGCAATGGTGAAACTGTTCAAAACTGCACACTTGATGCGCACCCACTCTGAATAGTAACTTTTAGAGATAGCAGGGAACATACTATAAGTATGCACACACTATGAATATTTTGAAGCAAATCTTCCGCAAAGGGAAAATAGAGATAGGAATTTGCCAAGGACAGGCTTACAAAATAGGGACTGTGCTACGACTCAGATGACCATGGAAAGGGAAGCTCATGTCTCATAGCTGTCTGCTTTTGTATATCATGCTCTCAACGTTGATCTTAAATTGTGTACTATTGAAGCTGCAAAGTTGCACAGTGATGCAATATTTGTATCCAAATAATGGATTTCTTATCATAAATAAGAAAGAAAATAAATGCTTGCAAGTTTCAACCTCTGAATGATTTATGGTGTCAGCACCAGGAGATCTTTATGTATAGAACATCATAACTGACAGCATGGTTATTTATGAATGATTGAAGTCTTTTTCACAACAGGTTTCCTGAGGAATGTCATCGACCATTCCAGTGAGATATTCACCATAAATAGTAGATTTCATACTAATTGCATATCCTGCTGTTGGCATATTTCCATGGTCAACATTGTGTAATATAGAAGTACTGTGAGATGCAGTAATGATAACATTCTCTCTCTCTCTCTCTCTCTCTCTCTCTCTCTCTCTCTCTCTCTCTCTCTCTCTCTCTCTCCCCCCCCCCTTCTGCTTTATATAAACAGTCATTTGTCTCCTTCCTTACATGGTTTAGGCACAACCCAAACACCAGTGAAGTCAACATCACTAGAGTCACAGATTTCAATTCCTCTACTCACACACAAAATCATAGAATTGTAGAGTTGGAAGTCCAATGCATGAATCTCGGCTAAAGCATCCATGACAGATGTCCATCCAACCTCTGCTTAAAAACTTCTAAGGAAAGATAGTCCACCACTTCCCGAGGGAGACCATTCCACTGTTGAACAGCTCTCACTGTCAGAAAGTTCCTCCTATGGTCAGGCTGGGTGGCTGGGAAATGGGGTGGGGGCACTGGAGGGATCCGTCGCACCACGGCGCCAGGGCGCCAGATCTGCTTAAGATGGCCCTGCTCTTGATGTTTAGTCAGAACCTCCTTTCTTGTAACTTGAAGCCATTGGTTCGAGTGCTACCCTCCAGAGCAGGAGAAAACAAGCTTGATTGTGCGGCTTGTACATTAGCCAGAAATGGAAACAAACTGTTATACGAGAGACTTCTGTATATGACATTGATACATGTTTAGTTACTTCATACTGAATCAAAGCATTGGGTCTACCTAGCTCAGTATTATCCATGCTGACTGGCAGACCTATCTGGAGATACTGGGGATCGAACCATAGCTCTGCTATTTATTGAGCTATGACGCTCCTCAGGCCTATAGGTAAAGGTAAAGGGACCCCTGACCATTAGGTCCAGTCGTGACCGACTCTGGGGTTGCGCGCTCATCTCGCATTATTGGCCGAGGGAGCCGGCGTATAGCTTCCAGGTCATGTGGCCAGCATGACAAAGCCGCTTCGGGCAAACCAGAGCAGCACATGGAAATGCCGTTTACCTTCCCGCTGTAGCGGTTCCTATTTATCTACTTGCATTTTGACGTGCTTTCGAACTGCTCCTCAGGCCTATAAACTATCTCAAATGGGTCTCTGCTCAAACTAACATGGATAAGGCTTGTCCTGTGTTCCAGCTGTGGTGGACAACACAATACTTATTTGTATTGCTCAGCTTTAAGATAAATTGCTTCTTCTTGGCCTTGACTATAACTGCTCATATGCGGCAGTGGGTTTCCAGAATTTGAGACAAGAGATTTCCCCAAGCCAGTGATTGAAGCTGGAACCTTTAGGAAAGCTTTTAATATTTGATGAATTATTGTATTTTAATATTTTGCTGGAAGCTGCCCAGAGTGACTGGGGAAACCCAGCCAGATGGGCGGAGTATAAATAACAAGTTATTGATATTGTTATTATTCAATGTGCTGCCCCACTCCACCCCAAGCAAAAGTTATTTCTTAGTGCTGGCTCTGCTGATATTCTTAACCATGGTGTTAGCATAGCGTTAGCACAGTGTAAGAAAATCAGGCAATGACACAGATTCAAATAACTGTGATGGGAAAGAGAAAATGTCTTAGTGCTGTTGTGTGAACTCTTATGGAAGAGCTGGTACAAAGTTTCTTACAGTGCCCATGCCTCATTGTATCAGGAGTTGTGCTATGGTATGAGAAACATTAAATAAGCAGTCTATTTGAATTGTATATTAAAAATAAATTGTTTTTGGCTCATGTTTAGTTGATTTTATTGTATTTGTTGTGAGCCACCCTGACCATGCAAACTCATTGAAAGGTGGCATATATAACCCCCCCCCCCATTATATCAATGAACAGTCTAGCACCTCCTCAAAAAGAGCTCATGGAACATATTAGACAAGAGCTTGCAAAATTGGAAGGATTTGTCAGGATTTGTCACTTTTCCCACACAGTGTAGATCTACCAATTTGGAAACAGTCTAATCGTGAGCAGAGGAGGGCGTTCCATCGGGGAAGGAGAACTTTGGATCCAACTTAAAGTGGTTGAAGGTGTTATAGCAGTCATGTACTCTTGAGAACATAAAAATAATATGATAATGTCTCAGCACATTTGCACATAATCTATGGAGAATTGCGTGTTGTTATGACCATCTGTTCAATCTTTTAAAATAGCACTGATTGTGAAAATAAGTTTAGTGTTAGGTGTAAAGACTCTGTATAGTTTTCTGTAAGGTTGCAAAATTTAGTAGAGTTGGTATCATTTTTTAAAAATATGCCCCTTATTAATTGCTCAGCAGTTCCTTGCCCTCTCCAAAGTTAACTATTAGTGCAAGCAATTCATACGTGGCAGATGTGATCTTCTCTTTGGGGTCCAAATTACTTGTTACAGGGCATCCCTGATCAGACTTCCCAACTCCAGTTGTGGGGTCAAACAATAGAATGTCAGCACATGAGGCTGTGGAACAAATAACTGGCACTGGGCTGTGAGGACAAAAGCTGGAGTCAGTTTAGAAGGGAACCTAATGTTAGTGCAATTTAGAGGATGTGATGCAAATCAAATCAGGGTGCAACAGTGGTCAAATTACAGGGCAACTAGGGAGCCGTACTTCCAATTTGTTGATGTCTCCTGGGCTACTGCTTAAAAACATACAGGAGACATGATTTGGTCTTCAAACCATATCCACCTGCCTGGATTCTTCCATCATTTCTCACCCGTGCCTGGCTTAAGGTCTCCATCTCTGCATTGTTTTTGCTCACTCAAGCTACCCAACTAGACCCCCCCCCTGCATTCAGGGACGTCTTTAGCACCCTGGGCACCCTGGTGCAGGGATCCCTTGGGCGCCCCCCACCCACACTCTTTTTTTAAAAAAACTCTGCACCTCCAGCTCTTCCCCTCCATTTTTTTTAATTAAAAAAGGAAAGCTCTTACCTTCCCTGGAGGAGGTCGCCGTCTCCCCCGAGCCGGAAGGCCTTGGGGCGACGCCTCGGCTGAGCCGAGAGCCGCAGGGCCGGGAAGGGGAGACGCCAGATGGGCGCCATGGAGCCAGCGGGCTGCGGGGAGAGTCCTAGACTGTGGGAAGGCACCCTAGCCTTCCCGCCAACAGGAACGCCAATGAAACGCAGCGCCGGGGTGAGGGATGACCCTGGCGCTGCAGAGCGGAACAGGGTCCTAGTGCCCCTGCTCCGCTCGCTTACCTCCCTGAGCGGCGCGGCTGGCGGAGGGAAAAGGGAGGCCGTCACGCAGCTCCTCCACGTGCTGGGGCGCCCCTGAGCGCCGAGGCACCCTGGCACCCCGCGCCACTGGAGTCAATGGGCGAGCCGGCCCTCTGAAGTTATCCAATTCACTCAAAAATGGTGCCAAACTTTTGGAAAGAGTCCCCTGATACGTTTGGCGCTAGATACAGAAGGGTTTTTATCATAGGAAGAAAAATCAGGCCTTGACAACTTGAACTGTGGAAGAACATTTTTTTGAAAAAATCCCTGACCCGCGGGTCAGAATTTCACCAAAAATCTGAAGTTATCCAATTCACTCAAAAATGGTGCCAAACTGTTGCACAGACTCCCCTGATACGCTTGGAGGTTGATACAGGAGGGTTTATATCATAGGAAGAAAAATCAAACCTCGACAACTTGACCTGCGGAAGAACATTTTTTTGAACAAAATTCCTGACCAGAATTTCAGAATTCCAGAATTCCAGAACAAAATTCCTGACCAGAATTTCAGAATTCCTGGTCAGAATTTCACCAAAAATCTGAAGTTATCGAATTCACTCATAAATGGTCCCAAACTGTTGCACAGACTCCCCTGATACGTTTGGTGGTGGATACAGAAGGGTTTTTATCATAGGAAGAAAAATCAGGCCTCGACAACTTGACCTGCGGAAGAACATTTTTTTAAAAAAATTCCTGACCCGCGGGCCACAATTTCACCCAAAATCTGAAGTTTTCCAATTCATTCAAATATGGTGCCAAGCTGTTGGAATGACTCCCCTGATACGTTTGGCGGTGGATACAGAAGGATTTTTAATCATAGGAAGTAAAAAATCAGGCCTCGACAACTTGACTTGCGGATGAACATTTTTCTGAAAAAAATCCCTGACCCGCGGGTCAGGATTTCACCAAAAATCTGAAGTTATCCAATTCACTCAAAAATGGTGCCAAACTCTTGGAAAGAGTCCCCTGATATGTTTGGCGCTAGATACAGAAGGGTTTTTATCATAGGAAGAAAAATCAGGCCTTGACAACTTGAACTGTGGAAGAACATTTTTTTGAAAAAATCAGAATTTCACCAAAAATCTGAAGTCATCCAATTCACTCAAAAGTAGTGCCAAGCTGTTGGAAAGACTCCCCTGATACGTTTGGAGGTGGATACAGGAGGGTTTTTATCATAGCAATAAAAATCAGGCCTCGACAACTTGACCTGGGGGAAAACATTTTTTTTGAAAAAATCCCTGACCCGCGGGTCAGAATTTCACCAAAAATCTGAAGTTATCGAATTCACTCAAAAATGGAGCCAAGCTGTTGCACAGACTCCCCTGATACGTTTTTGCGCTGGATAAAGGAGTGTTTTGTTCATAGGCAGAAAAATGAGGCCTTGACAACTTGACCTGCGGAAGAACATTTTTTTTGAAAAAATCCCTGACCCGCGGGTCAGAATTTCACCCAAAATCTGAAGTTATCGAATTCACTCAAAAATGGTGCCAAACTGTTGCACAGACTCCCCTGATACCTTTGGTGGTGGATTCAGAAGGGTTTTTATCATAGGAAGAAAAATCAGGCCTCGACAACTTGACCTGCGGAAGAACATTTTTTAAAAAAAATTCCTGACCCGCGGGTCACAATTTCACCCAAAATCTGAAGTTTTCCAATTCATTCAAATATGGTGCCAAGCTGTTGGAATGACTCCCCTGATACGTTTGGCGGTGGATACAGAAGGATTTTTAATCATAGGAAGAAAAAAATCAGGCCTCGACAACTTGACTTGCGGGTGAACATTTTTCTGAAAAAAATCCCTGACCCGCGGGTCAGGATTTCACCAAAAATCTGAAGTTATCCAATTCACTCAAAAATGGTTCCAAACTTTTGGAAAGAGTCCCCTGATACGTTTGGCGCTAGATACAGGAGGGTTTTTATCATAGCAATTAAAATCAGGCCTCAACAACTTGACCTGGGGGAAAACATTTTTTTTGAAAAAATCCCTGACCCGCGGGTCACAATTTCACCCAAAATCTGAAGTTTTCCAATTCATTCAAATATAGTGCCAAGCTGTTGGAATGACTCCCCTGATACGTTTGGCGGTGGATACAGAAGGGTTTTTAATCATAGGAAGAAAAAAAGCAGGCCTCGACAACTTGACCTGTGGAAGAACATTTTTTTGGAAAAAATCCCTGATTTCAGGATTTCAGGATTTCACCAAAAATCTGAAGTTATCCAATTCACTCAAAAATGGTGCCAAACTTTTGGAAAGAGTCCCCTGATACGTTTGGCGCTAGATACAGAAGGGTTTTTATCATAGGAAGAAAAATCAGGCCTTGACAACTTGAACTGTGGAAGAACATTTTTTTGAAAAAATCCCTGACCCGCGGGTCAGAATTTCACCAAAAATCTGAAGTTATCCAATTCACTCAAAAATGGTGCCAAACTGTTGCACAGACTCCCCTGATACGTTTGGCGCTGGATACAGAAGGGTTTTTATCATTGGAATAAAAAACAGGCCTTGACAACTTGACTTGTGGAAGAACATTTTTCGGAAAAAATCCCTGACCCGCGGGTCAGAATTTCACCAAAAATCTGAAGTTATCCAATTCACTCAAAAATGGTGCCAAACTGTTTCAAAGACTCGACTGATTCGTTTGGCGGTGGATACAGGAGGGTTTTTTATCATAGCAATAAAAATCAGGCCTCGACAACTTGACCTGGGGCAAAACCTTTTTTTAAAAAAAATCCCTGACCCGCGGGTCAGAATTTCCCCAAAAATCTGAAGTTATCCAATTCACTCAAAAATGGTGCCAAATTGTTGCAAAGAGTCCCCTGATACGTTTGGCGCTGGATACAGGAGGGTTTTTATCATTGGAAGAAAAAATCAGGCCTCGACAACTTGACCTGGGGGAAAACATTTTTTTAAAAAAATCCCTGACCCGCGGGTCAAGATTTCACCAAAAATCAGAAGTCATCCAATTCAATCAAAAATGGTGCCAAACTGTTGCACAGACTCCCCTGATACGTTTGGCGCTGGATACAGAAGGGTTTTTATCATTGGAATAAAAAACAGGCCTTGACAACTTGACTTGTGGAAGAACATTTTTCGGAAAAAATCCCTGACCCGCGGGTCAGAATTTCACCAAAAATCTGAAGTTATCCAATTCACTCAAAAATGGTTCCAAACTGTTGGAAAGACTCCCCTGATACGCTTGGAGGTTGATACAGGAGGGTTTTGTTCATAGGAAGAAAAATCAAACCTCGACAACTTGACCTGCGGAAGAACCATTTTTTTGAAAAAATCCCTGGTCAGAATTTCCCCAAAAATCTGAAGTTATCCAATTCACTCAAAAATGGTGCCAAATTGTTGCAAAGAGTCCCCTGATACGTTTGGCGCTGGATACAGGAGGGTTTTTATCATTGGAAGAAAAAATCAGGCCTCGACAACTTGACCTGGGGGAAAACATTTTTTTGAACAAAATTCCTGACCCGCGGGTCAGATTTCACCAAAAATCTGAAGTTATCGAATTCACTCAAAAATGGAGCCAAGCTGTTGCACAGACTCCCCTGATACGTTTTTGCGCTGGATACAGGAGGGTTTTGTTCATAGGCAGAAAAATCAGGCCTTGACAACTTGACCTGCGGAAGAACATTTTTTTGAACAAAATTCCTGACCCGCGGGTCAGAATTTCACCAAAAATCTGAAGTTATCGAATTCACTCAAAAATTTAGCAAAGCTGTTGCACAGACTCCCCTGATACGTTTTTGCGCTGGATACAGGAGGGTTTTGTTCATAGGCAGAAAAATCAGGCCTTGACAACTTGACCTGCGGAAGAACATTTTTTTGAAAAAATCCCTGACCCGCGGGTCAGAATTTCACCAGTAATCTGAAGTTATCGAATTCACTCAAAAATGGAGCCAAGCTGTTGCACAGACTCCCCTGATACGTTTTTGCACTGGATACAGGAGTGTTTTGTTCATAGGCAGAAAAACCAGGGCTTGACAACTTGACCTGCGGAAGAACATTTTTTTTGAAAAAATCCCTGACCCGCGGGTCAGAATTTCACCAAAAATCTGAAGTTATCGAATTCACTCAAAAATGGAGCCAAGCTGTTGCACAGACTCCCCTGATACGTTTGGCGGTGGATATAGAAGGGTTTTTATCAAAGGAAGAAAAATCAGGCCTCGACAACTTAACCTGCGGAAGAACATTTTTTTTAAAAAAATACCTGACCCGCGGGTCACAATTTCACCCAAAATCTGAAGTTTTCCAATTCACTCAAAAATGGTGCCAAGCTGTTGGAATGACTCCCCTGATACGTTTGACGGTGGATACAGAAGGGTTTTTAATCATAGGAAGGAAAAAATCAGGCCTCGACAACTGGACTTGCGGATGAACATTTTTTTGAAAAAATCCCTGACCCGCGGGTCAGGATTTCACCAAAAATCTGAAGTTATCCAATTCACTCAAAAATGGTGCCAAACTGTTGCACAGACTCCCCTGATACGTTTGGCGGTGGATATAGAAGGGTTTTTATCAATGGAAGAAAAATCAGGCCTCGACAACTTGACCTGCGGAAGAACATTTTTTTTAAAAAAAAACCCTGACCCGCGGGTCACAATTTCACCCAAAATCTGAAGTTTTCGAATTCACTCAAAAATGGTGCCAAGCTGTTGGAATGACTCCCCTGATACGTTTGACGGTGGATACAGAAGGGTTTTTAATCATAGGAAGGAAAAAATCAGGCCTCGACAACTTGACTTGCGGATGAACATTTTTTTGAAAAAATCCCTGACCCGCGGGTCAGGATTTCACCAAAAATCTGAAGTTATCCAATTCACTCAAAAATGGTGCCAAACTGTTGCACAGACTCCCCTGATACGTTTGGCGCTAGATACAGAAGGGTTTTTATCATAGGAAGAAAAATCAGGCCTTGACAACTTGAACTGTGGAAGAACATTTTTTTGAAAAAATCCCTGACCCGCGGGTCAGAATTTCACCAAAAATCTGAAGTCATCCAATTCACTCAAAAATTGTGCCAAGCTGTTGGAAAGACTCCCCTGATACGTTTGGAGGTGGATACAGGAGGGTTTTTATCATAGCAATAAAAATCAGGCCTCGACAACTTGATCTGGGGGAAAACATTTTTTTTGAAAAAATCCCTGACCCGCGGGTCAGAATTTCACCAAAAATCTGAAGTTATCCAATTCACTCAAAAATGGTGCCAAACTGTTGCACAGACTCCCCTGATACGCTTGGAGGTTGATACAGGAGGGTTTTGATCATAGGAAGAAAAATCAAACCTCGACAACTTGACCTGCGGAAGAACATTTTTTTGGAAAAAATCCCTGATTTCAGGATTTCAGGATTTCAGCAAAAATCTGAAGTTATCCAATTCACTCAAAAATGGAGCCAAGCTGTTGCACAGACTCCCCTGATACGTTTTTGCGCTGGATACAGGAGTGTTTTGTTCATAGGCAGAAAAATCAGGCCTTGACAACTTGACCTGCGGAAGAACATTTTTTTAAAAAAATCCCTGACCCGCGGGTCACAATTTCACCAAAAATCAGAAGTTATCCAATTAAAACAAAAATGGTGCCAAACTGTTGCACAGACTCCCCTGATACCTTTGGAGGTTGATACAGGAGGGTTTTGATCATAGGAAGAAAAATCAAACCTCGACAACTTGACCTGCGGAAGAACATTTTTTTTGAAAAAATCCCTGACCCGCGGGTCAGAATTTCACCAAAAATCTGAAGTCATCCAATTCGCTCAAAAGTCTTGCCAAGCTGTTGGAAAGACTCCCCTGATACGTTTGGCGCTGGATACAGAAGGGTTTTTATCATTGGAATAAAATTCAGGCCTCGACAACTTGACCTGCAAAAAATCCCTGACCCGCGGGTCAGAATTTCACCAAAAATCTGAAGTTATCCTATTCACTCAAAAATGGTGCCAAACTGTTGCACAGACTCCCCTGATACGTTTGGCTATGGATACAGAAGGGTTTTTATCATAGGAAGAAAAAACTTGACAACTTGATCTGTGGAAGAACATTTTTCAGAAAAAATCCCTGACCCGCGGGTCAGGATTTCACCAAAAATCTGAAGTTATCGAATTCACCCAAAAATTGTGCCAACCTGTTGCACAGACTCCAGTGATACGTTTGGCGCTGGATACAGGAGGGTTTTTATCATAGGAAGAAAAAATCAGGCCTCGACAACTTGACCTGGGGGAAAACATTTTTTTAAAAAAATCCCTGACCCGCGGGTCAGAATTTCACCAAAAATCAGAAGTTATCCAGTTCACTCAAAAATGGTTCCAAACTGTTGCACAGACTCCCCTGATACGCTTGGAGGTTGATACAGGAGGGTTTTGATCATAGGAAGAAAAATCAGGCCTCGACAACTTGACCTGCGGAAGAACATTTTTTAAAAAAAAATCCCTGACCCGCGGGTCAGAATTTCACCAAAAAACTGAAGTTATCCTATTCACTCAAAAATGGTGCCAAACTGTTGCAAAGACTCCCCTGATACGTTTGGCGGTGGATACAGGAGGGTTTTTATCATAGGAAGAAAAATCAGGCCTCGACAACTTGACCTGCGGAAGAACATTTTTTTGAACAGAATTCCTGACCCGTGGGTTAGAATTTCACCAAAAATCTGAAGTTATCCAATTCACTCAAAAATGGAGCCAAGCTGTTGCACAGACTCCCCTGATACGTTGTTGCGCTGGATGCAGGAGGGTTTTGTTCATAGGAAGAAAAATCAGGCCTTGACAACTTGACCTGCAGAAGAACATTTTTTTTGAAAAAATCCCTGACCCGCGGGTCACAATTTCACCCAAAATCTGAACTTATCGAATTCACTCAAAAATGGTGCCAAACTTTTGGAAAGAGTCGCCTGATACGTTTGGTGGTGGATACAGAAGGGTTTTTATCATAGGAAGAAAAATCAGGCCTCGACAACTTGACCTGCGGACGAACATTTTTTTAAAAAAAAATCCCTGACCCGCAGGTCACAATTTCACCCAAAATCTGAAGTTTTCCAATTCACTCAAAAATGGTGCCAAACTGATGGAAGGAGTCCCCTGATACGTTTGGCGATGGATACAGAAGGGTTTTTAATCATAGGAAGAAAAAAATCAGGCCTTGACAACTTGATCTGTGGAAGAACATTTTTCAGAAAAAATCCCTGACCCGCGGGTCAGGATTTCACCAAAAATCTGAAATTATCGAATTCACCCAAAAATTGTGCCATCCTGTTGCACAGACTCCAGTGATACGTTTGGCGCTGGATACAGGAGGGTTTTTATCATAGGAAGAAAAAATCAGGCCTCGACAACTTGACCTGGGGGAAAACATTTTTTTAAAAAAATCCCTGACCCGCGGGTCAAGATTTCACCAAAAATCAGAAGTTATCCAATTCACTCAAAAATGGTGCCAAACTGTTGCAAAGACTCCCCTGATACGCTTGGAGGTTGATACAGGAGGGTTTTGATCATAGGAAGAAAAATCAAACCTCGACAACTTGACCTGCGGAAGAACATTTTTTTTAAAAAAAAATCCCTGGTCAGAATTTCACCAAAAATCTGAAGTATCCTATTCACTCAAAAATGGTGCCAAACTGTTGCACAGACTCCCCTGATACGTTTGGCGCTGGATACAGAAGGGTTTTTTATCATTGGAATAAAAAACAGGCCTTGACAACTTGAATTGTGGAAGAACATTTTTTTTAAAAAAATCCGTGACCCGCGGGTCAGAATTTGACCAAAAATCAGAAGTTATCCAATTCACTCAAAAATGGTGCCAAACTGTTGCACAGACTCCCCTGATACGCTTGGAGGTTGATACAGGAGGGTTTTGATCATAGGAAGAAAAATCAAACCTCGACAACTTGACCTGCGGAAGAACATATTTTTTAAAAAAATCCCTGACCCGCGGGTCAGAATTTCACCAAAAATCTGAAGTTATCCTATTCACTCAAAAATGGTGCCAAACTGTTGCACAGACTCCCCTGATACGTTTGGCGGTGGATACAGGAGGGTTTTTATCATAGGAAGAAAAATCAGGCCTCGACAACTTGACCTGCGGAAGAACATTTTTTTGAACAAAATTCCTGACCCGTGGGTTAGAATTTCACCAAAAATCTGAAGTTATCCAATTCACTCAAAAATGGAGCCAAGCTGTTGCACAGACTCCCCTGATACGTTTGGCGCTGGATACAGGAGGGTTTTGTTCATAGGCAGAAAAATCAGGCCTTGACAACTTGACCTGCGGAAGAACATTTTTTTTGAAAAAATCCCTGACCCGCGGGTCACAATTTCACCCAAAATCGGAAGCTTTCCAATTCACTCAAAAATGGTGCCAAGCTGTTGGAATGACTCCCCTGATACGTTTGGCGGTGGATATAGAAGGGTTTTTATCATAGGAATAAAAAAAATCAGGCCTCGACAACTTGAACTGTGGAAGAACATTTTTTTGAAAAAATCCCTGACCCGCGGGTCAGAATTTCACCAAAAATCTGAAGTTATCCAATTCACTCAAAAATGGTGCCAAACAGTTTCACAGGCTCCCCGGATACGCTTGGAGGTTGATACAGGAGGGTTTTGATCATAGGAAGAAAAATCAAACCTCGACAACTTGACCTGCGGAAGAACACTTTTTTTGAAAAAATCCCTGGTCAGAATTTCACCAAAAATCTGAAGTTATCCTATTCACTCAAAAATGGTGCCAAACTGTTGCAAAGATTACCCTGATACGTTTGGCGGTGGATACAGAAGGGTTTTTTATCATAGCAATAAAAACCAGGCCTCGACAACTTGACCTGGGGCAAAACATTTTTTTTGAAAAAATCCCTGACCCGCGGGTCAGAATTTCACCAAAAATCTGAAGTTATCCAATTCACTCAAAAATGGAGCCAAGCTGTTGCACAGACTCCCCTGATACGTTTTTGCGCTGGATACAGGAGTGTTTTGTTCATAGGCAGACAAATCAGGCCTTGACAACTTGACCTGCAGAAGAACATTTTTTTCGAAAAAATCCCTGACCCGCGGGTCAGAATTTCACCAAAAATCTGAAGTCATCCAATTCACTCAAAAGTTGTGCCAAGCTGTAGGAAACACTCCCCTGATACGTTTGGAGGTGGATACAGGAGGGTTTTTATCATAGCGATAAAAATCAGGTCTCGACAACTTGACCTGGGGCAAAACATTTTTTTTGAAAAAATCCCTGACCCGCGGGTCAGAATTTCACCAAAAATCTGAAGTTATCCAATTCACTCAAAAATGGTGCCAACATTTTGGAAAGAGTCCCCTGATACGTTTGGCGCTAGATACAGAAGGGTTTTTATCATAGAAAGAAAAATCAGGCCTCGACAACTTGACCTGTGGAAGAACATTTTTTTTGAAAAAATCCCTGACCCGCGGGTCAGAATTTCACCAAAAATCTGAAGTTATCCAATTCACTCAAAAATGGTGCCAAACTGTTTCAAAGACTCGCCTGATTCGTTTGGCGGTGGATACAGGAGGGTTTTTTATCATAGCAATAAAAATCAGGCCTCGACAACTTGACCTGGGGCAAAACATTTTTTTTGAAAAAATCCCTGACCCGCGGGTCAGAATTTCACCAAAAATCTGACGTCATCCAATTCACTCAAAAGTGGTGCCAAGCTGTTGGAAACACTCCCATGATACGTTTGGAGGTGGATACAGGAGGGTTTTTATCATAGCGATAAAAATCAGGTCTCGACAACTTGACCTGGGGGAAAACATTTTTTTTGAAAAAAATCCCTGACCCGCGGGTCACAATTTCTCCCAAAATCGGAAGTTTTCCAATTCACTCAAAAATGGTGCCAAACTGTTGGAATGACTCCCCTGTTACGTTTGGAGGTGGATACAGGAGGGTTTTGTTCATAGGCAGAAAAATCAGGCCTCGACAAGTTGACCTTTGGAAGAAGATTTTTTTTGAAAAAATCCCTGACCCGCGGGTCAGAATTTCACCAACAATCTGAAGTTATCCTATTCACTCAAAAATGGTGCCGAACTGTTGCAAAGACTCCCCTGATACGTTTGGCGGTGGATAAAGAAGGGTTTTTAATCATAGGAAGAAAAAAATCAGGCCTCGACAAATTGACTTGCGGAAGAACATTTTTTTTGAAAAAATCCCTGACCCGCGGGTCAGAATTTCACCAAAAATCTGAAGTTATCCAATTCATTCAAAAATGGTGCCAAACTTTTGGAAAGAGTCCCCTGATACGTTTGGCGCTAGATACAGAAGGGTTTTTATCATAGGAAGAAAAATCAGGCCTTGACAACTTGAACTGTGGAAGAACATTTTTTTTGAAAAAATCCCTGACCCGCGGGTCACAATTTCACCCAAATTCGGAAGTTTTCCAATTCACTCAAAAATGGTGCCAAGCTGTTGGAATGACTCCCCTGATACGTTTGGCGGTGGATATAGAAGGGTTTTTGTCATAGGAAGAAAAATCAGGCCTCGACAACTTGACCTGCGGAAGAACATTTTTTCTGAAAAAAATCCCTGACCCGCGGTTCAGGATTTCACCAAAAATCTGAAGTTATCCAATTCACTCAAAAATGGTGCCAAACTTTTGCACAGACTCCCCTGATACGTTTGGCGCTGGATACAGAAGGGTTTTTTATCATAGCAATAAAAATCAGGCCTCGGCAACTTGACCTGGGGCAAAACATTTTTTTTGAAAAAATCCCTGACCCGCGGGTCAGAATTTCACCAAAAATCTGAAGTCATACAATTCACTTAAAAATGGTGCCAAACTGTTGGAAAGAGTCCCCTGATATGTTTGGCGTTAGATACAGACGGGTTTTTATCATAGGAATAAAAATCAGGCCTCGACAACTTTACCTGTGGAAGAACATTTTTTTTAAAAAAAATCCCTGACCCGCGGGTCAGAATTTCACCAAAAATCTGAAGTTATCCAATTCACTCAAAAATGGTGCCAAACTGTTGGAAAGAGTCCCCTGATACGTTTTTGCGCTGGATACAGGAGGGTTTTGTTCATAGGCAGAAAAATCAGGCCTTGACAACTTGAACTGCGGAAGAACATTTTTTTTGAAAAAATCCCTGACCCGCGGGTCACAATTTCACAAAAAATCTGAAGTTATCCAATTCACTCAAAAATGGTGCCAAACTGTTGCCCAGACTCCCCTGATACGTTTGGCGCTGGATACAGAAGGGTTTTTATCATTGGAATAAAAATCAGGACTCAACAACTTGACCTGGGGCAAAACATTTTTCGGGAAAAATCCCTGACCCGCGGGTCAGAATTTCACCAAAAATCTGAAGTTATCAAATTCACTCAAAAGTGGTGCCAAACTTTTGGAAAGAGTCCCCTGATACGTTTGGAGGTGGATACAGAAGGGTTTTTATCATTGGAAGAAAAAACAGGCCTTGACAACTTGAACTGTGGGTGAACATTTTTTTGAAAAAATCCCTGACCCGCGGGTCAGAATTTCACCAAAAATCTGAAGTCATCCAATGCACTCAAAAGTGGTGCCAAGCTGTTGGAAACACTCCCCTGATACGTTTGGAGGTGGATACAGGAGGGTTTTTATCATAGCGATAAAAATCAGGTCTCGACAACTTGACCTGGGGGAAAACATTTTTTTTGAAAAAAATCCCTGACCCGCGGGTCACAATTTCACCCAAAATCGGAAGGTTTCCAATTCACTCAAAAATGGTGCCAAGCTGTTGGAATGACTCCCCTGATACGTTTGGCGGTGGATATAGAAGGGTTTTTATCATAGAAAGAAAAAAATCAGGTCTCGACAACTTGACTTGCGGATGAACATTTTTCTTAAAAAAATCCCTGTCCCGCGGGTCAGGATTTCACCAAAAATCTGAAGTTATCCAATTCACTCAAAAATGGTGCCAAACTTTTGAAAAGAGTCCCCTGATACGTTTGGCGCTAGATACAGAAGGGTGTTTAATCATAGGAAGAAAAAAATCAGGCCTCGACAACTTGAATTGTGGAAGAATATTTTTCGGAAAAAATCCCTGACCCGCGGGTCAGAATTTCACCAAAAATCTGAAGTTATCCAATTCACTCAAAAATGGTGCCAAACTGTTTCAAAGACTCACCTGATTCGTTTGGCGGTGGATACAGGATGGTTTTTTATCATAGCAATAAAAATCAGGCCTCGACAACTTGACCTGGGGCAAAACATTTTTTTGAAAACATCCCTGACCCGCGGGTCAGAATTTCACCAAAAATCTGAAGTCATACAATTCACTCAAAAATGGTGCCAAACTGTTGGAAAGAGTCCCCTGATATGTTTGGCGTTAGATACAGACGGGTTTTTATCATAGGAATAAAAATCAGGCCTCGACAACTTTACCTGTGGAAGAACATTTTTTTTTGAAAAAATCCCTGACCCGCGGGTCAGAATTTCACCAAAAATCTGAAGTTATCCAATTCACTCAAAAATGGTGCCAAACTGTTGGAAACACTCCCCTGATACGTTTTTGCGCTGGATACAGGAGGGTTTTGTTCATAGGCAGAAAAATCAGGCCTTGACAACTTGAACTGCGGAAGAACATTTTTTTTGAAAAAATCCCTGACCCGCGGGTCAGAATTTTACCAAAAATCTGAAGTTATCCAATTCACTCAAAAATGGTGCCAAACTGTTGCACAGACTCCCCTGATACGCTTGGAGGTTGATACAGGAGGGTTTTGATCATAGGAAGAAAAATCAAACCTCGACAACTTGACCTGCGGAAGAACATTTTTTTTGAAAAAATCCCTGGTCAGAATTTCACCAAAAATCTGAAGTTATCCAATTCACTCAAAAATGGTGCCAAAATGTTGCACAGACTCCCCTGATACGTTTGGCGCTGGATACAGAAGGGTTTTTATCATTGGAATAAAAAACAGGCCTTGACAACTTCACTTGTGGAAGAACATTTTTCTGGAAAAATCCCTGACCCGCGGGTCAGAATTTCACCAAAAATCTGAAGTTATCAAATTCACTCAAAAGTGGTGCCAAACTTTTGGAAAGAGTCCCCTGATACGTTTGGCGCTAGATACAGAAGGGTTTTTATCATAGGAAGAAGAATCAGGCCTTGACAACTTGAACTGTGGAAGAACATTTTTTTAAAAAAATCCCTGACCCGCGGGTCAGAATTTCACCAAAAATCTGAATTTATCCAATTCACTTAAAAATGGTGCCAAACTGTTTCAAAGACTCGCCTGATTCGTTTGGCGGTGGATACAGGAGGGTTTTTTATCATAGCGATAAAAATCAGGTCTCGACAACTTGACCTGGGGGAAAACATTTTTTTTGAAAAAATCCCTGATCTGCCGGTCAGAATTTCACCAAAAATCTGAAGTCATCCAATTCACTCAAAAATGGTGCCAAGCTGTTGGAATGACTCCCCTGATACGTTTGGCGGTGGATATAGAAGTGTTTTTATCATAGAAAGAAAAATCAGGCCTCGACAACTTGACCTGTGGAAGAACATTTTTTTTGAAAAAATCCCTGACCCGCGGGTCAGGATTTCACCAAAAATCTGAAGTTATCCAATTCACTCAAAAATGGTGCCAAACTGTTGGAATGACTCCCCTGATACGTTTGGTGGTGGATACAGAAGGGTTTTTATCATAGGAAGAAAAATCAGGCCTTGACAACTTGAACTGTGGAAGAACATTTTTTTTGAAAAAATCCCTGACCCGCGGGTCAGAATTTCACCAAAAATCTGAAGTTATCCAATTCACTCAAAAATGGTGCCAAACTGTCGCACAGACTCCCCTGATACGTTTGGCGCTGGATACAGAAGGGTTTTTATCATTGGAATAAAAAACAGGCCTTGACAACTTGACTTGTGGAAGAACATTTTTCGGAAAAAATCCCTGACCCGCGGGTCAGAATTTCACCAAAAATCTGAAGTTATCCAATTCACTCAAAAATGGTGCCAAACTGTTGGAAAGACTCCCCTGATACGTTTGGAGGTGGATACATGAGGGATTTTATCATAGGAATAAAAATCAGGCCTCGACAACTTGACCTGTGGAAGAACATTTTTTTTGAAAAAATCCCTGACACGCGGGTCACAATTTCACCAAAAATCTGAAGTTATACAATTCAATCAAAAATGGTGCCAAACTGTTGGAAAGAGTCCCCTGATACGTTTGGAGCTAGATACAAAAGGGTTTTTATCATAGGAAGAAAAATCAGGCCTTGACAACTTGAACTGTGGAAGAACATTTTTTTGAAAAAATCCCTGACCCGCGGGTCAGAATTTCACCAAAAATCTGAAGTTATCCAATTCACTCAAAAATGGTGCCAAACTTTTGGAAAGAGTCCCCTTATACGTTTGGCGCTAGATACAAAAGGGTTTTTATCATAGGAAGAAAATTCAGGCCTTGACAACTTGAACTGTGGAATAACATTTTTTTGAAAAAATCCCTGACCCCCGGGTCAGAATTTCACCAAAAATCTGAAGTTATCCAATTCACTCAAAAATGGTGCCAAACTGTTTCAAAGACTCGCCTGATTCGTTTGGCGGTGGATACAGGAGGGTTTTTTATCATAGCAATAAAAATCAGGCCTCGACAACTTGACCTGGGGCAAAACATTTTCTTTGAAAAAATCCCTGACCCGCGGGTCAGGATTTCACCAAAAATCTGAAGTCATACAATTCACTCAAAAATGGTGCCAAACTGTTGGAAAGAGTCCCCTGATATGTTTGGCGTTAGATACAGACGGGTTTTTATCATAGGAATAAAAATCAGGCCTCGACAACTTTACCTGTGGAAGAACATTTTTTTTTGAAAAAATCCCTGACCCGCGGGTCAGAATTTCACCAAAAATCTGAAGTTATCCAATTCACTCAAAAATGGTGCCAAACTGTTGCACAGACTCCCCTGATACGTTTTTGCGCTGGATACAGGAGGGTTTTGTTCATAGGCAGAAAATCAGGCCTTGACAACTTGACCTGCGGAATAACATTTTTTTTGAAAAAATCCCTGACCCGCGGGTCAGAATTTCACCAAAAATCTGAAGTTATCCAATTCACTCAAAAATGGTGCCAAACTGTTGCACAGACTCCCCTGATACGTTTTTGCGCTGGATACAGGAGGGTTTTGTTCATAGGCAGAAAATCAGGCCTTGACAACTTGACCTGCGGAATAACATTTTTTTTGAAAAAATCCCTGACCCGCGGGTCAGAATTTCACCAAAAATCTGAAGTTATCCAATTCACTCAAAAATGGTGCCAAACTGTTGGAAAGAGTCACCTGATACGTTTTTGCGCTGGATACAGGAGGGTTTTGTTCATAGGCAGAAAAATCAGGCCTTGACAACCTGACCTGCGGAAGAACATTTTTTTTGAAAAAATCCCTGACCCGCGGGTCACAATTTCACCCAAAATCTGAAGTTATCCAATTCACTCAAAAATGGTGCCAAACTGTTGCACAGACTCCCCTGATACGTTTGGCGCTGGATACAGAAGGGTTTTTATCATTGGAATAAAAAACAGGCCTTGACAACTTGACTTGTGGAAGAACATTTTTCGGGAAAAATCCCTGACCCGCGGGTCAGGGTTTCACCAAAAATCTGAAGTTATCAAATTCACTCAAAAGTGGTGCCAAACTTTTGGAAAGAGTCCCCTGATACGTTTGGCGCTAGATACAGAAGGGTTTTTATCATAGGAAGAAAAATCAGGCCTTGACAACTTGAACTGTGGAAGAACATTTTTTAAAAAAAATCCCTGACCCGCGGGTCAGAATTTCACCAAAAATCTGAAGTTATCCAATTCACTTAAAAATGGTGCCAAACTGTTTCAAAGACTTGCCTGATTCGTTTGGCGGTGGATACAGGAGGGTTTTTTATCATAGCAATAAAAATCAGGCCTCGACAACTTGACTTGGGGCAAAACATTTTTTTTTGAAAAAATCCCTGACCCGCGAGTCACAATTTCACCCAAAATCGGAAGTTATCCAATTCACTCAAAAATGGTGCCAAACTGTTGGAAAGAGTCCCCTGATATGTTTGGCGCTAGATACAGAAGGGCTTTTATCATAGGAATAAAAATCAGGCCTCGGCAACTTGACCTGTGGAAGAACATTTTTTTTGAAAAAATCCCTGACCCGCGGGTCAGAATTTCACCAAAAATCTGAAGTCATCCAATTCACTCAAAAGTGGTGCCAAGCTGTTGGAAACACTCCCCTGATACGTTTGGAGGTGGATACAGGAGGGTTTTTATCATAGCGATAAAAATCAGGTCTCGACAACTTGACCTGGGGGAAAACATTTTTTTTTGAAAAAAATCCCTGACCCGCGGGTCACAATTTCACCCAAAATCGGAAGGTTTCCAATTCACTCAAAAATGGTGCCAAGCTGTTGGAATGACTCCCCTGATACGTTTGGCGGTGGATATAGAAGGGTTTTTATCATAGAAAGAAAAAAATCAGGCCTCGACAACTTGACTTGCGGATGAACATTTTTCTTAAAAAAATCCCTGTCCCGCGGGTCAGGATTTCACCAAAAATCTGAAGTTATCCAATTCACTCAAAAATGGTGCCAAACTTTTGGAAAGAGTCCCCTGATACGTTTGGCGCTAGATACAGAAGGGTTTTGTTCATAGGCAGAAAAATCAGGCCTTGACAACTTGAACTGTGGAAGAACATTTTTTTGAAAAAATCCCTGACCCGCGGGTCAGAATTTCACCAAAAATCTGAAGTTATCGAATTCACTCAAAAATGGTGCCAAACTGTTGGAATGACTCCCCTCATACGTTTGGTGGTGGATACAGAAGGGTTTTTATCATAGGAAGAAAAATCAGGCCTTGACAACTTGAACTGTGGAAGAACATTTTTTTGAAAAAATCCCTGACCCGCGGGTCAGAATTTCACCAAAAATCTGAAGTTATCCAATTCACTCAAAAATGGTGCCAAACTGTTGCACAGACTCCCCTGATACGTTTGGCGATGGATACAGAAGGGTTTTTATCATTGGAATAAAAAACAGGCCTTGACAACTTGACTTGTGGAAGAACATTTTTCGGAAAAAATCCCTGACCCGCGGGTCAGAATTTCACCAAAAATCTGAAGTTATCCAATTCACTCAAAAATGGTGCCAAACTGTTGGAAAGACTCCCCTGATACGTTTGGAGGTGGATACATGAGGGTTTTGTTCATAGGCAGAAAAATCAGGCCTCGACAACTTGACCTGCGGAAGAACATTTTTTTTAAAAAAATCCTTGACCCGCGGGTCACAATTTCACCCAAAATCTGAAGTTTTCCAATTCACTCAAAAATGGTGCCAAGCTGTTGGAATGACTCCCCTGATACGTTTGACCGTGGATACAGAAGGGTTTTTAATCATAGGAAGAAAAAAATCAGGCCTCGACAACTTGACTGGCGGATGAATATTTTTTTGAAAAAAATCCCTGACCCGCGGGTCAGAATTTCACCAAAGATCTGAAGTTATCCAATTCACTCAAAAATGGTGCCAAACCTTTGGAAAGACTCCCCTGATACATTTGGCGCTAGATACAGAAGGGTTTTTATCATAGGAAGAAAAATCAGGCCTTGACAACTTGAACTGTGGAAGAACATTTTTTTGAAAAAATTCCTGACCCGCGGGTCACAATTTCACCAAAACTCTGAAGTCATCCAATTCACTCAAAAGAGGTGCCAAGCTGTTGGAAAGACTCCCCTGATACGTTTGGAGGTGGATACAGGAGGGTCTTTATCATAGCGATAAAAATCAGGTCTCGACAACTTGACCTGGGGGAAAACATATTTTTTTAAAAAAATCCCTGACCCGCGGGTCACAATTTCACCCAAAATCGGAAGTTTTCCAATTCACTCAAAAATGGTGCCAAGCTGTTGGAATGACTCCCCTGATACGTTTGGCGGTGGATATAGAAGGGTTTTTATCATAGGAAGAAAAAAATCAGGCCTCGACAACTTGACTTGCGGATGAACATTTTTCGGAAAAAATCCCTGACGCCGCGGGTCAGAATTTCACCAAAAATCTGAAGTTATCAAATTCACTCAAAAGTGGTGCCAAACTGTTGGAAAGAGTCCCCTGATATGTTTGGCGCTAGATACAGAAGGGTTTTTATCATAGGAATAAAAATCAGGCCTCGACAACTTGACCTGTGGAAGAACATTTTTTTTTGAAAAAATCCCTGACCCGCGGGTCAGAATTTCACCCAAAATCTGAAGTTATACAATTCACTCAAAAATGTGCCTAACTTTTGGAAAGAGTCCCCAGATACGTTTGGCGCTAGATACAGAAGGGTTTTTATCATAGGAAGAAAAATCAGGCCTTGACAACTTGAACTGTGGAAGAACATTTTTTTGAAAAAATCCCTGACCCGCGGGTCAGAATTTCACCAAAAATCTGAAGTTATCCAATTCACTCAAAAATGGTGCCAAACTGTTTCAAAGACTCGCCTGATTCGTTTGGCGGTGGATACAGGAGGGTTTTTTATCATAGCAATAAAAATCAGGCCTCGACAACTTGACCTGGGGCAAAACATTTTTTTTGAAAAAATCCCTGACCCGCGGGTCAGAATTTCACCCAAAATCTGAAGTTATCCAATTCACTCAAAAATGGTGCCAAACTGTTGCACAGACTCCCCTGATACGTTTGGCGCTAGATACAGAAGGGTTTTTATCATAGGAAGAAAAATCAGGCCTTGACAACTTGAACTGTGGAAGAACATTTTTTTGAAAAAATCCCTGACCCGCGGGTCAGAATTTCACCAAAAATCTGAAGTTATCCAATTCACTCAAAAATGGTGCCAAACTGTTTCAAAGACTCGCCTGATTCGTTTGGCGGTGGATACAGGAGGGTTTTTTATCATAGCAATAAAAATCAGGCCTCGACAACTTGACTTGGGGCAAAACATTTTTTTTGAAAAAATCCCTGACCCGCGGGTCACAATTTCACCCAAAATCGGAAGTTATCCAATTCACTCAAAAATGGTTCCAAACTGTTGGAAAGAGTCCCCTGATACGTTTTTACGCTGGATACAGGAGGGTTTTGTTCATAGGCAGAAAAATCAGGCCTCGACAACTTGACCTGTGGAAGAACATTTTTTTTGAAAAAATCCCTGACCCGCGGGTCAGAATTTCACCCAAAATCGGAGGTTGTCCAATTCACTCAAAAATGGTGCCAAGCTGTTGGAATGACTCCCCTGATACGTTTGGCGGTGGATACAGAAGGGTTTTTAATCATAGGAAGAAAAAAAATCAGGCTTCAACAACTTGACTTGCGGATGAACATTTTTCGGGAAAAATTCCTGACCCGCAGGTCAGAATTTCACCAAAAATCTGAAGTTATCAAATTCACTCAAAAGTGGTGCCAAACTTTTGGAAAGAGTCCCCTGATACGTTTGGCGCTAGATACAGAAGGGTTTTTATCATAGGAAGAAAAATCAGGCCTTGACAACTTGAACTGTGGTAGAACATTTTTTTAAAAAAATCCCTGACCCGCGGGTCAGAATTTCACTAAAAATCTAAAGTTATCCAATTCACTTAAAAATGGTGCCAAACTGTTTCAAAGACTCGCCTGATTCGTTTGGCGGTGGATACAGGAGGGTTTTTTATCATAGCGATAAAAATCAGGTCTCGACAACTTGACCTGGGGGAAAACATTTTTTTTGAAAAAAATCCCTGACCCGCGGGTCACAATTTCACCCAAAATCGGAAGTTATCCAATTCACTCAAAAATGGTGCCAAGCTGTTGGAATGACTCCCCTGATACGTTTGGCGGTGGATATAGAAGGGTTTTTATCATAGGAAGAAAAAAAATCAGGCCTCGACAACTTGACTTGCGGATGAACATTTTTCTTTTAAAAATCCCTGTCCCGCGGGTCAGGATTTCACCAAAAATCTGAAGTTATCCAATTCACTCAAAAATGGTGCCAAACTTTTGGAAAGAGTCCCCTGATACGTTTGGCGCTAGATACAAAAGGGTTTTTATCATAGGAAGAAAATTCAGGCCTTGACAACTTGAACTGTGGAAGAACATTTTTTTGAAAAAATCCCTGAGCCGCGGGTCAGAATTTCACCAAAAATCTGAAGTTATCCAATTCACTCAAAAATGGTGCCAAATTGTTGGAAAGAGTCCCCTGATATGTTTGGCGTTAGATACAGACGGGTTTTTATCATAGGAATAAAAATCAGGCCTCGACAACTTTACCTGTGGAAGAACATTTTTTTTAAAAAAAATCCCTGACCCGCGGGTCACAATTTCACCAAAAATCTGAAGTAACCAATTCACTCAAAAATGGTGCCAAACTGTTGGAAAGAGTCCCCTGATACGTTTTTGCACTGGATACAGGAGGGTTTTGTTCATAGGCAGAAAAATCAGGCCTTGACAACTTGACCTGCGGAAGAACATTTTTTTTGAAAAAATCCCTGACCCGCGGGTCACAATTTCACCCAAAATCTGAAGTTATCCAATTCACTCAAAAATGGTGCCAAACTGTTGGAAAAACTCCCCTGATACGTTTGGCGCTGGATACAGAAGGGTTTTTATCATTGGAATAAAAAACAGGCCTTGACAACTTGACTTGTGGAAGAACATTTTTCGGAAAAAATCCCTGACCCGCGGGTCAGAATTTCACCAAAAATCTGAAGTTATCCAATTCACTCAAAAATGGTGCCAAACTGTTGCACAGACTCCCCCAATACGCTTGGTGGTGGATACAGAAGGGTTTTTATCATAGGAAGAAAAATCAGGCCTTGACCACTTGAACTGTGGAAGAACATTTTTTTGAAAATATCCCTGACCCGCGGGTCAGAATTTCACCAAAAATCTGAAGTTATCCAATTCACTCAAAAATGGTGCCAAACTGTTGCACAGACTCCCCTGATACGTTTGGCGCTGGATACAGAAGGGTTTTTATCATTGGAATAAAAAACAGGCCTTGACAACTTGACTTGTGGAAGAACATTTTTCGGAAAAAATCCCTGACCCGCGGGTCAGAATTTCACCAAAAATCTGAAGTTATCCAATTCACTCAAAAATGGTGCCAAACTGTTGCACAGACTCCCCTGATACGTTTGGCGCTGGATACAGAAGGGTTTTTAATCATAGGAAGAAAAAAATCAGGCCTCGACAACTTGACTTGTGGAAGAACATTTTTCAGAAAAAATCCCTGACCCGCGGGTCAGAATTTCACCAAAAATCTGAAGTTATCCAATTCACTCAAAAATGGTGCCAAACTGTTGCAAAGACTCCCCTGATACGTTTGGCGGTGGATACAGGAGGGTTTTTTTATCATAGCAATAAAAATCAGGCCTTGACAACTTGACCTGGGGCAAAACATTTTTTTTGAAAAAATCCCTGACCCACGGGTCAGAATTTCACCAAAAATCTGAAGTTATCCAATTCACTCAAAAATGGTGCCAAACTGTTGGAAAGAGTCCCCGGATAAGTTTGGCGCTAGATACAGAAGGGTTTTTATCATAGGAAGAAAAATCAGGCTTTGACAACTTGAACTGTGGAAGAACATTTTTTTTGAAAAAATCCCTGACCAGCGGGTCACAATTTCACCAAAAATCTGAAGTTATACAATTCATTCAAAAATGGTGCTAAGCTGTTGGAATGACTCCCCTGATACGTTTGGCGGTGGATATAGAAGGGTTTTTATCATAGGAAGAAAAAAATCAGGCCTTGACCACTTGAACTGTGGAAGAACATTTTTTTGAAAATATCCCTGACCCGCGGGTCAGAATTTCACCAAAAATCTGAAGTTATCCAATTCACTCAAAAATGGTGATAAACTGTTGCACAGACTCCCCTGATACGTTTGGCGCTGGATACAGAAGGGTTTTTATCATTGGAATAAAAAACAGGCCTTGACAACTTGACTTGTGGAAGAACATTTTTCGGAAAAAATCCCTGACCCGCGGGTCAGAATTTCACCAAAAATCTGAAGTTTTCCAATTCATTCAAATATGGTGCCCAGCTGTTGGAATGACTGCCCTGATACGTTTGGCGGTGGATACAGAAGGGTTTTTAATCATAGGAAGAAAAAAATCAGGCCTCGACAACTTGACTTGCGGATGAACCTTTTTCTGAAAAAAATCCCTGACCCGCGGGTCAGAATTTCACCAAAAATCTGAAGTCATCCAATTCACTCAAAAGTGGTGCCAAGCTGTTGGAAAGCCTCCCCTGATACGTTTGGAGGTGGATACAGGAGGGTTTTTATCATAGCAATAAAAATCAGGCCTCAACAACTTGACCTGGGGGAAAACATTTTTTTTGAAAAAATCCCTGACCCGCGGGTCACAATTTCATCCAAAATCGGAAGCTTTCCAATTCGCTCAAAAATGGTGCCAAGCTGTTGGAATGACTCCCCTGATACGTTTGGCGGTGGATATAGAAGGGTTTTTATCATAGGAAGAAAAAAATCAGGCCTCGACAACTTGACTTGCGGAAGAACATTTTTTTTGAAAAAATCCCTGACCCGTGGGTCAGAATTTCACCAAAAATCTGAAGTTATACAATTCACTCAAAAATGGAGCCAAGCTGTTGCACAGACTCCCCTGATACGTTTTTGCGCTGGATACAGGAGGGTTTTTATCATAGGCAGAAAAATCAGGCCTTGACAACTTGACCTGCGGAAGAACATTTTTTGAAAAAATCCCTGACCCGCGGGTCAGAATTTCACCAAAAATCTGAAGTTATCGAATTCACTCAAAAATGGTGCCAAACTGTTGCACAGACTCCCGTGATACGTTTGGTGGTGGATACAGAAGGGTTTTTATCATAGGACGAAAAATCAGGCCTCGACAACTTGACCTGCGGAAGAACATTTTTTTTGAAAAAATCCCTGACCCGCGGGTCAGAATTTCACCAAAAATCTGAAGTTATCCTATTCACTCAAAAATGGTGCCAAACTGTTGCAAAGACTCCCCTGATACGTTTGGCGGTGGATACAGAAGGGTTTTTAATCATAGGAAGAAAAAAATCAGGCCTCGACAACTTGACTTGGGGATGAACATTTTTCTGAAAAAAATCCCTGACCCGCGGGTCAGAATTTCACCAAAAATCTGAAGTCATCCAATTCACTCAAAAGTGGTGCCAAGCTGTTGGAAAGACTCCCCTGATACGTTTGGAGGTGGATACAGGAGGGTTTTTATCATAGCGATAAAAATCAGGCCTTGACAACTTGACCTGGGGGAAAATATTTTTTTTTGAAAAAATCCCTGACCCGCGGGTCAGAATTTCACCCAAAATCTGAAGTTATCCAATTCACTCAAAAATGGTGCCAAACTGTTGCACAGACTCCCCTGATACGTTTGGCGCTGGATACAGAAGGGTTTTTATCATTGGAATAAAAAACAGGCCTTGACAACTTGACTTGTGGAAGAACATTTTTCGGAAAAAATCCCTGACCCGCGGGTCAGGATTTCACCAAAAATCTGAAGTTATCCAATTCACTCAAAAATGGTGCCGAACTGTTGGAAAGAGTCCCCTGATACGTTTGGCGCTAGATACAGAAGGGTTTTTATCATAGGAATAAAAATCAGGCTTCGACAACTTGACCTGCGGAAGAACATTTTTTTTGAAAAAATCCCTGACCCGCGGGTCAGGATTTCACCAAAAATCTGAAGTTATACAATTCACTCAAAAATGGTGCCAAACTGTTGGAAAGAGTCCCCTGATACGTTTTTGTGCTAGATACAGAAGGGTTCTTAATCATAGGAAGAAATAAATCAGGCCTCGACAACTTGAACTGTGGAAGAACATTTTTTTGAAAAAATCCCTGACCCGCGGGTCAGAATTTCACCAAAAATCTGAAGTTATCCTATTCACTCAAAAATGGTGCCAAATTGTTGCACAGACTCCCCTGATACGTTTGGCGGTGGATACAGAAGGGTTTTTATCATAGGAAGAAAAATCAGGCCTCGACAACTTGGCCTGTGGAAGAACATTTTATTTAAAAAAATCCCTGACCCGCGGGTCAGAATTTAACCAAAAATCTGAAGTTATCCAATTCACTCAAAAATGGTGCCAAACTGTTGCAAGGACTCCCCTGATACGTTTGGCGGTTGATACAGGAGGGTTTTGATCATAAGAAGAAAAATCAGGCCTCGACAACTTGGCCTGCGGAAGAACATTTTTTTAAAAAAATCCCTGACCCGCGGGTCAGGATTTCACCAAAAATCTAAAGTTTTCCAATTCACTCAAAAATGGTGCCAAACTGTTGGAAAGACTCCCCTGATACGTTTGCCGGTGGATACAGGAGGGTTTTTATCATATGAAAAGAAATCAGACCTCGACAACTTGACCTGCGGAAGAACATTTTTTTTGAAAAAAATCCTGACCCGCGGGTAAGAATTTCACCAAAAATCTGAAGTTTTCCAGTTCATTCAAATATGGTGCCAAGCTGTTGGAATGACTCTCCTGATACGTTTGGCAGTGGATACAGAAGGGTTTTTAATCATAGGAAGAAAAAAATCAGGCCTCGACAACTTGAACTGTGGAAGAACATTTTTTTGAAAAAATCCCTGACCCGCGGGTCAGAATTTCACCAAAAATCTGAAGTTATCGAATTCACTCAAAAATGGTGCCAAACTGTTGCACAGACTCCCGTGATACGTTTGGAGGTGGGTACAGGAGGGTTTTTATCATAGCGATAAAAATCAGGTCTCGACAACTTGACCTGGGGGAAAACATTTTTTTTGAAAAAATCCCTGACCCGCGGGTCACAATTTCACCCAAAATCGGAAGTTTTCCAATTCACTCAAAAATGGTGCAAAGCTGTTGGAATGACTCCCCTGATACGTTTGGCGGTGGATATAGAAGGGTTTTTATCATAGGAAGAAAAAAATCAGGCCTCGACAACTTGACTTGCGGATGAACATTTTTCTGAAAAAAATCCCTGACCCGCGGGTCACAATTTCACCCAAAATCGGAAGCTTTCCAATTCACTCAAAAATGGTGCCAAGCTGTTGGAATGACTCCCCTGATACGTTTGGCGGTGGATATAGAAGGGTTTTTATCATAGGAAGAAAAAAATCAGGCCTCGACAACTTGACTTGCGGATGAACATTTTTCTGAAAAAAATCCCTGACCCGCGGGTCACAATTTCACCCAAAATCGGAAGCTTTCCAATTCACTCAAAAATGCTGCCAAGCTGTTGGAATGACTCCCCTGATACGTTTGGCGGTGGATATAGAAGGGTTTTTATAATAGGAAGAAAAAAATCAGGCCTCGACAACTTGACTTGCGGATGAACATTTTTCTGAAAAAAATCCCTGACCCGCGGGTCAGGATTTCACCAAAAATCTGAAGTTATCGAATTCACTCAAAAATGGTGCCAAACATTTGGAAAGAGTCCCCTGATACGTTTGGCGGTGGAAACAGAAGGGTTTTTATCATAGGAAGAAAAATCAGGCCTCGACAACTTGGCCTGCGGAAGAACATTTTTTTAAAAAAAAATCCCTGACCCGCGGGTCAGAATTTAACAAAAAATCTGAAGTTATCCAATTCACTCAAAAATGGTGCCAAGCTGTTCACAGACTCCCCGATACGTTTGGAGGTTAATACAGGTGGGTTTTGATCATAAGAAGAAAAAATCAGGCCTCGACAACTCGACTTGCGGAAGAACATTTTTCTGAGAAAAATCCTGACCCGCAGGTCAGAATTTCACCAAAAATCTGAAGTTATCCAATTCACTCAAAAATGGTGCCAAACTGTTGCAAGGACTCCCCTGATACGTTTGGCGGTGGATACAGAAGGGTTTTTATCATAGGAAGAAAAATCAGGCCTCGACAACTTGGCCTGCGGAAGAACATTTTTTTAAAAAAATCCCTGACCCGCGGGTCAGGATTTCACCAAAAATCTGAAGTTTTCCAATTCACTCAAAAATGGTGCCAAACTGTTGCACAGACTCCCCTGATACGTTTGGCGGTGGATACAGGAGGGTTTTGATCATAAGAAGAAAAAATCAGGCCTCGACAACTCGACTTGCGGAAGAACATTTTTTTAAAAAAATCCCTGACCCGCGGGTCAGGATTTCACCAAAAATCTGAAGTTTTCCAATTCACTCAAAAATGGTGCCAAACTGTTGGAAAGACTCCCCTGATACGTTTGCCGGTGGATACAGGAGGGTTTTGATCATAAGAAGAAAAAATCAGGCCTCGACAACTAGACTTGCGGAAGAACATTTTTCTGAGAAAAATCCTGACCCGCAGGTCAGAATTTCACCAAAAATCTGAAGTTATCCAATTCACTCAAAAATGGTGCCAAACTGTTGCAAGGACTCCCCTGATACGTTTAGCGCTGGATACAGAAGGGTTTTTATCATTGGAATAAAAAACAGGCCTAGACAACTTGACTTGTGGAAGAACATTTTTCGGAAAAAATCCCTGACCCGCGGGTCAGAATTTCACCAAAAATCTGAAGTTATCCTATTCACTCAAAAATGGTGCCAAACTGTTGCACAGACTCCCCTGATACTTTTGGCGCTGGCAACAGAAGGGTTTTTATCATAGGAAGAAAAAATCAGGCCTAGATAACTTGACCTGAGGAAGAACTTTTTTTTTGAAAAATTCCCTGACCCGCGGGTCACAATTTCACCCAAAATCTGAAGTTTTCCAATTCATTCAAATATGGTGCCAAGCTGTTGGAATGACTCCCCTGATACGTTTGGCGGTGGATACAGAAGGGTTTTTAATCATAGGAAGAAAAAAATCAGGCCTCGACAACTTGACTTGCGGAAGAACATTTTTTTTAAAAAAATCCCTGACCCGCGGGTCAGGATTTCACCAAAAATCTGAAGTTTTCCAATTCACTCAAAAATGGTGCCAAACTGTTGGAAAGACTCCCCTGATACGTTTGCCGGTGGATACAGGAGGGTTTTTATCATAGGAAAAGAAATCAGACCTCGACAACTTGACCTGCGGAAAAACATTTTTTTTGAAAAAATTCCCTGACCCGTGGGTCAGAATTTAACCAAAAATCTGAAGTTATCCAATTCACTCAAAAATGGTGCCAAACTGTTGCAAGGACTCCCCTGATACGTTTGGCGCTGGATACAGAAGGGTTTTTATCATTGGAATAAAAAACAGGCCTAGACAACTTGAGTTGTGGAAGAACATTTTTCGGAAAAAATCCCTGACCCGCGGGTCAGGATTTCACCAAAAATCTGAAGTTATCCAATTCACTTAAAAATGGTGCCAAACTGTTGCACAGACTCCCCTGATACTTTTGGCGCTGGCAACAGAAGGGTTTTTATCATAGGAAGAAAAAATCAGGCCTAGATAACTTGACCTGAGGAACAACTTTTTTTTTGAAAAATTCCCTGACCCGCGGGTCACAATTTCACCAAAAATCTGAAGTTATCCAATTCACTCAAAAATGGTGCCAAACTGTTGCACAGACTCCCCTGATACGTTTGGAGGTTGATACAGGAGGGTTTTGATCATTAGAAGAAAAAATCAGGCCTCGACAACTCGACTTGCGGAAGAACATTTTTCTGAGAAAAATCCTGACCCGCAGGTCAGAATTTCACCAAAAATCTGAAGTTATCCTATTCACTCAAAAATGGTGCCAAACTGTTGCAAGGACTCCCCTGATACGTTTGACGGTGGATACAGAAGGGTTTTTAATCATAGGAAGAAAAAAATCAGGCCTCGACAACTTGACTTGTGGAAGAACATTTTTCGGAAAAAATCCCTGACCCACGGGTCAGAATTTCACCAAAAATCTGAAGTTATCCAATTCACTCAAAAATGGTGCCAAACTGTTTCAAAGACTCGCCTGATTCGTTTGGCGGTGGATACAGGAGGGTTTTTTATCATAGCAATAAAAATCAGGCCTCGACAACTTGACCTGGGGCAAAACATTTTTTTTGAAAAAATCCCTGACCCGCGGGTCAGAATTTCACCAAAAATCTGAAGTTATCCAATTCACTCAAAAATGGTGCCAAACTGTTGGAAAGAGTCCCCTAATAAGTTTGGCGCTAGATACAGAAGGGTTTTTATCATAGGAATAAAAATCAGGCATCGACAACTTGACCTGTGGAAGAACATTTTTTTTGAAAAAATCCCTGACCCGCGGGTCAGAATTTCACCAAAAATCTGAAGTTATACAATTCACTCAAAAATGGTGCCAAACTGTTGGAAAGAGTCCCCTGATACGTTTTTGCGCTGGATACAGGAGGGTTTTGTTCATAGGCAGAAAAATCAGGCCTCGACAACTTGACCTGTGGAAGAACATTTTTTTTGAAAAAATCCCTGACCCGCGGGTCAGAATTTCACCAAAAATCTGAAGTTATCCAATTCACTCAAAAATGGTGCCAAACTGTTGCACAGACTCCCCTGATACGTTTGGAGGTTGATACAGGAGGGTTTTGATCATTAGAAGAAAAAATCAGGCCTCGACAACTCGACTTGGGGAAGAACATTTTTCTGAGAAAAATCCTGACCCGCAGGTCAGAATTTCACCAAAAATCTGAAGTAATCCTATTCACTCAAAAATGGTGCCAAACTGTTGCAAGGACTCCCATGATACGTTTGGCGGTGGATACAGAAGGGTTTTTATCATAGGAAGAAAAATCAGGCCTCGACAACTAGACCTGCGGAAGAACATTTTTCTGAAAAAAATCCCTGACCCGCGGGTCACAATTTCACCCAAAATCTGAAGTTTTCCAATTCACTCAAAAATGGTGCCAAGCTGTTGGAATGACTCCCCTGATACGTTTGACGGTGGATACAGAAGCGTTTTTAATCATAGGAAGAATAAAATCAGGCCTCGACAACTTGACCTGCGGAAGAACAATTTTTTTGAAAAAATTCCTGACCCTCGGGTCAGAATTTCGCCAAAAATCTGAAGTTATCGAATTCACTCAAAAATGGTCCCAAACTGTTGCACAGACTCCCCTGATACGTTTGGAGGTTGATACAGGAGGGTTTTGATCATAAGAAGAAAAAATCAGGCCTCGACAACTCGACTTGCGGAAGAATATTTTTCTGAGAAAAATCCTGACCCGCAGGTCAGAATTTCACCAAAAATCTGAAGTTATCCTATTCACTCAAAAATGGTGCCAAGCTGTTGGAATGACTCCCCTGATACGTTTGACGGTGGATACAGAAGGGTTTTTAATCATAGGAAGAAAAAAATCAGGCCTCGACAACTTGACCTGCGGAAGAACAATTTTTTTGAAAAAAATTCCTGACCCGCGGGTCAGAATTTCACCAAAAATCTGAAGTTATCCAATAGACTCAAAAATGGTGCCAAACTTTTGGAAAGAGTCACCTGATACGTTTGGCGCTAGATACAGAAGGGTTTTTAATCATAGGAAGAAAAATCAGGCCTCGACAACTTGACCTGCGGAAGAACATTTTTTTGAACAAAATCCCTGACCCGCGGGTCAGAATTTCACCCAAATCTGAAGTTTTCCAATTCACTCAAAAATGGTGCCAAACTGTTGCACAGACTCCCCTGATACGTTTGACGGTGGATACAGAAGGGTTTTTAATCATAGGAAGAAAAAAATCAGGCCTCGACAACTTGACTTGTGGAAGAACATTTTTCAGAAAAAATCCTTGACCCACGGGTCAGAATTTCACCAAAAATCTGAAGTTATCCAATTCACTCAAAAATGGTGCCAAACTGTTGGAAAGAGTCCCCTGATACGTTTTTGCGCTGGATACAGGAGGGTTTTGTTCATAGGCGGAAAAATCAGGCCTCGGCAACTTGACCTGTGGAAGAACATTTTTTTTGAAAAAATCCCTGACCCGCGGGTCAGAATTTCACCAAAAATCTGAAGTTACCGAATTCCCTCAAAAATGGTGCCAAATTTTGGAAAGAGTCCCCTGATACGTTTGGCGCTAGATACAGAAGGGTTTTTAATCATAGGAAGAAAAATCAGGCCTCGACAACTTGAACTGTGGAAGAACATTTTTTTGAAAAAATCCCTGACCCGCGGGTCAGAATTTCACCAAAAATCTGAAGTTATCGAATTCACTCAAAAATGGTGCCAAACTGTTGCACAGACTCCCGTGATACGTTTGGAGGTGGGTACAGGAGGGTTTTTATCATAGCGATAAAAATCAGGTCTCGACAACTTGACCTGGGGGAAAACATTTTTTTTGAAAAAATCCCTGACCCGCGGGTCACAATTATACCCAAAATCGGAAGTTTTCCAATTCACTCAAAAATGGTGCAAAGCTGTTGGAATGACTCCCCTGATACGTTTGGCGGTGGATATAGAAGGGTTTTTATCATAGGAAGAAAAAAAATCAGGCCTCGACAACTTGACTTGCGGATGAACATTTTTCTGAAAAAAATCCCTGACCCGCGGGTCAGAACTTCACCAAAAATCTGAAGTTATCCAATTCACTCAAAAATGGTGCCAAACTTTCGAAAGAGTCCCCTGATACGTTTTTGCGCTGGATACAGGAGGGTTTTTATCATAGGCAGAAAAAACAGGCCTCGACAACTTGAACTGTGGAAGAACATTTTTTGAAAAAATCCCTGACCCGCGGGTCAGAATTTCACCAAAAATCTGAAGTTATCGAATTCACTCAAAAATGGTGCCAAACTGTTGCACAGACTCCCCTGATACGTTTGGCGCTGGATACAGAAGGGTTTTCATCATAGGAATAAAAATCAGGCCTCGACAACTTGACTTGCGGATGAACATTTTTCTGAAAAAAATCCCTGACCCGCGGGTCAGGATTTCACCAAAAATCTGAAGTCATCCAATTCACTCAAAAGTGGTGCCAAACTGTTGCACAGACTCCCCTGATACGTTTGCCGGTGGATACAGGAGGGTTTTTATCATATGAAAAGAAATCAGGTCTCGACAACTTGACCTGCGGAAGAACATTTTTTTTGAAAAAATTCCTGACCCGCGGGTCAGAATTTCACCAAAAATCTGAAGTTATCCAATTCACTCAAAAATGGTGCCAAACTGTTGCACAGACTCCCCTGATACGTTTGGCGCTGGCAACAGAAGGGTTTTTATCATAGGAAGAAAAAATCAGGCCTAGATAACTTGACCTGCGGAAGAACATTTTTTTAAAAAAAATCCCTGACCCGCGGGTCAGAATTTCACCAAAAATCTGAAGTTATACAATTCACTCAAAAATGGTGCCAAACTGTTGGAAAGAGTCCCCTGATACGTTTTTGCGCTGGATACAGGAGGGTTTTGTTCATAGGCAGAAAAATCAGGCCTTGACAACTTGAACTGTGGAAGAACATTTTTTTGAAAAAATCCCTGACCCGTGGGTCAGAATTTAACCAAAAATCTGAAGTTATCCAATTCACTCAAAAATGGTGCCAAACTGTTGCAAGGACTCCCCTGATACGTTTGGCGCTGGATACAGAAGGGTTTTTATCATTGGAATAAAAAACAGGCCTAGACAACTTGACTTGTGGAAGAACATTTTTCGGAAAAAATCCCTGACCCGCGGGTCAGAATTTCACCAAAAATCTGAAGTTATCCTATTCACTCAAATATGGTGCAAAACTGTTGTACAGACTCCCCTGATACTTTTGGCGCTGGCAACAGAAGGGTTTTTATCATAGGAAGAAAAAATCAGGCCTTGACAACTTGACCTGTGGAAGAACATTTTTTTAAAAAAAATTCCCTGACCCGCGGGTCAGAATTTCGCCAAAAATCTGAAGTTATCGAATTCACTCAAAAATGGTGCCAAATTGTTGCACAGACTCCCCTGATACGTTTGGCGGTGGATACAGAAGGGTTTTTATCATAGGAAGAAAAAATCAGGCCTAGATAACTTGGCCTGCGGAAGAACATTTTTTTAAAAAAAATCCCTGACCCGTGGGTCTGAATTTAACCAAAAATCTGAAGTTATCCAATTCACTCAAAAATGGTGCCAAACTGTTGCAAGGACTCCCCTGATACGTTTGGCGGTGGATACAGGAGGGTTTTGATCATGAGAAGAAAAAACCAGGCCTCGACAACTCGACTTGCGGATGAACATTTTTCTGAAAAAAATCCCTGACCCGCGGGTCAGGATTTCACCAAAAATCTGAAGTTATCCAATTCACTCAAAAGTGGTGCCAAACTGTTGCACAGACTCCCCTGATACGTTTGCCGGTGGATACAGGAGGGTTTTTATCATATGAAAAGAAATCAGGTCTCGACAACTTGACCTGCGGAAGAACATTTTTTTTGAAAAAATTCCTGACCCGCGGGTCAGAATTTCACCAAAAATCTGAAGTTATCCAATTCACTCAAATATGGTGCCAAACTGTTGCACAGACTCCCCTGATATGTTTGGCGCTAGATACAGAAGGGTTTTTATCATAGGAATAAAAATCAGGCCTCGACAACTTGACCTGTGGAAGAACATTTTTTTAAAAAAAATCCCTGACCCGCGGGTCAGAATTTCACCAAAAATCTGAAGTTATACAATTCACTCAAAAATGGTGCCAAACTGTTGGAAAGAGTCCCCTGATACGTTTTTGCGCTGGATACAGGAGGGTTTTGTTCATAGGCAGAAAAATCAGGCCTTGACAACTTGAACTGTGGAAGAACATTTTTTTTAAAAAAATTCCCTGACCCGCGGGTCAGAATTTCGCCAAAAATCTGAAGTTATCGAATTCACTCAAAAATGGTGCCAAATTGTTGCACAGACTCCCCTGATACGTTTGGCGGTGGATACAGAAGGGTTTTTATCATAGGAAGAAAAAATCAGGCCTAGATAACTTGGCCTGCGGAAGAACATTTTTTTAAAAAAAATCCCTGACCCGTGGGTCTGAATTTAACCAAAAATCTGAAGTTATCCAATTCACTCAAAAATGGTGCCAAACTGTTGCAAGGACTCCCCTGATACGTTTGGCGGTGGATACAGGAGGGTTTTGATCATGAGAAGAAAAAACCAGGCCTCGACAACTCGACTTGCGGATGAACATTTTTCTGAAAAAAATCCCTGACCCGCGGGTCAGGATTTCACCAAAAATCTGAAGTTATCCAATTCACTCAAAAGTGGTGCCAAACTGTTGCACAGACTCCCCTGATACGTTTGCCGGTGGATACAGGAGGGTTTTTATCATATGAAAAGAAATCAGGTCTCGACAACTTGACCTGCGGAAGAACATTTTTTTTGAAAAAATTCCTGACCCGCGGGTCAGAATTTCACCAAAAATCTGAAGTTATCCAATTCACTCAAATATGGTGCCAAACTGTTGCACAGACTCCCCTGATACGTTTGGCGCTGGCAACAGAAGGGTTTTTATCATAGGAAGAAAAAATCAGGCCTAGATAACTTGACCTGCGGAAGAACTTTTTTTTTGAAAAATTCCCTGACCCGCGGGTCAGAATTTCGCCAAAAATCTGAAGTTATCCAATTCACTCAAAAATGGTGCCAAACTGTTGCACAGACTCCCCTGATATGTTTGGCGCTAGATACAGAAGGGTTTTTATCATAGGAATAAAAATCAGGCCTCGACAACTTGACCTGTGGAAGAACATTTTTTTAAAAAAAATCCCTGACCCGCGGGTCAGAATTTCACCAAAAATCTGAAGTTATACAATTCACTCAAAAATGGTGCCAAACTGTTGGAAAGAGTCCCCTGATACGTTTTTGCGCTGGATACAGGAGGGTTTTGTTCATAGGCAGAAAAATCAGGCCTTGACAACTTGAACTGTGGAAGAACATTTTTTTGAAAAAATCCCTGACCCGTGGGTCAGAATTTAACCAAAAATCTGAAGTTATCCAATTCACTCAAAAATGGTGCCAAACTGTTGCAAGGACTCCCCTGATACGTTTGGCGCTGGATACAGAAGGGTTTTTATCATTGGAATAAAAAACAGGCCTCGACAACTTGACCTGTGGAAGAACATTTTTTTAAAAAAAATCCCTGACCCGCGGGTCAGAATTTCACCAAAAATCTGAAGTTATACAATTCACTCAAAAATGGTGCAAAACTGTTGTACAGACTCCCCTGATACTTTTGGCGCTGGCAACAGAAGGGTTTTTATCATAGGAAGAAAAAATCAGGCCTTGACAACTTGACCTGTGGAAGAACATTTTTTTTTTGAAAAATTCCCTGACCCGCGGGTCAGAATTTCGCCAAAAATCTGAAGTTATCGAATTCACTCAAAAATGGTGCCAAATTGTTGCACAGACTCCCCTGATACGTTTGGCGGTGGATACAGAAGGGTTTTTATCATAGGAAGAAAAAATCAGGCCTAGATAACTTGGCCTGCGGAAGAACATTTTTTTTAAAAAAATCCCTGACCCTGGGTCTAAATTTAACCAAAAATCTGAAGTTATCCAATTCACTCAAAAATGGTGCCAAACTGTTGCACAGACTCCCCTGATATGTTTGGCGCTAGATACAGAAGGGTTTTTATCATAGGAATAAAAATCAGGCCTCGACAACTTGACCTGTGGAAGAACATTTTTTTAAAAAAAATCCCTGACCCGCGGGTCAGAATTTCACCAAAAATCTGAAGTTATACAATTCACTCAAAAATGGTGCCAAACTGTTGGAAAGAGTCCCCTGATACGTTTTTGCGCTGGATACAGGAGGGTTTTGTTCATAGGCAGAAAAATCAGGCCTTGACAACTTGAACTGTGGAAGAACATTTTTTTGAAAAAATCCCTGACCCGTGGGTCAGAATTTAACCAAAAATCTGAAGTTATCCAATTCACTCAAAAATGGTGCCAAACTGTTGCAAGGACTCCCCTGATACGTTTGGCGCTGGATACAGAAGGGTTTTTATCATTGGAATAAAAAACAGGCCTAGACAACTTGACTTGTGGAAGAACATTTTTCGGAAAAAATCCCTGACCCGCGGGTCAGAATTTCACCAAAAATCTGAAGTTATCCTATTCACTCAAATATGGTGCAAAACTGTTGTACAGACTCCCCTGATACTTTTGGCGCTGGCAACAGAAGGGTTTTTATCATAGGAAGAAAAAATCAGGCCTTGACAACTTGACCTGTGGAAGAACATTTTTTTTTTGAAAAATTCCCTGACCCGCGGGTCAGAATTTCGCCAAAAATCTGAAGTTATCGAATTCACTCAAAAATGGTGCCAAATTGTTGCACAGACTCCCCTGATACGTTTGGCGGTGGATACAGAAGGGTTTTTATCATAGGAAGAAAAAATCAGGCCTAGATAACTTGGCCTGCGGAAGAACATTTTTTTTAAAAAAATCCCTGACCCTGGGTCTAAATTTAACCAAAAATCTGAAGTTATCCAATTCACTCAAAAATGGTGCCAAACTGTTGCAAGGACTCCCCTGATACGTTTGGCGGTGGATACAGGAGGGTTTTGATCATGAGAAGAAAAAACCAGGCCTCGACAACTCGACTTGCGGAAGAACATTTTTCTGAGAAAAATCCTGACCCGCAGGTCAGAATTTCACCAAAAATCTGAAGTTATCCTATTCACTCAAAAATGGTGCCAAACTGTTGCAAAGACTCCCCTGATACTTTTGGCGCTGGCAACAGAAGGGTTTTTATCATAGGAAGAAAAAATCAGCCCTAGATAACTTGACCTGAGGAAGAACTTTTTTTTTGAAAAATTCCCTGACCCGCGGGTCACAATTTCACCCAAAATCTGAAGTTTTCCAATTCATTCAAATATGGTGCCAAGCTGTTGGAATGACTCCCCTGATACGTTTGGCGGTGGATACAGAAGGGTATTTAATCATAGGAAGAAAAAAATCAGGCCTCGACAACTTAACCTGCGGGAAAACCTTTTTTTTGAAAAAATCCCTGACCCGCGGGTCACAATTTCACCCAAAATCGGAAGCTTTCCAATTCACTCAAAAATGGTGCCAAGCTGTTGGAATGACTCCCCTGATACGTTTGGCGGTGGATATAGAAGGGTTTTTATAATAGGAAGAAAAAAATCAGGCCTCGACAACTTGACTTGCGGATGAACATTTTTCTGAAAAAAATCCCTGACCCGCGGGTCAGGATTTCACCAAAAATCTGAAGTTATCGAATTCACTCAAAAATGGTGCCAAACATTTGGAAAGAGTCCCCTGATACGTTTGGCGGTGGAAACAGAAGGGTTTTTATCATAGGAAGAAAAATCAGGCCTCGACAACTTGGCCTGCGGAAGAACATTTTTTTAAAAAAAAATCCCTGACCCGCGGGTCAGAATTTAACCAAAAATCTGAAGTTATCCAATTCACTCAAAAATGGTGCCAAGCTGTTCACAGACTCCCCGATACGTTTGGAGGTTGATACAGGTGGGTTTTGATCATAAGAAGAAAAAATCAGGCCTCGACAACTCGACTGGCGGAAGAACATTTTTCTGAGAAAAATCCCTGACCCGCGGGTCAGAACTTCACCAAAAATCTGAAGTTATCCAATTCATTCAAAAATGGTGCCAAACTGTTGGAAAGAGACCCCTGATACGTTTTTGCGCTGGATACAGGAGCGTTTTTATCATAGGCAGAAGAATCAGGCCTCGACAACTTGAACTGTGGAAGAACATTTTTTGAAAAAATCCCTGACCCACGGGTCAGAATTTCACCAAAAATCTGAAGGTATCCAATTCACTCAAAAATGGAGCCAAGCTGTTGCACAGATTCCCCTGATACGTTTGGCGCTGGATACAGAAGGGTTTTTATCATTGGAATAAAAAACAGGCCTAGACAACTTGACTTGTGGAAGAACATTTTTCGGAAAAAATCCCTGACCCGCGGGTCAGAATTTCACCAAAAATCTGAAGTTATCCTATTCACTCAAATATGGTGCAAAACTGTTGTACAGACTCCCCTGATACTTTTGGCGCTGGCAACAGAAGGGTTTTTATCATAGGAAGAAAAAATCAGGCCTTGACAACTTGACCTGTGGAAGAACATTTTTTTTTTGAAAAATTCCCTGACCCGCGGGTCAGAATTTCGCCAAAAATCTGAAGTTATCGAATTCACTCAAAAATGGTGCCAAATTGTTGCACAGACTCCCCTGATACGTTTGGCGGTGGATACAGAAGGGTTTTTATCATAGGAAGAAAAAATCAGGCCTAGATAACTTGGCCTGCGGAAGAACATTTTTTTTAAAAAAATCCCTGACCCTGGGTCTAAATTTAACCAAAAATCTGAAGTTATCCAATTCACTCAAAAATGGTGCCAAACTGTTGCAAGGACTCCCCTGATACGTTTGGCGGTGGATACAGGAGGGTTTTGATCATGAGAAGAAAAAACCAGGCCTCGACAACTCGACTTGCGGAAGAACATTTTTCTGAGAAAAATCCTGACCCGCAGGTCAGAATTTCACCAAAAATCTGAAGTTATCCTATTCACTCAAAAATGGTGCCAAACTGTTGCAAAGACTCCCCTGATACTTTTGGCGCTGGCAACAGAAGGGTTTTTATCATAGGAAGAAAAAATCAGCCCTAGATAACTTGACCTGAGGAAGAACTTTTTTTTTGAAAAATTCCCTGACCCGCGGGTCACAATTTCACCCAAAATCTGAAGTTTTCCAATTCATTCAAATATGGTGCCAAGCTGTTGGAATGACTCCCCTGATACGTTTGGCGGTGGATACAGAAGGGTATTTAATCATAGGAAGAAAAAAATCAGGCCTCGACAACTTAACCTGCGGGAAAACCTTTTTTTTGAAAAAATCCCTGACCCGCGGGTCACAATTTCACCCAAAATCGGAAGCTTTCCAATTCACTCAAAAATGGTGCCAAGCTGTTGGAATGACTCCCCTGATACGTTTGGCGGTGGATATAGAAGGGTTTTTATAATAGGAAGAAAAAAATCAGGCCTCGACAACTTGACTTGCGGATGAACATTTTTCTGAAAAAAATCCCTGACCCGCGGGTCAGGATTTCACCAAAAATCTGAAGTTATCGAATTCACTCAAAAATGGTGCCAAACATTTGGAAAGAGTCCCCTGATACGTTTGGCGGTGGAAACAGAAGGGTTTTTATCATAGGAAGAAAAATCAGGCCTCGACAACTTGGCCTGCGGAAGAACATTTTTTTTAAAAAAAATCCCTGACCCGCGGGTCAGAATTTAACCAAAAATCTGAAGTTATCCAATTCACTCAAAAATGGTGCCAAGCTGTTCACAGACTCCCCGATACGTTTGGAGGTTGATACAGGTGGGTTTTGATCATAAGAAGAAAAAATCAGGCCTCGACAACTCGACTGGCGGAAGAACATTTTTCTGAGAAAAATCCCTGACCCGCGGGTCAGAACTTCACCAAAAATCTGAAGTTATCCAATTCATTCAAAAATGGTGCCAAACTGTTGGAAAGAGACCCCTGATACGTTTTTGCGCTGGATACAGGAGCGTTTTTATCATAGGCAGAAGAATCAGGCCTCGACAACTTGAACTGTGGAAGAACATTTTTTGAAAAAATCCCTGACCCACGGGTCAGAATTTCACCAAAAATCTGAAGGTATCCAATTCACTCAAAAATGGAGCCAAGCTGTTGCACAGATTCCCCTGATACGTTGTTGCGCTGGATACAGGAGGGTTTTTATCATAGGCAGAAAAATCAGGCCTCGACAACTTGAACTGTGGAAGAACATTTTTTGAAAAAATCCCTGACCCACGGGTCAGAATTTCACCAAAAATCTGAAGTTATCCAATTCACTCAAAAATGGTGCCAAACTTTTGGAAATAGTCCCCTGATACGTTTGGCGCTAGATACAGAAGGGTTTTTATCATTGGAAGTGGATACAGAAGGGTTTTTATCATAGGAAGAAAAATCAGGCCTCGACAACTTGACCTGCGGAATCTGAAGTTATCCAATTCACTCAAAAATGGTGCCAAACTGTTGGAAAGAGTCCCCTGATATGTTTGGCGCTAGATACAGAAGGGTTTTTATCATAGGAATAAAAATCAGGCCTCGACAACTTGACCTGTGGAAGAACATTTTTTTAAAAAAAAAACCCTGACCCGCGGGTCAGAATTTCACCAAAAATCTGAAGTTATACAATTCACTCAAAAATGGTGCCAAACTGTTGGAAAGAGTCCCCTGATACGTTTTTGCACTGGATACAGGAGGGTTTTGTTCATAGGCAGAAAAATCAGGCCTTGACAACTTGAACTGTGGAAGAACATTTTTTTGAAAAAATCCCTGACCCCGCGGGTCAGAATTTCACCCAAAATCTGAAGTTATCCAATTCACTCAAAAATGGTGCCAAACTGTTGCACAGACTCCCCTGATACGTTTGGCGCTGGATACAGAAGGGTTTTTATCATTGGAATAAAAAACAGGCCTTGACAACTTGACTTGTGGAAGAACATTTTTCGGAAAAAATCCCTGACCCGCGGGTCAGAATTTCACCAAAAATCTGAAGTTATCCTATTCACTCAAAAATGGTGCAAAACTGTTGCACGGACTCCCCTGATACTTTTGGCGCTGGCAAAAGAAGGGTTTTTTATCATAGGAAGAAAAAATCAGGCCTTGACAACTTGACCTGTGGAAGAACTTTTTTTTTTGAAAAATTCCCTGACCCGCGGGTCAGAATTTCGCCAAAAATCTGAAGTTATCGAATTCACTCAAAAATGGTGCCAAATTGTTGCACAGACTCCCCTGATACGTTTGGCGGTGGATACAGAAGGGTTTTTATCATAGGAAGAAAAATCAGGCCTCGACAACTTGGCCTGTGGAAGAACATTTTTTTAAAAAAAATCCTTGACCCGTGGGTCAGAATTTAACCAAAAATCTGAAGTTATCCAATTCACTCAAAAATGGTGCCAAACTGTTGCACGGACTCCCCTGATACTTTTGGCGGTTGATACAGGAGGGTTTTTATCATATGAAAAGAAATCAGACCTCGACAACTTGACCTGCGGAAGAACATTTTTTTTGAAAAAAATCCTGACCCGCGGGTCAGAATTTCACCAAAAATCTGAAGTTATCCAATTCACTCAAAAATGGTGCCAAACTGTTGCACAGACTCCCCTGATACGTTTGACGCTGGATACAGAAGGGTTTTTATCATTGGAATAAAAAACAGGCCTTGACAACTTGACTTGTGGAAGAACATTTTTCGGAAAAAATCCCTGACCCGCGGGTCAGAATTTCACCAAAAATCTGAAGTTATCCTATTCACTCAAAAATGGTGCCAAACTGTTGCACAGACTCCCCTGATACTTTTGGCGCTGGCAACAGAAGGGTTTTTATCATAGGAAGAAAAAATCAGGCCTAGATAACTTGACCTGAGGAAGAACTTTTTTTTTTGAAAAATTCCCTGACCCGCGGGTCACAATTTCACCCAAAATGTGAAGTTTTCCAATTCATTCAAATATGGTGCCAAGCTGTTGGAATGACTCCCCTGATACGTTTGGCGGTGGATACAGAAGGGTTTTTAATCATAGGAAGAAAAAAATCAGGCCTCGACAACTAAACATTTTTTTAAAAACCTTTTTTTTGAAAAAATCCCTGACCCGCGGGTCATAATTTCACCCAAAATCGGAAGCTTTCCAATTCACTCAAAAATGGTGCCAAGCTGTTGGAATGACTCCCCTGATACGTTTGGCGGTGGATATAGAAGGGTTTTTATAATAGGAAGAAAAAAATCAGGCCTCGACAACTTGACGTGCGGATGAACATTTTTCTGAAAAAAATTCCTGACCCGCGGGTCAGGATTTCACCAAAAATCTGAAGTTATCGAATTCACTCAAAAATGGTGCCAAACATTTGGAAAGAGTCCCCTGATACGTTTGGCGGTGGAAACAGAAGGGTTTTTATCATAGGAAGAAAAATCAGGCCTGCGGAAGAACATTTTTTTAAAAAAAAATCCCTGACCCGCGGGTCAGAATTTAACCAAAAATCTGAAGTTATCCAATTCACTCAAAAATGGTGCCAAGCTGTTGCAAGGACTCCCCTGATACGTTTGGCGGTGGATACAGAAGGGTTTTTATCATAGGAAGAAAAATCAGGCCTCGACAACTTGACTTGCGGATGAACATTTTTCTGAAAAAAATCCCTGACCCGCGGGTCAGGATTTCACCAAAAATCTGAAGTTTTCCAATTCACTCAAAAATGGTGCCAAACTGTTGGAAAGACTCCCCTGATACGTTTGCCGGTGGATACAGGAGGGTTTTTATCATAGGAAAAGAAATCAGACCTCGACAACTTGACCTGCGGAAGAACATTTTTTTAAAAAAATTCCTGACCCGCGGGTCACAATTTCAGCCAAAATCTGAAGTTATCCTATTCACTCAAAAATGGTGCCAAACTGTTGCACAGACTCCCCTGATACTTTTGGCGCTGGCAACAGAAGGGTTTTTATCATAGGAATAAAAATCAGGCCTAGATAACTTGACCTGAGGAAGAACTTTTTTTTTGAAAAATTCCCTGACCCGCGGGTCACAATTTCACCCAAAATCTGAAGTTATCCAATTCACTCAAAAATGGTGCCAAACTGTTGGAAAGAGTCCCCTGATATGTTTGGCGCTAGACACAGAAGGGTTTTGTTCATAGGCAGAAAAATCAGGCCTCGACAATTTGACCTGTGGAAGAACATTTTTTTGAAAAAATCCCTGACCCGCGGGTCAGAATTTCACCCAAAATCTGAAGTTTTCCAATTCACTCAACAATGGTGCCAAGCTGTTGGAATGACTCCCCTGATACGTTTGACGGTGGATGCAGAAGGGTTTTTAATCATAGGAAGAAAAAAATCAGGCCTCGACAACTTGACCTGCGCAAAAAACAGCATAACTTACTTTACGACTACTGACACTAAGATACATCATTCAAGTAACCTTCTGAGCTGAGTAATGGAAAATGATGGCCTGCAATGCACTAACGTTTTAACCATAGCTAAAAAAAACCCATAAAACTACTTGAAACGTTTTAAAAAAGTTGTACAATGTTCCTTGTATGAGGAACTAATTTTGCCTGATTGTTCTGATTCTTTTATGTTTTTAATTTGTCTGATTGTTTTTATGTATGTCGGTTTTATACTGTTTTATTCTTGGTTGCGGTACATTATGGGCCTATGGCCGAAATAAAGTTTATCTTATCTTATCTAACTTGACCTGCGGAAGAACAATTTTTTTGAAAAAATTCCTGACCCGCGGGTCAGAATTTCACCAAAAATCTGAAGTTATCCAATTCACTCAAAAATGGTGCCAAACTGTTGCACAGACTCCCCTGATACGTTTGGAGGTTGATACAGGAGGGTTTTTATCATAAGAAGAAAAAATCAGGCCTCGACAACTCGACTTGCGGAAGAACATTTTTCTGAGAAAAATCCTGACCCGCAGGTCAGAATTTCACCAAAAATCTGAAGTTATCCTATTCACTCAAAAATGGTGCCAAAGGGTTGCAAGAACTCCCCTGATACGTTTGGCGGTGGATACAGAAGGGTTTTTATCATAGGAAGAAAAATCAGGCCTCGACAACTTGACCTGCGGAAGAACATTTTTCTGAAAAAAATCCCTGACCCGCGGGTCATGATTTCACCAAAAATCTGAAGTTATCCAATTCACTCAAAAATGGTGCCAAACCTTTGGAAAGAGTCCCCTGATACGTTTGGCGCTAGATACAGAAGGGTTTTTATCATAGGAAAAGAAATCAGGCCTTGACAACTTGAACTGAGGAATAACATTTTTTTGAAAAAATCCCTGACCCGCGGGTCAGAATTTCACCAAAAATCTGAAGTCATCCAATTCACTCAAAAGTGGTGCCAAGCTGTTGGAAAGACTGCCCTGATACGTTTGGCGGTGGATACAGAAGGGTTTTTATCATAGGAAGAAAAATCAGGCCTCAACAACTTGACCTGCGGATGAACATTTTTTTTGAAAAAATCCCTGACCCGCGGGTCAGAATTTCACCAAAAATCTGAAGTTATCCAATTCACTCAAAAATGGTGCCAAACTGTTGCACAGACTCCCCTGATACGTTTGGAGGTTGATACAGGAGGGTTTTGATCATAAGAAGAAAAAATCAGGCCTCGACAACTCGACTTGCGGAAGAACATTTTTCTGAGAAAAATCCTGACCCGCAGGTCAGAATTTCACCAAAAATCTGAAGTTATCCTATTCACTCAAAAATGGTGCCAAACTGTTGCAAGGACTCCCCTGATACGTTTGGCGGTGGATACAGAAGGGTTTTTATCATAGGAAGAAAAATCAGGCCTCGACAACTAGACCTGCGGAAGAACATTTTTCTGAAAAAAATCCCTGACCCGCGGGTCACAATTTCACCCAAAATCTGAAGTTTTCCAATTCACTCAAAAATGGTGCCAAGCTGTTGGAATGACTCCCCTGATACGTTTGACGGTGGATACAGAAGGGTTTTTAATCATAGGAAGAAAAAAATCAGGCCTCGACAACTTGACCTGCGGAAGAACAATTTTTTTGAAAAAATTCCCTGACCCGTGGGTCAGAATTTCGCCAAAAATCTGAAGTTATCCAATTCACTCAAAAATGGTGCCAAACTGTTGCACAGACTCCCCTGATACGTTTGGCGCTGGCAACAGAAGGGTTTTTATCATAGGAAGAAAAAATCAGGCCTAGACAACTTGACCTGCGGAAGAACTTTTTTTTTGAAAAATTCCGTGACCCGCGGGTTAGAATTTCGCCAAAAATCTGAAGTTATCGAATTCACTCAAAAATGGTCCCAAACTGTTGCAGAGACTCCCCTGATACGTTTGGCGGTGGATACAGAAGGGTTTTTATCATAGGAAGAAAAATCAGGCCTCAACAACTTGGCCTGCGGAAGAACATTTTTTTAAAAAAAATCCCTGACCCGCGGGTCAGAATTTAACCAAAAATCTGAAGTTATCCTATTCACTCTTAAATGGTGCCAAACAGTTGCAAGGACTCCCCTGATACGTTTGGCGGTGGATACAGAAGGGTTTTTATCATAGGAAGAAAAATCAGGCCTCGACAACTTGACCTGCGGAAGAACATTTTTCTGAAAAAAATCCCTGACCCGCGGGTCAGGATTTCACCAAAAATCTGAAGTTATCCAATTCACTCAAAAATGGTGCCAAACCTTTGGAAAGAGTCCCCTGATACGTTTGGCGCTAGATACAGAAGGGTTTTTATCATAGGAAAAGAAATCAGGCCTTGACAACTTGAACTGTGGAACAACATTTTTTTGAAAAAATCCCTGACCCGCGGGTAAGAATTTCACCAAAAATCTGAAGTCATCCAATTCACTCAAAAGTGGTGACAAGCTGTTGGAAAGACTCCCCTGATACGTTTGGCAGTGTATACAGAAGGGTTTTTATCATAGGAAGAAAAATCAGGCCTCGACAACTTGACCTGTGGATGAACATTTTTTTTAAAAAATTCCTGACCCGCGGGTCAGAATTTCACCAAAAATCTGAAGTTATCCAATTAACTCAAAAATGGTGCCAAACTGTTGCACAGACTCCCCTGATACGTTTGGAGGTTGATACAGGAGGGTTTTCATCATGAGAAGAAAAAATCAGGCCTTGACAACTCGACTTGCGGAAGAACATTTTTCTGAGAAAAATCCTGACCCGCAGGTCAGAATTTCACCAAAAATCTGAAGTTATCCTATTCACTCAAAAATGGTGCAAAACTGCTGCAATGACTCCCCTGATACGTTTGGCGGTCAATACAGAAGCGTTTTTATCATAGGAAGAAAAATCAGGCCTCGACAACTAGACCTGCGGAAGAACATTTTTCTGAAAAAAATCCCTGACCCGCGGGTCACAATTTCACCCAAAATCTGACGTTTTCCAATTCACTCAAAAATGGTGCCAAGCTGATGGAATGACTCCCCTGATACGTTTGACGGTGGATACAGAAGGGTTTTTAATCATTGCAAGAAAAAATTCAGGTCTTGACAACTTGACTTGCGGATGAACATTTTTTTGAAAAAATCCCTGACCCCCCGGGTCAGAATTTCACCAAAAATCTTAAGTTATCCAATTCACTCAAAAATGGTGCCAAACTGTTGCACAGACTCCCCTGATACGTTTGGCGCTGGATACAGAAGGGTTTTTATCATTGGAATAAAAAACAGGCCATGACAACTTGACTTGTGGAAGAACATTTTTCGGAAAAAATCCCTGACCCGCGGGTCAGGATTTCACCAAAAATCTGAAGTTATCGAATTCACTCAAAAATGGTGCCAAACTGTTGCACAGACTCCCCTGATACGTTTGGCGGTGGATACAGAAGGGTTTTTATCATAGGAAGAAAAATCAGGCCTCGACAACTTGGCCTGCGGAAGAACATTTTTTTTAAAAAAATCCCTGACCCGCGGGTCAGAATTTAACCAAAATTCTGAAGTTATCCAATTCACTCAAAAATGGTGCCAAACTGTTGGAATGACTCCCCTGATACGTTTGACGGGGGATACAGAAGGGTTTTTAATCATAGGAAGAAAAAAATCTGGCCTCGACAACTTGACTTGTGGAAGAACATTTTTCGGAAAAAATCCCTGACCCGCGGGTCAGAATTTCACCAAAAATCTGAAGTCATCCAATTCACTCAAAAGTGGTGCCAAGCTGTTGGAAAGACTCCCCTGATACGTTTGGAGGTTGATACAGGAGGGTTTTGATCATAAGAAGAAAAAATCAGGCCTCGACAACTTGACCTGCGGAAGAACTTTTTTTTTGAAAAATTCCCTGACCCGCGGGTCAGAATTTCGCCAAAAATCTGAAGTTATCGAATTCACTCAAAAATGGTCCCAAACTGTTGCAGAGACTCCCCTGATACGTTTGGCGGTGGATACAGAAGGGTTTTTATCATAGGAAAAAAAATCAGGCCTCGACAACTTGGCCTGCGGAAGAACATTTTTTTTAAAAAAATCCCTGACCCGCGGGTCAGAATTTAACCAAAAATCTGAAGTTATCCAATTCACTCAAAAATGGTGCCAAACGGTTGCAAGGACTCCCCTGATACGTTTGGCGGTGGATACAGAAGGGTTTTTATCATAGGAAGAAAAATCAGGCCTCGACAACTTGACCTGCGGAAGAACATTTTTCTGAAAAAAATCCCTGACCCGCGGGTAAGAATTTCACCAAAAATCTGAAGTCATCCAATTCACTCAAAAGTGGTGACAAGCTGTTGGAAAGACTCCCCTGATACGTTTGACGCTGGATACAGAAGGGTTTTTATCATTGGAATAAAAAACAGGCCTTGACAACTTGACTTGTGGAAGAACATTTTTCGGAAAAAATCCCTGACCCGCGGGTCAGAATTTCACCAAAAATCTGAAGTTATCCTATTCACTCAAAAATGGTGCCAAACTGTTGCACAGACTCCCCTGATACTTTTGGCGGTGGATACAGTAGGGTTTTTAATCATAGGAAGAAAAAAATCAGGCCTCGACAACTTAACCTGCGGGAAAACCTTTTTTTTGAAAAAATCCCTGACGCGCGGGTCATAATTTCACCCAAAATCGGAAGCTTTCCAATTCGCTCAAAAATGGTGCCAAGCTGTTGGAATGACTCCCCTGATACGTTTGGCGGTGGATATAGAAGGGTTTTTATAATAGGAAGAAAAAAATCAGGCCTCGACAACTTGACTTGCGGATGAACATTTTTCTGAAAAAAATCCCTGACCCGCGGGTCAGGATTTCACCAAAAATCTGAAGTTATCCAATTCACTCAAAAATGGTGCCAAACATTTGGAAAGAGTCCCCTGATACGTTTGGCGGTGGAAACAGAAGGGTTTTTATCATAGGAAGAAAAATCAGGCCTCGACATCTTGGCCTGCGGAAGAACATTTTTTTTAAAAAAAATCCCTGACCCGCGGGTCAGAATTTAACCAAAAATCTGACGTTATCCAATTCACTCAAAAATGGTGCCAAGCTGTTGCAAGGACTCCCCTGATATGTTTGGCGGTGGATACAGAAGGGTTTTTATCATAGGAAGAAAAATCAGGCCTCGACAACTTGACTTGCGGATGAACATTTTTCTGAAAAAAATCCCTGACCCGCGGGTCAGGATTTCACCAAAAATCTGAAGTTTTCTAATTCACTCAAAAATGGTGCCAAACTGTTGGAAAGACTCCCCTGATACGTTTGCCGGTGGATACAGGAGGGTTTTTATCATAGGAAAAGAAATCAGGCCTTGACAACTTGAACTGAGGAATAACATTTTTTTGAAAAAATCCCTGACCCGCGGGTCAGAATTTCACCAAAAATCTGAAGTTATCGAATTCACTCAAAAATGGTGCCAAACTGTTGCACAGACTCCCCTGATACGTTTGGCGCTGGCAACAGAAGGGTTTTTATCATAGGAAGAAAAAATCAGGCCTAGACAACTTGACCTGCGGAAGAACTTTTTTTTTGAAAAATTCCCTGACCCGCGGGTCAGAATTTCGCCAAAAATCTGAAGTTATCGAATTCACTCCAAAATGGTCCCAAACTGTTGCAGAGACTCCCCTGATACGTTTGGCGGTGGATACAGAAGGGTTTTTATCATAGGAAGAAAAATCAGGCCTCGACAACTTGGCCTGCGGAAGAACATTTTTTTAAAAAAAATCCCTGACCCGCGGGTCAGAATTTAACCAAAAATCTGAAGTTATCCAATTCACTCAAAAATGGTGCCAAACCTTTGGAAAGAGTCCCCTGAAACATTTGGCGCTAGATACAGAAGGGTTTTTATCATAGGAAAAGAAATCAGGCCTTGACAACTTGAACTGTGGAACAAGATTTTTTTGAAAAAATCCCTGACCCGCGGGTAAGAATTTCACCAAAAATCTGAAGTCATCCAATTCACTCAAAAGTGGTGACAAGCTGTTGGAAAGACTCCCCTGATACGTTTGGCAGTGTATACAGAAGGGTTTTTATCATAGGAAGAAAAATCAGGCCTCGACAACTTGACCTGTGGATGAACATTTTTTTTGAAAAAATTCCTGACCCGCGGGTCAGAATTTCACCAAAAATCTGAAGTTATCCAATTCACTCAAAAATGGTGCCAAACTGTTGCACAGACTCCCCTGATACGTTTGGAGGTTGATACAGGAGGGTTTTCATCATGAGAAGAAAAAATCAGGCCTTGACAACTCGACTTGCGGAAGAACATTTTTCTGAGAAAAATCCTGACCCGCAGGTCAGAATTTCACCAAAAATCTGAACTTATCCTATTCACTCAAAAATGGTGCAAAACTGCTGCAATGACTCCCCTGATACGTTTGGCGGTCAATACAGAAGCGTTTTTATCATAGGAAGAAAAATCAGGCCTCGACAACTAGACCTGCGGAAGAACATTTTTCTGAAAAAAATCCCTGACCCGCGGATCACAATTTCACCCAAAATCTGACGTTTTCCAATTCACTCAAAAATGGTGCCAAGCTGATGGAATGACTCCCCTGATACGTTTGACGGTGGATACAGAAGGGTTTTTAATCATTGCAAGAAAAAATTCAGGTCTTGACAACTTGACTTGCGGATGAACATTTTTTTGAAAAAATCCCTGACCCCGCGGGTCAGAATTTCACCAAAAATCTTAAGTTATCCAATTCACTCAAAAATGGTGCCAAACTGTTGCACAGACTCCCCTGATACGTTTGGCGCTGGATACAGAAGGGTTTTTATCATTGGAATAAAAAACAGGCCATGACAACTTGACTTGTGGAAGAACATTTTTCGGAAAAAATCCCTGACCCGCGGGTCAGGATTTCACCAAAAATCTGAAGTTATCGAATTCACTCAAAAATGGTGCCAAACTGTTGCACCGACTCCCCTGATACGTTTGGCGCTGGATACAGAAGGGTTTTTATCATTGGAATAAAAAACAGGCCTTGACAACTTGACTTGTGGAAGAACATTTTTTTTGAAAAAATTCCTGACCCGCGGGTCAGAATTTCACCAAAAATCTGATGTTATCCAATTCACTCAAAAATGGTGCCAAACTTTTGGAAAGAGTCCCCTGATACGTTTGGCGCTAGATACAGAAGGGTTTTGATCATGAGAAGAAAAAATTAGGTCTCGACAACTTGAACTGTGGAATAACATTTTTTTGAAAAAATCCCTGACCCGCGGGTCAGAATTTCACAAAAAATCTGAAGTTATCCAATTCACTCAAAAATGGTGCCAAACTTTTGGAAAGAGTCCCCTGATACGTTTGGCGCTAGATACAGAAGGATTTTGATCATGAGAAGAAAAAATCAGGTCTCGACAACTTGAACTGTGGAAGAACATTTTTTTGAAAAAATCCCTGACCCGCGGGTCAGAATTTCACAAAAAATCTGAAGTTATCCAATTCACTCAAAAATGGTGCCAAACGGTTGCAAGGACTCCCCTGATACGTTTGGCGGTGGATACAGAAGGGTTTTTATCATAGGAAGAAAAATCAGGCCTTGACAACTTGACCTGCGGAAGAACATTTTTCTGAAAACTTTTGGAAAGAGTCCCCTGATACGTTTGGCGCTAGATACAGAAGGGTTTTGATCATGAGTAGACAAAATCAGGTCTCGACAACTTGAACTGTGGAATAACATTTTTTTGAAAAAATCCCTGACCCGCGGGTAAGAATTTCACCAAAAATCTGAAGTCATCCAATTCACTCAAAAGTGGTGACAAGCTGTTGGAAAGACTCCGCTGATACGTTTGGCAGTGTATACAGAAGGGTTTTTATCATAGGAAGAAAAATCAGGCCTCGACAACT